>NC_084931.1:24617333-25242333 GCF_958298935.1 Phragmites australis
GGAGTTCCAGCGGATGTTATTGATGCCCAGGTTCGTATTGAAGAAAGTACCATTATAGAGAGTTTGAGAAGGTTTGTCAAAGCTGTTATTGATGTATTTAGGGATGAGTATTTGAGAGCACCAAATGAGAATGATACTACTAGACTACTTGCAATAGGGGAGGAAAGAGGTTTTTCGGGTATGCTGGGGTGCATAGATTGCATGCATTGGAAGTGGAAGAATTGCCCCACGGCATGGCAATGTATGTATACCGGCCATGTGCGTGAGCCCACAATCATTCTAGAAGCCGTTGCTTCAAAAGATCGATGGATTTGGCATGTTTTTTTTGGTTTACCTGGATCTCACAATGATATCAATGTGCTTCAACGTTCCCCACTCTTTGCGAAGTTAGCAGAAGGGCAAGCTCCAAAGGTGAACTACACCATTAATAGTCATAATTATACAATGGGATATTATCTTGCTGACAGTATCTATCCTCCATGAGCCACCTTTGTGAAGACCATTCAGAAGCCACAAGGCAATAAGAGAAAATATTTTGCCAAAGCACAAGAAGCAGTTAGGAAGGATGTGTAAAGAGCTTTTGGAGTTCTGCAATCTCGTTTCACCATTGTACGTGGTCCTGCTCGTTTTTGGGACCAGGATATACTTGGCCAAATAATGACTGCTTGTGTTATCATGCACAACATGATCATTGAAGATGAGCGAGGTGAAACGCAAGACTTACAATTTGATGGCTTAGGAGAAACTGTGACACTATCCCATAAACGCACACCAGAACTACGTGAGTTCATTCAAACTTATCATGACATTACAGACAAGGAAACTCACTCTCAGCTTCAAGCAGATCTAATCGAGCACCTCTGGCAACGTCATGGAGATCCGTACTAATAATGTTTGAGTCCTAGTCTTCGTTATGTATACATGTACTCTTGTATTCGGTATGCATGTAGTCTTGTGTTCGGTATGCATGTAGTCTTGTATTCGGTATGCATGTAGTCTTGTGTTCGGTATGCATGTAATCTTGTATTCGGTGTGCAACTATGAGTTCAAACATCACAATGTTTCTAAACTTCCCATGGTTCAAAGTTCCCAACATAGGTTCACACACAACATAGTAGTTCAAACATCCCAAATATTACACACAACGAAATGGTTGAACCAACAGGAACATAAAACACAACATAAGGGTCCATACAATATCAACCTGAGCCACTGCATCGGCGAGTCATGATCTCATTCTGCAAAC
This sequence comes from Phragmites australis, assembly GCF_958298935.1. Taxonomy (NCBI): domain Eukaryota; kingdom Viridiplantae; phylum Streptophyta; class Magnoliopsida; order Poales; family Poaceae; genus Phragmites; species Phragmites australis. The sequence goes on from NC_084931.1 coordinate 24,618,580, forward strand.
TCCTGTAGTACCGTTGTTGTGTCTCGAACATACCAGTAATGTCAATAGCCATAATTCTCTCTTCTTCTACCATCCTCTTCAATTCTACCTCTTGCTTCTTTACCTCAAGTTGTTCTTTCTCGGTTGCAACCCTCACTTTCTCTAGTGCTAATCTCTCTTGTTCAAGTGCAAATGCTTGTTTGTATCTCTCCTCTTTCTTGAGCTCTTTCTCCGCATCCATCTCTTTCTTCTTTGCCCACATATTATCCATTGCATCCATGAACACAGCATCTCCACCTCGGTGTAATTTTTCTTTCTCTTTTTTCCTCCCCAATGGTCGTGTTGAAACCTCATATTCTGGAGTTGCCGCTCCACTATCATCTGGGGTACTTGGACTAGATGTACCAGACTTGAATTGAGGGTGGTCTTCTGTTTCTTTTAAGAAGATTTCTGAGATGACACTTGAGCCGACCTAGCAACCCACTTTGGTTGGGTTCTTAGGAGGTTCCAGCAATGCATGTACATGAATGACTTATTGTTCTTATCTTCGGACTTGAAGAGAGTACATGCCTGCAAAATCTGTCCAAGAAATATGTCACATTAAACTAACATAAAGTAATTGAGGCATGTATCAAATTAAGGACATTTATTCTAACCTTATCTTCAATTGTAACCCCGCTTTGCCTTCGCCCCTCAATCTGGGAAAGACAGCCAACAAACTTGTTTACATTTTCTTGAATATGAGGCCAACGATGCATTAGGGAACTTTGAGTGCGATCTGAATTGAAGTCTTTGTTGGAGTGGAAGTAGTCATGAATTCGCTTCCAATATGTAGACTGTGATTGGTCGTTGCCTTGAACAGCATCCATACTAATATTTAGCCATACCGACACCAATAATTCATCTTCCTTTTCGCTAAAATTCTTCGACCTTTTCTGGTTTGGTCTCACAGTGGGAGTCAATTCTTCAACTGCTGGTAGCTACTCCTCAGGGGGGCTAACCAATTCATTGTCTTCATCCCAATCTAGTGAATGGTTGTCACTAGACAACAAATTAACATAGAACCCATCCATATTAGAGGCCACCACACCCTGGCTGCTGCACCATAGAAAAGTAGTTGGCTTAGAATGTTTTTCATGACAATAGAAGTACATAAAAAACTGTAGGGTAATATATGCTGTAACTAAAGTGCATACACCCCTAGAAAAAACTTAATGCATACATCATGCAATGCTCTATAATTAGCCATGCAATTAGTTAGCGGCGGACAAATATACATGGCGGACATCACAACTAGCTGCCTTGTGTGACTTCTAAGTCAGAAGTTTAAGCATGTATATTAGCATGGTTCGGTTCAAGTAAAAGGGAGAGTTCAAAAGATCTTTTCAGACAGTTCTTGGGCTTGCTGCCTTGTGCAGTGAATGGTATCATCAGTATGATAATGTCTGGTGTCTGTGCTTTGTTCACGGATTACAGTTTCATCAGCTTCATGTGTTCATTCATGTGACCTAGGTAATATGTTCTTGTTATATCGATATGACTTAAGGACTTGATCACTTGCATATGCAGTCCTAGTAAGGCTATCCAAAGCCTTCAATATGAGGTTGACAACCTTTGGAGCATCAGGGTGGTCCAGGTCAATCACTTTCAGCAAACCAGAAAGAGATTGCACTATTCTGCCATCTATCATAGGTTTGGCAATATCAGGTGAGCAACCAAGAACAAGTAAGTTGCTCTGACTATTTCTAGACAATATTGAATTTACCAGCTCAGAGAAAGCTAAACTTTTTTATCAGGTATCAATGATCTTTTGGAGGTACTGCTTGCTGAATTAATGAAATAGCAAAAATACCTTTACAATTTCAGAAATAACCCTTCTACGACCTTCAGCAGATCTGCAACATAACGCTACCAAGAACCAAGAGGCTCTTTTAGACAACTTCCCCAACCAATCATCTGATCTATCGGCAGTTTTGCTAGAAGGAATGTTGTCGGAGGGTTAACTCCTGTCGCAGGGATCCTGAGGGACCCCTTTTTAGAGATTCGGCCAGGAGGATGATTCTGAATATATTTGCCGGAGAAATAAATGGATATGAATGCGATGGCTGACGGGGTGGAAGGATCTAGTGCGGAATGAAGTAAATGCACTGGGGTTTAGACAGGTTCGGGCCGCACGGAGGCGTAACACCCTACTCCTGTATGGATGCTATAAATGCCCTGAGAATGTCCCTCAAGGATGTTGCTGGTTACAAAAATGTCTGTCTATCCTAGAGCCTAGGGTTCCTTGTTCTTCGGTCTGTATGTATCTGTTGGCTTTGGGGGCTCTTGGACTTCTCGATCTTCTCTACTTCCTTAACTTCTTCAACCGTGCAGAGCTCGCCGAGCTTTGCAGAGTTCTCAGACTTGTTTCGCTTGTCGAGAGATATTAACTTGTCTTTGTCCGTGCTGCCGGCTGCTTTAAATACCCGCTGGTAGTAGCGTGCCCCGAATGGGAGGGCACGAGTTCCAAGGCACCATAAATGGAAAGGGAGTCATCATAGCCTCTGTGCGAAGTGACGGGGGTTGAAAATGCGCCCCGCGCCCGGTCTTCAGTCATCATGATGGCATTGGCAACGGGCGCCGTGGAGAGGGCCCACTGGGCAGCCGCAGAGCGGCCCGGCGTGCCCGCCCTATCTTGTTCTCCTGCCACAGCAGCGCAGCAGACGGAACGCCTCGGCCCTTGCGACGTTATCCCGAGGTGCGCCGGATGGCACGGAATGGGACCCGTGCATTTAATGTCCCCACGTCCTTCTGCCAGAATATGGCAGGAACTGACACCGAGCGTGGCGGGAGCAGTTGGAGGTGACAGGCCACGCGCGCTCTTAAATGCGGCCTCGAGCCTTTCACCAGCTGACCCCTCATCGCTGGACCCCTGTGAGGGCCACTGACAGAGAGGCTTCCTGGGTCGTCGGGGGACCGAGTGCTCGGGGGTCACTGTTCACCTCCCCGAGCACTCTCTCCCAAGAATGCCCTTCCTTGGTCCTCGGGGACCGCGGCTCGCAACCCAGAGCACTCTCTCCCGGAACTTCCTTCAGTGGGCCCTCGGGGTACTCGGGTGCCCGGGGGGCTACCGCTCGCAGCCCCGGGCACACCCCTCCCGGTACTTGGTTCTTCTGGTCGTCGGGGGACTTGGGTGCTTGGGGGTCACCGTTTACCTCCCCGAGCACTTTCTTCCCGTCACTTAGTCTTCGCAGATCGTCAAGGAACCAGGGTACTCGGGGACCACTGACTGTGGCCCCGAGCGCCCTCTCCCGGGACTTAGTCTTTTTTACCCTGCGGAGGTGACCCCGTGGGATGGCGTCACGTGACGGATTGCTGGCATGGCCTCGGGATTCGAGAACCTCTGGTTCCTGATTCACCGATAAACATATGCTAAAATGTTCAAAACAATAACTGTCTGAAAATTACCTGACTGTGAAATCATATGAACCCTTCAACTTCAAGAGGCCACAAATTCACCTGCAAGTGGAGATAAATGCGTTGAAATCATTCGAGAACTCAAGAGCAGCTAAATGATCTTTCTTTTTTCTTTATTGCAGAATTACCTGGCGTCGCTGTGCATTGGAGAGCTCTGTTTCTTGACCCTCCCCAATTATGGAGCACACATTTGACCGCAAGGTGAAGGGGTGGTGAAGGGCCGGAGGAGGAAGCAAAAAGGCAAGAAGGGAGCCTGCTACGTCTGCCTGTCGAGGTACGCTGGCCGGAACGGAAAAATGCTCAGCTCTGCGTCATGCTGCCGGATTTGCCGCGCCCCACAGCCTGGCCGCTAGCCGAAGCTGCCGCCCCACCAGCGAGCCCGCGAAGGAGGCGCGCACACCGCTGCCGAGCGCGGGATCGCCGATTTCGCCGATTGGGAGTGATTGGGGATAGCTACAACTTGCGAGCCGGTCGGTGTTTTTTTGGCTTCGCTAGTTTTTGAGAAGCAGTTTGAGTGTCTGTTGGAGCGTATTTTAGAGGAGGTTCCTAACATATAACTATTGGGATCGTTTTTGTCACCTGTTGGAGTTGCCCTTAAGCTCGAACTCGGGCAGGCTCGGTCGCAGACTTTGCCAGCCGAGCTAACATCTGTCTCAACTTTTCTTACTTCATCTGTCTTTAATGGAGATGTTAATCATGACCAAACCAAAACTTTTGGGCCGGACTCCTCCTTCCGAAATTGCCTCTGGAGAAGCCCAAAACTGGTCGAGACAAGCCCTAGCCTGGCTCAGTCTCCCTCGATAAACACCGAGCGCACCGCGGCGCCGCACCTCAGCCTAGCTCCGTAACCGCCGCGAACTGGAAGAAGAGCGGCAGCCGCCAGACTCTGGTGGTTCCACTGAAGAACGGCAGGCAGCCAGTCACACTTCCCCCGCCGACGCGTCGATTGGATTGGGTTAGTGATCCATCCAAATTTGGGGTTGTTTTTTTTCGTTGGTAAGTAACCCTAACTTGCTTGGATGCAATTTGTTCTGGGAGATGGACCTCTTACCTGCTTTGTGAGCTATCGAATCCAGATTTTCCAAAAAGGAAGAAGGATTGGGTGTTCAGCTGAACACCCATGCCCACCGCTAAGTCCGCCTCTGCGCAGGAGGAGGGGAGAGAGGGGTTGTTCGCGTCATGCTCCTTCTCCGACCTCGGCCTCCACCCTACCCTCTGCGCCCACCTCCAAGGTCGCACTCTCTCTTTCCTTCGTGCTCTCCCTCTCATCCTGTGTACGTTGTGATTTGGCAGCTCGGTTGTTCTTGCTCCAGAAAAGAAAAAGGAGAATTCGGTGATATATAAGGAGCTTTACTCCCTCGCAGTACAATAATTTCCCTTTTTTGGTCGAATTTGGCTTCGTTGTAACATCTTATTCGGTGAATACCTGGTCAAATTTGGCACACCAAATCACATCTTCCTGGTTGCTTAGGTTTTATATTGGGTTTGGGGTAAGAAGCCTAGCTTCGTGATTGCTGATCGAATTTAGGATTGTTTTTAGATGCTGTTGAACACATTTTGCATGGATATTGGTTGTTCCATGGCTATCCAGTCAATCTCGCATAACGAGTAGCACCGCATAGGCAGGTTGTGAGCAAAATTTGCAAAACGAACTGTATCTACTGCTCGCTAAACAAATATTTGTTTCATTTCTTTGGTATAGATAAGATGGGTTTCCAAGCACCAACCCGAATTCAAGCTCAGGCAATTCCGGTTGCCATGTCAGGACAGCACATGTATGCTCCTTTCGATTCTAACTTGTAACAACTCCTCAGTTGAAGTAATGCCTTTTTTCAAGCAACTTTGTCTTGCATTGCCAATTGCAGGCTAGTTAAGGCAGCAACTGGAACTGGGAAAACACTCGCATACCTTGCACCCATTGTTCAACATCTCCAGATGAGAGAGCCTCGTGTCGAGAGAACTCATGGAACTTTTGGTGATTACTTGTTATCCCTTTTTTTTGTGTTTCACATGCTGCATTTCATGAATAAATCCTATTTGGCCCCTAGAATATGGCCATCTTTTTAGCTCAATGTGGTTAGTCACCAATTTTCCATGTGCAGCAAAGCCATTCTCATTGCTTTACTTTTACCTGATGTATAACCATATAACAATCACTGGTTTGTTTATCATTTGACACACACTATCAATTGATAATTAATTATGACTCTTCTAGTAAACCTGTTTCTTGTTGTATAATGGGGGAAAACCCTCAATTGACCTTCTGTTCCCTCCTTGATACTGAATGATGTTATTAATCATATGATTGTAGCGTTGGTACTTGTGCCAACGCGAGAGCTATGCTTGCAGGTTTACGGGATTGCACAGCAGTTGGTTCATCGTTTTCACTGGATTGTCCCTGGGTATGTCATGGGTGGTGAGAACAGAGCAAAAGAGAAAGCAAGACTGCGGAAAGGTATATCTTGATCTGTAACAGAGTTGTTGCATTTTGTCATAAATGTGCCTCTATGCAATATTATACTTTGACTCTGGACATCTGTTTCTAGGAATATCTATTCTCATTGCTACTCCTGGGCGCCTTCTGGACCATTTACAGCATACTTCGTCATTTGTTTATTCAAATTTGCGCTGGATAGTTTTTGATGAAGCTGACAGGTCTGGTAGCCACACATTCATCATTTGGTTTCCAAATAAGATTTCTTATCCAATGGACACAACTTTTACCATGTTAGTGATTGTATTTATGCAGCATTCTTGAACTTGGTTTCGGAAAAGCAGTTGAGGATATACTGGAGCACTTGGGTTCAAGGAATGGCGCTCCCGATCAAAGTAAAAATAAAGCAGAACATATGCAAAGGCAGAACCTTCTCTTATCTGCTACTCTTAATGAAAAGGTGAACCGGTTAGCCAAAATTAGTTTGAAGAACCCAGTGATGATTGGCCTTGATGAGAAGCCTTCGGGGAAATCCAGTACGCTGGGGAACAGTCATACTTCTCTATTATCTGATGATGAAGAGGACGAAATACTGGAAAAGCAAAATGATTTAGTGGAACAAGCGGTTGATGATTTCAATCTTCCTGCACAATTGATCCAAAGATATGTTAAAGGTAGCAGCAAGTTGCTTGCTTTAAACTTTTTTAAGTTCATGCTTGTCATTTGTTGTGTTTAGGTGGTATAGTAAAGCTTTGCTTTTATTTAGTTTCATGTGGTTCAAGGCTTGCAGTTCTTCTTACGATTCTCAAATCTCTATTTGAAAGACAAGTCTCCCAGAAGGTGAGTTGCATATGTCAGGAAGCTGTATAAGTTTCACTGTACTATAATTTTTTTGACTTCAAGTTGTGCTTGCCACCAATAGGTCCTCGAAGTCATGAGACTTCAAGCTATTCTGAGTTAGCTTGCAACTTTTTGCAGGTTGTTGTTTTCTTGTCAACCTGTGTCTCGGTTGATTTCCACCATACAGTACTCAGCCAGCTTGAGTGGAGTCCTGGCCTGCAACTTGATACGGAGAAAAAGCAAAAGTTTCTTAGCTGTAAAGTGTTCCGTTTGCATGGTAACATGGACCAGGATGATCGCAAGAAGTCATTTTTGGGATTTGGTTCTGAAAAATCTGCAATTCTTGTATCTACCGATATTGCTGCTAGGGGCTTGGACTTTCCAAAAGTGAAGTGCATCATACAGTATGATTCTCCGGGGGAAGCTTCTGAATATGTTCACAGGTACCTGAAGCATCTCCCTGTCTGATGCACATGTAGGTTTTTGGTCTATTATCTCCTTTGTAATTGTTGTGTATTGGATCCGCTGAACAAAATATGTGCTTGCATCTGTTTGCTTATCACATAGTTCCATATTATGTTTCTTGGCAGTCTTGTTCACTGCATTGCTGTTATAGAACATATTTCTAGCTTACATGTGGTAATCCATCACTGTTTAATTCTTCGTTTTGAGTGCTATTAATCTCTTATGAAGATGCTAAGCATCCGATTTATAAGCAACAAAGACAATTTGCATTCTATTTTGCCATTGCTAGTTATGTTTTAGTAACACTATTCATTTCGCTGTAGGGTTGGAAGAACAGCAAGGATTGGTGAAAAGGGGGAGGCCCTCCTGTTTCTACAACCTGTTGAAATCGACTACTTGAAAGATCTAGAGCTACATGGTGCATCACTGACAGAATATCTCTTTCAAAAGGTTTTGGATAGTTTTCCTGTAAATGGACAGAAGCCTCACAAAAGAAAGCAAATATCTTTAGATATGCATCCTTGGATAATGTCTCTGCAGAGATCGCTAGAAAGTTTCGTCGCAGCGGAGGTAATGCATATTTACCACTTGCCCTCTAGTAACTGTTTTATGAACATCATATTTCACCGTTCAATAATGAGAAAACTAGTACACATAAATACTTTCCCTGATTGTTTGTTGTGAATATCATAAACTAAGCTTTAAGCAATGGATATCAATCATGACATGTTTATACAGGCTGAAACAAAGAAGCTTGCCAGGGATGCCTTCTGTTCCTGGGTTCGTGCCTACACTGCCCACCGAGGTGAACTCAAGAAGATTTTTATGGTGAAGAAGCTCCACCTGGGACATGTAGCAAGGAGCTTCGGTTTGAAGGAGCAGCCCTCGTTGGTTGGGAGGTCACACCAGGTGCAACTCAAGAAGAGGAAGAAAGAGCAGAAGCGTGAACGACCCGCCAAGAGGAGAAAGCTACCCTCTAAGAAGTGAATTTCCATAGCCGAAACAGTGTCGCTTGACTTGGATGGTGGATCACGATCCACTCCAGTTTTGGAACTAACTGCGGTGACCTGATGGTGAATGCTCAACAGGGACCTTGTGAGACTTGCACACTATGGCTAGGACTGGAGGGGGCCTAGACGAAAGCTAATTTACTGCGAGGTTACATGTTTGGATATTTGTTTGGAGTGTAGCAACTAGCAACAAATGCACAATATTTCTTCAGACGAGACTACGCATTACTGTAGTTGCCACCAGTGTTTTTCTTAATCATAATCCCAGGCCTGCCTTTCTCCCCATGCAAGCAATCTGTAAACGACCGATGTTTTAAAATGGTATGTTGAATTGATACAACTGGCCAACTGGGTACGCCTATTGTTTTGTTCATTTGATTCAAGATCCCACTAGCTGATTGTATGCGTCCAATGGATATACAAAACTAGTCAGGCTGTCAGCTTCACATTGCCATTGAGTCATTCATGACGCAACAAGCGCCCAATAGACAATCCCTGCAGTGCCAGTGTGTCACTGTCAGAGCAAACTAGTAGACACGAATCATTTGCAATGTTTGACTTTCACTACCTACTCTCTGTATTATATGCCTTTCATCTGTAGGTCTGTCCGTACTGGTACTTGATCACCTGCAGAATCTTCAGCAGAGAGAAGCAAAGGGGAAAAGTTAGTAGCAATGCTGTAATAAGGGACTAGGTCGCCTGGCTGTTCAAACAGCAATTCAGGCACGAACGGATCAAACACCAATCAGTTGATTTTCAGCAAAAATCCAAAAGTAAATAACATACGACACTGTATTTGCTAAAATAGACAATATATCGACGTATTTATAAATTTAGTATATGTATTCAGCACTTTAAATTTCAAAAACCGATTTTTGACACCTGAGACACATAAAAAGCACGAGTCTGACAGTATTCGGCACCTGAGATATCGAATATGACATTATGCACCATATTCGACACCTCAGTGCCAAAAACGACATGCCGAATACGATGAACAGTGCTGTACCGAATACAGCTGCCACCCAGTGCTATGCCGTCGTGATGAAAGAAGCTAGCAAGTTGTGTGTATGTGTGCGTTTAAGTTTTTTTATTTAACTCATGATTTTATTTAGGAGTATAAAAATAATCTAATTTTTTTAAATATTTTTATGAGCAAACTAGAGCTCACTAGCAACCTATTTTAATTGGTTTGATAAAAAAACCTAAGCCAATATTTAATTAAAATTCTCCAAATAAGCCTACTTTTATAAATTCTAGAAATTTTAATGCCTCAAATAAATTCCAAACAATCTAGAAAAAATCACTAATATTCTTCTCATATGATTTACTAATTTATAAAAACGTTTCCAATCCTACGTTATTTGCTGAAAAAGTGAGTTCCTTTATAATACTCTATTTATATACATTTTATCATTTCATATGATATTCTCTTTTTAATTCAATTTGAATAAAAAAGTATACATTCATATTGATACATAGAAAAAAAATATCAAAAATTCACTAATATTCTTCTCATGTAATACATGATAGGTTGATTACTACTACTAAGATGATAAAGTTAGACACTTAAAAAGCATAGAACCCAATAATTGCGAATATATATTTACATTCATCTTTTTAAAGCATGTAGTGATACAATAAATTTTAATATTTATCAATTAAATATGACAAATGATATATCCGAAATTTAAACAACCAGATAAATAGCATGTAGATAGGGATGTCATCTCTCAAAGCAGAAAGAGAATAAGGAAAAAAAATAAAGCACATGTGAGGAACCGTCCAAATAGTATTCTAATTAATCATCAGGAGGATCATTATTCATAATCACAACCTCGACGATTAACCAGAATACCATTCCGGTAGTCCCGGCACGTGTTTTGTGCCCAGGATCGGAACACATGCCTTCCAACTCAAATATCACAACACAGTTTAATAGAGAGCAAGTAATTAAACTGGATTACAATTATTAAACATGCAACTGCTTCCACAATTTACAACAAAAGAAGAACAGCAACAACTAAGCAGCGGAAGAAAAACCTATACAACAAAAGAGTATGGAGTCGTATGCCCTTAGGCTCCATACCAAAAGCGTCGGAGTTCGGAGTAGAATGTGCTACTCCTGCCCGCCACCCGGATCGGCAGGCAAAAAGTAGCCGAAAACTGCCTCTTCCTCGCCGACCTGTGAACCTGAAAACAACTTAAGGGCAGCACCCCTTAGTACGAAGGTACTAGCAAGTCTTACACAATATGAGTATATATATTCTCGACTCCAAGGATCATGCATTTAAAGCTGTAGCAAGGATTAAGACATGTTTAAGTTCATTAAGCGGTAAGCAACCTAGACTCTAGGTGTAAGCAACTGACTTAACCAACCACCGACTCAAACTCTGCCAACCAACTGACCACAACAGATATGTAAACAAGTGTATAAAAGTAAACCATTACCACCAAACCACCGACCACATACCGACCAAACCACCCCAATCCAACCATGCCACAACCCATATCGAAACTCTACGACCAAAATATGGTCGCTCGGTGGAGATAAGCGATAGCGATGCTCATGACCGAGAGCGCGGCAGTTCGAACTGATTATACACCCTGCAGGGGGATACTCCTGGACCCACACGACACAGGGACCATACGGCTTGTGCCACCCGCTAAGATGCGCACAAGGGGGTACCCGTGACAACCTTTCCCAACCAGGCCCAACCATGTGGATCAACCATAGCTCGGCGAGGCGGTATTAGAACTACTCCTCGAGCAAACTAATACCGCTAAAAGCCCGGACTCAAACCGGACTCACACCGTCTATGACGAGGCCCACATGACCACGTCTGCGAAGGTAATCGGCTCGCCTACCATTATATCAGCATGTGGTGAGTAAGGTAAGTGCTAAAGCCGACTACACCGATGATCGGTGCTTAACCGGTGCAAGCGGTCTACGGTGTCCGGGTTCCCTTCCCAAACTGCCTGAGGACAGCTCGTGAGCAGATGACACCCCTAACACCGCCCACACCTCGTCTCAACTCACCACTCACCAAACCGACTCATCCTCAACACAACCATAAGTGTGAACAAGTAATAAGCCCTAGGCTCGCGACAACGGTGGACGCCGTCGTCGACTTCTACCGGAAAGCCTAAGTACCACTAAGCATAGCGAACTATAAGTAGGCCTCGATGACTCCACTAGGCTCCTAGGAACAACACGTCACGTGACCAAAATGGGAGAATGCATAGGCATAGGTTCTACCCAACTCGGTACCCGACACATGCAATGTATACACAAGCGTAGATAACATATTAGATTTCAATTTGACACGGTGCAATATGATAGATGCTTGCCTTGCTGCCCTAGCTGCTGCTCACAGTTACCCGAGTCAAGATCACCACTGCGGGAACCTCCGGGGACAGCCTCGTTCGCCTCGTTCGCCGGTTCGAAGTTCCCTAAAAGAATCACGCGTGCAATGTAATGAATATGAATGACATGCAATGAAAGATGCTTTACTGCAAGACAGCAGTGGAGATGCAATGCACTTATGCCATGAGTTAAAAGCCTTAGGGATTTCCTTATCTGAATTATTGTTTAACATTTGACAACTTCCTAGATTGATTAAGCTTACTCTAAGGTTAAATCCAAAAGAAAGTTAACTATACTTAACAAGAGGGCAACTCTTTTGAGTAAACAAGGAACCCACTAACAGGATTTACACAACTCAATTTATGGACTAACCAATTATGAAATGTTTAAAGATTGAAACCATTTTAACAACTTATTAATCCTCAGTAAGCATTTCATAAACCCTAATATTATTAATAAACATGGCATAATTTAACAAGATTAACAGAATTTGGTTTGCCAATTTTGGACTCATCAAAAATTGTTTATGAATTATTGAAGATTAAACACACTCATTAATTGAATAAAAGTAATTATACCTTTCACAATACCTAGTATTTTTCATGTGTAGAGTATGACAATACAAGGCCAACAAAATTAGATTCATCAATTTTGGAAATACCAAACTTTAAGTATGAATTATCAAAGCCTAGACATAAACCATTAACTCAATAATTCACAGCACACATTTCATGGCCACTAGCATTTTTAATGGACAGATCATGATACAACAAAACCAACAAAATTGGTTTTAGGAATTTTGGAGCTCTACACAATTTCCTATGCATTTTTCAAGTTTTCAGCCGATTTAACATTGAACAAATATTCTAATTCGCATTTTCGATTTTCTCTAATATTCAAATGGGCCCACGCCTTTTTCTACCGACACCGGCCTAGCCCAAGCCACTGACCGGCGGGGCCGGCACATCTTGACCCGAGTCAAAACTGACTCGCGCCAGAACAGAGCGCAACACGGCTGGCCGGGGCTCGGCTTGAGCCCGCCGGCGGCGAGCGGCGCAGTCCAAGCGGCTGGCAACGGCAGCTACGGCTCCAGCATGTGCGCGGGGATCCATTTGAGGCACACCTCGTCACTGTCGACGGCCGGAGAATGGCTAGCGGCGGCGGACGGCGGAAACTATACGACGGCGGCTCGGTCTTGACTCGCCAACGACGAACGGCGGCGTAACACGCCTGGCCGAATGCACCAACACGTTCCACGCGAGCATGTGGACCTAACGGCGTGCTCGCCGGCCGACGAGCTCGACAGCGGCACGGCTGGCGGCACGCGCGGGGAGGCGGCGGCGGCTCGGCCATCGTGGACACACGCGCCGGTGACAGGACGGAGGAAAAACGCCGTGCGCAAAAGGTGTACAGGAGCATGGGGAAGCTCACCGTGCAGCAGGTTGGGCCGGAGAAGCGAGGGCACGGCGGGTCGACGAAGGGCGGCGGAGTTCGGCTGCCGCCGTTGGGGAAGAAGGCGTGGATGGCTCCAATCCTTGCGGGAAACAGCCGGGGAAGGAGGGGACACGGCGGAGGAGCTCGGGGCGCTCTTCCCTGCGGCTCTACTGGGCTCGGGCTCGAGGGAGCTTGCCGGTGGCGCGTCGGCTTGGCCAGCGGCGCGGCGCAATGCAGCTCGGCGCTGTGGTGCTCTGGGCGACAGGAAGAGCAAGCGAGGGAGAGAGAGATATAAGGCAGAGGCGAAGGAGGAGATAAGGCCTGGGCCGATCTTTTGGCCGGCAACGTGGAGCTGGCCACCGAAGTCAAGATTTGCGGCGCCGCCTTGCTCTGTGAGAGCGGGAGAAGGGGAAGCAGAGGCTGCCTGAGCGAAGGGGATGACAGGTGGGGCCGATGAACAGTGACCGCCAGACAAAAATATCTTCACTACTTTGGTTATCAAGGTGGAGGCCTTACTGTGGTCTAAAAATTGTGGGACAAATTTTGTTGGCTTCTATAAATCATGAACAATCCATTTTACCTTGTTTGACCCAAAAAGCTTGCACCAAATTCAAATGAAAATTCTCCAAAGAGGCAAGCTTTTCTAACTTGTGTTAATTTTTATGCCTTTAAAATAATTCCCAAAAATTTGGGAAAATTCATTTATATTCTCCTCCAGGCACCTACTAATTTCTAAAATTATTTCCAACCCTATGTTGTATAGAAATATGGTGAGTTGCTTAACAACGCATCAACTAATATTGATTTTTACAATTTATTTAATTAAAAATTGCATGCCTAAAATTGCTCAAAATCAAACAAATGATGCTAATGAAGTCCATTAGCACTTAATTATATGTTTTGGAAATTCTGGGCCATGACAGCACAGAGAACAGCAAGAAGAGGTTCATATTAATATGAGAGGTTGCTCGTCATTTTCAACTTGGTGCCGGCAACATATTAAATGGAGCATGTTTGAATTAATCTGAGAACCAAGGTTTTGTGCAGGTTTGAATTATTTTATTCAAATTGAATTAAAAAGAGAATATCACATGGAATAATAAAAATACATATAAATGAGCATTACAAAGGCTTAATATTAATATGAGAACCAATGTTTTGTGCATGTTAATGTTTTATTCAAATTGAATTAAAAACAGAATATCACATGAAATAATAAAAATGTATATAAATGGAGCATTACAAAGAAACTTATTTTTTCACCAAATAATCTAGGGTTGGAAACATTTTTATAAATTAGTATATCACATGAGAAGAATATTAGTGATTTTTTTATAGATTGTTGGGAATATGTTTGAGGTATTAAAAATTGCTAGAATTTATAAAAATAGATTTGTTTGGAGAATTTTAATTAAATATTGGCTCAGGCTTTTTATCAAACAAATTAAAATAGGTTGCTAGTGAGATCTAGTTTACTCATGAAAATATTTAAAAATTTTGAACTATTTTTATACTCCTAAATAAAATTATGAGTTAAATAAAAAATTAAAAGTACACGTACACACACAACTTGCTAGCTTCTTTCTTCGCGATGGCAAAACACTGGTGGCAACTGTATTCAGTATCTGAGATGCCGAATACGATATTGTTCACCGTATTAGATATCTCAGGTACTAAATACAAATTTTTTTAAGCATCTAAGGTGTCGAATATGATGCACATGCCATATTCGACACTTCAAATACTGAATACTGTGAGGTTCACACTTTTTTGTGCGTTAGGGTTTCAAAATTTGTGATGTCGAATACACATGTTAAATTTATAAATACAGTAACATATTATCTATTTTAATAAATACAATATCATATGATCTATTTTTTATATTTGCCGGCGATTTCCAGAATCCTTTGCGGCTTGCGCATCTGCTGCCGGTTCCTCTCAAGTAACGCACAGGGGGCGACTTGTTGCGTGGCTCATTGATCCCTTTCCCACCGGGTACTTGCCCGCTCCAACGTGGCCCCCACCACAAACCCACAGCCATGTGGGCCGTACCAACTCCAGACCCCACGTGTCAGTGACCGCAAATCCCTCCGTTCTCCGAACCGAGGCAGGCGACCCAGCTGTTGCCACAACTGCCTCCTCCTCGCCGCCTCGCGCCTCCCCTGGTTTCCCGCCGTCACGCGAGCTCACAGCTCAGGGGCCAGCTCGGCAGCACCACGCCGACGCCACGCGGCGAGCTTGGAGTTTCTCCAGGGCTTCTAAGGCAGGGTACTCCGAGCGGAGCCAATCGGAGGGGAGGCGCCTGCCGCTGCATACTACTGATTTGGTGGGCGGGGAGTCGAGGGATGGGAGATCTGGCTTCGGCGGCGGTGGCGAGATGGTGAGCGCGGGCACCAGACGGAGCGGCCCGGCGCGAGTCGCAGCAAGGGGCGGCGCGGGGCCCGGGAGCCCTCGCGTCTCTGCTGCCGCGGCTGCTTTGGCTGCGTTGCGGCGCAGGTGGTGGGCGCCCTCGGGCGCGTCGCTGGAGCGCGCCGCGCGCGCGTTCCTGCTGGCCTCCGCGGCGCTGGTCCTCAGCTGCGCGCTCTACCTCTACGTGTTCCGGTACGTCGGCCGGGGGCGCGGGGTGGCCGCGGGCTTCGCCGAAGACGGCCTCGACAGCGAGCCGTGCGACGTGTTCGACGGCGCCTGGGTGCCCGATGCGGCCCACCACACGCTCTACAACAGCTCCGAGTGCCCGTTCGCGGAGCGGGGGTTCGACTGCCTGACCAACGGGCGGCAGGACACGGGTTACCTCAGGTGGCGGTGGAAGCCGCGGCGCTGCGACGTGCCGCGGTTCGCCGCGCGGGCGGCGCTGGAGCGCCTGCGCGGGAAGCGGGTGGTGTTCGTGGGGGACTCCATGAGCCGCACGCAGTGGGAGTCCTTCATCTGCATGCTCATGACCGGGGTGGACGACCCCAGGACCGTCTACGAGGTGAACGGGAATGAGATCACCAAGATCATACGGCACCTGGCGGTTAGGTTTGCGTCGCACGGCCTCACCGTGGAGTTCTTCCGGTCGGTGTTCCTTGTGCAGCAGCACCCTGCGCCGCGGCACGCCCCGAAGAGGGTCAAGTCGACCTTGAGGCTGGACAGGATGGATGATTTCAGCCGGAAATGGGCGAATGCGGATGTGCTGATTTTCAACACCGGGCATTGGTGGACTCCGACAAAATTATTTGATACGTAAGGTTTCTTGCATTATTTTGCTGTTTTTTTAGTAATAGACATAATGAAATTTGAATTTCGGTGCTGTAAGTTCCAACATTTGCATGACCACTCACATTTTCTTAGAATTGCAAACATGTCTACTATATTCATAGTTGGTTAAATCGGTAGTGTTGGATACTTTGTTTTCATAAAAAAAAACAGTAGGAGAACAAGTAATATTGTATTCACCTTGATGCTTTGGCCGCTGAGTATTTCTAATATTCAGCCTTGGAATTCATTAAAGGGTAACTAGATGCCTTCTAGTTTCTAATTATATCCTTTGTGGATCAGAAATCTATGATCGGCATGGATACTAATAATAGCACAAAAGGATGTGGGTGCCTAAGTGCCTTGTTATATGCTATTTCAACATTTTACTTAGGATCCAACAAACTTCTGAGTATTGCCTTATACTTGCTTACTGATGTTGAACATAGGCTTCATTGAACCTTCTGTTAAGCAAGTCTTACATGATCTCATTCTTGAATTGGCAAAGTGAACAAAATATTTCTACTTGCTGGATGATGTGCGCCTTCCATTCAATGCCTTTTCTGTTTGTTTTCAAGTTACTGATTTGTTAGCCAGTATCCGAAAACAGTATGTACATACATTTTTTTCCTTGTTTCTAATCATATCCTTTGAGCAAGATCATGACAAATTTACTCAACTTACTATTCATAAAATGCTACGCATTCATAATTATTTTACTGATTTGACTGTACACAACTTGAAAAGTTTCATAATGTTTCTGACTTGGTCTTCCCAACAGGGGTTGCTATTTTCAGTCTGGACATGCTCTTAAATTGGGTACAACCATCGATGCTGCTTTCAGGATGGCATTGGAGACCTGGGCTTCATGGGTGGAAAAAAGAGTTGATTTAAACCAAACACATGTCTTCTTTCGCACATATGAGCCATCCCATTGGAGGTACTTTTTGTAACAGACTTAAGACTCTCAAAGATCTTGTCTCTTGGGGTACAACCTATTGTTTTTTTACTTCTTTATGAGTATAATTTGATGTGGATGCTTTGATGCTGTGTGTTATGCATGCAGAGTAATCATTAACAAATACATGATAAGTTTGCCTGTGGAAAAATTTCTAACCATTGCAAAAGAACAATATATATTATTATGGTTGTCACTTAAAGTGAAATGTAACATGTAAATTTTAGATAATTAATTTTTTTTACCTGCAGTCATGTACCTTGCTGTCTAAATAAGACATCTGTGTAAATTAAGTCCTACTAGATATTATGCTGCTATGTCTTTATTTGAATCGTAGATAAGTAGAAAAATGCACCGATTTAATTATAGTGATATCCTTTTGTAAGATTTGGTCGAGATACCTGTCCATTTGACCACATGTATATATCATCTGTCATCCATCCAATGCCAAATTCATCATCTGCTGTACAACATGAACACAGATACGGTTCTTCTATCTCCTCTCCACCAAGCCATATAGAATGTATATACCTTGTTTGATCTACATTCTGGTTCATGATTTCATTCTTGCAATTTATTACCATTCTTCTTTTTTATTTTATTGGGCACATGGGGTGGGGGTGTAGCAAAGTTAACTGAGAACGCTGAGTTGTAAACTATTTCCCTTTAGTAAAGTGCTAAATCCATCTTACTCTTTCGAGGGTCAAATTGTGACTGTACTACATTGTGTAGATCCAGAAGCCTTATCTCACTACACTGCCTTATCTTACTCTTATCGTTCCCCACTTTGGGTTCTTTCCTCGCTGTCAGAAATTTTGCACTATTAATCCTTTTTTTTTTCCCATTTGCTCTGCTGCAGCGACCCAAGCCAAAAGACATGTGAAGTAACAGAACAGCCTTCATCTGAGGCCAAAGGAAATGATAAGAGTGAATTTGGAGTTATACTTGCTGATGTTGTGGCAAAAATGAGCTCTCCTGTTACTGTACTAAATGTAACTTTAATGGGAGCGTTCAGAAGTGATGCTCATGTTGGCAATTGGAGTTATCCTCCAACTATACTTGATTGCAGCCACTGGTGTCTCCCTGGAGTCCCCGATGCTTGGAATGAACTAGTATTTTCGTACCTTTTAACAAATGGTGAGTTCTTAGTCATGCTAATGTGTATCTTCATTTCTATGAATACTGTGAGCAAAATGATGTATAGCAATCAGACAATTTATCACTTCACAAATTACTTTCTTGCACCGTATGGTGTCAACTTTTTTCTTTATTCCACTGCTTCTATGGTGATATAAAACTTCCAAGGCTTCCATATATAATGCATAAACACTTACTAATCTACACAACCATGGTGCCCATGGAATGCTACACATAGCATGAATAGTGAGACTTTTCCGTTACAAATAGTGAGATTAACTGATTCACAGCTATTTCAATCATGCTCCAAGAGATGGTTCAGGCTATGATAGTTGACCATTGACAACCTATAGTTCAGGAACTCAACTAGAAAGATCAAGTAGCTAGTTATAATCTTACAAAAATTGTTACTCCAGGTGTATATATCTTTTTCACCAATTGTTTATATGTGACTGAGCAGTGAGATAGGATAGTTTTTACTCCTCTGTTAGTATGTGATGTGTCCTGAATTGCTTCCGGTGTTAAAAACAAATTGTTTGATCTTTTAAGTTGGAGTTGTGAACATTGTAGTTGGATGGTGAGTTGACCCGGTTTTTTCATGTCCAAATTTCACAGATTGGTGAAAGATGACGGGGTGACTGTTGACTGTTGTGACAGAAACATGATTCACCACACTTGTGTATCTTGATATTTAATCTTTTCAGCAATTGAGGATTAACATACGTCCTGGGAACAGCTGCATCTGTCAGGTGGTTCGTCGGACTCCCTACATTCTTTTTTTCCGTGTCTTGTACAAGGTGAAGCATGCTCTTGAGGTGTAGATTTTGTATTGTTTCTTTTTGTGATCGTGGATGAGAGCACCGCCGTTTTCTCCATCTGTCTGCACTACCAATTCATTTCATATGTTGTCAAAAGTCGAATTGTGTACATATGCTGCTGCTGCTTACAAATGCAAGTCTTTACTAATAGTATTGATGCTGCTGATACTTACAAATGCATTGTTCTATACTGTTCGGAAGGTGTACAGACACATGTTTCATGTACTCTCTCCAGTCACAAATAAATGTTGTTTTGGGTTGCGTGCAATCAACCATTCCAAAATTTGACCACAAATTTATTTTTATGTATCGAGTTTAAATATTTTAAAATGATATGAGTAAAATTACCTCGAAAAGTATTTTCATTGTGATCTACATTTGCTATGTTTTATAAATATATTATAGCAAAAAGTAGTAGTTAAAGCTGTGTTTTGAGGATCATATTGATGTTTAAAATAACACTTATTTATGATTGAAGGGAGTACATAGTACTAACATTATTGTTAAGGGCGTAGCTCCTGTTGGACGGTCGATTGAGGGGCTACACAAGATCGTTGCTATTTGATTCAAATGAAAAACTCAAACCACAACTAATGTGCTTGTTTCACATTAAAAAAAAATCATCCTCAATCGTGAAAGCTTCCCACCACGACACATCTTTGTTTTGCGCAACATTGCTTCATGCTTTAGGGGACACCTTCCATCGGAGGGTCCATAACAAACATTTCAATGGTTTTCCCACCACGACACATCTTTGTTTTGCGCAACATTGCTTCATGCTTTAGGGGACACCTCCCATTGGATGGACCACAATAAATATTTCAATGTATGCAAACTATAAGGTTCTTCCACTTTTTCGATAGGAATATTAAGTTTCTGGTTTACAGAATTAACTTCCTTCTGGATATCTTTCTTTAATTCTTCGATTTGCTCATTTCTCTTAAAAAATTGGAAATCAATATGGATTATGACGTGGATTGTATCGATTTTTTTCTATTTCTATATGTGTATTACTACGGAACAAATATGGAAAACTAATTAACAAACATAAATGTTTATTGCGACAAATATTTATTCTAGAAAAAAACATTTGTTGCAACAAGTAATATGACACCGGGCAACAAATATAATGACCATATGGAACAAATGTTTAGAATATATGCAACAACATATAAACAAGTTCTTTAAGTTGAAACTTTTTTCATAGTAGTTGACCCGCTTTTTTCACGTTCAAGTTGCACAGGTTGGTGAAACATGGTGGCGTAAATGTTGTGGCAGCATACTCGATTTACCGTTACCTGTGTATTGTGATATTTGATTTTATCAGCTATAGAGGATTAAGATCTATAGAGGGATTAAGATACGTCCTGGAAGCACTACATTTGCTAGGTGGCTCTCTGGACTTCCGCATTCTTTCCTTGACACATACAAGGTGAAGCATGCATCCTGGTGTGTAAATTTTGTATCATTTCTTTTGGTTGCTGAGGATTAGAAATCAATGACATTTCGCCAGCCTGTATGTACTAACAGGTCATTTATGTTGTCAAAATCAAATAAGTGTTTCAACCTGTATGTACAAACACTCACTTGGTACGTTCTACGTTGTCAAAAAATGCCCCCTTTCAATAAGTGGCAGATTCTGCATGTCTAGCACTACCCATTGTTCTGTACTGTCTGTAAGGTGTACTGCTACACCCCTGCAAATCTGCAGGTGTAGAGACATATGTTCCAAGTACTACCGACAAATTATTTACTGCACCGTGTACATCTTAGAGGTCGTGTTCTGGTCAAAGCTTTGATCTTTCCTTTCATTATCTCTCACACGCACAAAGAATTTCAGCAAGGAAATTTACATGTACCAATAACTTATTAGCTCAGCCAACCCAAAAGAATTGTTAGCCACCGAGGCAGGCAGGCAGCGACATAGAGCGGCGGCCATGACAGCAACAGGCGGCCATGACCTATACAAGCTATTTGCTATGCATGTATGGTGCTATATTGGAAGTTTTGTGTATATCTACAGATCATGAGCTCGCCAAGCTCGCCGTCGTCGGCGTCATGGTCACCGTCACAGGGCTGCTCTTCGTTCTGTTATTGTTCTCGCCCCAGTGCCACAGCATGCTCTCCCAGAAGCAGAACTTCTCAAAGCAAGTCTTCAGCCTGGTGTCAGTTATGTTCTGTCGCCAATGGCCGTCTTCGAAGTTTGCCTTCTTGGCCTGCCTCCGGTCCCATTCCAGCCCAGCCTTCTGCCGTGACCTCAGGAGGCAGTAGGACTGAAGCTTCTGAGTCATCTTGTCGTGCACCTTCCACCACCGGGCGTGAGCGACATCGCTTGCGAATTCACGCATCACGGGGTTGTTCCAATTGCAGTCATAGTCCCTGAAGCACAGCCATGGCTTCAGGCCTAGGTAGTGGAGAACGTAGAGGATCGGCGGGTCTGCGCCGAACAGCTGAGTCTTCTTTGCCTTCATCGCCTCACTGTCGCCCTCCCAGAAGTGCTTCAAGAAGTTCATGTGCTTCGGAATGCGATGCCACCATGTGAATATCTCATTCAGGTACCCTTGGTCACCACCGTTGTACGATGTTATCTCGTTGATGTGATCCATCAGCAGCTGGAATGTGCAGTTGGAAGGCTCTATGACCATGACACCAGAGTTGAAGAGCGTCGCGTTGTTGCCAGTTGCAGTGATCTCTGGCATCGCGAACAGAAAGTCGACGTTCCTCAGGATGAGGAGGTCGGCATCTATGAAGATGATCTTGTCGTAGTCGGTCAGCTGCCACAACCTGAACTTGCTGTAGTTCCACTCGTTGTAAGCATCACGCTCAGCTTTTGGATTCCTGATTCTTTGGATTATTCTGACCTTCCATCCTGCAGCTTCCAAGCCTTTCCGGTGGTCGTCGCTTATGGTATCGTCAACAAGGATAACCAGGTCCCTGGTTGATCCTGCTTGGCGAATGCTTTGAGCTGCTGAGATAGCACCGCAGACATATTCACTTGCTGAATGCAGTATTGTAGCATATGCTTCTCTTCGTCGATCTACTGAGAAAAGTCTCGCTGTAGCAATAAGAACAGATGTTATGTGCCGGAAGTTTCTAATTATGCTCAGAAAAATGACTAAAAACTGGCAACAAACTCCATGCATGTTACCATGGAATATACTTTAAACAGAAAAGAAATATTAGGTGCAAATTGTGTGCAAAATAGCTGTCCTGAGACTAGCATTTTTAGTGAGGTAAGGGAAGCATTTCTAGGTTTCTACTTTCTAGCTCAGGCTCACCAGTTGATTTAGAGAAAAATGATTGTGCTGACGCTTTACTAAATAGTAACTTACATTTTGCTTTGAGTGGAACAGCAAGCTCGCAGGATCCAACTGGAAGCCTGAGCTTTTCCCGTAATGCTTTCACGTCAGGACTATATAACCAAGCATTTCCTTCATGTCTCACAAGGTTCTTGCAAGGGAAGAGATTCGGAATCGGGAAGCAGTCAGTTACAAAGAGCACATGGACCTTTTGGTTGCGCTTCGAAGAAGTTACAGCCAAGTTAGCTGCTGATAGCTGCAAATGAAGCCGTGCAACATCTCTTGACCAACTTCCGACCCGGGTACAGGGAAGCTTCACAGCAATAACATCAAAGTGCACACCTCTTCGAACATTAGGCTCTGGAAATGATGGGCAAGAGGGTATCTCGGTTTCTTCCTCCTCATCGATCCATTCAGGATACAGTGTCTGCCAAGTAATGCTTTCCTTGGCATGCTCAAGTCTTATAATGGAAACATGGCTGTCTGGGAGTAACTGTGTCCAGGAGCCATGCTCGGTGCTGTTAAAATTCAGGAGTCCAACTTTCAGGTTTTGATTACCATTGTTTAGATTTCCCAATGCTCTATATACATCCTCCCACTGAACACTGACAGAAGATACATATCGTGGATCAGAACTTGTTTTGTCCCACATCCAGCCGACATCTACGTACCTGCAAAGCATGTGAACCCGTGTGAGATAATAGTCATAGCTGTATAGGCATTGCCATATTTTTACCGCATCACAAATATTTCGATGAGACAAGTTGAACTCACAGGGAGGCTGACTGTAATTGATGCTCGTATAGGGTTGGAGTTAAGAGGGTAACAACTGTTGCAGAAATGATAGCTATGATCAAGATCCGCAAAGATTTGAACTTGCAACCACAGTTCTTTTCAAGGACAAGAACTTCAAAATTTTCAACATCTTTGAAACTTTTGCTTTTGGAGGTCCTTCTCTTAGTTGTGTCCTCGCTGCAGAAGTTAGAAACAAACTTAGTCATGAAAAACAGTAGCCCCTTCATCAGGCAAGATCAGCCATCAAAGAACTATGCTTGACAAGTGGAATTCAGAAAGGAATTCAAAAGAGATGTCTGTCTTAGCTTGGGATGCCAATGAAAATAAATTACTAGATGCTGATTCCACAAGGAGAGAGGTTCTGAAGTTCCTTCTTGAACACAAAGGAAAAGGAATATGTCATTTTCGTCCTTTGCACTTTGATTTGCATCTCAATCATGGATGGGTAACAGCATGATCATCGTTGTATGGGACAATTAGAGAGACCTCTTGTAGGGAAGCACATATGCTTTCACTAAAAAGTTCGGCAGCAAAAATGTAAGTTTTAGTAATCAAAATCTCGCATAAAATTCTCCCTACAAACAACTGCAAGAATACTGAGTACAACAGAAAAGCTGCACATTCAGGTCCTACTGCTCATGATTAGTACAGACGATAAGAAGATAGACTAGGTAATATTTTCGTGTACAGGCAGTGCTATGATATCAACCCTTAAGTTTGCCTTGACTCTAAATAAGTGGAATGCTGACAGGCACAACCACTTGATGGGTAAAAAATACATATTAAGGACAAATGAAAGCACCCAAAGTGCACCCTTTTAAAAAGAGAAATTGCACTATATCCGATAGTTAGATGTTAAAGTGAGCCACACTAAATCATGTTTGCCAATCAAAAGAGAAGGTCTAAAGAAACTAAAAGTGCTAAGCACTGAGGAAAATTCAGAGATCATCACATATTAATAAATCGCAAAGGTGGCTTTATACCTAACTCACATGCCTTCGATCTATTCTTCAAATCCGAAGCATGATTAGCTGTTTGATACCGATGCTATCGCAAGCGTTAGAATCGGGCATCCACAAGCACTGGCTAAAGCCTGGGGAGAAAAATTCAGACTAACTGCTGGCACTACTATGCAGATAACTTGATGATCCAAGGATGCTGAAATCATCCGTCGGCAGCACACGCCAAGACCAACGTCCTCTACACGTCACGCTTGCCCACTGCCAAAATCCAACTCTGGTGCCACAAGTCATCCGTGTGGCCGAAAGAAAATTGAAATAAAAGACACAGGACAGCAGTCGCCGACCAGGTTAAAGCTAACAACGAAACCGAGAACAGGATGCACCGAAGCTTGCTGACGAAGGTGAGCAGTCCACGGGGTTCAATAGTCAACAGTGCAGGGAGGGCTGGAGAAGACCATCAAGCGACCTAAGCAGATTGTTAATGATCGCATGATGCTAAGCTAGCGAGTTTGCCACCTCAGAAAATCACTGAAGAAATTCAGTAATTCAGAAAACTACTGAATTCCTTGTCCTTAATGTGAGATTGCAACAAGGCGTAACCACCAACCACTGCAGTGCCAGCGATTAAGAGGAAAGGAGAGAAAGAGCAACGCGTCATCGTCATCATCATCGTCGTTGTCTTCCCCCGGCTGGTCGGACGGATCGATCTAATGCGGCGGCGGCATGCAGCGCGGGTGCGAGCGCAAGAAGAGCACGACGTGGAAGAAGAAGAAGAAGAAGAAAAAGAAAAGGAGCCAGCTTTGATTACGAGTTGGGAATGGGATTGAGAGAGGAGAGGGAGGGGGAGATCTTACGCGGCTCCGGCGGGACGGTAGCGCGGCTCCAATGGACCCATCGGCGCTTGTGCCCCACTATCTCTCTTCTCCTCACTTTCTCTCCCTTCTCTCTCCTGGGAATGCAATCACGCTATCGCCGCCGCCGCCGCCGTTGCGCCGCTTCCCACCTGAAATCGCAACACGAAGCGCAGGGCAATGTCATGTAAAACATGCAGGCCACCGGAACCAAGAAACCGCCCTAGCGACGAGAAGAAAATATCATATCAAAGAAAAGAAAGGAACGGGAGAGAGAGATGCGAGCATTAATTCCTAAAAAAAAAAGACGGAAAGAAGCGAGCATTAACGGGCACCATGAACACGGAGCTGGGGAGAAAACAGGGAAGGATGACCTGTGCCAGTGTTTACAGAGGAGTAAAAGGAAAAAAGAAAAAAAAAAGAGGAACGCAGAGTTAGAGACCCAATGCAAACATGACTCTGACACAAGCCCAGCGTAGAAAACAAAAAAAGAACAATAAACAAACCAATATACTGTGAATCAGCACGGAAAAAAAATATGTAATTTTTTTGAGTAACAAGCCACAAGAAAAAGGGGTAGGAACGACGAATCACGCGAATGCTGGCACGACCAATGGAGCAGAGGCCTCCCATGAACCAAGAACTCATCAACACCAGCCTCTAAATTTACAAGACACCTCAAAACCAAATCGAAATCAAAAGGCCAAGAACAGCAAGAAAAGGGAGAGAGCAGTGGTGTACCTCGAAGGAAGACGATACAGCCTGAATCAGCGAAAGGAAGGAGGAAAGCAAGCTATGGCTGGGCGGTTGCCTCCCTGGATCTCTCTCTCTCTCTCTCTCTCTCTCAATACGGGAGCTCAGGAGGGGAGAAGCTTTATATATGTAGAGAGATGAATGCACAGTGGCAGCCGCGCGAGGCGCGGCGATCGGGCGATGGCGATGGATGGATTTACCGGCCCTCTTCAAAATTCAAATTATTAGGTGGGCGTACTGGTGTACGACGGGTCAAGGCCAAATCTTTAGGGGCCGGGGCTGTGGTCATGCGCTAGCTGGGAGATGAGAGGAAAATAACGCGTTCGCTGTTGGTGAGAATTTTACCTTGTAAGAATAAATGCTTCACAAGGGAAAATAACGAAAAAAGGTTGCCCGGGTGGAATAAATTGGTACCTCGAAGATATCAGTGGAGATTTTATTCCAATAGGGTGATTCAGCTCATGTAGAGTAGAGTGTGCACAAGCAATATGTATTGACTATGGATAGAATGATGCAGTGATACGGACGAGCTTCTTAATAGATTATAGATACAAATTGCAACTGTAATATGGTTTATTTACTAAATTTATAGTATCTTGAGGTAACTATTCTACTAGGTATGATCTGACACGAGATTCTTCCTCGAGGGAACAAAAAATGGCATTTTTTGCACGTGAAATTATTTAGCCGTAATATTGCCAGTATTACCGTGAGCACTTGCTGCCTCTTCGGCAAAAGGTTTGAAAAAAAAAGTGAAATGCTACGCTAGACACGCTATCAACTCCTTCGAAGATGAGTGGTGATCGGCAGCAAGTTAGGAGAGACGGTTCACCAGCCGGTTATGGATGGAGAGGGGCGGGGTTGAGAGGACAAGCCAATGATTTGCGGAGCGAGTGAGGGCGCTGCCTGTGACCAAAAGAAGGAAGCGAGTGGAAGCTGCGGGGTAGGAATAGGGATTTCAACAGCGACCTGATTTTTGATTTTTTATAATGAATTTTTCTATTAGGAAACTGGATAAGGAGATTTTATTTTTCATGAAGATACAAATAATAGAAATTATATTCATGTATATTCTAGCAGGAACGAGTATGGAGAAGCATTCTCCGTGGGATCCATTTTGGCTGACGAGTTTCTCGTTTGGTTACCATTCCCCACGCGCGGAGAAGTGAACGCGAAATTTTTCTTCGTGTGGGAATGGGGATGAAGAACTATTTCTCATGAGTAATTCCCCGTTGACATCCTTAATAGGAAGATTGACTCTATCTTATAACAATAGTAACAGACAATACAATTGATAATAACTCTCTTTTCTCTCTCTTTCTTTTTCATCTCTATTTTTTTTCCTTGTTTCTCATCCTCTTTTACCTCTAATCTTCTATAGAGTTCCTCTTTTACCTCTAATCTTCTATAGAGTTCCAAGTAGTAGGAGAGCTCCAACCCTAATAGATCTGTCCCTAGGTGTCAACATCTTACGCAGAATGCGTCGGCAATAGCACCTAATACTCTTCCAGAAAAATAAGAAAGTTTAAATCCAATATAATAACCGAAGTTGAACTGAACCTCGGATAAATAGTCCTTAGCTCCGTCGATCCTAACTGTAACGTTTCCTTCCAAACTAACGTAAAAGTTGAACCCTAAATCCAAAAATCTCATGGATTCGATAACACAAGCGAAGGTGGACGAAAAGCTGTACAAACTTAGGAATATCTACCGATATAACATTTCAGCACAAGTAAAAGAGAGTAGGTAGTAATATCTACCTAATGACTATTCTTTTGGTAATAGATAGAGTGGTGCAATCATGCTAACAGTTTTTTTTAGAAAAAAAGAGTGCATATATACCGCACGTGGATATCTATGTTATGGATAATGAATAGTAAATATTATAGTCAAGATGATTTCTGATAATAATTTTGGTATACCGAACGATGAGTGTGTTAATAAGTGTTTTCTATATGTATATATCAAACTAAATTCAAGAACATCAGGGTTTATCTAAGTTTAGGCTTCACGTCATATAATAGCCGTACGTCATGTGTATTGTCTTATAAATTTGGTGAATTTAGTATAGAAAGTTCTCCATTTATATATCAGAGTCAAATATATACAAATAAACATACAATACCAAACGCTGTGGCAAACCTACTTCTTCCGAAGTAGCCAACTACCCCTAGCCCATCATGATGCCGGATAGGCATACCTGCTCTGCTCTGATTGTCCTGTACCATCACCAAACACTGTCACACTCACCTGTCACACTATCCCGCGGTATTAAATGATACGAGACGGGTCACTATAACTCCACACCGCTCCATGACCATGCCTCGTTAAAAACAAGTGTTTGTGAAAAGAAAAAATAATCGAGTAGATATTATTAAATAAGACTTGACTGGTAAAGTAAATATCTACTTCACGATCAGCAATGACTGGTTATAGGCCACGCTTCGTGACCAGCTCTCTGATCGCGCGAGTTTCGCCATAATCGCAAGATACCGCAGTGGTCTTAAGTAGCATAAATCATCTACTTTTTTTATTTCGCTCCTCATAACTATTTTTTACATTGAAATCCTGTAATAAATTTGTACGAGTGCGCATTGGATTCAATGCAAGTTCTTTGGACGAAAATGCTCGTGGCAATTCTTCCGTTCCCTTTCGAGATTCCTGTGCGACCCACGCGTCCCAGACCCGACCGACGGAGCGCGTCCCATAATTGCGAAATCACTGCGGCGATGATGGGTCATCAGACAACTCATCGATAGATCGTGCGCTCCTTCCTTCTTCCGGAAATGAGAAATCAGAGAGCGGTGGAGTGGGAAAGAGGAGGCTGATCAGCGATTCTGGCGAGCAGGAGTTATGAGGTGGCGTGGGGCTTGTTCGTCTCCCTTTCCCCGCTCTCGTTGCTCTGCCGCCACACTGTCGGCCGGGAGGGGTTTTTGGTGGAAGCAAAAATTCCATTAGCTCTTGTCTATATATATATATATATATAAGATTTCTATCATGATGATTTATTTATATTAAAATTCCTATAGGTAAGAGCTAATGGAAGGGGTTTATTTATATTGAGATTTCTATTAAAAAGATAGATAAAACCTTATAAAATAAATAAGATAATAAATAAATAAATTATATCAAATAAAAGGAATAGACGAACAACAAGATAACTTATATATATATCCAGTTTCGGTGAACGGCGAAGCCTACTGATGGGTGATATTCAGTTCAATTCAGTGGTTTGATAGGTGAAAGTTTGGTGTCAGCCAAACATGGTCAAATGGGTCGTTCGTGCCGGCCCGGCACGGGCCCGACTCGGCACGGCCCGGCTATGGCACGGCCCATCTACAGTAACGGGCCGTGCCGTGCCGGCCCACGTGCCTTCCCCTCGGCCCACGTCACGGCCCGTCGGTGACCGTGACGTGCCGGGCCGATCCGGGCATAATTTCGGCCCGACGGCCCGGTCGGCCCGACGGCCCGGTCGGCCCGACGGACCAAAATAGATTAAAAAATATGAAAAAAATACATAAAAAATATATAGAAAATAGATAAAAATATAAGAAATAGATAAAAAATATTTAAAAATAGCTAAAAAATTAAAAATATAAATAGAAAAATAGAAAATAGTACCGGGCCGGACCGTGCCGGCCCGGGCTGGGCCGTGCCCGTGCCGGCCCGACTTGACCGGGCCGTGCCGCGCGCTCGGCCCAGGCATGGCCCGTGGCGTCGTGCCGTGCCGGCCCGGCCCGTCGGTAATCGGGCCGTGCCGTGCCTGGGCCGTGCCTACAGTGCCGTGCCTCGGGTCGGCCCAGTAGGCACGGCCCATTTGGACGTCTTTAGTGTCAGCCCTGTGTTTGGTGTCAGAGTTTTACATGATTTTTTTATCTGGGTCCTGGCCTCATTGTATTTGGTGCAATAGTTGCTTGTGTTCTTGAAATAGTATCCAGACACTCACATGTCCAGATGTGTCCCTAATGGTTTGTGAACATCAGTATAGTAAGCTACTATCTCCTCGCAAATTTAGGAATGAGGGCAGCTGGCTGGCGCCATTAGCTGAGTCTAATGCTCCAACTCCCATGGAAGAAATGGTATCGGGGCAAGTAACAGATAAATAATACATCTTGGCATTTAGCCAGATGCATGCAGTCCGACGTTGCTACAATTCAGGTTCTCACAACAAACTTTTAGTCCCAGCCAAGTTTTTCAACCGAAAAAATTGTTTGGTACTTGTTCTTTTTAGAAATAGTAGTTGTTTTTTTCTCTATCTTTAAAGTTGAATTTTGACTAAGTTTTTCTCACAAATATATCATTTATAGCTACAAAACATATATCATATAAAATTATTTTGAATTGTAAATCTGATTATATAATTTATATACACTAGATATTTTTATAATTTAATTAAATATTAATCAAAGTATACAAAGTTTAATTTTGAAAAAAAATATGTTTACTATTTCTAAACAGAGAGAGTATATCAAAAGGACTACTGAAGAATTACTTATCCCCTACTAGGCTAAGTAAAACTACTTATTCTTGTTGATTTCATCTGTTTTGTTACCATCACACATGACGACTCGCTAATTACTTGCCTGCTTTCAGCAGGGCAAGTAAGATTGGATTAAGCAGTCGCTCATGTTCATGGGCTCCCGGCTAGTGCCACGCGCACACGAGCACAAGGACACGCCACTCTTTCGCTCTTCTCGCTCCGGTTTTCTGCTTCCGAATGGTCTCTGAATCTCTGATGCAGGCCAACATATAATTAGACACACCACTTTATTTAGCCTTTTAGAAATTCGAGTTGTGTATCATTTTGCAAAATTAGAACCAAGCATTCGCTTACAACATGAGTAGTTTTTCAGCGCGAGTGTACTACATCACGGCCATCCGAGTAAGGTGAATCTATGATCGGACGGCCGAGGTGCTTTGGGCGGCAAGCAGGCCCATGCTGCTTGACTGGCAAGTCTGGTGTGCAGTGATGCCAATCCATCGATCGATGCTGTGGAAGACGTTGGTTCTTTGTGCGAGAAGTAGCAAGCAGGTCAGTGTTACTCTAGCGCGATGGTAAAGAAACTTACCAGATTCGTCACAAGTCTGAGGTGAAGCCTGAAGCCTCGAGTACTCCGAGCATTCAAGGTGCTTCTACCATCTTGCACCACCGACCGATGGTAGATGATGAATAGTAAACTGGTAATTGTTTTTTTCTTTTCAAATGAACTGGTAATTGCCGAATCATGTATTCATGTCAGGTATGAGACATCCTTGATGGAATATACCATGCAACTGTATTTTGTACTGTAAGAGAATGAAGTAAGATACTACGTAACAAAATGTAAAGTGAAGACCAAATGACAAATAGGACATAGGTCAGATTTTTTTCAGCACTATGCCATTTCCTATATAGTTTCATTGCCATCGAGACCAAATGACAAACGGTAATTTTAGTGGTGCCGGCTTTATAGATAAATTTTCATATCATCTAAAGATAGACATCGACTCGTAGAAACTGAGTCGACAATAGCAGAAAGGAGAAAGCACGCGATAGGAACACAAAAGCAACTTCCCTGTGCAAAATCTTGAACAGTAGTAGGGCGCATTATCAGCCATGTTGTTTCATAAAGGGCAGTATATTTCTCTTCCCCAAATACATCCTCTCAAGATTTGGCACATCACCATGGAAGGTGGATAGTTCCATTCATGCCATGAATGTACACTAACTACTCAGCCTCGTCTCCTGTTCCGAAATGTTAATCTGATAGAGGCTTGGGAATTGAGGTGGAATACTTTTCCGCCTCTCTTTTTTTTTTAAAAAAAGTTGTTATTTTAGTTTCTTGCATGCTTCTTGCAATTTATTCGACGAACAATTTTGAAAGAAGATTTGTTTTCTTCAAACAAAGTGCTACAGATAAAAATACTAAATTTAATAACTTACAAAGTGGTAGCTAATTTGATTTTTAAAAACATATATATATGCTGGTATGATCATTCACTTTCTCATAATAAGTTTTAACGGTAGAAACAATGAAATATGCTGATAGGATGTGACTAATATCCTAACGACTGAATCTCTATTTGTCCAGAAGCAATTGCGGCACCAACTGACGAGTAGACGGCCAGCACAGTGACCTCTGCCTATCGTTGCACTAAAAGTAGGATACAAGAATTCAGTGCTGTTTTCCAAATGGCCAGTAGCACTTGCATCACTGACCAAAAGAGATCAACATCCTACTAATTACTCTGCACTACTGGAGTACGTATTGGTGGTGGTTGGAGGATGAATACAAGGGACTGGAAAGGGCCATGGTATGGAAGCATGATGAGATCAAGCAGTGCTAGCTTGTTGCCATTTTAAAAAGCAGAGCAAACACAACTCCAATGCAAGATAGCTTAGAAATATTGCATGTCAAGCTACTAACTCCAAAGCCAAGCCCAAAGTTTCAGTTACGTTGTAGATAACATATATAATCACATGAGCATGAACTTTCAACGATGAAAAAAATGGTTCCAACTACATCTCTGCAACAACAATTTCCAACGATGAAAAATGGTTCCAACTCCATTTCAGTTGGAGATACATATACTCGTGTGTGCATGCATGGCAATCCTATCTTAGTATAGCTGGCCAGGCGTCTTTTGCAACCGCAACCTGCTGTTTGGCCATTGATTTCTTCTAGATAGATATATGTATATGTATGTGCCTGCCCGTGCCCACAACTGTGCACCAACTGCCGTGTGATTACTGATTCGTACTTTGTTTTGTCCTTTGCTAGTTTGCTGCTCGCCTGCCCGACGGCAAAATCTAAAAA
The DNA here is from genome assembly GCF_958298935.1 of Phragmites australis. Taxonomy (NCBI): domain Eukaryota; kingdom Viridiplantae; phylum Streptophyta; class Magnoliopsida; order Poales; family Poaceae; genus Phragmites; species Phragmites australis. Next base: position 24,651,169 of record NC_084931.1, read on the forward strand.
TAAGCAATAAATATTACTATATTTATCAAAATTGATAATATATCGACGTATTTATAAATTTAGTACTTGTATTCGGCATCTTAAATATTGAAAAATCAATTTTTGTACCTGAGATATCGAAAACTCTTTGAGGTACCGAATACGATACGGTTCACCATATTCGGCATCTTATGTGAACAGTGTTATATAAGGCACCTTATGTAGGTACCGAATATAGGTCGGTTTTGCTCACGTCGCGTCGTGTCGCTGCTTTTGATGTGCTCGGTCATGCCGTGTCGCGTCATTCCGTTTTTGTCGGGTTTTTTAACCCACGTGCTGTTGTCCCTGTGTTAATTAGTTAGCTCCTATGCTACCGTGTTTTGTTATAAGATGAGAGTGGGCTGGTAAAGGAGCTGCAGCGTAAGTAGAGAGGAGACGAGCAGCATGAGCAAGGGAGGAGAGTAGAGGAGAAGCAGTAACGTAGCGCGTAGAGAGGAGAAGCAGCGCGAGGAGAGGAGAGGAGAATCAGTCCGAGACGAGGAGGAGCAGTAGCGCGAGTTATAGTAAGTACTTAAATTATGTATTTAATTAATATTTGCAGCAATAATAGTAATTAAAGTAAGTAGATTGTTTAATCTGTTCAATTATATTTGTTTAATTATTTGCTTAGTTTGATTATATGAATTTGATTATTTGCTTAGTCAATGTAATAGTAATTAGCGTGAATTTGTATAATAGTAATTAATGTGAATTTGTATAATAGTAATTAATGTGAATTTGTATAATAGTAATTATTTTTTTAGTCAGAGTAAGTAGATTGTATAATAATAATTAGCGTGAATTTGTATAATAGTAATTATTTTCTTAGTCAGAGTAAGTAGATTGTATAATAATAATTAGCGTGAATTTGATTAATCAGTATAATTAGATTATTTAATTAGTTTAATAATATGATGGTCTAGTGTTGGCACTTTATACTAGTGGTGATATAGGGTGGTGGCTTAGTGCATGCATGCTCTCTATAGGTGTAAGTAGGGTGTTGGTGCAATGGGAGGAAAGAGAGAAAAAAAAGAAAAAAATAAAAGGTAAATGATAAAAAATATTTTTTTAGAAAGATTAAAAAAACTTGGGTTGGACAAAAAGATTTGATTAAAATCACACTGTACAAAAAATTATCAAATCAATTTTTTTAATTAATAGTGGTGTGCACCTATTTAATTAGTATTTTAATTCAATCTATTAAAATAGTGGTGCGTACAAAAACTTCGGCCCTTAGCTAAAAAAGAAGCAACTATAAAGTCAAATAGAGCAATATTTTTAATGTCTTCATATAACTTCCATGTTAGTTTAATCAATATTTTAATTCAATATTAATTATTTTATTTGAATTCAATATTGATGATTTAAATAGCATTGTTAATTACTTAAATATTTAGCATTGTTAAGTATAATACTATTTAATTTGCATTGTTAATTTATTTATTATTTATCGAGAGGTATAATTAGTTATGTATCGTACATACATCTAAGTAGTTATTTTATTAGATATACTTTTGTTTAGCAGATAAGGTATGACTTTACATATTTATTATAGTGAACGTCCCGCAGTTTTGCACGAGAGACTCGTAATAATTCAGAACTGTCAGCGCATATAGGGTTCGGTTAAGATATGTAATGACCTGGATGGTCTGAAATCACATGTTATGAGCCTTTTATGTGTGAACCGGCAATCCTATACTACTGTCCTGGAGGGTGTGCGGCCACAGCTTATTCCAAACAGCTCAGTCGTTGTCCATACGTTGCTCGAGATGAGAAGGAACAACGCATGAGCTTTGTACTCACACAAAGGCATTGGAGGAGAACTTTGATATGGAGGTGTATATAAACATAGTATCACGACTAGTGCAAGGTGATGCAGTGACTACTATGGAAGGATCAGGTCAACAGGTGATGTATGAAGAGGATGGAGGGCATATCGGGGAGGGCAGTTCCGGTAGAGAGTGAGCTATAGTGGACCTTTCTGAGGTAGATGTAAGATGCATGGATGATGAAGCTGGTGGTAGCGGGTATGAAGAAGCTGCTGATAACGATGACTCGATGCCTGCGATCTAGTACTTTCGTGGTGCTGGGCTGCTGGATTGTGCCGTCATTGAGTATAACACCTTATCTAACTGGGGATATCAAAATAGTAACATCCAGATTGGGCAACAGTTTTGTAACAAGGGGAGGTCATCCACTTTATTAGAAACTATGCTGTAATGACAAGAAGGGATCACAAGTGCGCCCAGTCTAACCCTACGGAGTATGAGGTCAGGTGTATCAAACACTCGAATTGTCCTTATTTCATACGAGCACATATGCCGAAATATGGGAACTATTTTGTGACCGATAGACACACCTCACATACATGCAGTGAAGAGGCTACTAGGAATGTGAGCCACGCCGTTGATACGAGGTTCATAGCCCAACTCCTCATCACTCTTGTTGGCACAAATATTTGTTTGTCGCCAAAATTCATTATGGAGGAGGTGCAAACTACAACAGGTATGCTGATCATTTTTACCACACCGCATGGTGAGCGAAGGTGAAGTGCGCATGCAATAAGCTAAAACTGCACAATATCCCGTGCTCACATGTCTTAGCCGTTTGCAGGGACATAAGCTGCAATGACATATCATAATACATAGCATCGTACTTCACGATCGATGCATTGAGGAGCACATGACTTCTAAAGATGCAGACCTTCAACATTGGAAGCAGCTACAAAGTGATCGAGGGACCGAAGTAGGTACCTTATCCCTGAGCACGACGCGATTCTGTAAGGCCTAGAGCCACGAGGCTGTAAGGTGACATGTATGAAGCATATGCTGTTGACGGTCTACGCAAGTGCAAACTTTGCAAACAACCTGGCCATGGTAGGAGGACATGACCGACCCGGAAGTAAACTATCAGACCACTATCGAACAATAGTGTATTAGAGTTGTTGTATTTTAGTTTGTTGTTTGAAGTTATTCACAGTCATGGTTTGTATTCTAAATTGTTATTCACTTATTAGTCATACTACTTATTTTGTAATTTATTGTTTGGTACTGGCATCACATACAATGTTTTTTATTGAACCATAAAGCTTGTTATTCACCTATTTATTGAACCAAGAAGCTTGTAATATATTGTAATTTGTTATTCACATACTTATTGAACCATGAAGCTTGTAATATATTCTAATTTGCTATTCACCTACTTATTGAATCATGTAGCTTAAAATCATTATCATGACTCATGGTGGTCTTCTCGAGCTTCTTTAGCAGCGGTACGACGAGAACCATAAGGGACATATGATTTTCACAGGACAATAGGTACCACGATTATATATGCTTTTTAATTGCCATGATAATTTGCTACTAACTCAGTACATGTATTGGATACCTTTTGCAGTTGCTTCTATTACGAGCCCAGAGTGTCCACACGATTAAGGAGTTAGACCCTCAATCCACGAGCCATTCGCACGGGCAGGACTACTACCTTTCGCTCTCATGATGGCCAGAGCTCCCATGGTGGGTGGTGGTAGGACACCACTCCCGCCAATTGAAGAGTCACTGCTCATAGGTCTCGTCGACCGGTGGCCTCCGGAGACGCACATGTTTCACTTTCCTTTTGATGAGATAACCGTAACATTGAGGGACGTGGTCATGCTGACTAGGCTGCCGATCAGGGACACCCTGTTAGTAGTTTCGTGACCAGCAAAGGAGTAGTAGAAGGGTTATGTTGAGGGAAGGTAACTATTTGTTATGTAATGCACTTCAAATATTATAGTGCTATTCAAGCTTCATTGACCCTCTGCATCTTATAGGTTTGGTGTACAATATGACAAGAAGGATGTTAGCCTCTCCATATTCTGGATTCATGGGCTGCCATAGTTCGATCCATGCCCATTGGATGCGGACAAGGCTATAGTTATACAGTACTATGAGGTGTGCTTGTACGTCCTGCTAGGAGGCATCATATTCTGCAATATGACATGCGATTATGTCATCCCACATATTGTATGGTTAGCGAGTCAGCTCGCATCACATCCTTATGAGCCGACATCTTACAGTTAGGGATCTGCTATGCTGGCTGACACCTACAGAAGATTTTGTGATCCAACCCAATGATCAAAGAAGAAGAGATCAGTTACAGGTTGTCTACACCTCTTACTGCTATGGAGCTCGGAGTACCTCCCAGTTTGTCAGCCTTGGATGCTCAAGAGCTACTATCCAGTCCCTATATTCCATGGCATTGCAGATGACATGAGGCCTACGATAGGGTATCAATGGATGCATGACAAGCTGAGATAGAGTCAGCAGCAAGATCATGATAGCTACTCCCAGGTAATCAGTGATTTGGACATCCTTAGCCCCGATCTCGTGGAGTGGGATCCATGGCGTATGGCATGAGTGGACGAAATTGTGACTGGAGGGCTCATCGTATCATATTGTTGGCATGGCTCAGACTTATAGATGACCAAATGTTTTTTTTGTTCTACATGAACAATGTGGAAGTATATTCTCCTAAGCGTGTATAGAGGTAGTTCGGGTACCGACAAGTGGTGCCAGTACCTCCCCTACGAGATGCCGGTCAGACGCATGAGTAAGTGTGTTATTGTAGGTAGCATTAATACCTTTGGTGATCCATATTAATAAATTATAACTATTTGTATCACGTACAGGAGGAGCGCGCAAGGGGGCGGAGGCATGCGGGACTAGGCATTTATGAATGTCAAGCACATACAGAGGTGGACGGAGTCAGCCACGGTAGATGTTGTCATTCCTGGTGGACAATACGATGACGCCACGTACTGGGATTACCTTTTGTGGTACCATCTGTGCACGCGTGCCACCTTACTCAGCGGACTTATAAAGCCAGGCCCCAGACCCTTCCTTGAGAATCATGTCTGTCTTCTTCATATTGTGGTAAGTGTTGCGATACTTATAACGAATTTATTGGTTAAACCTCTGTATTACTGACATGGCCCTCATCTTATATAGATCGAAGAGGCGCACAAGATACATACACAGTCGGAGCAAGCTCGTAGGGAGAAAGCAGGTCATCGACGCGAAGGGATAAGAACCCTCTCCAGGACTACATGAGGACGAGAGGGTCCCGCTTCCTATCTACTATATGTGGTCTAGGTGGTTATGCCCCACGTTGGAGGGGGTTTGACCTACAAGCCATGGACCCGTCCCGTACCACCCACAGCAGGCGCTCGTTTAGTGCCCAGGATGAACTCGTTCGGGCATAGTCGCGAGAGGCACCTTCTGCTTCGGAGCATCATGAGGAGTGCACACAAGCTCCTACGCCCGAGCAGTGTACATCGGGTTCATAGGGACCATAGTGGACACAACCTCCTTAGTCTACGCTGACACCTCCAGCTACAGCATCAACTCATCACGAGGACGTCGTTGACTACACACAATAGATTCCTAACTGGAGCGACATGCATGATTTTGACTGGGCTGCTGTAATGCAGCCCGCTAGCTTCACCGAGCTCCTCAGCGCATAGTTCCCCTAATATCCCGTTGCATCTTGGGGTTCACAGTGGTACCAGTAGGGTGCGCCTTCGGTACACCGGACTCCGTCGGAGCACGTTCTAGGGGCGTCCACACTATCGCATCAGGATCCTTCTTCATGGTACATGTAGGGCAGAGTTAACGTGGCGGGATACACATTCGGTGGGGGTCCCACAGGGCAGGACGATGATGATGACGAGCAAGGAAACACGAGGCAGGGGCCAGCATAGGCCGCTGGGGTGAGGGCCACACACCCACCAGACGCGTACACTCCTGGGGATTGCGTGCATCATCGTCGAGTCGCTAGTGTAGTTGTTCGGCGCACTTATACTTGTTAATGACACATGTATTATTGACTTTATTGGCGTAGTCATTCATATTATGTATTATTAACTGTATTGTTAATTTAATTATTTTTAATTTATGTAATGTTTGTCAAATAATTCTAGCACATAATTTATGTAATGTTTGTCAAACAATTCTGATATATAATACTTATTTAATATTTCATAAATAATTAGGGATTCATGCTTTGGTGCAAAACGATAACGGTGTAGTGATTGATCAATAGGGATCTTCGAGTACAGACTTTTCATGGACACCTACAACGATCCATATAATACTTAATGCCTCATTGCAGGTTGTGCATGAAGGGAAATATGATTCCTTCAAAGAGAGCAACTTAATCCAAGCCATGGCTAAATTGCATGCAAGACCCTTCTGTTCTGCGTGAACTGCTCCACTCCAACTTATAACCATCGAGGACCTTAGGGCCCTCTTGCACGAGCAGCGTCAAACGTATTTCAGGATGTGCGAACTGGCCAGCCATCCTTCTGTTCTAGTTTTTTCTAGGAGGCAAAGAACGATAATGATGTTGCCCGACTAGAATGCATTCAACATTCAGGTTCGTAATTTCCTATGTGCTCACCTTACTTATCTTTTTTCCATTGATTCGAATGCTCTTCTTTTGCGTTAGGTGTTCCCGAAAGACACACAATTGATCAACAAAGACATCACAAACTTCTTGGTGATGTATATGCTCTTTGATGGTGGTGCCATGCCTGGTTTGCGTAGAAGACGATAACGATCAGCGAACCTAAAGAGTACAAGGGCACCCTCTACTACTCATCCAGAAAATAACGAGGACGATGAGGATGATGATTTCATGCCCCAATGCCTCGATGTCCCAGCAGCAATATAGGAGAAAGTTCAATGATCACTGCAAGAGGACATTCACACACCACATCGAGATGGCATACAACTAATAAAAAAATAGGACGTGCTACTACCGTGATAGCTCAAGAAGACGACAACGGCGATTTCATGCCACAATAACCCCTCCATCTGAGTCCTCCATCTCCGGAGGACATTGATGATCCTAAAAATGATAATGGATTTGATTGTACCCATCCTAACAACTTCTCATTACCACCTCGGAGATGACAATCATCTTACCTTGATAGTATTGACTAGCACATTTGCCATTCTTCCTCTATTTTACGTCGCCACTTACCTGCGTAATCTTGAGATGATCTAGGTATTCAACATCTATGCACTATGTACTATGCAAATGGAAGGCATGACTATTTATTTTGTTTACAAACTATTTGTGAACTATTTGTCTAATCAATGTGATGGTAAGTTTATTATATTAACGTATTATCTAAGCACAATTCTTTCCAACATATGAAAGGTATTTGTGAACTCAGGCTTTAGACACGTCAATGTATCACCAGCACCTCGGGGACTAACATTAATTGCAACTCTAAAATCAACAATGTGATTATATGAACCGTTCAACCTCGGGCTATGCTTGCTTTAGGATGAATGCTTAAAGCAGATAAAACTATTCATAGTAGATACTTTAAAAATTTATCATCTATAACATTATTATAGTATCATCTAATACTATTATAACATCTTCTATTTTTTCTATTTTCATAACTCTCGGAGTATTAAGTAAGGGGACATTCTGGCTAATGGCCCCCATGGGGAATGTGTCGACCGACGGGGGAATTTTCGTGAACTTTGGCCCATCAAGCGACCATCCCTTGTCTCGCACGACCAGCGCAAGGCTTGCATGGCCAGCCTTCTTGTGATATAATATGGTCCTGCGGCCAGTCTCCTCACATGACGCTCATACCTAACTTGTCTAATCATATTTATTGGTGTCTACTCAAGTGTTTTCCTTCCTGAAGCATTTCCTCCAGTGATAAAGTCGTGGCCGGTGCAGATAGGCAACGCCCTAGCATTAATTGTTACGAAGTGGGGTATTGCGGACCAACTTGCGCCACATGACAGATGAGATAGGATATGTAGAATTACCGAGCAAATGGATAATTTTCAAGATAGACACACAGAGCGCAGGGACGGGACTGCTTGACAGATAAACTTGCGGTGCACGGCGATGGGACAGACTGGGCGACTGGGGGAGGCAAGTGCGGCGACGTTCCATGGGTGGGACGGATAGGCAGAGATCTTAGGGCAATTTGGGTCACCCGGTTCTTCATGATACTGATTTAAGAGTAGAATATCTAGCCAGATATGGGTCTACTAAACAAGGCCCACTTGTAAGTTCTCTTTTTTTTCTAGTATATAAAGAGAGGAGGACCTGATTTATAAGGGGAAGAAGGAGGAGTCAAGAAAACTCATCTGTAACTAGTTCACAAACACTGATAACAAAATACACATGACGTATGACTGTTATCCTTCAGGAGGTTTGAACCTAGATAACCCCCATGTTCTTTAGTTCATCACAAACACACGCACACCGCAAGCATCATTCACACGCCCATCGACCAGTACACCTTAAAATCATTGTAAGGAATTAACCCTTGACAGTTGGCGCGCTAGGTAGGGAGGTGTGTTTCTGCATTTTGGTAGGTGTTGAAGATTAGATTGAGCTACCCATGGCAAGATTCATGGTAACTATTGAGTCCCAATCCGAGGACCCCGGTCACCGTGAGGTGTTCGTCATAGGATATGACCTAGATGAACCTAGTGTGCTCTAAGAATAGGACACTGAATCAAAGTCCAAGGGCTCCGAGGCTCAACAAGGGGCAGTGGAAGCTCCCATGGTCCGGGTGCCGGTGATGATCCCTAGGCCATGTGCCCAGATGGGAACCAGATCGACGCCGGATACGGGGATATTCTGGAACAGCCCCAACCACCATAGCATCGCCTGGAGGAGCTGCCGCAGAGGACCCGGTCTTTGACGGCATCATCACCGAGGCTGTCACACCACACGAATGCCGGGGCTCCCACCTCGTGATATGTCGTCACTTTGTGCTTGGCAGCTCGACTATGAGACCATGACGTCTGCACAGAATTAGTAGTACCAGAGGGTTTGCCAGTTGCACCATGGTTGTGTGACCTCGCCCTCCTGGTTGAGACTGCCCAATGCCAAACTACGACAGCAAACACCACGTTCATCGCTAGGACTGGTGAAGGTCGCGATTGCCAAGAATCGCGGTATCCTTCATGGCAGGAAAGACACCGTCCTCCCTCCGTAATGGGGAGTGCTTGGAGACCCCTGCCGCGTCGAGATAGCCTTCTCTGACCTGCATGACTCTCTACACCAAAGCGATCTCCGCGGCGTGATCAAGAGCCAGGTGGCAACATGATAGCAGGAGGACCACACTCGGCGGGAGCAGGAAAAGGGCATGCAACCCTACCACTCTTCTCCCTCGCGCAAGGAGGATTCAAATTCCTCCATCCCATCCCCATGACCATGTGACCATCGTCTCTCTCCACGAGCATGCGATGTCACCCATCAGCGTGTGACTCCCCATTATGGAACAGGGTGCAACGCTCTATCAGCCTGGCTGCGGGAGGTGCGCTAGCTAGACAAGTTTCGGTCGGTCCTAGCTGAAAAGTATGATAGCTTGACCAACCCTGAGGAGTTCCTATAGATGTACACACCACCATGGTGCAGGCCACGGAAGGCCACAAAAAAGTCATAGCCAACTACTTCCTAACCGCCTTGACTGGTTCATTCCGATCCTGGCTTATGAACCTCCCTAGCGAGTCAGTTTGGTCCTGGGAGGATCTATGCGACTAGTTTGTCGCTAACTTCTAGAGAACCTATGCCTGACTCGGGGTCGAGGACAACCTGTACCAAGTCAGGCAGCAATAAGGTGAGTCGTTATGAGACTTCACCCAATGCTTCACCAAGCTTAGAAACACTATTCCAAGGATCACATGTGAATCTGTGGTCATAGCATTCAAGAGAGGTGTCATAGACCAAAAGATGGTCGAGAAGCTAGCCATCAAGGAAATCCAAAGCACTACTGAGCTCTTCGAGCATGCAGACAAGTGCGCCCAGGCTACCTGGGCTCGAGAGCATTAGATTGACGCCAAGTCACGGCCAACCTCGGACCAATCCGCGTCATCCAAAGGGGTCGACCGGAAGGAGAAAAAGAACAACAGATACAAGAAGGGATCATCTGACGTCATGGCGGTCGAGCAAACCGGTCGATCACGTCGGCGCTTAAAAAAAAGGGTAGGGGCAGAAGGGTCATGGCTACTACCCGATCCACCGCACAAATGCCCACGACCTGACCGAGTGTAAGGTTGTGCGGGGCATCATAGACAATGAGCTTAAAGAGTGTAAATCCAGGCATAATGATGATGGTAAGGATGGGGCTGACCCTGACTAGTCGGCACTGGGGTACTAGCAGGCCGATCACAGGGTCCACCACATCTTCGGGGGAGCCACGACATACTTCTCGAATAGGGAATACAAGTCTGTTGTCTGAGAAGTGTGGGTGATTACGCCAGGCCTAAGACTACGTCTGAAGTAGTCGGAAGTACCCCTTACCTTCAATCAGGCCGACCACCCCACGAGTGTCAAGCGACTTATTCGCTACCTTATTGTGTTCGAACCAACCGTTCAGAACATCCGACTAGGTCACGTGTTGATCGATGGAGGGAGCTCCATCAACCTCCTCTTCACCAACACACTGGTGCTCGACAAATCCCAAAGAGCATGTTGAAATCGTCTCCCCCTTTCTTTGGGATTACCCTAGGCTCTTCAACCAAGCCCTTAGGGCGGGTCAAGCTGTCCGTCACTTTCGGCTCGCCAAGTAACTTCAGGACCGAAAAGGTCTTGTTTGATATGGCAGACTTTGGGACCACTTATAACACGATCTTAGGGCAACCAGCGATGACCAAGTTCATGGTTGTCGCCCACTTCGCATATCAGACGATTAAGATCCTTGGTCCGATCGGGGCCATCACCATCTTTGGTAGCACAAAGACGGCCCTGCATTGCGACAAGAGGAGCCTTGACATGGTAGAGCTAACTCTGGGGTCACAGTCGGAGAATGCTACGCCTAGTCATCGCCTGGTGAAGGTTCATGTCTTTGCCAACCAGTGCGAGTGGATCAAGGCAGTATGCCTTGATGACTCTGACCTGACTAGGACGGTCCAGATAGGGTTCGCTCTGGACCCCAAATAGGAACTAACACTCATCACTTTCCTTCGGGCGAACACGTACGTCTTTTCATGGAGTTCATCTGGTATGCCTAGAGTCCCCAGGGACATGATCGAGCACAGGTTGTCCATGTGACCTAATGCGCGACTGGTCAAACAATGAGCTTGTCAGTTCACAGTCGACAAAAAGGAAGCACTTTGTAAGGAGATTGACAAGCTCCTAGAAACAGGCTTCATCCGAGAAATATAGTACCCAGAGTGGCTAGCTAATCTAGTCATTGTCCAAAAACACAATGGTAAGTGGAGGATGTGTGTTAACTTCACTGACCTCAATATGGCGTGCCTGAAAGATCTCTTCCCTCTACCCCGAATCGACCAGTGTGTTGACTCAACCACTGGCAGCGATCTTCTTAGCTTCTTAGATGCCCGTTCAGGGTACCACCGGATTAGCATGTATAGGAAAGATGAGGAAATGATTCCTTTTTGACAACCTTCAGGGTCTTCCGTTATGTAATAATGACTTTTGGTTTGAAAAGCGTTAGTGCCACTTACCAGCGTTTTTTCAGCTAATTCTTTGACCACAACTCGGTAGAAACATCAAGGCATATGTTGATGATGTGGTCATCAAGAGTAGAACCAAGGACGAGCTGGTCGAGGATCTCTAGGAAATGTTTGACCACCTTCAGAAGTACCACATGAAACTAAACCATGAGAAATGCACATTTGGAGTCCCATCTGAGAAGTTGCTCAGGTTCCTCATTTCTAGTTGAGGGATAGGCAAACCCTAACAAAATTAGAGTGATCGATGGGATGAAATCCCTGACCAGGCTAAAGGAAGTCCAAAAACTAACATGATGGGTAGCAGCTTTGAAGAGGTTCATCTCAAGGCTGGGAGAGAAGGGACTTCCGCTCTTCAAGCTCCTAAAGAAGAGAGACCACTTCTGATGGACCCCAGAAGTGGAAGCGGCCCTCCAAGATCTAAAAAGGTACCTCTCCTCCCTTCCAGTATTGATCGTACCTCGAGCAAATGATGAGCTCTTGCTCTTTGTTGCAGCTACCCCACAGGTCGCGAGCATGGCACTGATCGTCGAGCGAGAAAGTCTTCAGCAACTAGTATACTACGTCAGTGAGGTCCTACATGACACAAAGGCTCGGTACCCACATGCTCAAAAGCTACTATATGTCATTCTAATGGCCTCTCGCAAGCTCAGATACTATTTTCAGGCTTACAAAATCAAGGTAATCTCCTCGCTCTTGATTAGAGAAATTCTCCACAATAAGAATGCGACAAGAAGAACAACAAAGTGGCCAGTAAAGCTTGGAGAGTTCAATCTTCAGCTAATCCCCCGAACGGCTATTAAGTCCAAGACGCTGCTCAATTTTATGGCTGAGTGGTCGTCCTTTGAGCCTGAGTAGGTACAACGACCAGAGCTAGACAAACACTGGACCATGCACTTTGATGGATCATTTATGCTGAAGGGAGCAGGGGTTGGAGTGGTCCTGACCTTACCAACCGGCGACCTCCTCAGTTACATAGTTCAATTATATTTTCCAGCCACTAACAATATTGTAGAATACAAGGGTCTCTTGTCTGGAATGCGAGCAGCCTCAACACTTGAGATTAAATGCCTATAAACGATAGGGGACTCACTATTGGTTGTTGACCAGGTGCAAAAGGAGTTTCAGTGCTCTGATCTGATAATGGCGGCATACCTCGCCAAAGTGGGAAGACTGGAACGATGTTTTTTCGGTTTTGAAGTCAAGCATACCCCTCGCAAGGACAACTTCCTAGCCGATGAGCTGGCCTGTCAAGCTTCTTCTCGCGAACCTGTCTCAATTAGAATCTTTGAAGAAAGATTCACACGACCATCCACCTCGGTCTTGTGCCAAGCTGAAGGGGATGCTCCGCTTGAAAATGGAGCACCAGAGGCAACACCTTTGGAGGCAACATCTCTTTCGCTATCGTCGACCTTGGGTGGCCATCATATGGTCGCTCTGCTCGATACGGATATGATCTAGATGGATTAGATCTCGGACTAGCTTCAGAATCGAGCAATCCCTGATGATGATAAATCAACAAAAAAGGTCTCACGGTAAGCTCGCAGATACTCCCTGGTAGAGGGATGCCTTTACCATTGGGAGCAACGACCTTTTACTAAGTGCATCACTCAGGAAGAGGGGAGCACAGTGCTCTCTGATATCCACAGAGGCATATGTGGAAGCCACGCTTCGTACCGCGCTCTGGTCGAAAAAGTGTTCCGGCAAGGATTTTATTGGTCCACTGCCCTCCAGGATGCTCGTGAGCTGGTGAAACGGTGCGAGTCATGTCAATACAATGGCTAACATACCAACCTACCAGTCCAAGCACTGCAAACTATACCACTCGGCCTTTCGCTGTCTGAGGGCTTGATATCGTGGGACCATTCCCTAAAGCCTCGGGCGGTTTTGAATTCTTGTTCTTGGAAATCAACAAATTCACCAAGTGGATAGAGGCCGAGCTCGTTAGGAAGATCGCTGGCACATCAATGATTAAGTTCAGAATAAGGCCAGTCAGAATAAACTCTCCCCCAAGTGGGAAGGGCCCTACAGAGTGGTCGATATCACCCAATTTGGTGTGGTCAATCTAGCTACGAGGACAATCGTGAATTACACTGCTCCAAGAACATCGCCGTGCTGCGCAAGTTCTATGTATAGAGTTACTCGGAGACGGACCTGTTTCTCTATTTTGTAGAACCTTCCGGATGAGCGTGGAATATAACTTGTAAGTTTTTTTTCCCAAAAAACCAGACTCTCTATTTTCCATGATTTCATGACCACCAGTGAACCCCACCAGATTGGCTCTCCAACCACTGCACGCGACACGCTCAACGACCACTGTGGGACATGGTGACTAGGAAGTTAAAATGACTAGATAGCTGAAGGCTCATGAACGGTGTGCGATCATTGCTCGCACAATGTAAAAGGTACAAATTGCTCGGGACATTGACCACAAGGCCACAAGTCCCCACTCGGGCCAGACACTGGTTGCCGCTGAAGGACTTGTCGTGCTAAGGGCCGTCCCACTCTTCGAAAGCCTAACTATCGAACAGGGCGGACCAGTTGGAGCCTACTTGTCACGACAGCATAGGTAAAACTCTCTGAACACTCCAAACAACGGTTAAGACCGGATAGTCCAAAACCTGCAGGGCTCCCGAGTGGTCTTCCAGCCATCGGCGAGGCCATCAGAAAGGGTCGGAACATTTTCATTCATGGAAAAGATTGGTTACATGTGGGTTGATTACATTCGACCAGGCTAACTATATTGTTACATGCTTCTTCTTTCCCTCTCGACTCGGGTGGCTAGAGTTAGGTTAACGAAAAGGTTCCGACTAACTCTAGCATATCGTGAAGATCCACCACCTCCAAGAATTCCAAAGTATGCAGACCCCTACTTACCCTTGAATGAGTTAAGGAACCTCTTATACTCTTTCTTATGGTGGCAGCTGGTCGCCCTGGGAATCGGACGACGGCCTGCATAGGGGCTAGGGAGGGTGGCCGACACAAAGACCCTGCCGGAACTACTGACCGGCATCATCAAACCTGACCAACCCTCCTTCTGCACCTCCTTCGCCTTCTCCTCTCCGTCGGTCTCCTCCTCCAGAAGGTTTGAGTCGATCTCTCCCTCATCGTCGAAGATGTCGATAATCTCTACTAGGGCAACCGCACGGGCTAGAGATCAAGAGAGAGCGATAGGAGGAGACCCTCTCTATAATGAGGGACGCACGATGGTGGCCTCCTCCAACCCCGCAAGAAGGACTTTGAGATTGTCTGCCCCCGGGAGCACCACAGCGAGCGGAGTCGATGTTAGAGGCGACTTGGCCCTTGCCAAATCCTCCAAGATCATCGACCTTCCTAGCAAGAAATGGGAGGAGGACGCCATGATCTACAAGAAGAGTTGCCTTATCGCCTTGCAAAAACTTTGATGGGTGGCTTGCTGGGTGAACTCCTACTTTTATAGTCCAGCCAGCCATTGATTCATGCCTGGTGTGAAGGGTGGAACTACCATGGAGAATGTTCCCGATCCTATCATTTACTACCCTAGTGACTTACGACTGCTTCATGGTTAAAAACCGTGCATGCGTGGCTGCGTCTGGACACCAACACCTTAGCTTCTTATAGCTATCTCGTCTTAAAAACACCTCACTCTCGGAAGTACTGAGGAACCTCAACCAGCGCAGCATCTGAACCGCTCAAAATCCATGGGGGCGTGCATGGGGAACCAAAAGTCCCTTGAGCCTAGCAGCAATTAATGTTTCTCTCTCTCTCTCTCTCTCTCTCTCTCTCTTAGGACGCTTAACCTCCCCACGTGACGTGAAATTTAGAGTCAAAATCTGAAAGCTAAACAGCGTCGACGATCACTCTTTGGATGGACTATGTACCCACAGAGCCCAAGTGGTGCGACCAGACCTGACTACGACCACGGGAAAGCTTAGGGGCTACTGTCGGAGTATTGAGTAAGGGGACATTTTGGCTAACGGGCCCCACGGGTACTGTGGCGACCAGCGGAGGATTTTTTCTGAATCCTAGCCCATTGAGCGACCAACCCTTGGCTCGCAAGACTAGCACAAGGCTTAATGACCAGCCTCCTTGTGATATAATATGGTCCTGTGACCAGCCCTTGCTGGTCGTGTGATACCCATACCTAACTTGTCTAATCATATTTATTGGTGTCTACTCAAGTATTTTCCTTCTCGCAAAGCACATCCTCCAGTGAATAAAGTCGTGGCCAGTGCAGATGGGC
Organism: Phragmites australis; assembly: GCF_958298935.1. Classification (NCBI taxonomy): domain Eukaryota; kingdom Viridiplantae; phylum Streptophyta; class Magnoliopsida; order Poales; family Poaceae; genus Phragmites; species Phragmites australis. The sequence continues at coordinate 24,666,910 of NC_084931.1, forward strand.
AACGCCCTGTCCTATAGCATTAATTGCTACAGAGTGAGGTGTTACGGACCGACTTGCACCACATGACAGATGGGACAGGATATGCAGAACACCGGACAAGTGAATGATTTTGCAGGTAGACTCACAGAGCGCAGGGGCGTGATGGCTTGGTAGATGAACTTGCGGCGCACAATGACGGGACAGGCCAGACGACCGAGGGAGGCAAGTGCGGCGGTGTTCCATAGATGAGACAGACAAGCAGAGCTCTCGGTTCTTCATGATAATAATCTAAGAGTAGAATATCTAGCTAGATATGGATCTACTAAACAAAGCCCACTTGTATTTTTTTTCTTTCTAGTATAGAAAGATATAAGGATCCGATTTATAAGGGGAAAAAGGAGGAGTCCCAAAACTCATTTGTAACCAGTTTACAAACACTGATAATAAAATATACACGACGTATGATTGTTATACTTCGGGAGACTTAAACATGGATAACCCCTGCGTTCTTTAGGTCATCGCAAACACACATACACCGCAAGCATCGTTCACACGTACATCGACCGATACATCTTGAAATTATTGTCAGGAATTAACACATGGTAAGAACAGTGATATGGATAGGAGAGAACCTCAAATTTAGAGTACTATTTTCTCTCTCCGAAATATTGTTGCTACTGTAGATCATGTACTGTAGCACTTGATACCGTTCATGAAACAACAGTAAAAGGAAGGAATGATTTAGTGCGACGCTTTAGTAACGGAGTCCGTTCATGAGAGTGGCTTTAGTGCGACGCTTCACAGGTTTGCCTCTCGGTTGGTGCAAAATAGGCAAACAGAGCCTCGTGAGTCACACTAATAAAATAATAATTTATATATAGAATGTTTTTTAAACCGCCTATAAAAAAAAGTTTTAGTTATTAGAACTGTTTGTAAGTTTTCTGAAGCTAAAAAAATATATTTATTACTCACACCAGTCCTCTATATTATTATGTAGGTGTGATCGTAAGTCACACTATTTTTCATACGAAATGCCACGAGTACATTTTTTAAGTCGAACTCACGACATCTAACCTCATGCGAACCTTCTTATCGTCTCACATATTGTTCATTGCTAATCATTATATGAACATAATCTATATAAGATATACGATCAAAACAAGTGTGACGCTATTAATACAGACGATTCTAAATTTAAAACTGTATGTACTATTGATAGTAATATTATAGATGAGTCTAAATTAGAATCGTCTGTATTATTAATACAGATGATTATAGTTTGTAGCCGTCTGTACTGTAGCATCACGTTTTATTACAGCTGCTCGTTGTCATTTTCTCAGATAGTTCTAATTTTGAAGCCGTCTGTGATACCCTTTGTACGGACGACTTCATAGATTTATCTGTAAGGGGTGTCCCATTAAATGGATTCTATAGCAGTGTTAGTTCCCACGTTGAAGTAATAATGATTTTTTTTAAGAAACTCTATTATAACATGTAGACATACGCATATGCACATGTACACATCATCATACGTATGCAATCTCATAGTTTTTATTGAAGATCGAAGATGCGGAGCTTAGAGAGAAATAATGATAATCTTACTTTGGAAATAAAGGAAGTGGCAGTGATAATGTACTGTTTGAGTGTCTTTATGATTTTCAAATATCACCGGGATGAAAAATATCATTCGGTGTTAATAATATGTTGATCCCTGGCCTACAAAGTCGTCCTCACATTTGTAACATTTTCTAATTTACGTATTGATAGTGAGCTAATTTCTTCGATGAAAATCTTGTGGTTTGTTTCTGAAAAAAATGTCATTTGGTTTGTTTGTATTGATTGAAACTACGAGAAGATGCTCCTCACAAAAGGGAGGAACTAAAGCCTAGTACTACAAACAAGACAACACATAAACGATGCAAATGCAATTCCCACCGACAATGTAAAGGTTTAGGATGCCTGATTCACGTCTCATTTCACCAAGAATCCTTTTTCAATGTAAAGATTCACGTCTCATTTCCAGACTGCTTTATTTCTTTTTGTTTGCAGAAGTTGTATCAGTCTTGGATGAAAGTGTAAAGCATAATTCGCCACGGTGTTTGAAAGAAGAGAACACATAAACTATACGAAGACAATTGCCCAGCAACAACGACCCCACATATTTACGATGCCTAACTTGTGTCTCATTTCTCCTATACCTTTATTGGATGTAAAGGTGCAAAATATAAACATCGTTCATTTTTATGAGTAAATACTTCTGATATATGTGTATAAGTAAGCTGATCCTACAGTTATGTCTAAAAATTAAGTAACCCTTCCGAGCCACAAAATATATATGAAATGGATGGCAGTATTTAAAAATAAGTTCCTTGTCATGTGGAAAACTCATTTGCAACACCATCGTGGGTGGTGATGTTTCATTTTTGAAAGTAAGTTGATAATGGGTTTAATGTTAAAATAAGTCAAAGTTTGTTTAATAAACACTCATAAATACCTTGATATAGTTGACATCAACAACTATACATATACACATTTAATTAAGAGTGAATTGCATAAACATACATCTTTTGCGTCATTTGTAACACAAAATTATAATTATTGTGTCTAGTAACATAAAACTACAACTATTGTGCACATTTTAACACAAAACCCGCATGGCCCATATGTCAATAAGACAATCAAACCCGGATGACCCACATATCAGTGAGACGATCAAACCTGGGTGGTCTCACAGGCATGCGGGCCACGCGGGTTTTGTGCAACAAATGTGCACAATAGTTATAGTTCTATATTACCAGATATAATAGTTATAGTTTTGTGTTATAAATGACATAATAGTTGTATGTTTGTACAATTCACTCTTTAATTAATTGTGCATATACTGATGTTTAGTTCTAAACAGTGGCCACATTTCAGTATGAAAGGAACGTGTAAGGAGGAAAAGAGTAAAAGTACAGAATAAATAAATAATATTTGGTCCAACAAAAAGGACAGTCTTAAAATGCACTCTATACCTGTGAAAAAATGACATAAGTGTTTTTTTACGGAAGGTACTTTTTCACAAGATTACCCGTTTATAACATTTTGGAATATGTGGCAATCATAGGTCCAATAAATCTATGATGCCTCTAAAAAGTCGACTATATAGATCCTTACAGTCTGGGCTTTCCAAAAGTCGTAGCAATATTGGACTCTTTTCGGTGCTAAGGATAAGCTAAACCATGTCCAACTAACATTTTTTCTTGCAACTATCGTTATAGGCGTTGGCCTATTTTTCTGAACTAAATTATGAAAAATGACAAGCGTATTAACATTTTATTAAAAGAATTACACACCAAATTCTCATCTATCAGAAGCTATTCGTTGGGATTTAAGGAGAATCAGGACTTAGTAATCATTTACTCAAACAACAGTCTACAATATAATAGATATATTTATACACTACCATAGAAACATTAAAAGTAGACTGAGTATCACATACGGTTTCTTATGACCGTCAGTGATAAAATACCTATAGACGGTTGCTAAAAAATACGTGTCTGTAATATCCCTGCCATCTAGGTGTAAAAGTACACTACTGAAAAATGGAAAAATGAGACACACATAAGTGACGGGTGATTACATGACCCGTCACTTATGTCGCATCAGATCGGAACTAGGTATTTACTCATCACAGATAACAGATAATAGGTGACGGGTCGTAATATTACCCGTCACCTATAATATGAGTGATCAGTAGTAACTAAACCAGTCACTTATAACTTGGTCATAAGTGAAGGGTCTTCCTGTAACAGCCATAAGTGACAGGTCACTTATGACTTGGCAAAGGTGTCGGATCTTTTTGGGCCAGTTATAAAAGACGGGTCGCAATATTACCCGTCACTTATAAGAATTAATAAGTGACGGTTAGTATTATCACCCGTCACTTATTACTTAGATCTGTTTTAACAGCTGGCCAGCCACTGTGCGGGCAAACAGTTACTCAACAGTTCCGCTCGCACAGTGCTGACGGGTTAAGAGGTTACCCATCACTTATGTTAAGACATAAGTGACGGGCGAAGATGCTACCCGTCACTTATGTCTGTCACCCTAGCACATGGAAGACGCTCATATGTGACGGGTAACGGTATGACCCATCACTGATGACATCATTGACTAGTCATCAGTGACACGTTTGGAGTGACGGGTGCGAGACCCATCACCTATGAGGGTTATTACTTGTCACCCATGAGCTTTTCTCACGTAGTGGTACATGTAATATTGTTGGATGGTTGCTAAGACAAAATCCTCAAGTTGAATGTTAACTTTTGGAAATTGCAAATGGTCGACCGAAGTTGAATGTACTAGAGAATCGTCCTTGTGATGAGTTTCTTAATGACATATCTGGATTCATGCGTGTTGCCGAGACAGATATTTTGAACAAGAATGTGAAATTTATTGTCCATGCATTGACCGCATAAATGAGAGAAATTTTTCAAGTGCATAGAATATACATGCACACTTGATTATGCGTGAATTCACACCGAACTATACATATTGGACCAAGCATAAAGAAGAAGACGCTAATAACTCTGATGGCGATATGCATGAAGAAGAATATCCTGAATGTGATGGACACCAAAGATATTGTTGATGAATTTATGGATTGCGATGATGATATTCTTGAAAATTTAGAGTAGATGGTCCGTAATGCCGAGGGGAATGATGAATACAATGACAGAGAGCTTGCTAGATTTCAAGAATTTGTGCGGCTGTCGAAGGAACCTTTATATCTGAGCTGTGAGGAGCAATACACGTTGTTGCATGTGGTACTCCTAACTTTGAAATTGAAGGCAAACAATGAGTGGTCTGATAAGAGTTTCACGGCCTTAATATGGCTGTTAACAGCATTGCTTTCCAATAGAAATCTGCTACCGACATCTACATATGAAGCTAAGAAGATAATTTGTTCGTTGGGATTGGAGGTGGAAAGAATCAATGCTTAGAAGCAAGATTGTATTATTTATCGTGGAGAGTATGCATACTTGCATAAGTGTCTTGTACGTGGAATCCCTTGATACAAGCATCATAACGACGGGGATGCCCATAGGAACGAAGGACCTCCTGCGAAGATGATGTGATATCTTCCTGTAATTTCTCGGTTGAAGTGTTTCTTTGCTAACAAAAAGGAGGTCAAATTGTTTCATTGGCACAAAGAGGGTCGTAAGAATGATATTCAAATCTACGACACCCTGGTGATTGTATGCAGTGGTGGAACATCAATATGAAATTCGGGGAGTTTACCACAGAACTGAGGAATATTAGGTTTGCTTTAAGCACTAATGGAATGAATCCTTTTGGTAACATGAGCAGCAGACATAGCACTTGACCAATAGTTCTATGTATATACAATCTTCCTCCTTAGCCCTATCAGAAGAGAAAGTACTTTATGATGTCAATTTTAATCCAAGGGCCGAGACAACTTGGCAACGCCATCGATGTGTACCTAAGACCGTTGGTGGATGACATCAAAATACTCTAGGCCGAAGGTGTCGAGGTATGGGATTAGTACAAGTGAGAGTACTTAGTCTACATACCATGTTGTTTTGCAATCAATGATTTGACAGCCCTTGGTAATTTGTCGGCCCAAACTATAAAAGGAGGCAAAGCCTACCCCTAATGCTTAGATGCTACCGAGAGTATGTGGCACAACAACTCAAGAAAAATAGTGTATATGTGTCATCGATAGTTTCTGCCCAAGTCACATCCATATAGGAATATGAAGAAAGAATTTGATGGTATGAGAGAGAATGCGATAGCTCCTAGGTATTTCAGTGGGCAAGAGATCCATGATCAGCTGAAGAACTTCAATGTTGTTCTTGGAAAGAGAAAGTAATTTAATAGTGATGAAAATGTCATATGGAAAAAGAAATCGATATTTTTGGAGCTACCTTACCGGCCGTACTTAGAAGTTTGGTACTGTCTCGATGCCATGCACATAAAAAAGAATGTATGTGAGAGTCCCATTGGTACCTTATGCAATATTCGTGAGAAAACAGAGGATGGTCTGAAGACACAAAATGACGTGGTCGATTTGAACATACGGCCGGAGCTTCATCCCCAGAAATATGATAAAGGTAAAGTGCATGTCCCCCCAGCTGTGGGATATTGGCACATTTCAAAGGAAGAGAAACAAGAATTTTTTGAGTTCTTGCATGGTATGAAAATTCCTTCTGGATACTTCGTCAATATAAAAAAACTTGTTTCTATGGAAGATTTGAAACTTATTGGCATGAAGTTCCATGATTGCCACATGATATTGAAACAAATGTTTCTTATTGCAATTAGGAATATTTTGCCAGTCAGAGTCAAAGAGTCTATCATGGGCATGTGTTTTTTCTTTAATGCAATTGTCTAGAAGGTCATCAATCCAACAACACTAGATGCCCAAGAAAGAAACACGGTGAATACTTTATGTCATCTTGAGATGTATTTCCCGCCTTCATTATTTGATATTATAGTCCATGTCATTGTGCACCTTGTAAAGAAGATAAAATTTCTTGGTCGAGTATTTCTCCATCAGATGTATCCTGAGAGATACATGGGCATTCTGAAATCATATGTAAGGAATTGATCTCAACCAGAAGGCTGCATAATTGAAGGCTATACATTCGAGGAGGTTGTCAAGTGGTGTGTCAACTTCATTAATTCATCGGGTGCTATCGGTGTGCCTATATCTCAGCACGAGATTGACCGGAAGGTAAAGGGACCATCAAAAAAAGGCAATAACTCCTAACCAGAAGTATTATGCTCAGGCTCACTTTCTTGTTTTGCAACAAATGGATTAAGTGTAAAATTATATCAAGGAGCACAAGGTAGTGCTCATTCGAGAAAATCTGGAAAAGACCAATGTTTGGATAATTAGAGAGTATAACAAAAGATTCAACACTTGGTTATGAGATCAAATCCAATCGAGTTCATGCACAAATCAGGTACTTAAGAAATTGGCAAAAGGGTCATCTTTAAAATTGTGACATGGCAAGGATATGGCACTAATGGGTACATATTTTACACGGACATGCAGAATGACAATTATACAAATCAGAACAGTGGTGTGCACATAAATGCTTATGATAACAATATGCACAAGAGCGCTTACTATTGAAAAATAGAGAAAATATGAGAGCTTGACTATATAGGTATCAAGATACCCCTATTTTGATGCTGTTGGATTCGAGGCTCAAAGGGCATGAAGGTGGACAAGTACGGGATCACTACCGCTGACTTGCGACGTGTCAGATATAAGGAGGAATCATTCATTCTTGCTAAGCATGTTACCCAAGTGTTTTATGTATATGATACATCACAAAAGAACATGCATGTAGTTCTGAACAGAAAAAGGCAGATTGTCGGAGTGAAAATGTCATTGACGAGGAGAAGTACAATCACTTTGATGAAGCTACCCATTCTGCTGTTATTACACAATTTTTGTAAATTGCACACCATATTGATGAAGTGATGTGAATATATGTTAATGCTAAAGTACTGTCTATGATGAAATTAATTTATATCGTGTATGTATTGAAATTCCATTGTTGAAATGCCAGTGTTCAAATTTATATCATTTTTGTGTTCAAATTTATATCCTCTCTGACAACATATGATAGTAAGAAGACACAGACGGACATTAAGCAAAGGTTATCATAGGTGGATATAAAGAAAAAACTGTCTATGAGTATTGGCTCTCCATGGCAGTTTGTGTCTTTAGTCACATACGAACGATAAGAGATAACCATTTGTGACTATTAGTGCAACCCTACAGGGCACGAGATAGGGTATAGATGGACATTAAGAAACACTGTCTGTGACTATTAGTGCAGCCCCACAGGGCATGGGACAGGGCACATACGGACATTAAGAAACACCATTTGTGATGTGGTAAGACATATACAGATATTAAAAAACTGTATGGGATGTGTATTTTAACCGAGCAGTGTATTCTATTGTTCATTCACTCAAATAGATCTCATGCGTGCTTTGCATTCTCCTCCTCGTCTTCTCCACTGCGGCGGCGCTCGGGCACTCCTCCTCTTCCTCTCCATTGTGGCGGTGTACGGGTAGTCCTCCTCCTCCTCCTCCTCTCCACTGCGGCGGTGCTCAGGCCCTCCTCCTCCTTCTCATCACCACTGTGGTGACACTCGGGCACTCCTCCTCCTCCTCATCCTCTCCACTGCCACGGAGCTTGGGTCTTCGTCCTCCACTATGTTGGCAGCATGTCCCTCCTCCTCCCCTTCGGTGGTTCTCCGGTCCTCCTTCGACATTCATCAGATATTGCTCAGGCCCTCCTCCTCCTCCTTTTCCTCATCTGTGACGCTAAGGTTTGCTAGTTTTCTTGCAGTGTGCCTTTCCTTTGTTCTTTTCTTTCTCTTAAGTTGAAAATATTACCATGTACCCTTTGGACATCATTAGTTTTTATGGTTACTTACATCTAGACAATCAGATTAATCCTCTCTGACATTAAAAACTGACCTAAAATCATTATTTTTCATAGAAGTCATAAATTAAACATCTAGAATATGACATGTCTATTATATATACAATGAAAATGAGAATCTATGGTTAAAAGTTCTATAAGGAAATGAATAGCACCATCTATGACAATTGAGAACTATGCTCAATCTAGAACTTGTGTTTGATGTTATCACACTGATCGGTGAACTTGTTGATATGTTTCTTGTGTTATCCCATCATATTCTGTTGATTGCCATATTTAAAATGCTCATGTTCATTTGTCTGATATTCTATTATTGTTGTGAAGTTCAGCTGGGTTTGTGCTTTTTTTTTGCATTTCTTTCTCTAGGTTTAGTTATGTATGTCTAACTCTAGCATGAACTTTAGCATAAACTCTAACAGTGACTTCACGTACAACTAGTTCAGGCTCAAGCAAGCTATTTGCATGTTTGCTAAATCTTTAATTTTTTTGTAGTCCACATTATCTTATCATAATGGAAGGCTAAAAAGAGAAAAATGTTTATGTTCATGCATATGAACCTTTCAGAATTATATCACAAATGTTTGCATTCAAACCATCATGTATGCTATTTTGCATGCTTTTGTAATAGCACAGTCCTAATTTTATTATAATGTTTCCAAATTTTGCCAAATCAGTGTTGTGCTTTCCTTCATATTATTTCTTTCCTTTTTTCCATTGTATTTGTTTCTTCTCTATTAATGTATTAATGTAAATGTCTTTTGCTAATACAGTTCAATTAGATGGTATAAAATGCTCAATCTTCGTTGCATCCTCTCACGAACATCCCCTCTTAGATGACGGACATCACGAAGATACAACCACCTCAGGGGTTGAGTTCAGAGTGCTAGGATGAACACCAAGTGGACTACAGACAAAATTGCCGTCATGAAGATCAATGTCACGGGGCTACCTACAGCCCCCTTATGGCGAAAAACCATTTTTGATGTGTTTTTGACCTAATTGCTAGTTAGAGGGTTCCCTTGGTCCTTATGAAGTGGAAGCTCCTTGGTCACTTAGAGGCTGAGGCACTGTTCGAGTGCCTTGAGAATTATTTGGAGTTACCGTAGATTATGAGGGACTTTGTGACGAGAAAAGCTTTATGGGTGATCAACAAGGCTTGGATGACATTCAAGAGCTAACTTGTTAGGGAATATATTGATCGTAATCGGGAGCCATTTGAGGATTACAAGTTCATAACACAGGTGTATTGTGATGCCTTTGTGGAATTGAAGAGTTCAGAGGAGTTCAAAGCAGAAAGCAGCAAACACAAAGATATTCGAGCTAACAACAAGCACAACCACAGATTGGGCACATGTGGGTACGAGGGAAAAACCAATCAATGGCAAAAGATGGATGAGAAAGCTGAGAAGGAAGGTTGATCAGAGAAAATTGCTAACATTCCTGAGGGTCGTGCTAGAAATTGGTTGAAAGGTAGGGGAACCGTGGCACCTAGTGGTGAGATCAGCTTCAAGAGCAGCAAGACCCAAGAGGTCTCTAAAAAAATCAGAGAGAAGCAGGTAGAAACTAGCCAAGAGTCCTTCACTAGTGTTAGGGAGAAGGACATCATCTCCGCTGCCCTCAAAAACCCTAGGCATCCATGTCGGGTTCAAGGACTTTCTAGTTATGAGGGTTGAAAGTATGGATGACCTGAATATTGTGACATGTATAGGAAGAGGAAGATGAATGAGCCCGTAAACATTGAGAAGCTATCTTAGAGGATTCGGACCAAGGTCACTAAGGATATCTTGGCCCGTGTGAGCACCTTGCTGCAGGCACATGGACTTCAGATTATACCAGTCAGTGGAAGCCCTATTGTTCTAGAAAAGAGTAGCTTTGTGTTCATTGAGGTGGAGCAGAGCTACCACTCATCCATAGGTGACCTCGACGGGCCCACATCATGTGCCCTCGTCATTAGGCCTGGCGGTTACACCATTTAGGTCGCAAGGGGTTAGGTGCAAATACTACAGAAGATGATGCATTGTGTTGATGTGCAACAGGGCAATGCAGTAGTTCAGATGGACATGGTCCATCCCAACTTCATGGCATACAAGTTGGAGATCCCTCCTAATGATAAGATCTCAACTCTAGAGGAGGCTCTCCTGCAGATGATTGAATGAAAGAAGAGTGAGATACAGTTGAACCCTTCGGCGCTCAGTATTCTTTCTCTACCGCAAACTGGTCCCACACAGCCACCTCCAGCCCTTGCAGCATTTTCAGCACTGGTAGCTTTTTGTGAACCTAAGGAGCCTAAAGCCAAGAGCATTTAGAACGAGACTGAGAAATAGCAAGTGCAACAATAGGATGTCGTGCAACCTGTTATGCAGCAAGCGGTGGCCTAGGAAAAACCACAAGATGTCCAGCAGAAAGAGGTGACCTAGGAAGAGCCTCGTGTGCTAGTCATTGATCGTGGTACGAACCCAAAATTCAAGTATGGAGAACCAATCCTTTATGTTAATGAACTCGCAGAGGAAGATCCTGCACGTATGGCTTTCCATAAACATTATATGGATCAATGCAAGACGAGAAGGGTAGAATTCTTCGTTTATCGACTTCAATGATTTCTATGACCTCTTTACCCTTCACTGGACATATCCCTCTTGAGGGTCTTCTCATTGTAAGGAGTTTTAAACATACATTTTAATCACTCATATCACTATATATATGATATATAACTCATTTTTTATGTATATATAGACGCATGATACAAGAAAATAGGGTAAAGAAGCAACTTGTTGCATATCTTAACCCTAGCTTTCTCTCCCTACAAAGCATTAGGTCTAATGAAGCAAGGGTCGCTAAACACCTTATACATCAATTCTCGTCTTTCAAGGGCAAGAAATACTTTATGTTTCCCTATAACCCAGGTAATCATTGGGTTTTAATGATTATAATTTCTAAATTCAACAAGGTATGGTACATGGATTCCATAAAGAAGCGGCCATGTAACTATGCTACACTGTAAAATCTTATCGATACGTGAGTTCTCTCAGACTATACTCAATTCATTTGATGTTCTTTTCCTATTGTAGCACTTAAATTTATATTGTTCTAGCATGCATGTAGAGCTTAGGATGCATATATACTACATGAAAAAAGACCATTAGTGACGGGTGATAACCATCATTAGTGATGGGTCCCGTACCCGTCACTCTTACTGTGTCACTAATGATAAGTCATTAGTGACGGAGTCACTAATGTGGTCATTAGTGACAAGTCGTAATCTTGATCCGTCACTAATGATTAATGAACATTTTTCGTGTTCTTTAGACACAAAAAAGTCAAAGAAATATTTTTTCACCCGAGCGATTCCAACGTAGGTCCATCGCATATGCCTCACAAGCCACGCTATTTTTCACATTGTTTTCAAGTTTGTGTTCCATGGGAATCTAACCCACGACTGCCCCCTCACACACGTAGCCATCTTACCACCTCTGCTATCACGTAGTTGTGATAAAAACTGGATATTTTATCATTTTAACATTCTTTGCTGGAGATTTCTAGTGACGCGTTATAACTGTGACCCGTTACTAATGACTGAACATTAGTGATGTGTCGTAATCTTGATCCATCACTAATAACTGATTTTGCCAAATTTCATCGAGCGTTATAATTTACATATAAAATTTTCTTCATCTAAATATGTATTAATGTTCGTATGTGATGAATTTCTGAATATCTCATACAAACGATTGCAATTTCATAGGTGACCCAGGGTGCCTTCAGTAAAACAGGCATAACTTTTACATACAGACTCCAATTTCGATGTTTTTTACTCTACGGACATCTAGAGAAAACATTACATCCGTTTCTACCCGATGTTGTCGAGTTTGAAAAAAAATTTGAGGCCAAATTAGGCTTGGAAGATTGAGTTCTCGCCTCGTGAAGTTTCTGCATCGTTTTCAGAATACGTGTTTGTGTCCATAGCTACCACTTCTTATATCAAACTTGAACATAAATGTACAATAGTATTTATTCTAGTGTTGCTAAAGTGAGAAAAAATAATTAAAAAATAAAATATATTTGTGAATAACTCAAGATCAGATTTGCATTGCTGAGCATTTATATGGAGAGCTAAAATAGCATGTTTTATTTCAGCAAGGAATACTTGTTGAGTAGATGAAGACTAGCATGCTAAATAGTCGTATGATTCTATTTCCATGATTTTTTTTATCGATGGCAAATACCACAAGCATAACCCTTGTCATAAGTTCTGCACTGATGAATACCATCGTTAGTGATGGCTCATAACTTGACCCGTCACTAATGACTAGCCTAGGATGACTCGTCACTGATGAGTGGGGTCATCAGTGACGGCTCACAATTTGACCCATCACTAATGATTGGCATAGAATGACTCGTCACTGATGAGTTGGTCTTTAGTGATGGGTCACAACTTGACCCGTTACTAATGACTGACCTAGGACGGCCCGTCACTGATGACTTGGTCATCAGTGACGGGTCAAATTGTGACCTGTCACTAATGGCCACTCATTAGTCACGGGTCTATATCCGGTCCCGATCAGAAGGCAAATTAGCGACACGCCCTTACTGAACCTATCACTAATAGGACATTAGTGACACTGTTGAGCAGCTGTCACTAATGTGGTATCTTCTTTATTGGCTTCTTATGCAGTGACATTCACCTCCAATAAGGTCCACAGCTGAAAGGATCAACTAAAATGAGCCATTCCTTCAAATATCCAATATAGTAAAATATTTTAAATACATTCTTATTGTTACTATGTGTCCAAACCACTTTACATAAATATATTTATATGATTTTTAGTGCTACTAGCAATCACCGGACACCATATGCAACGCATCACTGATATGAGCAACCATGAAGATCTAAAGGCCGTATGTCATCACTTTTAAGTCAATCTTCATTTACACATGCTCATTACTTATATTTTTCCTACTCACAGACTTTCAAAGTGTCAACTACAAAACTTGTTGAAACCCGAGTATGACTCACCCTTTTCTTAATTTCTCAAATAATAAACCCGAAAGGGAAGTTTCATTTAGATTAGTGATGCATGGCTGCATTTGAACTATAAGATGTGTATGGACAATGTTGTATCTGATGTGTATCCTACATTGTGCAACTAATTTGTTAATGAGTTAAGTATATATATGAAAGAGTGTTATACATTATGTAGCTTTAATAATGAGTTTTCTTTAATTTTATGCTCTGTGATTTGTCATATATATATATATATATATATAATATATATATAAAACATGGAAGGTAGTTTGTGTTATATAACACAAACAGTTTTTTACGAACTTCGTCTCCAGCTATAATCCAGATACAGATTGTTTTAAGAATCCCCCGTATGAAACAATGTGAGACGGGGAAGACGAGTTCTAGAATCTCCGCTCTGTATTGGCTGGCTCCCAACACGATAGTACTCTATCGTATCATGGCATAATCTGGCAGCCACCAAACCACAATTAAAGCCACCTCGATGGGGGCATGGATTGATGCCTTCTAATTTCTTCCTGTCCAACACATGGCTTACGTGATTCGTCTCCAAAACTCGTCTTCTTTACAAAGCGGAGCGGTTCAGCTTTTGGACCGGGCATCATCACCATGCATGCATGCATGCACCAGCTGCTTTAATATCCGATACGCCAAACCACCGAAGGCGTTGCTCTGACATGCATCAATGCAATTGAAGCAGTGTGCTCCTACATGCTACTAGCATTGCACCGACAGTGCGTTCAACGACTCGACCCATACCGTATCATCAGTGTATGTATCACGGCCGTATCGGTTAGGCTTTTGCTCTCGTTCGATCATTGAGCTTAAACCCAATTAATTGTGGGGTATACTAGTTTGGTGCTGCGTAGCTTTTGTGAACGCATGCAATTAGCTAGTGGGGTGTAACATTAAGAGCTGACACTAAAATAACGTAGTGTGCAGTGCAATTTTTTCGATAAAATAAGCTTTATTAATTGTTATCATCGTAACCATGAGGTATAACTTTATAAGAAATCGTTTCTGGCTTTCTCATAAGAATATACATAGCAGTGCTACTAACAGACGAACAACGATGAAATGGCCATATAGCTGAGCTTTACAATACGTTCGCGTTATACAGTTTTCAGGCGAGCCCGCAGCTGACACGGTCTCGCATTGGCACTCGAATTTTGAGCATTTCTTCATGGCTGTAGGTGGCCGTGCGCGCGGTATGAGCACGGCATATGCCTGCCTGGCTGGGTGGCTGCCCATATATCGAACGAGCTGCCGGGCGGTGGCGGTGGCCGGCGGGTTGGTATATAGGTGGGTGCACGATAGGGAGATCCAGGCTGGGGCTCACGGTTCGTACGCCCAGGCTCCGATGCGGCTGCACGAAACTCGTGCGCGCGAGCATGAGAGTATGGTAGGTAGCATAGTGGAAGAGCCTCGGCTCCATCGGTTCTTTGTCGAGCGGCGTGCCGATGCTCGCGCGATCGACGAACGCCGGCCCTGGCCCCGCGGCGCACAGCTAGCTACGTATCGAGCGCGCTTCCATCTACGGTATGTACCACTAGTACTATATAATCCATTTAGTATAGAATGGACGGTTCTATACAGAGAGATCTACAGAATATTTTTTACAAACGAATTTATAGAGTCACCGGTACAAATGGTACCACATACGGCTTCAAACTAAGCTAGAACCGTCTGAGAAAATACCAATAAGCAGTTGCAACAAAACAGGACGCTACAGTCAGATGGTTACCGGTGCAAAGGGTACCGCATATGGCTGTAAACTAAGTTAGAACCGTTTGAGAAAATAGTAACGAGTAGTTGCAACAAAGCGGAACGCTACAGTATAGATGGTTGTAAACTAAAACTATCTATACTATTAGTACATATGATTGTAATTTATAGCCATCTGTACTGCTCTTTTTTGTCCACATAATTCTATTTTAGAACCGTATGTACTATTGACAGTAATAGTACAGATGGTTTCAAATTAAAACTGTCTGTATAAAAGGAACAGTATAGATGGTTATAAGTTTAGAATCGTGTGCATTAATAGTGTCTCACTCGTTTTGAGCGTATATCGTATATAGATTATTTTTATACAATGGTCAGTAATGAAACACATGTGAGACAGTAAGGAATGTTAACGCGAGGTTAGAGATTGCGGGTTTGACTCTAGAAAATGTACTCATGTTATTTCGTGTAAAAAATCGTGTGACTAGCAACCGTACCTACATAATAATATAGGGGGCTAGTGTGGGTAGGAAAAATATATTTTTAATTTTTTTAGCTCAATAAAACTTAGTACAAATGGTTCCAATAACGATCCATCTGTATAACTAATTTATATAGATGATTTTTGAACCGTTTGTACAAATCTGATTTGTACAGACTCTTTTTCACGAACTGTTAAAAAAATGTCCCGCACAGAATTTTCGAACCGTCTCTACAAATTATTTTTCTACTAGTGCCCAGCCTCCGAGGTGTGTTCTTTGCCTAACCTCGGTCCTCCCTATGGGACCCATAACAATGCTGCGAGGTATAGAATGGATCAGATCATAGATGCTTATCTCAAGCTCCAATTCGTTACATAACATAATTCCAAACTTAGTTTTTATCCATGGAGGGGTGCCAGAAATCAACCCGAACATAAAGTAGAAGTTGTTTGTTCATAGCTTTCTTTTTCACTGCACTTAACTGTAACCAAGATACGTCATAATAAGCGAACCACTGTGTCTTGTCTGCAATGAAGCTATCTATCTTCTCGTGTCTCCTCTAAATCAAAAGTGTCACTTACTCACGTAGACAATGCACCGCAGTCATGCAGAGGCCAAGCGTTGGGCTCTGAGCTACATTCTTTGCCTGACCTCGGTCCTCCCTATCGGCCCTATAGCAATGATGCTAGGCATAGAATGGGCCAGATTATAGATGCTTATCTTGAGCTCCAATACGTTACATAGCAAAATCCCAGACTTAGCTTCTATCCACGGTGGGGTTCCTGAAATTGACCTATACAAAAAGTAGAAGTTGTTTGTTCATGGCATTCTCTTTCACTGCCCTTAACTATAACCAAGGCACACCACAATGAGCGAACCACTATGTCTTGTCTATAACAAAGCTATTTTTCTTCTCGCATCTCCTCTCCATCAGAAGTGACATTTACTCGCATAAAAAATACATCGCAGTCATACATACTGCAAGCCCTGGGCTCCAAGTTGTGTTCTTTGCCGGACCTCAGTCCTCCCTATGGGCCCCACAGCGATGCTGTTAGGCATAGAATGGATCAGATCATAGATGCTTATCTCGAGCTCCAGTCCATTACATAGCAAAATCCCAGACTTAGCCTCTATCCACGGTGAGGTGCCTGAATTTGACCTGTACAAAAAATAGAAGTTGTTTGTTCATGACTTTCTCTTTCACTGCCCTAAACTATAACCGAGGCACATCACAATGAGCAAACCATTATAGATGTCTTATCTATAACTAAGCTATTTTTCTTCTCATGTCTCCTCTCCATCAGAAAGGACATTTACTCGCATAGAAAATGTATCATAGTCATGCAAAGAGCAAGCCCTAGGCTCCGAGCTGCGTTCTTTGCTTGACCTCGGTCTTTCCTATGGTCCTCATAGCAATGCTGCTAGACATAGCATGGACCAGATGATAGATGTTTATCTCGAGCTCTAGTCTGTTACATAGCAAAATCCTAGATTTAGCTTCTATCCACGGTGGGGTGATGAAATTAACCTGTACAAAAAGTAAATATTGTTTGTTCATGGCTTTCTCTTTCACTGCCCTAAACTATAACCAAGCATATCATGATAAGTAAACCACTGTATCTTATCCGTAACAAAGTTATCCTTCTTCTCAGATCTCCTCTGTATCAGAAATGATATTTATCCACGTAGAAAATACATAGTACGTAGTCATGCAGAGAGAAAACCCTGCTTTCTGTCGGAGTACTCGATGACAACGCCACAGCGTGACACGCACTACTAGCTTGCATTGGCAGCGCCGTAAACTAGACGTAATGCTGAGCGCTTAAGGGAACGGTTTAGGGCATGTTTGTTTCAGTTAGAGATTTTAAAAAGCAGTTTATAGAAGTTGGATTGTGAAAAGCTAGATTATAAAAAGCTGGATTGTGAAAAGCTTTTAGATTGTAGATTTAAAAAATTTTGATGAACAGTTTAGTAAAATAAACTTTCACAATCTATCAAAAACTGAAAAAACCAGCTTCTCAGATTCCCACAATCCAACCAGCAGATTTTAAAAAATTATAATCAAAAGTTATCTACAATCCAAAGCTGAAATAAACAGACCCTTAGTTTCAGCTGGAAGCGTTGGTTATTCCTCGGCAAATCCGGTCTGGTGCATGAAAGTTTGCCTGTACGCATGTACTATTTTCGTTCTTAAATAAATATCGTTTTAAGAATTTAATTTTGTTATTAAATATATATCATTTTAGGTTTTTAAGTGATATTTTTCTAGAGTGCTAATATTAAAATTATTGGAAAGTGAAGTTTGAAGTTCATGAGTATGATGGATTGGTGGTTTACGTGTTATTAATTAAATGTTGGAGAAATTGAGAGGGGTAAACATGTCGTGTATGAAAAAATTTATTGTAACATTTTCTGTATGCTGAAAACTAAAAGAGAATTAGGTAGTAAGAGGTATGACCCAATTTAGCTACTCGCATAGCTTACGAGACACCCACGAACGTACCCAGACAGATTGATGAAGTAAAAGCTTCGTGCATGCAGTATGCGCGTGTTCAGGGAAAATCGCAATGAAGTTTGTACGACTAGTTCGAGTGACGCTTCCTGCGAATCATCACTAGCCAGTTCGTAAACATGAAGACGGTGAAACGCCTAGGAACACTGGATCGATGCGTGGTCTACATGCGTACGTCTACCCAACGTGCACGCAAAAATCAAATGCGAAAATTCTAAAAGAGTGGAAAAAATGGAGTGTTACATGGGTGCCTAACGCACTATCCGCGTTACATGCCATAATGCTGCGTCCCAATATTTTCTTTTTTTTGGTAAGGCCCTAATGAAATGGGTGCGCGCGCGCACGTAGGGTGAATTACATTATTCGGTTCTGCACGTTTGATCTATAGAACTATATACTTTAGGCAATGAATTGTGTAACCTTGTCATTACTGTACGTTTACAGTCCCAACGAGAGAGAAAAAAACAATCCAGTTGCAGTTCCCATAAGCTACATTTCCTAGTGTATTACACGCTCACACACCCATGCATGCATGTAGCATCTGCATCTATATGGGTGTGGTACCGCTACTGCCAGTCTAACTTATTCGTATATATCAGCAGCAGCTAGCCCGTGGAACACAGCCTGATTGTCTCTTTGCACTAGCTTATAAAATAACAATCTAGGTCACAGTATAGCAGGAGAGTATTCTTTTTAGAAAGATCTGGGTCTTAGCTAGTAAGATAGGTCAGGCAACACGTTTGGTGCACCACACACATCCGGCGCATCCGTATGCATCCATCCAATGCAACTACCCCTTTTAAAGTAGTCTTCGGTGAATTATTGACATAGAGTCTTCGGTGAATTATTGATATAGACGATTAGAGAAGTTAAATATACCTTATACAGATTTTGTGTGAAATAGATGACATATTGCTTGTTTACCTAACGTTCCTAAAAAAATATATAATAGAAGCATAAACTTTAGAGAGATAAAACGAGAATTTGTTTTTAAGACAACATGACTCTATGGATGAAATATGAATCATAGATTCTATTCAATACCTTTTTATGTGTCTTTGTGTACAAAAGCTTGAAACTTGGATGAAAAACAAAGCAAAAAGGAAGTCAACAAAAGAAGCAACTCTCCAAGATAGTCTAGAGACAAGGGGATTCAAAACCCTCTCAAATACATAAGTATATGAACGTTTATGCCTCTAGCAACAAAAAAAAAAACACTTCACAAATGTGAAAAAAACTGCAGCTCAAATGGAGAAATGAAAATCACATTCGAAAAAATAAAAACCAAAAGAAAGAGACTAGAAGGAGGAGAATTCAAGCATATATAAAAACATAAACTTCATTACTTAAAGATGTCAGCTTTATTTTAAACGGATTACAAGTTGTTTCTCTCACAAAAACTCTAATCTATTACAAAGACTAAGCATATCCTCTCCTCTCCTCCAAAACTTATCACTTAGCTCTCAAATGGCAGCTCAAGTGGCTGGTTCAAACTCTCTCATAGCCCTACCCTTCTATTTATAAGTCTACAAAATTTGACCACTAAGTTTCCTAGCTTGTTACCAAAATGCTCCTCTCTTGTAGTATACTCTTACCCACCACCGATGGTATTTTGGTCCATTTCTTACTCCGTCCATTGAACAGCTACGATGCCTTCACGACTTATCTTCTCCTCGATGCAAGCTTCACGATGATGTCATATACTCCTCTAATGCTCCCATGGTTTTGAGGTCCAACCGTGATGCCTACTGCACGCTTCTCAAAGCGTGATTCGCCACTTGTTAACACGTTAAGCAAGTGCTCTAGTATTGACACGTGTACTCTCACTCACGCCGCTCATTTCTCCTACAGCGAAAGTAAAACCCAATCAAATGACCATTCCTCTGATAGTAGGTGCAATGGTAAAGTCTCTCAGAAGCTCGACTGCCGGTCACTCTGGGCTCTCTCACAGGGGTTCTCACCTTAGGTTGTGGAGCTTTCTTGGGCCGTAATGTGGGTTTCTTCTTGGTGGGTTTCTTCTTGATGAATGGTGGTGTAGCATCAATCTTGGACTTTTCAGCTTTTAAGATAGTAGGTGTGATGAACACAGTCTTACTCTTCCTATTGTAAACCACCCTCTTAAAACTCAACAAAAGAGCCAAACTTGCCTTGTCATCACACATCTTGATGTTGAACAAGATCAAATTCATTTTATCCTTGCCATCTGAGCACTTCTCCACTAGATAAATGAGGCACTCATCCTCTATCAAAAGCTTTTGAACTTGTCCTCTAACTCAGCTGAGCTTGTCCCGAAATACTATGCAGGTGAAACAGTTTGACTGCACATCCTTTGAACACCCAGCACTCTCCATCTAGATTCTAGCTCCTTAAGGCGCTTGTCTTTCAATTCAACATTTTTTGCAAGCAAAGGGTAATTCTTGCAAGCACCTAAGAGAGTAGACCTAAATTACTCCTCAAGGATCTTCTTCTCGGCACTCTCAAGCCAACTAGTGACTTGAGCATACACATTCCGAAGCTCACCAAGTTCAGCCATGACAATCAAACAACTCTCACACTCCTCAACATTAGGCATAGATCAATGCAAGTTCAGTGGACACAGATTCATACTTAGGCCTAATATACTTCAACTCATGCACAGTTTTCTTAAGTAACCTATTCTGGCTAACAAGAGTATCATTCAAGGTATCAATTTGGATGGAAAACTAGTCGTAGGAAGGCAATACCTCAGAAAGATCAAGCTCAGGGCCGTTGTCGTTGTCTTTGTCATCCGCCATGAAGCAGAGGTCGATGAAATCCTCGATCTTCTTCTTGCTCTTCACTTGTGGTTCCTCCTCCTCCGAGCTCTCCTCCTGTTTTGAAGAGGTTTCAATGTCGCTGATAACCACCACGAACGCCCTAGAAGCCACCTTGGCCGCCTTCTTAGCCATCTTGTCGTGGTTCTTCTTGAAGAAGAGCCTTTTGCTCTTTGCTTCTTGTAGTCGTGGCCGTTGTCATCCTTCTTTTGGAGCTTAGGACATTCCGCCTTAAAGTGAGTGGTTTCATCACACTCAAAACAAACATGAGAACCCACTCTCCTCGGGTCTCTTCTGTTGTTGTAGAAGCGAGTGAACTTCATCACAATGAGCGCAAGATCCTCATCATCCAGTGCGTCTACCTGCTCTTCTATGATAGAAACCAAGGAAGACAAGGCAAATCTACTATGTGAAGTGTTAGCACAAGAAAAACTAGCTTCGGTCTAATTTTCACCACTAGGTCTAGAAACCAACGCCATGTTCTGAGATAGGAGATTTTCGAGACCAATTCGAGCCGCCTTGTTTATCTCGGTGGGCTCGAGCTTACTGAAGAGTTTATCACAAGTTAACGTGTTATAACTTGGTGACTCTTCAATGCTCGAGATATTAACATCTCATGTGCTACAATCAAGAGCATAGAGAAGCTTGATCGCTCTCATGGTCAAAATAGGGCAAAACACTAGTGGATCTAATGTTGCTAATAATTCCATCAAAAAGAGCAAACATATCATCCAAAGACTCTCCAGGGTTCTATTCAAAACCTTTATATGGGTCTTTGTGCACAAAAGCTTGTAACTTGGATGAAAAACAAAGCAAAAAGATAGTCACGGAAATAATCAACTCTCCAAGTTGATGATCTAGATGCAAGGGGATTCAAGACCTGCTCAAATACATGAGCATATGAACGTTTATGCCTCTAGCAACAAGAAGAATTACTTTACAAAGGTGAAAAAACTATAGCTCAAAAGGAAAACGAAAATCACAACAAAAAAGAAAACTTGCAAACTTACAAGAGAACCAATAGAAAGAGACAAGAAGGAGAGAAATTCATGTATATGCAAAAACATAAAGTTCATTAATCAAAGAGATCAGCTCTATTTTAAGCAGATTACAAGTTATTTCTCTCACAAAAGCTATAGCTTATTACAAAGACTAAGTTTATCCTCTTCTCTCCTCCAAAACCTATCCCTGGCACTCAAATGGCTGTCTCAAGTGGCTTGTTCAAATTCTCCCATGGCCATACTCCTCTATTTATAGGTCTAGGAAATTTGACCCCTAAGTTTCATAGTTTGTTACCAAAATATCATTCTCTTGTAGTACGCTCCTACCTACCACCGAGGGTATTTTGGTCTATTTCTTGCTTCGTCCATCGAACGGTTGTGGTGACTTTACGACATATCTTTGCCTCAACTCAAGCATTGCGATGGTGCCATATACTACTCCAATCCCCCATGGTTTTGAGGCTTAACAGTTAAACCCTCTATACACTTCTCAAAGCGTGACTCGTCACTTGCTTACACCTTAAGCAAGCGCTCTGATGTCGACACATATGCTCCGTCTTGCAATCCTTAGTATCAGCAAGTCTCTCCCGCTCCCGATCCCTCGGGCCGCCTTGTCACTTGTATCGGTATCCCTTTCGCTTGACTTTGTCAACACTTCGTCTTCATCTCTTTTCATCCATATTTTGCTTGACCTCCACGTGTACCGTTAGGATTACCTTTGACTCCGCCCAGTCTCCTTGATCCTCCAGCACCAAACACCCGTTTGGCTCTAATCATCCCACCGTCAACCGCCATTGCATTCATCACATGCATACTATGAAACAAGCAAACATATTTCTCCCACTCTATAATCATCTCCATGTTAGCTCAAAATAAAAATCCTCAAATAAAAGCACATTATGCAGAAATCATAAACACCAGATGCTCCAGTGTGTTCACTCTCTAAACACCAGATCATTCGATGAGTGTAGCTCTTTCTTCGCACTGAAAATTTGCTCCCTGCAAGATTAGTCTGGTGATATACTTCAGTGTGCACACTGTCCACCACTGGATAATCCTATGCACAAAAGTCCCACATGCACTAAAAAATTGCTCTCTGCAAGAAAATATCCGGTGTACTCTCCTGTGTTTACACATCTCATCATCAAACTGTCTGGTGAGTACAACTCACCAAAACTCAGTTTAGATCATTCTCTACTGGGAATAGTCCGGTGAACACAAATAGTTAACACCGAACTATCCAATGTCTATTTCAAATTTTACCGTTAAACTGAAAACCTCTGGCGTCAGTATCAGCACCATACCAAATCATCCGGTAAAGTCAATTTCTCAGGCACCGGATAATCCGGTGAGAACAAATTATTTGGACTCAGAGAAAATCATTCCAATTTTATTCTCCTACAACTCGAATTAGTCATGAAAAAAACAAATATCAACAAACACATGCTAATCAAATTCAACTCAACTCAAATATTATTAATGACTAATCATACATATCAATCAAGACTCTTGTCTACTTGTTTTTATTTGGCGACATCAGAATCAACGCTAACCATCTAGGCAATTGAATTCCTGGAGACGGTTGAGTTGATCAATTGAAAACGTGATAAGGTTGGTTGGGCTGGGACCTCGTTTGGTCACCCCAACGACGGCGACACCCGCGACCAAGCTGCATCAGATCACTGCATATCATCCCGGTCTTGATTTTCGTCGATCGAGATATCACAGGGTTAACTTTTATACAGATTGTAATGAAGTTTGAGACATCTCATCTTTGCCAGATTATGAACTTGGTTTTGTCGGTTGTGTGACTTGCTAGGGGCCGGTGGGCCGCGCTTAGTAGAGTGAACAGCTGTGTCCCTGTGGTCTGTACGGAGACAACCTAGCTAACATGCGTGCTTTTCAATGAAATGATCCCGTCTTGGATTTGATCCAATCGGGTCCCTGTATGATTTGTTTCTTTATTCAATTACATGATTTGTTCCATAGTTTAGTTTTTGAGAGGATTCGTTATGTTTTTTCTCCAATTGTATTGGTTCGAATTTGTTGAAATGTCATCAGTATGCATGCCCACATTGATTGTGCGTGGGCCTATCGACGTTTCAGATGCGCGCCGACTGAGACCAGCGAGACCGGCCGGGTCTGAAATGCAGCACCTATCAATATCTATATCCTAACGGTGGAAGGAATGATGCCCTCTTAGGGTCCCTGCTACTGTAGCAGTGCCTCAATGACCTGTACTGTAGCAGTGGCTCCAAATACATATACTTACATATATTTGTATATATACGTACATACACGTATATATATATATGTATATATATATATATTATATATATTCGTATAGGTATACATGTATATATGTACATATGTAATTTTTTTTAAAAAAAATCTAGAAAAATCGAAATGAATATTAATTACATTAATAAATTAGCTGAAAAAATATAAAATGCAAAGAAAAATATCTAAAACGCAAAAAAATATGAAACAAATTTTTTTAGGTTAATATTACTTTCACCTGCATGTTAAAATTATGTGCATACATAAAAGTACTATTGTTTTCTCTATAATTAATTTAATATGTTTAACATTAATAATTTTATAAATAAATATTGAAATGTACAAAATTTGTGAATTTAATTTTTTAGTCTTTTTTTTATCGTGTTCTACACAGCAAAATAAAAATAGACGCGATGTACTAGTATATTCTGCACTTGGTCCATTTTCTACCCTTCAACCTGTCAACGAACACTGATTTTGTAGGATCGAGATGGATAATTAGAGGGGCTAAATAGTTATATAAACAATTTTTAAAAAAAATTGATGAACTTTTCTATTCTCGTACTCAATTGTTGGGGAATACCCTAGTCTAGAGATATTTAGATAATTACTAAAATCTCAGCTATAACGTCATATATGAATGGGTGATATACCCAAAATATCTCTCTAGACACATAATTGCAATATAATATCTTAGGTGCAGGGTGGTAATTTTCTCTGCCCCTCTTTCTCTATAAATAAGTCCTCAAAAGATAGGGGAGGAGAACCCCAATTTTCCTCCTCTCACAAAACAAGCTCTCTCTCTCTTCACGGATTGACACAACTCTCTTTTGGCTTTTTTCTCTCCTCAAGGCTATTAGCAATTCCTAAGCTTGAGCCTCCTCGTTGGAAGAGCCTCTCACCGTACTATGTTCGGGGTGCGCTGTTCGTGCTCCAATAGCGTGCCATCTGTAGGGATCTGAACAAAGATCCTTGTTGGAAAGAGAAACAAAAAAAGCAGCATCGTGCACTTTGAGCAAGATGCTATTGTGTAGGCTATCTCCAGGCACGGCGTGTTGTCGTCATGCGGGTAGGTGTGGTTTAAAGCACGTGCAGCAACCATGAGCAGTGCACGGCATACCACTGGCCGTGCGAGCAAGCTGTGGCCTAAACTGCGTACGTACGCACACGCCAGCTCGTACCTGGTCACACCTGCAAGCACGAGTCGGGGCACGCTCTCGCACACTCTCCAGAGGGAATGCGAGAATCGCTCAGGCCCCCTCTGGCTTGGCACTATGTACACATCCGTGTATGTTTTAACCCCTTGATTGGAATAGTACGCCTGGTTGCATAGGGTCACGTACCTAGCTGCAGGCTAGACCACCACCGCTTATCCATAAGCTTGCACACGTGGCACTGCATGGCTATAGTACGCTTGGAAAACCGAGCATATCATCGTGGTTGCATTCTGCTAGGTGATGGGTCACCATCAGCCGTGGCAATGGGACCCTTGTTATTAGCACTAAAGAGCTACACCCAAACTAGAAAAAATAATGGTGAAAAAGATAGTAGACCCATTTGAATACTACGAGATAAGGCTATAGCTTCTTCGCTGTACAGCTAGTGACATAAAGAGAGTGGGTAGCCAATAAAAAAAAAGATTATCCCGTCTGACACACACACCGTTCACAGCAAGGCATGGCACCGCAAGGTTTAACTAAAGTTCTCGTGTTCATACCATAACCTAGGATTTTTATTCTCAGGTGTAGGAAATAGTAGGATATTTACTTTGGATGCCTTGATAAGAACGAGCTTTTAGTGGGTCCCACACACATTAGTGGAATGCCGCCTGGCTATGCCCCACACGTCGTGCGCAAGCACAGAATGCGTGAACAGGAGAAGATGGAGCAACTATCTCGGCACGTGGACCAATGCTCATGAGCTGACACGCCCCTAGCATCGCTCATCGGTGTGGAGGAGTCATAACCCAATAGTGATCACTGAGTTCATCGCCATGCTGCTCTTCCTCCACATCATGGTGGCCACCGTCGTCAGGTACAGGCACCAGATGAACACATCGGCGTTAGCCCCAGATGCAGTGTGCAGTGACGTGGGCATCCTCGGCTCCGGACACTCCACGCGATGCTTCAAATGGCCTCGCACGCTCTGCGATGCTCCAGACGGCCTCACAGGCTCCTACATCACCAGCTCTGGCTCTGGATAGCCTCGTGCGATCTGACGGGCTCTGGCGTCACGAGCTCTAACAGGCTCCGACGTTACAGCCTCGTGCGCTCCGGCGACGATCCGAACGGCCTCACGGGCTCTATCATCGCCAGCTCCGGCTCCAGACAGCCTCTAGCGCTCTGGTGGGCTACGTCGTCACTGACTCTAGTGGGCTCCAGCGTCACGGGCACTTGCTCCGGTGGGCTACAGCGTCACGAGCTTAGTCTCCGGCATCGAGCACTTCGTCGGCTCCGTCCGAGTTTGGCCTTGTGGGCTCCAGCTCCAACCACCCTTCGCGCACCACTTTGGAGGTTGCGACCATGCTGCGCTCATCAGTCAGAGCCCCTCCACGCTCCACTACCCAAAGCCTCTCCACGCACCACTCTGAAGATCGCTACTGAGCCCCTCCAAGCTCTTCTGCCAGGATCCCCTCCATGCTTCGCCACCTGGAGCCTCTCCTCGCTCCCCCAAAAGAGGGCTCCAACCGTGCTCCTAGGCAGGAGTGGCTGCTATGCCCCCCAGAGCCCTCGTCGCGCTCCACACCGAAGGCCTTGCTCCTCGTTCTGGTCATCCTCTAGACTGGAGGCTATGCTCCATGTCCACACACAACAGGGAGAGAAGGCTCATGCTTTCGTAGTCGTCCACTACAATGTTGGAAATTAATCTTATTTTATGATAGGTTTAGTATGTGGGAGTGTTCATATCAAAGTAGAGAGTTGAAGTAGGATTAGAGTCCTAGTAGGAATAGGATTGTATCGGAGTAGGATTACGAGTCTAGTATTTGGCCCCTATATAATGAAGGGAGGGGGCACCCTATAATGTGCCCCGGAGAAGAGAGAGGTGTCGTGAAAAAAGAGTCGTGTCCGTGAATTATAAAGTGTGCGTGCATGATAAATAAAGTAGCAGCATGTGTTGAGAAAAATCTTGTCATTCTTTTGTGTGTTTGTGTTCTTCGTGGTTGCTCGATCCTGATGAAAAAGCTAATAATTGGTATCAGAGCCTGTCAAGATGTAGAAGTTGATGAGATCCGGAGACCGGTGCTACGTCGCGGGTGTGCGGTGTTAGCGCGGCATAGCTGCGTGATGCGGCTCGCAAGGCCAGGCACGACTCATGCGGAGGTGGAGATCGGCAGGGGAGTTGATGGCGTGGGTGATTCGGCGACTCGGACTCGATTCAACGGCATCTAAGCGGTCGCGCTGCGAGTTGAACTGGAGTGCGAGAGTTCACCTCGGTTACGTTTGTGTGATCGACTACTATTCAGGAGTCGTACTTGGTTGGCGGCGTTGGTGTCTGTTTCGGGATCGATTGGTGGGGCCCAAGTTGGAGTGCTGCACTGGAGGAATCGCGGGATGGGGCAGGAAGCGTGTCCGGTCCGGACTCTGTGCTTGGCTTGTTGTGTGGGAGACGGTCCAGGTCTTACCACGTGCATCATGCAAGGCTGCTTGGTGGCTGGTTTGGGAGCGTGGTCTCGATGAGCTTGCATGCATGTTGTGCGGCTCTTGTGGCTTGTGGGGCTCCTGTGCAGCCAAGGATGCTAGCAAGACGTGTGCAGCCCGTGGGCGCTGGTAGAGACCTGCCTTGGTGCAATGCAGTGCGAAGCGTGTGATCTTGTGTCGAGGTGTGGTCATGCATGTAGTGCTCATGCATGTCCAAAGTGGTGTGTGGTGAGTGCAGGGTGAAAGAGGTGTGCTCTCCATCCTCGGATGATGAAGTAGTGTTCGTCGTCCTAAAATAAGTGCAGGGTGAAAGATATGTGCTCGCCATCCTAGGTTGATGAAGCAGTATTCATCATCCTAAATCAAGTGTGCAGGGAGACAGGCAGGAGTGTGCTCGCCATCCTGAACTAAGTGCAAGTGCGTTCGGGGTGATGAAGAAGTGTTTGTCATCCTGAATCGAGTGTGAAGAAAACAAGATTAAGGGGGAGTGTTGGAAATTAATCTTGTTTTATGGTAGGTTTAGTTTTGGCATGTAGGAGAGTCCATGTCAAAGTATAGAGTTGAAGTAGGATTAGAGTCCTAGTAGGAATAAGATTGCATCGGAGTAGGATTAGGAGTCTAGTATTTGGCTCCTGTATAATGAAGGGAGGAGGCACCCTATAATGTGCCCCGGAGAAGAGAGAGGTGCCATGAAAAAAGAGTCATGTCCGTGAATTATAAAGTGTGCGTGCGTGATAAATAAAGTAGCAGCGTATGTTGAGAAAAATCTCGTCGTTCTTTTGTGTGTTTGTGCTCTTCGTGGTTGTTCGATCCTGGTGAAAAAGCCAACATACAAGTTTACTTCCACCACATGGATTTGAACCAGGACGGTCGCATCAGCAGCAAGGAGGCTATCACCTTCTTCCAGGTCACCCCCTTGCCACAGCAAGTCCTCACACAGTTCTGGATGCACGCCAATCAGAATAGGATCGGCTCCCTCTGCCGGTCGAAGTTCTTCAGCGTGCTCCACCTTATCACTGTGACGTAGAGTGGGCATCAGTTCACACCTGGCAAGTTACAGCTGGCGCTGTATGGTCCTGCCGCGGCTAGAATTACCACTCCAAGGATAGCAATGAGGCTTCTCCTCTACATATGGGTACGACGGGCACCCCAAGGCCCCAGGAGAGTGATGCGATGATGCACACTCCAGGGTAGATTGGAACCATGCAAATGAACCCGACTACTGCTCCAAGGTCCAGGGGAAGTGGTCTTTTTGGTGGAGTCAGCATGGGAGGATCTGCTGGTTAGCAATGACAAAATGATAAGTTCAATGGGGGTGCTCCACAAAACATGCTAGGAGGAGCTGCTCCTTCTCAGACAGCTTGAGGTGAATTTGGTCTAGAATTGCCTAGCTCAATGGGCCTAGCTCCTGGACTACTGGCACAAGTAGAGTCCTCATCATTATTGCCTTTGCAAATCAACGCCGAGGTCTAGTGTACCTGCACCTACAATCCCGACAAGCTCGATGTCCAGCTCATACAGTTTACGTCCACGCCCACTGGCACCTAGAACTTGATGAATCTAGGATAGCTTGGTTCTTTGCAAGGTAGTGACCCCCCTCCCTCTATGCAGTGAGGGAGATGGACATACCGGTGGTGGAGCCTGGTATGTTCCTGCATGGTGACGGAGTCAGCCCACGTCGCATTGTTGAGGCGTACGAGCAACACAGGTTCTTCCTGGTGGCGAACCATGGCGTGGACCCGGTGTTGCTTGCTAAGGCGCACCACTGCCCAGACACCTTCTACACGCAGCAACTCACGGAGAAGTGGCGTGCATAGTGCCTCCCCATGCTACCTCCGACGGCCATTATCGCACCCACAGTAGCAACAACGGCTCCAACTCCGTCCAACCGTCGACCCCCTATCTGGCCACCGTCGTGGGGCTTCGGATGGCCCTGCCTCTATCGAGCCTCGTTGTGGCCTTCACCAATGGGGTGGGCAATCTGTGAAAGGTACACCCCATCGCTACCCTCTTGAAAGTTCAACATCGATGTTTACTTTCACCCTTTACATGGCTCACTAAGGTCCTTAGTTTTGGCATATAATAGTCATCTAACCTAGTCATATCTTACGCTGCAATTAGCTATTCTCTATTTAATAGTAGACAGTAAAAACTTAAGTTATGTCTCGGCTCAACAGTAGATAGTAAAAATTAAGTTATACCCTTTCTCAAATAGTGCCACATAGTGCACAACAATCCAAACCCTCTGGCACATCGAAGACATAGCCTAGGTACCAACGAGGTCAATACCCTCCGCTTCTCAAAGGTATGAAAACCCTCCGCACCTTGAAGGCATTGCCTCGATCGCGTCGAGGTAATAAAATCATCCACTCCTCGGAGGTATGAAAACCCTCCGCACCTCGAAGGCATTGCCTCAGTCATGTCGAGGTATCAAAACCCTCCACTCCTCAGAGGTATGAAAACCCTCCACACCTCGAAAGCATATCCTCGGTCGTGTCGAGGTCTGAACCCTCCGCACCTCGAAGCCATAGCCTCGATACTGTCGATATCAATGGCTCACCATGTCGTCTGCATCATGATATATGCACCATGCCATATACCTCACATACGTGCACCATCTTTCACCATAACATGTGAATCGTGCCATACGCACCATGACATTATGCAATTGCACCATCTCACATGTGATGCACCATGAATTTCATCATGACATCGGTCCATTGCCTTGTGATGGTCATATCGCGTCAAGCAGAAGCTTCCCTGCCATGGCTAAAGCCCACAACATTAGCACTAATTAAAATGCGTCCTCCGCCCGCTTGCAACCATAAGACGCAAAGGGGGTTGGGGAAATTACGCTTTGTGTGGTACACACTGCGCATGAAATGTGAGCCGTGTCCTTCGCTCGCTCATGACTGGAAAGCATGAGGGGGGCCAGTGAGTGAGGGAATCAGAAGCTTGGTCAATCCTGCACAAATTGCAGAATTTTGCTAACTCTATCAAAGCACATTATGTTCAAAGCAATTACAGATACAATGCAAGAGCCGAGATCCGGTAAACTTGAGTGGGACTCAGAATATATTGGATTCGGAGCTTCGCTGTCATCACGACAACCCCCCGACCTCACTGCGTTGCTCTAGCTGGCCTAGCCTCCATCGAGCCTCACTGCGTCTACATGCTGAGGGGGTCACGGACTGCCTCCCTCAGCCCCACCATTGACTTTGCCTCTAACCATCATCGCGGGGCTCCGGACGGCCTTTCCTCCATCGAGCCTCATTGCGTCTACCACTGAGGGAGTCGTGGACTTCCTCCCTCAACCTCGCCATTAACTTCACCTCCGGCTTCGCCATGACACTCCGGTCGGCCTCGCCTCCATCGAGCATCACCACGACTACATGCTAAGAGGGGTCGTGGACTGTGTCCCTCAGCCTCGCTGTCGACTTCACCTTCGGCATCACAACGACACTCCGCAGGGCCTTGCCTCCAGGCCTCGCCGCGTCTACCGCTGAAGGTGTCACGGACTGCCCCCTTAGCCCCACCGTCTACTTCTCTTCTAGCCTCACCGCGGCGCTCCGATCGGTCTCGCCTTCGTCGAGCATCACCGTGACTACATGCTAAGATGGATCACGGACTGCCTCCCTCGGCCTCACTGTCGACTTCACTTCCAGCCTCGCCGCGATGCTCTAGCCGGCCTCGCCTCAGTTGAGCATCGTCGCCACTACATGCTAAGAGGGTACTGGACCGCCTCCCTTGGCCTCACCGTTGACTTCACCTTCGACCACGCCGTGACACTTCAGACAGCCTTACCTCCGTCGAGCCTCACCGCGTCTACCGCTGAGGGGGTCATAGACTGCCCACCTCAACCTCACCATAGTCTTCACCTCCTACCCCCGCCGTGAGACTTCGGGTGGTCCTACCTCCATCAAGCCCCGCCACATCTACCGCTGAGGGCATCATGGACTGACACCCTCAGCCTTCATCATCGCCTTCGCCTCTGGCCTCCACTGCGTGATCCCGGACGGTCCTACCTCCGCCGAGTTTCGCCGCATTTGTCGCTAAGGGGGTCGTGACTGCCTCCCTCCACCTCGCCATCGTCTCTGCCTTCGGTCCTCATAGATATGTTTCAAACAGCTTAGCCTCTGTCGAGGCCCACTGTAGTGGCACTTCAGGTGATGCAACTCCGTCGAGCTATGCTACCATTGCCCCTGGTGGGCGACGCTGATGAGCTTTGTGGCACTTCACTCCTTGTCAAAGGCGTCTGTGTCACAATGACAGGGAACGATCCAGGATGGCCTGACTTCATAGGGGCTGGCGCTAGTTCTATATACATCTGTTGCACCTCGAGACCTTGGAACTGGCGAATGAGTGGGTACAGTTGGGGAATACCTTAGCCTAGAAATATTTAGATGATGTACTAAGGTATTCCTATAGCAATCGTAGTATCTCTTTAAATTCAGTATCTCCTTTATAAACAGTATTACAGCCGTCTTCTACAGTCACAAATTTGCGACTTACTCTTGCCATCCGCTTTAATGTAGCAGTGGAAAGCTACTCCGCTGAAAACGTTTGCAGACACGGCTGATCAGCTTCACTGTAGCATGAAAAAAAACAGCCATACGGAGTGTAGCACGGACACTGTTGCACATTAGATCGCATCGATAAGTTGTAAGGCAGGATCGTACGTATAGTACTTTCCATCTTCTAAGCTAATTTCGATACGTAATATAATGGTACTACAGCTACTGCTTTCCTTATCCCTGGCCGGGCAAACCTCGCCGATCCGCCGGCGCTGGTGGATGGATGGATCCCATCTGCTTCGCAGGCCGCCGAAACCACGTGGTGCCAGCATGTGCGCGCGCGCGCGCGCGGCGGAAGCAGGAAGGCGGAGCGCCGGAGCCGTGCGGTCCAGTACGGGCGAGCTGGCTAGCCCATGTGCACAGTTCAGCAGCTCGCTCACCTGGATCACACGGGCCAGGGCCGCCAGCGAGCCGACATGCATCAGCTTTGACCGGCCTTCGATCGCGTGCATGCGCGCGCGCACGTTTGTTGGTGTGAAAAATGAGGGACGGCGTTGGTTTCGTGCATGCGGGGATGGCTAACAGCATCCTAAGGTATTCTTTTACTAACAATAATTAGGATTATCATTTTTTAATATTTTAATATTTTCTCTTTACAGTTTTCTCACAAAGGGAATTTTTAGAGCAGGATTACCTCTTTTTTTTCTTTTACAAATGCCTTCGAAGAAAAACTAATGAAGATAAGAAAAAATAAAAAGAATATAAACAGAAAGAAATCGAAAGAGAAATCAGGAAATAAACTAAATGAAGAGAATATGATTAAGGATAACCTAATCTCTGTAGGGTTTGGTGCAGTCATGTACCAGAGTTGCTTCTTGAGTTGTGGTACTGTTAAAGGGGCATATTCTCAACGGAGTAGTAGGAATCATCATATTCAAGCTAAACTCGGTTCGCTGTGGTCGTGCCGATGAATACCCTACGTACTGTACCATCGTCGTCCCGTTGTACTCGAGCGGGACAACGACAGGACGACCCCATACTCCCTATTCGCCACATCAGTCGTCACCACGTACGTCTGAATTGTAGTACTGTACTTACAAATTAGTAATGATATTACTGTACTACAGCAGTTATACTAGTGATTAGACCCATCATGAGAATGAACATGCTTGAGGCGCCTTTCTCGTCGCGGTTCTCGTGTCAAGATCCTTGCTGCAACACGATAGAGAATTTGAGAGACTTTAGCTTTAAATACTAGTAAAAACAGTCTCAAAAGAAATACAGAGACAGATAAATCCTCCCTCGGATACCCCTACCTCAAAAAAATTATTTGAGGCAACCAGTGAAGTTAGTCTCAAAATGGATGAATTCGAGACTAAGAAGTCTACCTTAGAATCAGCTTAGACAAACAGACTATCTCAATGCATTTATATCATATTGAGGCTAACAACCTGCCTCAAAACAAATGTACGGTAATTAGTAGCATTTAATTAGAAACCATATATTTCTCTCAAACAATTGATGCCAAATATTCATATTACTGACATCGAATATTAATAACTGAAATTGCAAATAATATATCATCAATCTCTATCTGTGCATTTAACATGTTATTGTATCAAATTCATATGCA
The DNA here is from genome assembly GCF_958298935.1 of Phragmites australis. Lineage (NCBI taxonomy): Eukaryota > Viridiplantae > Streptophyta > Magnoliopsida > Poales > Poaceae > Phragmites > Phragmites australis. The sequence continues at coordinate 24,700,962 of NC_084931.1, forward strand.
CAAAGGCACATATACAACCCTCAGATTTAGCATACCACACCCCTTATTTCCACATTTACAAGGTACTGAGTTTTCAATTTACAGACAAAAGCAAAACTGATGTCGCAATATTTTTCCCGAGCATTATAGTACACTTTAGTGACATCAAAGCGAGCTATTTGATGAGTTCAAAAACCTCCATGAAAATATACGGTTGCAGAGCCTATAATTTACATATATGTAAAATTGTGTAGCCATAAATATGTACCAGTTTTACTTATGTGGAGATACAACAAAACATCATGAAGAGGAGGTGCATGGAGACCTGCAATATAGGTGTTCACTGGCATCTATCTAAAACTCTTTACAGAGATTAATGTACTCAATTTTTTTACAAAGTAGTATCTGACTTCTATAAGATTAATACTTAGAAATAGTAAATAAGAAGGTTAATAGAAAGGCAGTATGGACTATTACAAATTAGTATCCGACTTCTATAAGATTAATTCTTAGAAATAGCAAATAAGAGAGTTAATAGAAAGACATTAGGGACTAAGTATTGCAGCTACAATTGTAGTCCATTGTAAAGAGTTGTGCTATAAACAATGGCGATACTGCTTTTGGGCAAAATTCATTTGGGGCTAAAATTTAAATATCATAAATTGCAGCTATGATGCTAGTAAAACTACAACGAAATTAGATTACGTGCCTAAATTTTTCTAAACTTTAAAACTTATATGCTTCCCATGTGAGATGTTAAAGAGTAAAATTGAATCATCCAAGAAGCAGCAGTTTTAATCAACCAACCTGAGCATAGCTTTTTGGTAAAAGCAATCCGCAACTCGTAATGAAAAAGAAGTAGCAAAACAGATCTCATAATAGCTATGACATTAGTAGCATGAATATTTGAAAAGTGACATGGAGTATTACAAAAGTAGTGTACATGAAATTTCAGGGAATTTCGAGTTGCTATGCTGCATTAAATTTGAATAACCATATATCTTGAGAAAAGGTAAGAAAAGGGAAACGGATGCTCACATGGGAATTCTCTCGAGCACCTAGCATGCAACCAAATATTGATGCCTGAATGGTGTCATGGAGAAGCAGAAGAAGCAAATAGCTCTGCAAATGACTGGATATGTGAAGTGTTCGGCGGCTACCACCTCTTTGCATGGCTGCTCCCGTTCCCAAGCTCACATGTACTGTTGTGCCATATCTTCATGAGCAGGGTTAAAAAACCGTCGATAACCGCCCAAAAATCACGGTTACCGATCTTCTCGGTCCAGTCCGGTTTCAGAAACCGAACGGTAACCGAAATTTGAATTCAAAAAATTCAAAAAAATAAAAAAATTCAAAACAAATCTTAAAAAAACTAGACACAATTATAAGACCTTCTGTGAAATTTTTTTTCAAAAATAATGTCGCTTGCATCATATTCTATAGGGAGAAAGTTTGAAAAAAATAAAAAAAAATTGAAGCATGCGGCTCAGTTATTAACTCACGTTAAGAAAAAGTGTAACATGCAAACACATATTTTTCTTGTATAAAACGTATTTTAAGAGAATCTTTAAAATTGATTTCACTTTATTTAGAGTTTTATTAAATTCTCTATGATTTTTACAAAGTTCACAAGCATAAAGTGAATATGTTAAGAAACAGTACTGTAATTAACTTTTTCATATCTACTGTTATTTTTTTCTACGTAAATCATAGTATAAATAAGCTAATGAAAGTGGTTTCACTAATTTTTGAGGTGTGATGGGTCAGTTATGAATTAATCTAATCGCAACACATTTACACAATCATGCATGTTACAATAACTAATTCATGAGTTCATGTATTTTTAAAAGATATAGGATCATGTAAGAAGACTAAAAAAATTAGTTTCATGATTTTTGGATTAGCAAAGAGTAAACTATGCATTTAACTTGGTTTAAAAATTAAAATTTCTCACAGAACATTTTGAACTTTTTTATGAGTATAAATACTTTTATCATGTAGATCATATTACAAGGAAGCCAACAAAATTTGTTTCACTTGATTTGAAGCTCAGATGAATTAGTTATTGATTTTACAAGATTGAGCCCTTTTTTAGGTTTTTTGTTGAACTGCGCTGAAATTCGATAAAACCGCTCGATAAATCGAGAAAACCGAGCGGTTACCGACCCAAACCGCTCGGTAACCGACCAAATCAAAAATGCGAGAAAATCGCTCGGTAACCGACCCAAACCGCTCGGTAACCTACCAAAACCGAGTGGTTACCGAGAGGGCAAAAACACGATTTTTTTCGCAAAAATTCAAATTTTGCCGAATGAATTTTCTCTAAATTTTTTTGAATTTTTGACCGGTAACCGCGGTTACTGTAAGATTTCGGTTACCGCCGGAGCTCGGTAACCGAGCTCCGGTCGGTAACGTGAACCTTGTTCTTGAGAGCTACCTTGCCACAGGGGCTGCAGAGCACATGACATAGGATACTTGGACCAGAATTGCCTAGTAGCGGCCGCTCGGACCATGGAGCACAGGAGCCGTGGCTGATTCATTGGGTGGCACAGCCCCTCGGCTAGCCAGTAGCGACGTCGTGTCGTGCTCCCATGAGATGGGGAGGGAGCGCAGATCTGAGCAACCATGGTCGAGAGGTTAGATTTGGTCACTAGCTACAGTCGTCCCCTTCCCCTTCCTTCTCTCAACGTGGTGCCGTCCCACCCCCCTCCAAGAGCGCCATCGCAAGAAGAGTGCTGCTAATCCTCCACCTCCAAGAGCGCCATCGCCTCCCTTGCTAATTAGGCTTTGAGAGCCGTCGGGCCCTAGGGGTCTGATGGTGGACAGGGACGGGAGAAAACATGCCCTATCGCTAGGGTCGCGGCTAGATTTTGGGGGTTGTTGGTCAGTGGTGTGGACTATGAAGGATAAAGTGATGGGCAGCGACGGTGGTAGCTGATGGTCTAGGAGCGGACAAGGTTGGACAACCTAGGGGGGTTTGGTACCTCGGTCAATAGCGCAACATGGTAGCAACTAATCCACTCGCTAGACAAAAAGGAGAGGGAAGAAACGATTTTTTTTAGCAAATGTCCCTCGGCTGCCTCAGATGCACATAGGACCAGAGGCAACATCTAAGGCCAACTTGTCTGCCTCAAAGCAGGATTACGAGGATAAAAACTATAATCAGCCTCAGACAATTGCCTCTAATTCTAAGATGTGGTGTAGTGACATTCGTTTCTAATTAGTGGTCTGGTCGAGGATTTAAACCGAAGAAGAATATGCTCAGGTTTGAACTGAGCCAAGGGACTGCCATGTGTTTGGAGGGAACATGTGTTGGTGTAAAGAATAATGGGGTCCCTTGCGGGTGGACCCACGCCGGTATGATATCAGCAGATACCGTAAGCCACATTTTGTCTGGAACCACGGTCCTCCCGCACGACCAGTCGGCAACCACATGGCCAGCCAGTGACCACGGAACCCGACACTCCCGACCGGGCTCCGCGACCAGTCCCCAGGTCACAGGAGCAAACCCTGCAACTAGTCTCCTCTATTCGCGGGGCAGGCATGTGTCCTAGCAGTCTAATCACAATGAATGCTTTTTCACTTGAGTAGTTCCCTTCCCTAGGTCCCCTTTCTGGTCGTCCACGGCGTGGTCGGCGCAGAGCGACCGTGACCCGTCCCGTAGCATTAATCACTACAGGATGCCCTGATAGGCATGGCAGAAATTCTTTTGTAGGTGCATAGGCGGTGCGTGGGACGGGACAGGACAGTTCGGGCGACCGGGATGACGCAGGCGGTGGACCAATGGGACGGGCTCTATGGCGACGTAGAGCAAATGGGATATGTCCGCTTTTAGTAATGATAGGCCTAGATAAGAAGCTCAAGCTAGGCCTGAGTCTGTGTCTCGGGTCTTGTGTAAGTACTCTCTCCCTCTGATATATAAAGGGAGGAGTACCAGGCTTGTGGAGAGGGTTTTTTGGGCCCCAACAAGTAGAAGGCTGGGGAAGAAGTTCATGGATAACTGGCTTAGACCACAGAAAGAAGAATACACATGATGTAGGGCTATTACCCTGAGGGGGGCCTAAACCTGAATAAAGCCCGGTAAAGCCCGGTGTTCTTGAGTCACACTCACACACATCCGGATCCAACATACTCTTCCCGAACAAAAATCACGCACCCATCGTCCGATACACCCCGGAATCATTGTCAGGGATTTACCCTCGACAATGTGCCAGCCACTTTTAAAAAAGAGGATCAGCGTTATACTTTAGGGACTGAGTGCGTTTCTTTGAGGAATGAGGTGGTGATCAGATCATCTGATGTTAACTCTGAACCTAATTCACTTGTTTAGTTTGAGGAATATAGTGGGTTGGTCCATCACCCCATCCCAAGGCATCGCAACCTGGTGCCGCACACTGGTGGCCAAACTTAGTAGAAAGCCATAAAGCTCGAAGGAAATAGCAAGTGGGAGACAACAAACTGAAGAAGGGGAAATGGAAGAGGTATTGGCTTTTGAGAAACCAAGTTGATAAGGTTGTTTGATTTGGTTTGATGATTTTGAGATTGCATAAGCATGTCTATGTATTGCAATGATGATCATGACTAAACAAAGCTGTAGAAAGAAATAGAGTTGGAGTGTTTTATTTTTATCTAGAAAAATTGCACTCGTCGGATGATCCAATGTTCATAAGAGTTTCACATCGGAGCATTTCAACTCAGAAGCAAAAGTTGAAGTACTCGACGAATAGTCCAGCGTTCAGACAAAGTACTCGTTGGAGCATTTTTTCCAAAGAGGATGCAGAACGTGTTTGGGGTAAATTTTACACGTTTGATGTTTCGGCAATGGGTGTATTGTGCACGCTGATGTATTCCAGGAGGAGGAGACCAGGTTCTCAACGTGCCAGATGCTTCGTCGGACCATTTGTTGCAGAGAGGTTGCAAAATGGTTTCTATCAAGAATTGAACTCACTAGGTAGTCTAGTGATAAGCAATGTGAACCTTGGAGAATACACCGGACCAATATTTCCACAAAGGATACAAAATGCATGATCTGAGGAGTTGAACATGCCGGATGGTCTGGTGCTCAGAAGGGGTGAACACTAGATTTGTCTAAGATGAGTTCATCAATAGAGAATTATGATATTGACTAATCCATAAGGGTGTTAGAGATGCATGTTGATTGTCTTGCATTGTGCTGGTGATGGATGCAACTTGGCAGTTGACGGAGGGATGATCGGGGCCAAGCAGGGTACTTAGTGCTGGATGATCGAGGAGGCCGGGCGGAGTCAAGGGTAATCCTAGTTGTGCACATGAAAGTCAAGCAAAGCATGTGAATATGTATGAAGATGATGTGTTGACAAAATAAAGTGAAGGAGATGTCGATGCAAGTAACAAGGCGGTCCGAGCGATCGTGAGAGGGAGAGACTTATCGGTGGTCAAGATCATAAGATGAAGTACACGTGTTAATATCGAGATGCTTGCTTAAAACACAGTCATTCGATGGACGGAACGAAAAATGAACCAGAATACCCAGGTGATGGTAGGAGTCTATTAGAAGAGAGTGGTATTTTGGGAATAAGAAAACTTAAAGGTTAAGGTAACTCCCTAGACATATAAATAGAGGGATAGAGATGTGTGAGTGTCTTGAGCCAGCCATTTGAGTTGTATATGATTGAGTTTTAAAGGTGAGAGAGATGATAGCTTATCCTATGTATCGGTGAGAGCTTTTATGAGTGAAACTACTTTGTAATCTGCCGAAAGTACGTCTGACAGTTGCAAGAATTGAAGTGCATGTTTCTTTCGGTACTTGTGTTCATCTACTTCTAGTTTTCCTCTATTGACTCTCTTGATTTGTTGCAAATTTTTTCTTTTTGGGTTGTGATTTTCGTTTTGGTTAATAGGTTAAAATTTTCCCACCTTGTGAAGTTATTCTTCATAATTCACATATAGAGTTGATCTTGAATTCTTTTGCCTCTAGATCATCAACTAGAAGAATTTTTTCTTTCGGTGATTTTTTTGTTTGAGTCTTATATTTCTTTCTTTAAGTTGTTATCTTTTGTGACAATGACTTATAAAATGATATTCAATAGAACTAGAGTTTATTTATATCTATGAGAGCTATATTTTTTCTTAGAGATTTCATAGCAACTTGTCTCTCCGGTTTTTTTTTCACTCTTAGTTTTGAGGTGTGTTAAGTGATAAAATAGAAAAAGGTTATAATAAAATTTGTGAAGTGCCTATTCACCCCTTATATTAGTCATCACGGTCCTACAGCTTTAGTGGTAGATGATCTGATCCAATTTTCAAAATATCTAACTATCAATAAGTATGTGTTTGAGAAATAAGGGGTGATCAGATCATCTGATGCTAGCTTCGAACTTGATCTATCATCACTCCGTCCCTGTAGACAAGGGATTCTCTTTAGAATGGGATTCTCTCTTCTTTCACTTCACGAATTTCTTCGAAGAGAAATATTAGAGATGAGAGAAAATAAAAAAATAAGAACGAAGAAGGAAATTAAGAATAGAACAAAATAAATAAAATATGGTTAGAGATAATCTTACAAGTGGATGTACGCCCATCCGTACGCTCTGTCGCCCTTCCTGGCTCGCGTGCTCGTTGCTCGCAGCGCATCGGTGTCCGCTGCAAGTCGCAGACTCATCACGCGTGGGTCGGGTGGTGCGCCACCGGTGGCCGGCGCCCGTAGATTCGGCGGCGGACAGCTGAAGGGCGAACCAAGCAATCGTGCTGCCATGGAGCGTGGGCACGTCTTGGTCTGCCACGCTACACTCACATGTAAGCTTCCGCTTGCTTTGCCTCTAGTAAAAGGAAGGTGCCATATACCAAATATTCATAGCTGCACCGCAAATATTATTGCAGTTTGCTGTCGTTCGTAGCTCAGGATCGATCTCTAGTTTGCTGTCGTGGTATCCAAATATTTTGAGTAAATTTTGCAAACTATAGATATTTTGATAAAATTAATGTAAACTATAGATTTAAGATTTAGTATCAATTTTATTATAAAACTATATATTTAAACAATAATTTTATAAAAATATAGATTTAGCGATAATTTTATCGTATAATTATATATTTTAAAAGAGTTATTTCCTGTCTCGTTACCATACTAATCAAGTCCCGCTTACAGTCTCACAGCAGTTACCAGCTCATGAAACAAACCGTTCGGGAGCTTATAAAACTACAAATACTTTGATAAAATTATCGTAAATTATAAAATTATAGATTTAAGTAACAGTTTCAAAAAAACTACAAATTTAACGTTGATTTTATCGTAAAATTATAGATTCAGTTGCATACTTGTGAACTTAACGAATAGGCTCCGCTTGCAGTTACATAAACTCCCAGACAGTTCATTTCATGAATTAGTAGCGACTGTGAGACTGCAAGTGAGATCCGTCGTTATGGTAATGGGGCTAAGAACAACTTCTCTAAAATCTCTAGTTTGGTAATAAAATCGACGCTAAATCTGTAGTTTTATGAAATTATTGTTTAAATATGTAGTTTTACGATTATATGTAGTTTTATGATAAAATCAACATTAAATCTGTAATTTTGTAAAATTATTATTTAAATTTATAGTTTTATGATAATTTTATCAAAATATTTATAATTTTATGAAATTTACTCAAATATTTTTTGCGCTAATCTGGTGTTTACTCTGAGGCTAATTTTCATGACCGTTGTTTTTATATGTACTCGCCATATCCTTATTTCAGAGGAATTGTGTACCGCGGTATCTCTGTACCGGTACCTCGTATCTATCATGCCTACTCTCCGCCCCACCTAAAATTTTAGGCCTTCTTTGGTTCACGGAAATTTCGTACGAAAAAATTAGGATTCTCGTTCCTACGGAAATTGAAACTGTAACTTTTTTTGGTTAGCAGGATTGAGATGTAGGAAATTTGAAGGAAAAAAAAATCCTTTGTAACCAATTCCAAAGGAAAAACACAGAAAGGACCTCTTTTTTCCATCACTCGCGTAGGATCGAGGCAAATTACACGCATCACTGAAATAGATCACAATCACATTACTATATATTAGAGCAGCACAGCTCGAAGGCCAGCCGCGTGGTCCACGTCAGCAAAAATCATTTCATGCATGCGATGCGCGTCGTGCGGCCCTCGCCGCGCACATAGCGCTCCAATTCGTGCCAAGCTAGTGCGGTCCACGCGTCAGCTGACTGATTCACCATAGTAAAATATCTCCTTTCGGAAGCCTCGATGCCCCATCGCTCCCTTCTCCGCCTCATCATTCTTGCCCGAGCGCTGCTCCACCCTCCCCTCCTCCTCACGCAATCACCGTCGCCTCCCCTCCCATGGTAGCCCTGCTCGGCCACCTCCCTCCCGGCGGTGCTTTGCGCATGCTGGCGCCACCACATTTTCGCGGTGCATCACCCCTCACGGTGCCATCCCCTCCTCCCCATACCGCACCGCCGCTGCCGCTCCCGTGTGGCCATCCTGCCCGATCGCTTCCCTTCCGGCGGAGTGGTGCGCCTGCCAGCGCCATACCCTTTCTGGGCTGCGCTGCCCGTACCGGATTGTCCGCTCCTTCTCCCATGTCGACTTCTTCCGCTGTTGAGGTCACTGACGAACGTCCACACGCCGTTGCTCCCCTCCCTCCTGTGCATCCTTGACATCAATGGATTTTGCTTCGGTGGCCACATGTCGTGTTGCTGATTCCTTTGCTGGATTGTCTGGTTCAGTTGAGTGCGTTACTACACACGTATGTGCTATCGTTCACGATTTGAGCTTGGTGTTTTCTTATTGATTGGTCGCAGAGATAGAAGCCCACCCCTAGTGGCAAGATTGTGATGTCCTGCTCAAGTTCTGCTTAGGTTAGTCAATTCGTTTCTTGCCCCCAAGCTGTTTGACATAATGTCAAATTAGTTTCAATTATCAATTATGCTTTGAGTTTGGTGTGCTTCTGTATGTATAGAAATAGCAACATGATGTGCTCTTGCTAAGCATCGTCTATCCACCTCCTTACTTGCAGGCTCTTGAGATTTCTGGAAAGAGTAAAGTTGTGAATAGAAGCAAGCTGACTAAAGTACATCTCTACTAATGATTGATTGTTGCTATTTGATAACAACTAGGATCCAATAGCAATATTCAGAAGCATCTGTGCTACAGTGAGCAGACATATTGAGGTATTCCTTCGGTTAGCTAATTTATGGCATCGGTTAGAAAATCTTGCTAAAAATTCCCCTGTCAAAAGCATATTGGAGATATATGTCTAATCTGAACCTTTTTACAGTCCTTGCATCTTTGTTCGTTATGTAATGTTCATAACTTCAAGTTCTAGTGTGGTTTCTAATGCAAATGACATCTTAATGGTCTAGCATTTTGATGCAGTGCATTTGCTAAATGATTCAGATTTATAAGACAACCCTTCTGATTTTCATGCTTCCTTACCAATTTTCCTTTTTTTGGCATAGACTAAATATTCTCACTGTAAATTTGTGAAGTTAAAAGTTCAAGCCTGCTGTGTAGTGGTCCTATATTGGTGCTGATAATATAATTATGTATGGCTCCATCAGCATGTCTATTTGCTTTTCTTAATTGCTTTTGTTTCATGTTTAATGTTCTAAGCTTCAAGTTCTAGTGTGGTTTCTAATGCAAATAACATCTTAATGGCCTAGTATTTTGATGCAGTGCATTTGCTAAATGATTCAGATTTATAAGACAATCCTTATGATTTACTAAGCTTCCATAGCTGTACAATAAAGTCAACTGCATGAATTATTTTACTAAAATACATATTGCCCCAATATACTCCAAATCTTAGTATGTAACCGTGATCAATACTAATACTTTTTGCACCCCTATTACCTATAACATTTCATTCTTAGAAATGAGCGAGACAAAAAAAAGTTGCCATAGATTTAAAAAATAGTTGCACAGATACTGAGATAGCAAAATGTAGCCATGTTAAGAGGCGAAGTGCATACATCAAACAAGCTTCCAACAGTTACCTACACCTCATGGTATGGTACGATACTCTTCAGAGTATATCCAGTACTTAAAAAATAATTATATAAATCGATCATACTACGATGTAGTCCAATACAAATGTCAATATTGTAATGCTATATTCTAGGGAAAACGAAGGAGTTAAGCGAGAGACTCACCCAAAAAAAAATTACAATCTGAGTTGTAAAGGAGGAAAAATATGTCTTCCGGTGTTTAATACACCCCTAACCTTTATAACTATGAAAGCCGGGAGGCTCTAAGGACGCCGTGTTCTTGATCGTCCGATATGGATCGCCCAGCTCTGCTACCGTGCACCCCGATCAGCCCAGTTGGTAGTGCGGTCCATCCGTCGTTGTGGAATTCGTCCGCGCGCGGGGACGCGGACAAGCCACTAGTATATAACGGAAGAGGAAGAAGAAGCACTATAGCAGATGGCTGTTGGCGAGGGAAGCGTGGAGGGTGTCGATAAAGTACCAACACGGAATCCTCTCGACCCCAACAACACGATGGTGGCTGTAATCCGTGCGAAGGAGTTTTGTGGCGGGAGATCCACCTCCACGTCGTCACTGCCCGCTACCATCCCGCCGCTGCAGACCGCAAGGCCAACCTCTCGACTCCTTGCAGCACCGTAGCTCGAGTTGCCCCTCCGGCCGCTGCCCTCGGCGCGAGCGCGAACTCCTCGCCGACTGGCTGGCCGCCTACGCAGCACGAGCTCGACCATTCGCTGGTCATGCCCTGCCAGCCATTTGCCGTATAGCTCCCCAGCCACTCAACATGCTGCCGGCAGGCCGCTCGATGCGCCATCGTGGCCGCTCGAGCTCGCCCGTCGCAACTCGCAAGAGCTCGTCCGTCTTGCAGCTTGCCCTCGCCGCTGGAGCTCCCGCTGCAGGAGCTCAGTCTCGCCTCCGAAGTCGCTTGCTCGTCCCGCCGCTTGTGAATGGATGGGGATGACCAGAAGAACGAGTGGATAGGAATGAGTTTTGCAGGAAAAAAATGACGATGGTTGTTTAGACGTGCATGTTGCAGTTTTGTTACTCTAATTACCTTAGGACTTTTTTGGAACAAAAGATTGCTAAAATATAATAATAGGAAAAATATAGGATTAAAATCGTCTAGCTTTTTGAATCCTTATTAATGAAAAGTACAAGAATACTATAGAAATGATCGTTTGAATGAAGTTAAGGAGAGATAAAAACAAGAAAAATATATGAATTTAAGGAGACATAAAGAAAAAAAATTCAAGAGGTTGAAGCTCATGTTAGATTTCCTTCAAAATTCCTATGAATTGAGGCATTATATAGGAATTTTATAATATTCTACCATACTCAATCCTTTGTTTCAAATGACCATATAGGGAAAAAAAAATCCTATAGGATTCAAATCCTATAAAATTCCTTCAAAAATCCTTTGGTCCATAAGAAACCTTAATGTATTGTTGATTCTAACTATTCATATATTTTTCTTACGGCTCATCTAAAGGCCTATTTTTATAAAATTTCTCTATTTTCTAATCCTCTATTTTCTATCTAGCACATATTCTTATATTTTTCTATTTCTATGTTTTTTCAATCATGCGTTACAAAGCTCTTAGGCTAGTCCGCCATTGGAACTATCCCATCTAGGATGAGGAGATCCCACTAAACACCTGTTAATGGACAGCACCACTACCTTGCTGCTATCGTTTTTCTCTGTCTGGGAGCATGAGTCTGCATGCTATTACACGAACAGATCACGGGTCGTCGTGCAGGCAGCACACTTTTCGAAACCCTTACCTCGTGGTCGTGGCGCTCATGCGTCGACGCTGCAGAACAAAGAGGACTGTGAGTGCGCTGTACCTTGGGTCGTGCACACTGTTGTTTACATGGATGAAATCGAGAGTTTTTTATTTTTATATTTCTTTATTAAAATTTTAAATAAATAGATTTCTCAAAACAGTATTGGCAAAACTAAGCGTATGCCGTCCTCTGAAAGGGCTGCAGCCCTCTCAGATAGCGGTAAGGACTCTTTACTGTCCCCTAAGAGGGCGGTAAGGGGTCTAACCGTCCTCTCAGGGGCGGGTATTATTGCAAAATATTGCTTAATATTTGAAATTGATATGTTACAAAATTTGAAATTAAAATGGTTAAAAAGTGGCCAATAAGGCATAACGGGGAAGCGATATTTTAGAGTAGTTTACGTATTGTTAGTATGATACAAATCAATATTTGTGAACAAATTATATATGTGAAGCACTCGCAGCATATTACGTGGTAATGAGGTTACAAACAGCGACAAACATAAGATTATACATATGATGGAAAATATTACATAAGACTGTAACCACGATGACACGACGACAAAAAAAGGTGGCATGTACGGTTTGTACAAAGATCTACTTAATAGTGTGCCACTCCTAATCATAACATGCCTTAGGGAGTGGAAACATATCAGGTTATATTAGATACTCTCTACTGAGTGCACCTAGAATATTTGCTCTGTTACAAAGCATTGGGAACTGTCACCTTAGCGCGACGGGCCCTCTCCCGCTTCCTTGCCCTCTCAGCTTCGCGGGCCTGAGCTACGGTATGGTCCTACGTTACCTTCCTTATGCGCTCTTCTTCCTGTCGCTTTAGGCGTAGTTCCTCTTGCTGTTGCTCGTACTCTCGGCGTGCGTAAGTTTCCCTCCTCCACTGCATGGTCATGTTGACCCACCGCTTCTGGTCTTTATTTTTCTCAATGTCGAGCTATTCAATAAAGTCACATATAGGTGGAGGAGACTGGACAAATAGAACAAGATGAGAGATTAGTAAAACAGTGTGTGAAATCGGGAAAAATGTTGCTATACCGGTGGATACTCATACGGTCCATGTTGAGGCTTATCGTATTGGTAGTTGGCACACATGAAGAAGCGTAGCCCATAGATGTAGGAGATATCCTGGGACTCGTGAAGCCTACAACGGTCACCATAGAAGCACATCGGTGGTTCGACCCCCTGGGGGATGAAAATCCCCCAATGTTTCTTGGGTGGGCTTGGTGAAGCTTAGGAAGACATTGCAGTTGAGAGAATTGAGAAATGAGTGGTATATCCATATATGAAGATGGAATTATTTATGATGAGAGAAGGCAAGAGCATTGGATTCCCTCTTGAAAAAAGGAGTAGGTGGAAGGACTTAGAGAGGGGTAGGAGCATTGGATTCCCTCTTGAAGAATAGAAAAGTTATGGTATTGATGCTAAACAGAGATTTCATGTGTGTGGGCTCGAGACGCTGCCACCTAGATCGAGCCCAATGCCGACACCCTCACCACTCGCAGGCCACTCAGGTACTGGACGACACTACATTGCCGTATTCAATATATTTAATACTATATCTAATATTGTCCACAGGTTACTTCATAGATGAGGTCGGGCCGTCTTCAGCTACACCTCGACCGATCCCACCACCAGCGTTCGACCCTTACTACGGCACGCACGCCTGGTCATCTGCTGCTGCACCTGCATACGACACAGGTATAATAGTGCTTCTGTGGTAACCGTTATAGGCTTCGCGAGTTCCAGGATATCTCCTACACCTATGAGCTACGCTTCTTAATGTGTGCCAACTACCAATACGACAGACCTCAACATGGACCATATTAGTACCCACCGGTATAGCAACAAAGATCAGCCACATCTTTCCCGATTTCACACACTATTTTACTAATCTCTCATCTTGTTCTATTTGTTCAGTTTTCTCCACCTATCTGTGACTTTATTGAATGGCTCAACATTGAGTAAAATGAAGACCAGAAGCGGTGGCTCGACATGACCACGCGGTGGAGGAGGGAACCTTACGCACGCCAGGAGTACGAGTAACAGCAAGAGGATCTACGTCTGAAGCGGTAGGAAGAAGAGCGCATGAGGAAGGCAACGCAGAACCATACTGCGGCTCAGGCCCGCAAAGCTGAGAAGGCAAGGAAGCGGGAGAGGGCCCGTCGCGCTAAGGCGGTGAAAGTGCCTAGAGGGGGAGTGAATAGGCTTTTCTAAAAATTAAAACTAAAACAGCGGATTAAATCTGCCGGATACTCCGGTGAAGGTCGGATACTCCGGTATGGTCCGGAGTATCCGGTCTAGTCCGGAGTCTCCGATCTATACGGGAATTTTAGAACAACTACGAATTAAAGCTAATAGCTAGAATCTAAGGTTGAAGCTAGGTCTACTGGATATCACAGAGCTAGAATAACACTTAACACTAGTAAGATGATCACTAGAGCAATTTGTATGATAAATCACAAATTTCACATAATAAAGCAAATTGCAGAAATACGAACACAAGAGATTATCCCGGAGTTCGGCCACCTCACAAAGAAGTGCCTACGTCTCCGTTGAGGAGCTCACAAAGAGCCGGGTCTTTTCCAACCCTATCCTCTTCTAGCGACCACCAAGATCAAGCTAGAAATTCTTACTCAATTTGAAGATGTTTACAAACTTCCCGTGGCACTCCACAAGTTTAGGTGCTCTACGGGCGACGCCTTGTCGTCTAGAAGCACAAAGCTTCAAGAGAAATGATCGCAGCGAATGCTCGATGAATAACTCAATGCTCAAGTGGCTTGAACCCTCTCCAAACACAAACTCTCTAAATATTTGCAAACTTTGCACTAGAGGTGGTTGGAGGGTCTTTGAATGCTCTTAAAGTGCTCAAGAGGTCTAAAGTTCACCAGCAACAGCAAGCACTAAATGCCATGGGGTGTGGGAGCATTTATAGCCCTCTCTCAAAAACTAGCCATTACTGTTTTGTCAGAATTGACCGGAGTATCCAGTGAATACCGGAGTATCCGGCCCTAAATCCAAAAATGGCATCAGAACGGTCACAGAACGTGTCAGAACTAGCCGTTACAGTTCTGTTAAATTACCGGAGTCTCCGGTGAACACCGGAGTCTCCGGTCCTGACAGGGCTTCCAAAAACATTAAGTCCGGAGACTAGCCGGACCCTCCAGCCTCTCCAGGTACCGGAGTATCCGGTGCACACCGGCGACTCCGGTCTTTTTTTATCAAAAAGATTAAAAGCTAACCGAGAGTCTCTGCCGGAGTCTCCCCCGGAGACTCCGGTTAACACTAAATCAGTTACCGGAGTATCCGGTGAACACCGGAGACTCCGGTTCATTTTAATTAAAATAAACACCTAACCGAGACTCTCTGACGGAGTCTCCCTCGGAGACTCCGGTCTGTTAACCCATAAATTACCGGAGTGTCCGGTGAACACCGGAGACTCCGGTCTTTTTCTAATAAAAATAAACCATAACCGAGACTCTCTGCCGGAGTCTACCTCGGAGACTCTGGGCTAAATACTGAGTACCGGAGTATTCGGTGAACACCGGAGTATCCGGACTGAGTGAATTTTTTTCAGAATAAACTCGGTATCCGTGGGTGATTGTGTCTCTCAACTTGTTGGTTTTAAGGGATATCTTGAGCATTGAGACACTAACCAAGTAATCAAATGCAACCCTCTTAATAGAGCGGCTATCCTATACTCAATTTCAAAAATAAAAGAATTTAAATCCTATTGAGTACTCTTCGTTGATTCTCCATTGCTTCGACGGGCGTCAAACGTCACTTATCTTTTCACTAATGCTAAAACCTATTCATAACTTAGATAAGCATGTTAGTTCCTTAATCATTTTATCATCAATAAGCCAAAACCCACTTAGGGGGCCTAGACGGACTTTCAGGCGGCAGGTCCCGATGCCCTGCGAGAGGGCAAATATCCTAAGTGCACTCAGTAGAGAGTATCTAATGTAACACGACATGTTACAGTCTCATGTAATGTTTTCCACCATATGTATAATCTTATGTTTGTCACCGTTTGTAACCTCATTGCCGCGTAATATGCTGCGAGTGCTTCACATATATAATTTTTTTCACAAATATTGATTTTGTATCCTCCTAACAATACGTAAACTAGTTCAAAATATCGCTACCCCATTATACCGTATTGACCACTTTTTAACCATTTTAATTCTAAATTTTGCAACATATCAATTTCAATTATTGAGCAATGATATATATTTAAAAAAACATAGTGGGGCCTACCCGCCCCCTGAGAGGACGGTTGGATTCTACCCGCCCTCTCAGTGGACGGTTGCCCCTACCCGCCATCTGAGAGTGCGGTTAGGCCCCTTGCCGCCCTCTCAGGGGGCGGTTAGCCCACCCAATATAAAAAAAACTCCGGTATGATTGCCCCTCAGTGCTGAAGGCCCACGGACTAAGCGGCAAAGCGCGCGTGTTGGACGTGGACGTGGGCTCAATCACGGTGCATGGTCGCACAAGGTCGGACCAGTATATGTTCAGCCAATCGTAGGCTTTTGGCGAGTTTTTCATTTTTATATTTTTTATTAATAATATTTAAATAAATAGACCTCTGATGGTAATATTTGTATAAATAGGTATTTACCGCTCTCTGAAAGGGCTGTAGCCTCCACGATGCTATAGCCCTTTAGAGGATGATAAAGATGGCAACGTGGCACCGGAGACCCTTACCGCTCTCTGAGAGGATGGTTAATCCTTATCGCCCTCTCAGTGGGCGAGTAAGCTCCACCACCGAGCGCCCGTCATGCAATGCCTCTTACCACCCTCTGAGAAGGCGGTTAGCCCTTGCCGCCCTCTCAGGGGGTGGTTAGCCCACCGCTTGGAATTTTTTTAATTTAATTTTTGTATACGTCAATTTAAAAATAGTGCACATTCATTCAGTGAAAAGTATTAGTTGTGCAAAAAGTGGTCAAAATAGTATCGTGGAATAGTTATTTTTTAGAAATTTTGGATCGATGTAAATTTATCGATATTTATTTATTTATTTGATATAAAATTGTATGAGTAATTTTTTAGTGACGAGATGTTGGGAGAATACAAAATCTAATTTTTTTTAATAATTGTAGTTGTGAAGAACTATTAGCATAAAATCCGATATGGAGGTTACATACGATAACAAACATTATATGGGACCTGGAGTTTATGGTTGCTGTGCGAATAGACTTTAACTATAAAGATACAACGACAACAAACGTTAGCATGTATGGTACACCTAAAGACTAATCTAATAGTGTGTCACTGCTAATCCTAACATGTCTTAGTGAATAAAAATATACTGGATTACAGTAGATGCTCTCTATTAAGTGCACTTAGGGTATTTGCCCTTTCTTAGGGCATCGAAGCCACCGACCTTAGCGTGACAGGCCATCTCCCACTTCCTTGCCCTCTCTGCTTCATGCGCTTGAGCCACAACGAGCTCCTCCGCTGTCTTCCTCATGCGCTCCTCCTCCTATCGCTTCAGTCGTAGTTCCTCCTACTGTTTTTCGTACTCCCCACGTTCGTACGCTTCCCTCCTCCACCGCATGCTCATGTTGACTCACCACTTCTGGTCTTTATTTTGGTCCATATCAAGCCATTCCATGAACTCACAGATAGGTGAAGGAGATTGGACAAACGAAACAAGATGTGATATTAGTAAAATAGTGCATGAAATCGTATGTGAAGTGTCACATGAGTGATCTATGTCGCTATACTAGTGGGTACTCATATGGTCCATGTTGAGGCTTACCGTATTGGTAGTTGACACATATGAAGAAGCGTATGCTATATGTGTAGATGTCTTGGGACTTGCAAAGCCTACAAGAGTTACCACAAAAGCATATCGACGGTTAGACCTCTTGGGGATGAAAATCCTCCAATATTTCTTGGGTGGATTTGGTGGAGTTGAGGAAGATATTGTAGTTGAGAGAGCTGAGGAAGGAGTGATCTATCCATGGATGAGGGTGGAGTTATTTATGGTGGCTGAGGACTGGTGCATGGACTGAGTGTATGGGCTTGGCTGAAGGCTGGAGCATAGGATTCCCTGTGAAATATTGAAAATGTGTGGCATTAATGCTAGGCAGAGATTTCCTGAGTCAGGATAGAGGTGTTGTCATTTAATTTATGATTAAAACTCTATCGTATTGTCACTTCATGTCTACAGCCTGCGTCAGGACAGAGGTGTTATCATTTCATGGTTAAAGCTGATTCGTGTGGTCACTTCATGTCTAAAGCCACACTCATGACAGAGGTGTTGTCATCAGCGTCGTTAAGAGAATTTTTGGATATTTGGTTCACACCCCTAACCTTGGCTTATGGTATCCTAAAGGTTCAACATTTAACCTTATCGGCTATTCGAATTCTGGTTATACCAGTTGCAAAGTGGATAGGAAGAGTACATCCAGGATTTGTCAATTCTTAAGTAGATCCTTGGTGTCTTGGTCATCAAAGAAGCAAAATTCTGTAGCCCTATCCACCGTCGAAGCCGAGTATGTTACCACAAGCGCTTGTTGTGCTCAACTACTTTGGATGAGGCAAATCTTGAGAGACTATGGCTATAACATGTCCAAAGTCCCACTTTTGTGTGACAGTGAAAGTGCCATAAAAATAGCCACTAATCCTGTGCAACACTCAAGAACCAAACATATATACATTCAACACCATTTCTTGAGAGACCACTCAACCAAAGGGGATATCGATATTCGCCATGTGAGAACCGAAAAATAACTAGCCAATATCCCCACCAAGCCACTAGATGAGCAAAGGTTTTGCGAGTTGAGAAGTGAGATAAATATCCTAGATTCTCGTAACGTGGCTTGATATATTGCATACAATTGATTATTTTAGCTTTATAGCTTTGGTAGCTAGAAGTTTGCAAAAATGTCATTTTAGTGCTATTTTCTAAATGATTTGGTTCTTTGATCTTTTGATCATATCTTGCTACTTGTGATCATAGTTATGTATTGTTGTTTGTTGGTTGATCACAAGTGGTTAAAGTGTCTTATATGTTCTAGTATCCAATCTTCAAAAGATATGCGTCAAATTTCATCTTCAAAATCAGTTTTGGCCTTCTATAGAACCCGGAGTGTCCAGCCTAGCTTGAAGTATTCGGATTCTATAGGCCATTAGTCTCTATCCAGTTCCATCGAGTTGATAGAACTTGGAGTCTTCGGGTTCACCCGGATACTCTAGATTCTGTCACTCAACCCGGAGTGTCCGGGTTCTCCTTCGGGAGAGCCTCTCGATTTGGATTTAAATTCCAACTCGGAGTCTCCGGGGCTACCCGGATACTCTAGGTTATCCATGCTTTAACCTCCACCTCGAGGAGTTACATATCATTCTATCTCTTTCACTCCTCTCTCTTCCTCTCACCGTAGACACCTCCCCTCCGGCGATCTAAGGTTTCCACCATGGGATTTCCAAGCTTTTCATCAAGTGACTTCATCTCTTGGTCAGATTCTCTGGCTCACCCTCTGAATCGACTCCGGGTGCTTTGTTTGACCTAAGGTACATCTCAAGACCGATTCACCTAATCTCTCAATGCCGTGCTTTAAAGTCAAAGACCTTCGGTAAAGATGATGCTTATCCACCCTAGAATCATGTCTCTCAAGGGTTTTGCAATTCTTTGGATAAATCCTCAAACCCTAGCCTTTTTGCCCCGGAGTCGGGTAACCGGGTTGACCTAGATACTCCGAGTTGTCCAGCATCAGTTCATCAAGTCTTTGCTCATCCTTTCCAATTCCTATGCAAATCTTTCTTCCATCTCAAGTATGTTATCCTTGTCTATCTAAAAAAGATCAAGATGGGTCATGACAAGTTTGACTCTCAAACCTATCAAAGGAGAACAAAAGCTAAGTTTGATCTGCAAGCTCAAAACAATGTTCCTCTGCAGCTAGCTGAGTTTAGAGGCAATGGCAACGGTAATGACAGCGGTGGTGGCCAAGGCCGTGTTCGCAAAGTTGTTCGAAAAGTGCAGGCCTCTTCAGTTGGGATCCACATTGATGAGGCAGCTCAAACATTCAATGTGCCTTGTGGTAGTGTTTTGCCACAAAGAGGAGGAAGGGGTGCAGCAGGGATAGGAAGAGGCAAAAGCAAAGCATTTGCATCTTAATCAAGGGCACAAGATGAGGAGATAGAAGAGGATGTGGATGAACAGGATGAAAGTCCAATCTTGGGACCATTAAATCTTCACAGACCATACAGGACAAGCTTTTTAACTCAGATGCCCAGAAAAATGGTAGATTACACGAAAAGGGCAGGCAGGGTGAAGAAGGAAAGATATGAAAATCCTTTTGAATATAAGAAGAGTATGACAGATCGTCACTTTTTGAATGACTTTCAAGCAAATTTCTATGAAAGCGTGATTCTCAATGCAATGGATTGACTCTGACTACATGGCAAGTAAGGATGATCCTACCTTCAATGAGGTCATAGCAGCTTGTTAAGACAAAAGGGTAAAAAAAAATCATGAGTTTGAAGTATGATTGGAGTGTTGAGGTCATAGCCCAATTTTATTCCACACTGCACTATGATCATGAGGAGAACCAAACAATGCATTAGATGATAGAAGGAGAAAAATAGCAGATTAATTATAGAAACTTTAGTCGCTTATTTGGATTTGATGTCTATGACACTAGCAAGACCAAAATCTATATTGAGAAACAACTTGCTTCTGAAGAAATGGATTTCATGTATGAGAACCAAGGTGAAGTGACTTATGGCACAACCAAAGGCATGAAACCATTTTACAAGTGTCTGAATTCCTTGTTTAGCCTCACTCTACCTTCTAAAGTGGTGATGCCACTACTGTCCAAGGTATATAAGGAACCTACTTGGTAGGATGTCCAATGAGAGTGAACCTTTCAGTGTGGTGGGTTTTCATTGGAAATAAATATATACTACTTCCCACACACCTAGCAGAAGTTGCCTATGCTCCATATATTATGTATATGATCAAGAAGGTCACTAAGAAGAATTTCTTTAAGGAAGTGAAGCATGAGCCCTATAGGATAAGGTTGGTAAGCTTAAAATCATTTACTTCTATGCCACATTCTTCTCCACCTTCAGCTCCTAGTGAAGCACAAAGGGCAGCACCGAAGCATGCATCTTCCTCTCATGGCTCACCATCATTTATCAAGAGGGCCCTCAAGACTATTTAAAATGTTTGCACCTATAATGCTGTGAAGATAAAAGAACACAAAGACAAGACAAATTTGAGATTAAGAAAAATTGAGGAGAGGCAAAAAGCCACTCATACTCATTTGAGGATTGAGCATCTTTGCTCTCCAATCACCTCCAAAGAAGAAGTAAGTGAGTCCAAAGCATTTCAGAACCCATGGGCTTAGTATAATGAGACCCAAGCTGTTGCAGGGGGTGCTGAAACCTCTCATGCTCAAGATAAGGAAGAAGAGACCGAGGAAGAGGAAGAAGACTTGGGTGGTGCTGAAGAAAGCTCTCCGGAAGATGGTGAGGGCAACAGAGATGGAGACGGAGAGGAGTACTATGAATAGGACAGCGAGTAGATCTCTATCTTTACTTCTCTTTCCTTTTTGGTTCTTGATGCCAAACGGAGAGAGAAATTCTGTGTCAGCTATTTGTTCTATTTTGCCCCAACCCGGAGTCTCCGGGCTGGGCAATGTCATGTCTCATTTATCTGTTCAAACTCTTTATCGCTTTTGTTAGATATATAAGACTATTGCAATAATATGTGATGAATCATGTGGTGTGCTTGTCGTTGGCCTTTAATTTGTAAGAACTTAAGTATGTTAGTGCGATGCTATAAGATGTTTGGTACAATGTTCGTTTCTCTATTTCTTTTATTATGTGATATACCATATCATACCCATCACGTATTATCACATTCACTCACACTCTTTAAATCCCACGGATGCTAAGATATAGGGAGAGCACTCACAAAAATTATTTTAAATATGTGCATTTGATCTCAAATTCAAATTTATCTAATACACAGATTTAGGGAGCTCACATATATCATAAAATTCAAAATCTTTATTTCAAATATCTTTTGTAAGCTTTAATCGTGTTGTCATCAATCATCAAAAGGGGAGATTGAAAGTGCATCTATGCTCCCTATGTGGATTTTAGATAATTGATGATAAATGATTAATGGACTAATGAGTTTATTAAGGTTATGAACATGTTTTAGTCCCATAAAAAAACTTAAAAGGCATTGGTGTCCCTCAAAAAGAAAAAAGAAGCGGCATGTAGTTACTCATAGGTTTAAATTTATTTTATTTTTGAATTTGAGTTTATGAATGTCATACTATCAAGAGGGATGCGTATTGATAGTCTTGAAGGTGTCTCAGTGCTCAAAGTACCCTTTTAGACCTAAAAGTTGAGAGCCACAATCACCCACGAACACCGTGATAGTTGCAAAAGTTGTCTGAACCTGGAGTCTCTGGGTTAGTCCGGATACTCCAGATTCTGAGCAGTAGCCCAGAGTCTCCGAGTTAGACTCCGAGCTGGGCTCTCGGTTTGGACTTCAGTGCCCAAGCTGGAGTCTACGGTGAGCCTAGATACTTCGGGTCAGTACAAAAAGTACTATAACAGCTGGTTTGGGGGGCTAGGTTTAAATACCCCTCTCACCCCCTCCTTCATTTGCTGCTGAACTAACTCGAGACAAACTCATTCATAGCCATTCAATAGCCCCCTCCAACTCCTCTAGTGCTTTAAATCTTGCTAGATTTTGATAGTAGAGTTGGGAGAGTGAGATTGAGTGCTAGTGAGCTTAAATCATTCATTCAGCACTTGAGTTCATTATCAAGCTGTCGATTCGCGTTCTTTACTCTTGGAGCTTGGAGCTCCTAGACTATTAGGTGTCGCTCAGAAAGCACCCTAAACTTGTGGAGAGCCCTGAGAAGTTTGTGAAGGTTCTTCTCGCCTCCGCAAGGGAAGAGAAACTCTTGAGTAAGCCCAAGCTCGATCTTTGTGGTCGCTTGGTGAGGACAACAGTTGAAAGAGACTCAGCTCTTTGTGAGCACCTCAACGGAGACATAGGGCTATTTGATTCGAACTTCAAAAAATATATTCTTGTCTCCTTTACATTCTTGCATGTTTTCCTTGTTCTAGCTTTTTTGGGGGGGGGGGGGGTTGCCTCAATCTACTTGTTTATGAGATTGTAATTACAGGTGGTTGGTTAAAAGAAGCTCTTACATCAATTAGAACATGTGGTAACATTTATATCCAACTAGACTTTCTTAGTTTTACTCAGTTTTTAATTTCCAGTACAGGCTAGACTATTCGGGTTAGCTCGGAGTCTCCGGACCCCAGAGTCTTCGGATTGAATCGGAGTATCCGGATTCTATTAATCCACTGCTGAGTTTTAATTTTCAAAAAATGCCTATTCACCCTGCTCTTGGTGACATCACGTACATTCACCAGGGCCATATGGTCGAAAAACTCCTAACTCCATCTGGTGAACAATAGACAAGAAGTTGTGGTGCTTCTTGGCCCTACAGTGGATATATTACAACATATAGATACATAATTAAATACAAATGTATGGTCTAAATACAACGTATATATGTAAGGAGAAACCATACAAATATAACATCGAGATACGCTAAACACATTCATACTTGACCACAGTCATAACCTCACCTACACACTAGGTGCATTTTTCAGATAGTACTTGTATGTGTGACATATTTCATCGCACTTGTTGCATCGCTTCACCCTTGGACCCACCTCAGATTCATCCATATCATTTCGAATCTGTTGAGTTTGTCAACGTCCCAGTGTGTACTTCATTCTCTCAAAGTCCAGCACATAAATTCATGAGGGTCCTAGATTACTTATATCAACAACGCCGTAGCCATAAAGCTCATGGTTCCATATATTCAGTATCTAATCCTTCATAAAGTAGTGGAAAATATATTGTCTGGGTAGCATATTGTGCTCCCCCACATGCAGCTATGACGTGTGTACATGGCCGGTGTAGCAATTGTGGCTTCTGGCATGTACAGATGCATGTTCCAATCCTAAGCACGCATTCTTTCACATGGCACTCACGTCTACCACCCCTATGACTCTCATCACGGCACAAGACACTGAAACTGTGCTCCGCGGTTCCCTCCTGATTGCCGCGGTGCATATGTACCTTCTTTGTAGCTTTCTCCATGTGCTCACATAGTATCTATCCATACAACATATGGTTATTTATCATTGCCTTTGAAGCAGCTACGTAGCGATCAATGAAATATCTGTAAGTTTTATGCACAATACCTTCAACAATTCCAACAAATGGGACAGACCTCATACCCCACATAACTCAGTTGTAGATCTCAGCAAGGTTAGTTGTCATTATCCCATATCTTACCCCTCCATTGTTGTACATCAATGCCCATTTATCTCCTGGCTCCTTTTGTATCCACTGCGAAAAGTTCCTAATAGCTGAACCTGACCTCCTTACTATCTAGGGAGTATCTATTGGGATGGGTCCAAGAGCAACTGGGTCGTCTCCTATGTCTGCTTCGTGTTTAGTTCGTCTAGTCTTGCCCATAGTGCGTTGAACTTTCTCTAATGGTTTTGGCTGCACAATTTCTTGAAAAGATTCATCAAATCCTTGTTTGTGAATTGCCTATAAAAGTTTACACTCATATGTCTCATACACCACCTGCTCTTCAAGTCAGGCCACTTTTCCCATACACACCATCGAACACTGCCATATTACATATTCAGCAAAGCCTACAACAGTTCTGCATGTCTATCATGAATCAAACATACATCAGGTCGGTCTAGAACAATAGCATGCTCAACCCGCCCGAGGAACCAATACCAGCTCTCCCTGTTCTTGCTCTCCACGAAGGCAAACCTCAGTGGCATGACTTGGTTGTTCCCGTCTACCCTAATTGCAAACAATATCTATCATTTGTACTTCCTAGTGAGGAACGTCCTGTCCAAGCAAATGATGGGTCGACAGTACTTAAATGCCTTGATGGTTGCCGCAAATACAAAGAAAGCACGCTGCAATACTCGCTTCCCTCTATCCTTCACATTAGTCGAGGGGTAATGCTTGATTTCAAAATAACTTCCAGGGTTTCTCGCATATATTGTGGCTAGTTGACTTGGTAAGTTGTCATATGAATCTTCGTATGTCTCAAACCTCATCTCAATAGCCTTCTGTTTCACCCTCCATACATTGGCGTAGTTTATTATGTACTGGAATATTTCCTCAATAGCACGGATTATTGATCGTGGCTTATATTTTAGATTGTCTACAATCTCTCCGTACATAACATTGGCAACAAAAGCAGATGACAGGTTCTGGTGGGAGAACTTTATTTCTTCAATGTGACAGTTATGCTCCCTAACTATTGAGCACTCCCAGTAGTTAACCCACTTCTCCCTGAATGCATGCACCCGCCACGAAAAATCAGGCATCAAACACTTGATGTTGTACTCTCTTTTGCTCAACTTCATAACCTTGAACTGCCTCCGAAGAGACAGCGACTAAAATTTCACTGCATCAATAACAACCTCCTTACTAGGGTACATAGCACCCTGGGACACCTCATTCTTATGATATTTCCAAGGTATATGATGACCCCCACTCACCACTAGCTTTGAAAATTTCTGATTCCTCCACTCTGTATAAACAGGAGTATTTTCCTCCTCGTCAGATGAATCCTCATCGGTAATGGTTTTCTCCAGCTCTTGATCCTCCCTCTCCATCTCTTCAATTATGCTAGGGATGTGCTCTCCCTCATCGGCTACACCCCTCGGTTGCATCTCTCGCACATCCCCAATATTTTGCTCGTCCCCCATAGTTATCTGGTCTGCTTCATCTATCACTGCCTGACTTGTTCCTGCTACTGCTTCCGTAACGTTTATCTCTGTTGGATCTTTCTGGTACGCCTCAGCTAGCAGTACAAGGGGGAGACCACGTTCACATGATATATCTACGTATTGCATCCAAGTAAATGTCGGATTAATCGGGACGAGCTCTCCAAAGTACCCCTAAGTAGCACGACTTAGCACAGATCTCAGCTTAAGCGCATGTTGCTGGGGATCCAATTGAAAATGGTGCATCAGCCACTTGCACACGCCCACTATGGTTCTCTCATTAGCTCTACTAACTCCCTTGATGACATACTGAAATCCAGATAGATCTATACCGCTAGGATCATAACTAATCTAACATTCACCATAATATATCTGAAAGTATAGTTTATCGAACATCCCCGGAAACAAACGAAAATCTATCCAATATTAATACCCAAAAACTATACTTCTGATTATCAAAACTCCAACAAAATTATCGGCACCGATGATCACTTAACAATACATTTAGTTCACTGCAATCAATATTGCTCCTAAGCAAACTAACCAATTTAAACTAATTAACCATCCGTCTAATAATAAAGTTTCTAATTATCTATAATTATTACCTATATTATTATTCTGTAAAATCTAGATAATCAAAACTACCGTACTCTAAATACTACTATACATCTGATTGTTATCCTACCATGTTGAAATTGGTCTTTACCATATACTACAAAAGACAGAAAAACATCATTTTTTGATGAACTTTCTAAACTCTATATCTCGTATAATGTAACTACTGTTATATCGCTAGACCCTAGATCTAGCGGTACTTTAATTACTAATAAAAATATAAGTCTAGAAAAATTAATAGAAACCAAGATCCAAAATTCGCAGATAAAAAATAGTAGGATTTTACTGTGCTATCTCCCTCTCCTCTCTTTTTTAGATTTAAATAACTATTTTGGTTAATTTTTAATATTTTTTATAGCGTGAGGGCAGTGGTAGGGGGCGGGTGCGGGAGGCTAACCGCCCCTTGAAAAGGCAGCAAGGGGGCTATCCGTCCTCTCAGTGGACGGTAAGGGACAGTATGGCCGGCACGTGTGAGGGTGGGGCCTACCGGTCCTCTCTGAGAGCGGTAAAGAGCGCTGCGCTCAGAGGTGGGTTCTACCTACCCTATGAGAGGATGATAAAAAGTGGCACTAGTATCATGGTATCCTTACCATCTTTTGAAAAGGCTATAGACGTTTATTTATATAAATATTATTCTTTCATACCCGTAAACGTCTATTTATATAAATATTATATAAAAATAAAGAAAACTTGGCTTTTAGCTGGCTACAATACTACGGCGGGCCTGGCCTGCCCGAACTGTGCGCGTCTCCTATACATATCAAGCCCATGCACAGCCGAGTTCGCGTAGCCCTCAAAAAAAAAATAGAAACAGAGAAGGAAAGATCGTCGACAGCAGGATTCTGACCTGCGCAGGCAAAGTCTGTCTCTTAACCACTCGGACATATCGATGTATTGGTCGACTTCTACACATATATTAATTATTAGCTTTTTCTACCTCTTCAGGAGCCATCTCCCGGGAGAATGCCGCTTTGGGCGACGGTACTTATGGGAGGGGTTGCATAGCCGCCCGTCTAAAATCATTATTAAAAAGAGCTATAATTGTGGCTACAATGAACAGTAAACACACCGCCACACTGCCACTTTCTTTTTTATGCTGGTTTCGCCCCCGGCTGTCAGGACCAAAATTATGAACACACACAGCTAATACCACTTTTGCAGATGAATTGTTTGGTGCATGTATCGCTCAATAGATCAACAGACCACTCTCGAGAAATGCAACTTCACATCTTCTTGTTATACATGTACACAGGCTATTTCAGCTATCTATCTCTCCCACCTAATAATTATATATTTATTGATTCTTTCATCTACTTTATAATTTTTATCTATATTTTTAATATGAATTTTAATATAAATAAACAGTATTAATAAGTTAAGTATTCATATGGACAGGTGGAATTTTCGTGTTTTCTGTCCCATCCATCTTTTCTCTAAGGTGGGCGCAGACGTGCAGTGGCTACGTGCGGAAGGGGGCATGTGCCGCCTTCGACTCCGGCTGCAATTCCGAGCAAAATTGAACACCACAAGGAGTCAAGGGCCCCTCCTCCCTCCTTTCAACGTCCTAGATCGTTGTACTATGTACTGGTAGTAGATGAGCATAAGCATCTTCAGCTTGATATAACATTGACGTGGTTTTTTGCAGGATTCAGAAATCATAACCGGTCGATTCAATTGCCAGCTGGTCCGGCCAGTCTAATCCTCCTGTCACCCAAACTTCTGATCATCTCATCTCCGTTCTATCATTTTTCTGACTCCATCTGGTCTAGGCTTTTCCCTAGCACGTCCTTCTACCATTCCTCGCCCTGCCCTGGCTTCATGGCTGCATGGCCATTGTTCATCTCATTGATATATCGTGAGCATTCTCATTTCCCCTCTCAAATGTAGACGATTGTTTTCTCTTTCCCTATCATATTACCATTTTTTCTTTTCTTTTTTGCTTGCTTTGCTCATGCTGTTTTTCTGCACTGACTATTGAGGGTTGCTTGTGTCGGAGCATGCAGCATAAAGGTACAGCAAGAAGTCGAAAACAAGATTTCCCTAACAATTTAGCCCCGCCGTTCCGTACATTTGCCTCTTCGGTAATCGCAAATGCGCACTGACATGTAGTATGTTCTTGAGATTTATAAATTAATCATGCAATGACAAGGAGCTACGCAGTGCATGGCGCTAGCTCATTCATTTGCTGCTGTGTCCTCAGCCAGCGAGCGTTCTCGAGGCTAAAGCATGGCGTGCAAGGTTCTGAGGTTAGTGAAAGCTTGGCGTGCAAGGTTCTGAGGTTAGTGAATTATCGTGTGGTTCTGAGGTTAGTGATAGCATGGCGTGCCAGGGTCTGAGTTAGTGGAAGCGGCACTTTAAATTCATGCCCATTTCTTCTTTTTCTTCTGGGGCAAGACTATGGAGATCTGATAGCTAGGCTTCCCTTATTCTATTCGAAATAGTAGCCTAGATGATTTTCCTGTTGAGCCAGAGGGGACAGGACAAAAGCAGAGTTTGTAGCAATAAGATAAAGAAACCGGAAATTTCATGCATGGATGCCTAATCATCAGTTACCATTGTTAGCCGTAATCTTGAGTTTATCCGAATTTATCTTCAGTTTTGTCCGAGTCTAGACTTAGTGTTTTTTCAGTCTGTTTTTTAGTCTGGTCTTTCAGTGAGTCCTGTGCACGATCGTATGTGATTTTGCGTAGCTTTGTTAGGAGTTCAGTTAGTTTAATCAGTCAACTAAATCCTAGGGCAAGTAGGTGACATGGGGGATGGAGTACGTCGCTACCCTGGTCGTGCTGGGATTCAACTGACTGATCAAACTAACTGAACTCCTAACAAAGCCGTACAAAATCACATGCGATTGTGCGTAGGACTCACTAAAAGACCGGACTGAAAACAAACTGAAAAAACACTAAGTCTAGACTCTGACGAAACTGAAGATAAATTCAGACAAGCTCAAAATTACAGCTAACGAGGTTAGCGGGCATGTAAGCATTGTCGTTCAATGAATAGAGAAAATTGAAAATAGTTGCGACAGTTGTGCAGCGCCAAAATGAGTCTAGTGTGTTCGCATACGTTCTCTCTTATCTCGTGAGTGTGTGTGCTTTTTGAGAGATCGTTAAGTGAGGATGTTCGCCAACATTTGGTATCAAAGCCACAAGATCCTAATTGGCAATGTCACGTGCGTCGTCATGATCGCTTTCTCCATCACCACATCCCAGGATGCCTGGCAGCGGCGCTGAGAACAACAGCGGTGGTCGCAACCGGGTAGTACACAAGGTGGTCTGGGAGATCGACAACTTACCTAGCGCTGACAAGATCCAATTTTGGTGATAGGGCATTGCTCATGAAGGTGAAACTTCAAGCTCATAACCTATGGGACGTCGTTGACCTTGGCAGCATAGAATGGCACGAGAATAGAATGGCTATGGAAGGCATTTTGAGTGTTGTGCCACCAGAGATGATCTCAACCCTCACCAGCAAGACAACCGCTAAAAACATGTGGGATGCTATCAAAACCATGCACGTCAGTGACGACCGTGTGCGCAAGGCAAAGGCGCAACAATTGCGGAAGGACTTCGAAGGGATCATCTTCCATGACGATGAGACCGTGGACGACTTCGCCATGCAGTTGCAGGCCCTCACCTCCAACCTCGCGCCCCTCGGTGATGCAATCGAGGACAACAAGGTAGTGGAGAAGTTCTTGAGGGTCGTGTCGTCCAAATTTGCCCAAATCGCTTGTCCATTGAAACTCTACTAGATCTCTCCACACTTTCAATTGAAGATGTGAGACTCTGGGTCATTGAGGAACGACTTGATCTCGTCGAGCAAGATGGCGCCAATGGGAAGCTGCTCTTGACGGAGGAAGAATGGGAGGCATTAATGAAGCAACGTTAGGCCAGCTCGGTCATAGTTGGGTCCGGTGATAGCAAGGAGAAGGGAAACGACCGACACCGGAACCACAGATTAGTCAAGAAACGTGTCGGTGATGGCGAAGCTGGCTGCGGTCGGGATATCTCATGCGACAAGTGCCACAATTGTGGTAAATTGGGCCACTAGGCTCGCAATTGTCACAAGCCACGTCGTGCTGAGGAAGCTCACCTATCTCAGGCTGATGAGGAAGAGTCCACGCACCTAATGGCGGTGACTCAGACTGCATTGCCTGATTGGAGTCGGTGTGTGCATCAACACACGCTTGCGGGTGAAGCACTTCGGCTGGTGGAAGACAAGGTGTTCACACAACTGCACCACTCCAAGATGCATGATGCCGAACTGTGGTACCTCAACACTGGGGTGACGAACCATATGGCGAGCCATATGGCGGGCCATCATGGAGCCTTCTCTGAGCTCAATCTGGGCACCTATGGAATAGTGTGTTTCGGATGGCTCCATCGTCAACATTGAAGGGCAAGGGACCGTCATCTTCACGTGCAAGAATGGAGAACACTGGACTCTTAGCGGTGTATACTTCATCCCAAGTCTCACAACCAACATTGTGAGTCTGGGATAGCTGGATGAGGAAGGCTTCCAGATCATTATCGATGAAGGAGTTCTGAGGATTCGTGATCAGCAACAATGGTTACTTGCAAAGGTAATGCGGTCTCCGAGCCATATCTACATTGTCTAGCTCAAGATCACAAGGCCAGTGTGCTTGTCCGTGACCGGCGGCGAGAGCACGTGGCAATGGCACGCCCGATTCGGGTATCACGCCTTCGACACACTCAGCAAGCTAGCGGGAATGACGCGAGCGATGCAGCAACTGCAATAAGTCAATCAATTGTGTGATTGTTGTGTATCAACCAAGATGCGCAGAGCTCCTTTTCTAGCCTAGGCGAACTATCGGACGATGTGACTACTTGATCCTGTCCACGGTGACATCTACGGCCCGATTACATCATTGACTACAAGCAATAGAAAGTTCTTCCTTCTCCTCATGGACGATTGTAGTCACTATGTGTGGTTCATTTTCCTCACGGCGAAGGGGGATGCTTCATCGACGATCAAGCAATTCCAAGCGCGCGTCGAAGTGGAGACTGAGAGGTGACTGCGGGTATTTCGCACAGACCAGGGAGGTGAATTCACCTCCGCTGAGTTCGTGTACCACTGCACGGAGCAGGGGGTGGCTCGACAACACACGGTGTTGTACACTCTGCAACAAAATGAGGTGGTGGAAAGGAGGAATCAAACGATTGTTGTGATGGCGAGGAGTCTCTAGGCTTGCTTATAGGTAGCCTTGCCTAGTAAGCCCGACCCAACCAATGCATAGGGCTAAGATTAGGCTTAACTTCCTAGCTCGTAGATTTTTTTGGGCTAGGCTCGGGCTTCAAATTGAGGCCCAAAACTTGAAAAAGCCCAGAAAGACCAAGCCTACCCTGAAAAAAATGTTGTTGGCTCGGGTTCAAGCCAGGCTCAGGCTTGTGGTTTTCCTATCATGCTTTTTAAAGCCCGACCCGACCTGACCTTTGAACAGGTCTAGGAATCTCCTCAAGGCTAAAAACTCATTGAGCTTCTTCTGGGATGAAGCTGTTAGCACTGTGATCTACCTCCTGAACCGAGCTTCGACACGCAGCGTGCTGGGCATGACCCTATATGAAGCATGGCATGGGCGTAAGCCGGAGGTCAATCACTTGAGAGTGTTCAAGTGTGTCGCCCATGTCAAGGTGATGTGCCCAAACCTCAAGAAGCTGGAGGATAGAAGCATCCCAACCATCTTCATTGAATATGATCCGTAATCTGGTAAGGTGATCATGTCATGCGACATAATCTTTGATGAAGCTACATAGTGGCACTAGGGGAATCAATCTGCACCTGATGGAGTAGGAATTGGGAGTACTTTCATCATCAAATATCCTACAGATCAAGGTGTTGTGGAACCAAGCTCTAGTCCATCTAGTGCATCACCGGCGTGCCATGACCATGAACAGGTCCCTGAAGCTTCGGTTCAAAGGGAACAAGCTTTGCAACTAGATTTGGATGTTGAGGGGGTGCTCGATGTTGATCATGACGATGCACCACTGAACCTCCGGGACATCGACAATGTCATTGGACCAACATCATCACCTGGCCTTGCACAAAGGAACATGAATGAAGCTAAGTTGTTGTTCACATCAACAGAAGAGTCGTGATCCTTTAGTGAGGCTGAAGAACACCACTACTGAAGGGCAACAATGCCTAAAGAGATCAAGTCTATTGAAGAAAATGATATCTAGGAGCTGGTGGATTTGCTAGTTAATCATAATGCAATTGTATTAAAGTGGGTTTACAAAGTTAAGCGCAATGAGGCCGGTGAAATTGCAAAGTTCAAGACAAGATTGGTGACAAAGGGCTATGTACAACAAAAGTGTATAGACTTTGATGAAGTGTTTGTTCCTGTAGCAAGAATGGAGTCTATTAGGCTGATGTTGGTCATGGAAGCTCATGAGCAGTGGGAAGTGCATCACATGGATGTCAAGACAACCTATTCTAAATGGTGATCTTTAGGAAACAGTCTATGTACTACAACCTCCTGGTTTTGTCAACAACAAACAAGAAGGGAAAGTATACAGACTCAAGAAGGTTCTATATGGTCTGAGGCAAGCTCCAAGGGCATGGTATGAGAAGCTTGACACCAGTCTATTGAACCTAGAATTCAGCAGAAGTGAATCTGAACATGGGGTGTATACAAGAGGCAACAACACTAGAAGATTGCTTGTTGGAGTGTATGTAGATGATCTCATCAAGTACTGGTTCATTCCGAAGAGGTTAGAAGGCTCAAACCTGAAATGAAGAGCTTGTTCAGAATGAGTGATCTCATCTTACTCAGTTACTATCTTGGTATTGAGGTTAAACAAGGAGGAAATGTTATTTCCATCAATCAGTTAGCTTATGGAAGAAAGATACTTGAGAAAACTAGAATGACATATTGTCATTCTTGTCAGGTGCTAATGGAGCCAATACTGAAACTGAGTAGAGAAGGGGGAGATCCATTGCCAAACAAAACACTGTACCGAAGTCTGATTGGAAGCCTTCGATATCTTGTGCATACTAGACATGATACCTCATTCTCGGTGGGATACCTTAGTAGATCCATTGAGGATCTAAGAGAAAAGCATCTTGCTACAGTCAAAAGGATCTTGAGATATGTTTCAAGCACATTAGACTTTGGATGCATTTTTGTCGAGAAACTAGAAAAAAGGTTTAGCTGGTTGGTTTCAGTGATAGTGATTTCGCTGGTGATTCAAATGATCGCAAAAGCACCTTTGGCATGATCTTCTTTCTTGAAGGGATCCTAGTGGCGTGGAAATCGCAAAAGCAAAGGGTGGTTGCATTATCATCATGCGAAGCTAAGTACATTGCAGCATGTATTATAGCTTGTCAGGTAGTCTGATTGGAGAGATTGTTGGGTGACCTTCAGGGAATGAACCAGGGAAAGTGACCCTAAAGATGGATAATCAATCTGTAGTAGCCCTTTGCAAGAATCCAGTTAGCCATGATTGAAGCAAGCCCATTGACACTCACTTCCACTTTTGTGGGTGAATGTGTGAAAGAAGGCAAGATAGAAGTTGAGTTCATAAACTCATCAACTGGCTGATATCTTGACCAAATCGCTCGGGAGAGTTAAGTTCCTAGAGCATCGCAAGATGATCGAAGTTGCAGATGTCAAGAAGCTCAAGGATTAGGAGGTGAAATGTTAGTTGTAATCTTGAGCTTGTCTGAATTTATCTTCAGTTTCATCAGAATTTGGATTTAGTGTTTTTTCAGTCTGTTTTCAGTTTGGTGTTTCAATGAGTCCTGCACACGATCACGTGTGATTTTGCACAGTTTTATTAGGAGTTCAGTTAGTTTGATCAATCAGTTGAATCCCAGGGCGAGCAGGTGACGTCAGGAATGACGCACGTCACTGGCTAGTCGGGCCAGGGTTGGCAGGCATGTAAGTCTTGTCGTTCAATAAATAGAGAAAACCAAAAACAGTTGCGGCAGTTGTGCAGCGCCAAACTGAGTTCATCGTGCTCGCGTGCGTTCTCTTTAGGGATGGAAACGGATCGAATACGTATGGAATCGAATTCGGATAGTACGATTTACCATATTTTAATCCGAATGCGAATACGGATCCGGATATTCTCGAATATGAATACGAATCGAATAGTTCGAATACGAATCTGCATTCGGATATCTACTCGATCTTCGAAATTCAGGTAGAAAATTTAAATTTTTGAAAAAAATTGACTGAAATTTGTTCTAATTTAATTGGGCCGGAATTTTAGAAATTTTGTTCAAAATTCATGTTGGAAATTTAAATTTTTGATCAAATTTAACTGAAATTTGATGAAATTTGATTGAAATTTGTTACAATTTGATTAGGTTGGAATTTCGTTCATATCTGAAATTTCTAAAACTTAAGCAAAATTTAGTTCCCTGGTTGGCGGATACGGATACGAATCGGATATATCTCGAATTCGGATATCCACATTTGAATCCGAATCTCGAAAACGAATTCAAATATATCCATTTTAGTATCCATTTCAGAAACGAATACGGATATGAATATCCATATTCATATTTTAACAAATACAAAATCAGATAATTTGAATTTCCTATCCTCCATTTTCACCCTAAGTTCTCTCCGATCTCGTGAGTGTTTGTGCTTTCTGAGAGATCGTTGAGTGAGGATTTTCGCCAACAACCATCACCCAAGTAATTAAAAAAATATTACAGTGTCCTACACTCGCTTACCAGTAGATAAAGCGCAATCTTTAACAGATGTACTGATGATTGCCATGGTATAGTTGGTGCCATTGTTACAGACTATTACTACTGACGGTGAAAGAAGGTAGACTAGCCGGCCTACTGACAGTTGAGAACACCTTTTTCGCCGGGTCTGCTGTTCCCTAAGAGGATCCTATGTGAGATTTTGACGTGCATTGGATTCCTGCGGCTTGGACTACTGTTCATGCTCGTAAAAAGAAGTATTTTAATGTGTTCTGTTTAGCTTTGGAAACTGCAGATCATGTCCTTAGAGCACTGTAAGCAAATTTTATAAGATTTGTTTAGAAAAACTTTGGTAAAAACTTATTTATAATATCTATCATGTGATCTAATGATTAAATTGAAGAGGAAAGAGTAAACACTAATCATCATATAAGAGAGAATCTTTTATAATACTAGAACCTATAAAATCTGCTTTCTTGGTTACGGGAGCAAGCCATATATCAGACTGAATACACAGATTTATATGTTAATGTTTGAGTTGAATGTTGGTTATGAGTTGGGGACCTGGGGTACCCATGCACTTGCTTCCTCGGACATAGTTGTTGACATGTTGGAATGGATTCTTCATGACTCCATCACATGTGGCAGCAAGGCATATATCCTTCTGTGCACCAGAGACAGCCTCACACTGTCACGCATTCTTAGGCATCATAGTAGAACAGATAAGCCAATACCGTAGAATCATTGACAAGCTCAATTGGTTCCTTTCTATTTGTTCTTGAACCGTGGCATTGGTACTGCTAACTAACCATGCTTAGGTCCAGGCTCGGGCGAGCCCACCACCTCAAACTCGAGTTCGGTAAAAACTGAACCGAGCTCGAGCGAGCCTAATTTTTTGACAGAGCTTGAAGATAAGTTCGAGCTCGGCTCGGCCAAAGCTCGAATAGACTGAAGCTGGGCTCGGTTGAGATCGTTAGGAGGCTGAGAATGAGAAAGCCACGTCGGTTCTGGTGTTACGATGCCAGCGTAGTCCGAGCGTGTCCAGGAGGAAGCGGCGGCGAGGCAAACGAACAACGGGGTACCCACCGAGGTCGAGGAGGAAAGCTATGAGGGGTATGAGCAGCGTCGCGACGTGCGCGTTGTGGGAGAAGGCCAGAAGCAAGTAGATGCGGCGGCCCGGGGGCCACGCCGGCGTCAAAGGAGAAGACGAGGAGGAGATTTGATTTGGAAAGGCGCGGGGCACTAAAGATAGCTACATGCTGCAGGTGCGAGACAGCACGAGGAGAGGCGGCCGGCAAGATTTGGAACTGTGAAGGAGAGGAGGATGACGGGAGGCGGCGTGGCGCATATCGCTAGGAGCAGGCAGCGCTAGGCTTCGGGAGTGGGCTTGTGGCCTGCTGGTTGTCTGGCCTTGGTCCTTCGTTGGTTGCTGCCTTGCTGGAAAGATGACGGAGGAGACTAGAAGAATAAGACATGCAGAAAAAAACTACACGAGCTTAATCGAGCCACTCGAGTCCGCTCAGTAAAAGCTGGCGAACCTCGATCTAAGCTAGAGCTTGGCTCGTTTTCTAGCCAAGCTAAGTTCGAATCAAGCCTGTGATGAGTCAAACTCAAGTAGCGTATGATCTTTAGTTTTTTTAAGCTGATAAATCAAGTTAAAATATATCTTAGTTTATTTATAATTAGTTATTGATATTGGTATTTATTTAGTTTGATGATCTACGATTTTGTATGAGCTTTGATATGATTTGAATTGATTTAGGATTTTATTTAAGCATATTGATTATGGACTAATTGAAATTGAAATTAGAAATATGTGTTTTCTTGCCTTATAGTGTGCAGGTGATGGACGTAACTTGGCGGTCAACGGCGGGATAATCGGGGCCGAGAAGAGTGTTTGGTGCCGGACGATCAAGGAGGCCAAGCGGAGTCAAGGGTGATTCTAGCTGAACACGTGGAGGTCAAGCAAAATATAGAAGGTGGATAGAGACGACGTGTTAACAAAGTCAAGCGAAGGGGATACCAGTGCAAATGACAAGGCAGCCCGAGGGATCGGGAGTGGGAAAGACTTACTAGCGGTCAGGATCGTATGACGGAGTACACACGTCGACATTGAAACACTTGCTTAAGTTCTAAGCAAGACAGCGAGTCACGCTTTGAAAAGCGAGTAGGCGGTTTCACAGTTTGGCCACAAAAATGTGGAAGGACTAGAGGAGTACGTGGCACCATCACAAAGCTTGTGTCGAGGCGAAGCTAAGCCTTGTGCTGCGGCCGTCCGATGAATGGAGAAGAAAATTGATCAAAATACCTTCGGTGGTAGGTAGGAGTGTACTATAAGAGAGGAGTATTTTGGGGAAAAACTAGAAAAATTAGGGGTCAAGTTTCCTAGACCTATAAATAGAGGAGTAGGGCTATGAGAGAGTTTGAACTAGCCACTTGAGCCTCCTTGTGCCACCTATTTGAGAGTATAGAGCTAGGATTTTAGATGAGAGAAGGATAAATGCTAGCCTATATAATAGGTGAGAGTTTTGAGAGATAAATCTTTGTAATCCGGTTAAAATAGGGCTGATCTCTTTGAGTAATGAAGTTTATATTTTTGCATATACTTGAATTCGCCTCCTTCTAGTTTCTCTCTATTGGTTTACTTGCAAGTTTGCAAGTTTTTCGGTTTTTAGTTTTGATTTTCGTTTTGGTTTTTTGGCTGAAATTTCAGCACCTTGTGAGGTCATTCTTCTTGTTGCTAGAGGTATAAAATTTACATACACATGCTTATATGATAGGATCTTAAATTCTCTTACCTTTAGAGAATCAACTTGGAGAGTTTCGTTGCTCGGTGTTCATTTTTTCTTGTTTCTTTGCAAGTTATGATCTTTCGAGTATTAAGACACGTGAATTGATCTTAAATGGAACATATGGTTCATATACCATTCGTGGAGTCGTGTTAGCTCGATTTTCTCTTGTTAAAACTTCTCTATATTTTTGCTTCTGCTTAAATTTTGAGGTGCGTTAGGTGATCCAAATAGGAAAAGGCTATCAATTTCACTAGAAATTTGTTAAGGCGCCTATCACCCCCTCTAGTCGCCAATCTTGTTCTTATAATTGGTATCAGAGCCGGTTTGATCACTTATTGATCTTAACCGGCTTTGTGATCCATAGGCGACATGGAGAGAGGTGGGAATTAGTACTTATCTTGATGGCCGTGATTATTTTTTTTACTGAAAGGTGTGCATGGAGGCTTATTTCTTAAACTAAGGAAGTGCACTTTGAGAGGTAGTAGATTCTAACTACGAGATCCCTACTGCTTGCACAACTCAG
This sequence comes from Phragmites australis, assembly GCF_958298935.1. Classification (NCBI taxonomy): domain Eukaryota; kingdom Viridiplantae; phylum Streptophyta; class Magnoliopsida; order Poales; family Poaceae; genus Phragmites; species Phragmites australis. Next base: position 24,739,119 of record NC_084931.1, read on the forward strand.
GTTCAAGTCGAACAGTGTGAGGCCACCAACAAGGCCAGAAATATTTTTTTCACAAGCCTGAGTCGGAATGAGTTTGACAGAGTTCAGCACCTCCGTACTGCCCGAGAGATCTGGACTACTCTGAGTGTTTTTCATAAAAGCACTAATTAGATTAAGGCCAGACGCCAAAACACATACAACCAAGAATATCAAATATTTGTGCAAGGCCCCGGAGAGTCTTTGGATGCCATGTTTGCTCACTTTAATGAAATTGTTAGCAATCTTCGATCAGTTGATGTTTTACCTTACGCCGACCACGAGAGAGCGATCAAGCTTCTTTATGCTCTGGATCGTAGCATATGGGAAGTGAAGATCTCGAGCATTGAAGAGTCATCAAGTTACGACCGTTACTATGACTACGACAAGCACAAGAAGAAGAACAAGAAACCCTTCTTCAAGAAGAACCGCGACAAGATGGACAAGAAGGCGCCCAAGGCGGCTTTTAGGGTGTTCGTGGCAGCTCTCAACGACATCAACACCTCTTTAAACGAGAAGGAGAGCTCAGAGGGAGATGAACCACAAGTGAAGAGCAAGAAGAAGACCAAAGATCTCATCCGCCTCTGCTTCATGGCGGACGACAACAACGACAGCGACTCCGAGCTTGATCCCTCTGAGGTGGCAGGCGGAGCATAAAGAACAAGTGGCTCATTGACTCCGGTTATTTACGCCATATGAACTAAAATACACCATGGTTCTCTAGCCTCACCCCGACTAAGCGGCACGAGTACATCACTTTCGGGGATGATCGTAAAGGAAGGGTGAAAGCCAAAGGTATGGTAAGAGTGAATGAGAGTTTACTCTTAAGGATGTGTCTTTGGTGGAGCATCTGTGATAAAATTTGCTTTATGTATCTCAGTTGCTGGATGAGAACTTGGAAGTGCGTTTCAAACGCGATACGTCTCGAGTTCTTGATTCTTCAAACGCTTTGATTTGCTGGATTTTCAGAGTTGGGAGAGTTTTTGGAGCTGATTTTTCTGAGTCTTTTGATTCTTCTCATTGTTTGATTGCTGAACCTTCTTCTGAGATTTGGATGTGGCATAGGAGACTAGGGCATATGATGCCCTAGGCTTAATCTGAGAATTGCCCAAGCTCAAGTTTGAGAAGAACATCATTTGCGCTTCTTGTCGGCATGGCAAGATGGTTGTCGCCTTTCACCCACCAGTCAATCTGGTGATGACTGAACGACTGGGAAAATTTCTCCATATGGACACTGTTGGTCCTTCTCGGGTTCGTTCGGCAGGTGGGAAGTGGTATGTACTTGTCATTGTTGATGATTTCTCTCACTACTCTTGGGCTTTCTTTCTTGTGAGCAAGGATGAAGTGTTTTTACACTTTCGGAGCTTGGCTTTGAGATTGTTCAAAGAACTCCCTGGCGCATTAAAAGAAATTCACAGTGATAATGGCATCAAGTTCAAGAACTATATCTTTGATGCTTTCTGTCTTGAGCATGGCATTGAGTATCAATTTTCTGCCCCACGCATTTCTCAAAAGAATGACATGGTTGAGAGGAAGAATTACACTTTGGTGGAGATGGCTAGGACGATGCTCGATGAAGATAGGACTCCTAGGAAGTTTTGAGCTGAGGCCATTAGCACGGAATGCTACATCTCAAATCGAATTTTCTTGTGCTCGATCTTGAATTTGAATTCTTATGAGTTGCATTTTGGGAGGAATCTGAAGGTTTCACATTTGAGAGTTTTTGGGTGTCAGTGCTTCATCCTAAAGTATGGCAATCTTGACAAGTTAGGGTCGCGTTCTTCCAATAGTATTTTTTTGGATATTCTCTTCATAGTCATTCTTACAGGATTTTTAATCTTGATACTAACATCATTATGGAGTCCTATGATATGACCTTTGATGAATCAACCCCTTATGCTAGCCCTATCTTCGAGTGTGCAGTGATCAGGAAATGAGCAAAAGCATTTTGTAGACAGCGACCTTCCAGCTTTCGGGGATGACGAAGATGATCCACTACTTCCTACTACTACACTCGCTCTCGAGCTAGTTGCTGTCTCCTAGACACTGGTAAAGGGTCCTGCAGCCTCTACTTCCACTTCAACTGCTTTTGAGCCTGCACCAGCAGTGTTTGAGGGGGAGGTCATCTCGCAGCGCGAAGCCCCTCAACACATTCAGCGATGACATCCCCCACAGCTGATGATCGACAACCTTGGTAAGAGGGTAACGAGGTCCAAATCTGTTTCTCATGCTCATTTCACTGAGTCTGCATTTGTGGTTTCTTTTGAGCCCCATGATGATGAACATGTTTTATCTAATTCGAGTTGGGTCATGCACGAAGTTTTTGAAAACTTTGAGAGAAACCAAGTTTGAGTCCTAGTAGAGCCACCCCCACATATTCACACCATAGGCACCAAATGGGTTTTCAAAAATAAATAGGGGGAGGATGGGTCTGTTGTAAGAAACAAGATTAGACTAGTAGCTCAGGGTTTCACTCAGATAGAGGGGATAAACTTTGGAGAGACCTTTGCACCAGTAGCTAGGCTAGAATATTAGGATCCTCCTTGCATTTGCGACATCCCGAGGTTTCAAGTTGTATCAAATGGATGTCAAGAGTGCTTTCATAAATGGTTTCATAGAGGAAGAGGTCTATGTCAAGTAACCCCCAGGCTTTGAGTATCCCAAATACCCTCATAGAGTATACAAGCTTCAGAAAGTTTTGTATGGACTTAAGCAGGCACCTAGAGCTTGGTATGATATGCTTAGGTATTTCTTGCTAGGGCATGAATATGTGATAGGGTCTGTCGGTGTATCAGGAACCAGGGGTCCCTGAGTCCCGAGACCGGGCCGGCCATCCGCCACGCGTCACCATCCCGCGAGGTCCACCCTGCAAGATAAGAAGAAGCTAAGTCCCGGGAGAAGGTGCTCGGGGCCGCCGCCTCTGGTTCCCGAGCACCCCAGTTCCCCGATGATCCGCAGAGTCCAAGTACTGGGAAGGAAGTGCTCGGAAGGGTTCTCGCCTACCCCCGAGTACTGTAGTCCCCCGATGATCCAAACAGCCAAGTGCTCGGGAGAGAATGCTCGGGGCTGCACGTGGCAGCCCCCGAGGACTCGGTTCCCCGAAGGTCTCACCCAAGTGCTCGGGAGAGAGTGCTCGGGGCTGCACGTGGCAGCCCCCGAGGACTCGGTTCCCCGAAGGTCTCACCCAAGTGCTCGGGAGAGAGTGCTCGGGGCTGCACGTGGCAGCCCCCGAGGACTCGGTTCCCCGAAGGTCTCCCCCAAGTGCTCGGGAGAGAGTGCTCGGGGCTGCACGTGGCAGCCCCCGAGGACTCGGTTCCCCGAAGGTCTCCCCTAAGTGCTCGGGAGAGAGTGCTCGGGGCTGCACGTGGCAGCCCCCGAGGACTCGGTTCCCCGAAGGTCTCACCCAAGTGCTCGGGAGAGAGTGCTCAGGGCTGCACGTGGCAGCCCCCAAGGACTCGGTTCCCCGAAGGTCTCACCGGAGTGCTCGGGAGAGAGTGCTCGGGGCTGCACGTGGCAGCTCCCGAGGGCTCGGTTCCCCGAAGGTTCGCGCAAGATCGTCCGACGACCCGAAGGGTCCCATCGTCGGGGTGTCAGCCAGTCAAAGGCCCAATGCCGCATTTAATAGGCACGCGCGGCCTGACATCCTGACATTCTCAGCTGCCCACGCCCTGGTGTCAGACCCTGCCATGCTCTGGCAGGGGGGCGTGGGTCCATTAAATGCACGGGTCCCGTCCCTTTTCACCCGGGTGCCTCGGGATAACGTTGCCAAAATCGAAGCGCTCCGCCTGCCACCCTGCCCTGACAGAAGAACAAGACAGGGTGGGCGCACCGGGCACCTCTGTGGCTGCCCGGTGGGCCCTCTTAATGGCGCCGAAGGACATCCACAGTGGCGGGTGGTCGGATGCACGCCGCAATTTTCCACCGCCCATGTCACTTCGCCAAGACGGAATGATGATGCCTTTCTCCGTGGCGCCTTGGCATTCGCGCCCCCTCTTTCCCATTCTGGATAAGTCGAGGTTAGCGCGCCTATAAAAGGAAAGGATGGAGAACACATAAAGACAGACCGAAAACAAGGAAAAAAAGGCAAGAAAGCCCCGACAACCCTCAAGAAGCACCCGAAGCCCAGATCAAAAGGTGAAGAACATCACAAACAAGCTCAAGCCAAGGTAGAACACGAGAGCCTCAAGCTCTCTGTAGACAGCTCACCCCTGTAACCAGATACATCCTTGAAGAATTCCCTTCAAGGAGAGATATAACACTGCACAGGAGTAGGGTGTTACGCCCCCGTGCGGCCCGAACCTGTCTAAACCCCGGTGCATCCATCTTTCTTGCACTAGGTCGATCATCTCCCACCACCAGCCACTGCATTTATCTCCGTTCCCATTTATTTCCCAGACAAGCTCGTTCAGGATCATCCCCCCGGCCGAATCTTTAAAAAGGGGTCTCTTGGGATCCCTGCGACGGAGTGCTGCCCGACGCCAGGGAGAGCCCAGTCGCTGCCGCGTTCCAGCAGCAGCTGCCATCCACGTGCGCGGTTTTTCCCGCTCAATTGTATCAAGGCGCTCGGCCCATCAGGGCCACCGCCACCGCTGCCGGCGCACTTTCCGACCCCCAGTAGGAGGTCGGGACCCCGGCCGCTAGGTCCGTCTCTGGACCGCGTCGGGTGCCACCTCGGCGCAGGCTCGCGTTCAGCGAGGCCGGCCCAGGGAGCGCGCTGCTTGCAGCGCATGCTCTCCTCAGGCACCCGCCCGTTCAGGCCACGCCGAACACTCCGGAACGCCGGTGGATCCAAGATGTCGTCGCTTTGGTTGGCACTGCCCGTCGCCAGGTGCAGGCCGGGAGTCCTCGCACCACCTCTCAGCGAGGTGCCGCCAGAGCCGGCTCCTCAACGGGCAACGCCTGCACGGGCCGAGGGGCCTCCAGGCGGAGTGTCGTCCCCCTGGCCGTGTCCGAAGCCCGGGACCTTCGCTTGCACCTTGACGAGCGGAGGGGCCACGAGGACGCCCGAGTTACTCTCGAGCGCCAGCGGGAGACCCGGCAGGGGGTCGGGGCAGAGGACCAGGCTTCCTCTCTCCCGGCCCGAGGCCACCGGGAATCCTCGGCTCGCCGCCACTCGCCACCAAGGACCCCTACTCGTGCTGCGGGGTACGGCACCGGCTGCCGTGCCTTCACCACCGAGCTCCGTCGGGTCAGGTGGCCTTCCAAGTTCCGCCCCGAGCTGCCGAAGAAGTATGACGGGTCCATCGACCCCGTTGAGTTCCTCCAGATCTACACAACGGCCGTCCAAGCGGCCGGAGGCAGCGAAAACGTGATGGCAAACTATTTTCATGTTGCCTTGAGGGGCTTCGCCCGCTCTTGGCTTATGAACTTACCCCCAGGGTCTATTAGCTCCTGGGATGACCTGTGCCACCAGTTTGTGGCCAACTTTCAGGGCACGTTTACGCACCCCGGTTTGGAGTGCGACCTCCACGCCGTCCAACAGCAGGAAGGGGAGACGCTACGGCACTTTATACAGCGCTTCAGCCAGGTTCGCAACACTATTCTGCGAGTGGCCCCCCATGCTGTTATTGTTGCTTTCCGACAGGGCGTCCGCGACGAGCGGATGCTCGAAAAGCTAGGTACGCACGAGATCGAGACCACTGCGGAACTCTTCGCATTGGCCGATAAGTGCGCCAAGGCTGCGGAGGCCAGGGCGTGGCATGCTCCTCGCCCCGCCTCCGACCAGCCAAGTTCTTCCCGCTCCGACAAGCGGGAAAAGAAGAAGAGAAGGAAGCGCGAGGCCGCTCCCGTTGAGCCGACCCAGGTCCCCGCTCACAGGGTGCCGCCAGAGCCCGACCGCCGGCAAGAGCGCCGGCCGGGCGTCGACCGATGTCCCGTCAGAGCCCCTGCTAGGGCTCCTCCTCGGGCCTCCGTGCCCACGAGGGCCCTGGCACCAGCTCCAGCAAGAGCCCCGGCCCCCGGCCGAGCTCCTGCTCCAGCGAGGGCCCCCGCTCCCGCGGGGCCCGAGCCAGGTAAATGGTGTCCCATACACCAGACCAGATGTCACGACCTCACGGAGTGTCGTACTGTCAAAGGACTAGTGGAGCAGCGCCTGAGGGAGCGCGACGAGTCCCGCGGAGGAGGCGATGCTGAGGTCGCCCCCGACAACGCCGAGCTCGGCTTCCAGGAGCCCGAGCACGCCGTCGCCTTCATCGACGGAGGCGCCTACACACCTTGCTCACGCCGTGGCATCAAGGTCATGCGACGCGAGGCGTGCTCGGCAACCCCGAGCGAGGAGGCCGCAAGGCCCTTGAGGTGGTCGGATGCTCCGATCACGTTCAGCATGGTTGATCACCCCGCCAGTACTGCAGCCGTGGGGCGGCTACCTCTGGTAGTGTCTCCCACTATCTGCAATGTTAAGGTCGGCAGAGTGCTGATCGACGGTGGTGCCGGCCTCAACCTCCTCTCCAAGGAGGCTTTTGAGAAGCTGCAGGTGTCCTCCCGACGCCTAAAGCCATCGCTCCCCTTCTGCGGAGTGACCCCCGGGCACTCCCTGCCCCTCGGGCAGGTCGAGTTACCCGTGACGTTCGGGAGCCGGGACAACTTCCGCACGGAGTGCGTCCTCTTCGACGTCGCGGAGCTCCCTCTCCCCTACAACGCCATCCTCGGGCGTCCGGCGCTCGCCAAGTTTATGATGGCCGTGCATTATGCATACCTTACGGTTAAGATGCCCGGCCCCGCAGGCTCCATCTCCGTGATCGCCGACTCCGGCGGCGCCGTCTCCTGCGCTGAACAGTCATACATGGCTCTGGTCTCAGCGCAGACCGAGGTCGATGGCTCTACAGGGGGCCCGGGACCCTCTTCATCCAAACCCCGACTCGCCGCCGACGCCTCTGTTCCAACGAAGGAGGTCGTGGTGGGCGAAGATGCCACCCAGGTCGTCCGGATCGGCGGTGACCTGGGCAGCAAATAGGAAAGCGCGCTCGTCGCCTTCCTCCGGGCTAACGCAGACGTGTTTGCCTGGCAACGGTCTGACATGCCCGGGATCCCTAGGGAGGTGATCGAGCATCACTTGGCGGTGCGTCCGGACGCCCGCCCGGTGAAGCAGAAGGTCCGGCGACAGGCGCCTGAGCGCCAGGAGTTTATCCGCGAGCAGGTCGGCAAGCTCCTCGACACCGGATTTATCCGAGAAGTCCTTCACCCCGACTGGCTCGCAAACCCAGTCATCGTCCCGAAGGCCAACGGCAAGCTCCGCATGTGCGTGCACTACACCGACCTAAATAAGGCTTGCCCTAAATATCCTTTCCCTTTGCCTCGCATTGATCAAATTGTAGATGCAACTGCGGGATGCGATCTTTTGTGCTTTTTAGATGCAAACTCTGGGTATCACCAGATTCGCATGGCCATAGGGGACGAGGAAAAAACTGCTTTTACCACTCCGGTGGGGACTTATTGCTACATATCAATGCCTTTTGGCCTGCGCAATGCTGGATCTTCCTTCCAGCGCGCTATTCGTATTACCCTTGACTCGCAGGTTGGCCGCAATGTCGAAGCTTACATCGACGATCTCGTGGTCAAAACCCGAGACCGCGCCACCCTGCTCGAGGACCTGACCGAGACTTTCAACAGTCTCCGCTCTACCCGCCTCAAGCTCAACCCGGAGAAGTGTGTCTTCGGGGTACCGGCGGGCAAGCTCCTTGGTTTCTTGGTCTCTGGCCGAGGAATCGAGGTCAACCCAGAGAAGATCCGGGCCATCGAGCAAATGCGACCCCCGGCTCGACTCAAGGAGGTCCAGCGTCTCGCCGGCTGCATGGCAGCCCTCGGGCGCTTCATCTCAAAGCTCGGGGAGCGAGGGCTCCCCCTCTTCAAGCTTCTGAAGAAATCCGGTCGTTTTGACTGGACGCCGGAGGCCGAGCAGGCCTTCCGCGACTTAAAGAAGTACCTTACTTCGCCGCCCATGCTGGTGGCTCCCTCTCAAGGTGAGCCCCTACTGCTCTACGTTTCGGCCACTCCTCAGGTCGTGAGCATAGTGCTGGTGGTGGAGCGCGACGAGTGTTCAGGGCCGGGTGCTGGGTCCCAGCTCCCAGAGGCCCCCGACCACTCACCTGTCCTCGCGGCTCCCCCTGGGCAAGGGGTCGAGCCCGAGCACACTGCTCCTCCCAGCCAAGGAGTCGAGCCCGCATGCCCGGCCAGCCCCGACCGTGCCGCCGAGCCTGGGGGCTGCAGCAGCCCCCCGGGTGAAGCTGCCATCCGGCCCCGCCGGGTGCAGCGACCGGTGTACTTCGTCAGTGAAGTCCTCCGGGAAGCCAAGACAAGATATCCCCAGGCGCAGAAGCTGCTCTATGCCGTGCTCGTCGCTTCCCGGAAGCTGCGCCACTACTTCCAGGCGCACAAGGTCTCGGTGGTTACCACGTATCCACTGGGGCCCATTCTCCGCAACCGGGAAGGCACCGGGCGCGTTGTCAAATGGGCAGTAGAGCTGGCGGAGTTCGACCTACACTTCGTCAGTCGCCAGGCAATCAAAAGCCAGGCGCTCTCCGACTTCTTGGCAGAGTGGACACCCGTCCCCTACATCGTCCCAGAAGAGATCTCTGCCTATCCCGGGCACGACGCGCCCTGGTACTGGGTCATGCACTTCGACGGCTCCCTCTCGCTGAAAGGCGCAGGGGCCGGAGTGGTTCTCACCTCCCCAACGGGTGAAGAGCTCCGGTACGTCGTGCAGTTGCAGTTCCGCGCATCCAACAACATGGCGGAGTATGAAGGTCTCATCGCCGGCCTCCGGGCTGCGGTGGGGCTCGGGATTCGTCACCTCCTGGTCAAAGGGGACTCCCAACTGGTCGTTAACCAGGTATCCAAGGAGTACCAGTGCACGGATCCTCAAATGGCGGCGTATGTGGCTGCGGTCAGGAAGCTCGAGAGACGCTTCGATGGCCTAGAGTTGCGGCACATCCCTCGCCGCGACAACGCTCTGGCCGATGAGCTCTCTCGCCTGGCCTCCTCACATGCGCGCGTCCCTGCCGGAGTCTTTGAAGAAAGACTCGCACGGCCTTCCGTCCTGCCTGCCGAATAGGATGAAGGGGAAACCTCGAACTCAATTCAGGGGACCCCGGCGGTGCCCTCAGTGGGAAGCCCCGTCAGGGCGCCGCCGTCCGGCGAGTGCGCTGTGCTCGCCGAATGTTCTCAAGATGCCTCGTGGATGTCTGACATCCGAGGGTACTTGAAACAAAAGTTCCTACCCGGGGATGAGGCGTCTGCCGAAAGAGTTGCTCGGCAATCCAGACGCTATGCCATAGTAGATGGGGATCTCTACCGGCGTAGCGCAGGAGGTGTCCTCCTGAAATGCATCTCCCGGGCAGAGGGCGGCGATCTTCTCGCTGACGTCCACGAGGGCGAGTGTGGTGGCCATTCATCGTTCCGCACGCTGGTCTGGAAGGCCTTCCGGCAAGGTTTCTACTGGCCTACAGCTCTCCAGGATGCTTCCGAGCTGGTTCGGCGCTGCAGGGCGTGCCAGTTCCATGCAAAGCAGATTCACCAGCCAGCTCAGGCTCTTCATACCATTCCCCTATCATGGCCTTTCGCGGTCTGGGGTTTGGACATTCTGGGTCCATTCCCCCGAGCAATCGGGGGCTATGCATACCTCTATGTCGCCATCGACAAGTTCACCAAGTGGCCGGAGGTGGTCCCAGTCATCAAGGTGACCAAAAACACGGCGCTCCAGTTTATCCGTGGCATCACCAGCCGCTTTGGCGTCCCAAACCGGATCATCACCGACAACGGCACACAGTTCACAAGTGCCCTGTTCGGGGACTATTGCGAAGACCTCGGCATCAAGCTCTGCTTCGCTTCCGTCGCTCATCCTCGGAGTAACGGGCAGGTCGAGCGCGCCAACGCGGAGATACTGAAAGGCCTCAAAACCCGGACCTATAACGTGCTCGCTAAGCACGGGAAGGGATGGGTGGACGAGCTGCCAGCCGTGCTGTGGGCTAATCGGACTACGCCAAGCCGCGCCACCGGGGAGACTCCGTTCTTCCTCGTCTATGGCGCCGAGGCAGTCCTCCCCTCCGAGCTCACTCTGGGCTCCCCTCGAGTGCATGCGTACTCTGAGGGTGAGCAGGAGCAACAAAGGCGCGACGACGTTGACTACCTGGAAGAGCGCCAGCGGCGTGCTGTCGTCCGGGCGGCTCGATACCAGCAGAGTCTGCGGCGTTATCATCTGCGCCATGTCCGGGCCCGGTCTCTCGAGGTGGGGGACCTAGTTCTCCGACGTGTCCAGTCGCGCGAAGGAATGAATAAGCTGTCCCCTGTGTGGGAAGGTCCCTTCACCGTGATCGCGGTCCCGCGGGCAGGTTCTTTCAGGTTGACGACGGAGGAAGGACAGCCACTTCCGAACCCGTGGAACATCGAGCATCTCCGACGCTTCTACCCGTAGATGGTTGTGCTCGCGGCTCAGGTCAGCAAGGCCGGGGGCTTCTCCCCGCCCAAGCAGTCCGAGGGCTCCGCCCCTTGGGTAAGTCGCTGTCACCCAACCTTGTAAATATTGCACATTCAGTATTTCAATAAGCAATCGCTATGTCGTAATATTTTTTCTGGATTCCGTATGTTTAATTTGTCTGGTGAGGTGCTCGGTTGTGCGAGAAAAAGTTCGCTTTCTCGTTTTCCCCGCTGATAAAAGAATCCCAATCGGTATGCATGCGAGCAGTCGCCGCTGACTCACCTCCGGCATGGTAGGCTGTGGTGTTCGGTGTCGTGGCAGGCTCCCGGGCACTACCGGGTTTCGGGGTGCTCTGGGTAAACCCATCGCTCGAGCTGCTCGAGTAGTCTGGAGCTCAGGCCCCCGGAGCGGGCTGTCGGTGCTCGGTCTGGTCTGTCATACCCGGGCGCCACCGAACCATAGGACCTCTGGGTTATGCCTCTGTCCGCTCTTGTCCGCCGGTTTGGGTATTCAAGAGGTCTCGGGTCGAAAACGAGAGCAGTCTATAGCAAGTACCGCACTAACAGAGCGCATCAGACAAAGAAATTCTATATTCTCTCTTAAGTCACAGGCTGGCAATCACGAGCAGTTCGGCCGCGAGGGCTTCAATGCCCCGGTCCCTGGTCGGCCCCAAGGGTCCTCGGGTGGTCCTACCACTTAGGCATGGGTGGTCGAGATCACTCGACCCCGGGAGCCTCGTATGCCTCTGGGCACTCGGGCTCTCCGTTGAAAGAACCAAGTCCCCGGGCACCCGAGCTCAGAAGCACACCCCTCCTGGATCGGTTGGCCGGAAGGCCGACAGCTGTCCGGTGAGTGGTTATATTCAGACAAGTATGCTTTCAGTAAATTTATGTTCCCGAGTCATTCTCGGGGGCTCTCGCGCTTTAATCTGTTCGGCGAGGTGGTCTCCTCGCACGCAAAACCCTACCGCGTGTCTACTTTTTCCCAGAATGACAGAGCGGTTTGTAGAAAGGAGTACCGCGCGTGCGGTAATGTCTGACCGAAGCCCTTCGCGGTGGTCGTGGTGTTCGGTCCGCTTTTAAGGACCCCGAGCACTACTGAGTCCTCGGGTGCCCTGGGTAATCCTACCGCTCGAGCTGCTCGAGTAGTCCGGAGCTCAGGCCTCGGGGGCGGGCTGTCAGTGCTCGGTCCGGCCCGTTTTAAGCCCGGGCACCACCGGACCACGAGGACTCTTGGTCACATTCTCGCCCGCACGCGTCTCCCGTCTACTAACTGAGTGGTCGCGAAGTGAAAAAGTGTTCACTAGGCACGGCGTGTTCCGTGCTGGATCGATCTATCTCCCGGGCAAGGAAGTCTGTGTCTTTGTTTCTTAACTTAGGCAATGCGGACTCGCGAGAGCTCGAGGGCCTACTACACCAGCAATAGCGATCGGGACAACTTCGTTCTCGGGGATGGGAAGGTCGGGAACGGCCCGACTGAGTACTCCCCGGGACTTCCAGGCAAAATATCAGAAGAAACATCAAACACTCAGAGAAATTGGAGTTGCAAGCCCAAGGAAAAGCTGCCATTATATTCACAAGACATATACAAGGCGTTTTCTAAGGTTTCACTCCTATATTTACATTCATCAAGACGACAAAAGAAAGAAAAAAGCTACAAAAGATCTAGTCGGCGGCGGAGGCGTCGGCTGAATCCTCTGAGTCATCCCCAGGGGCTGGCGGCGGCGGCACCTCTCGCCTGAAGCCAGCCGCCACCACGGCGGCGGTACTCCGGACCGCTACCCGGGCGGCCTCTCCCTCAGCCTCGACCACTCCCTCCCGCGCCGGCTCCAGCGGGAAGTTCGGGTCCCTGCTTCGGTAGCAGGCCAGGACGTGCTCGGCCACTGCATGTGCCAAGCCACGTCCCTCCCGGGCGGCAAGTTCCTAGACCGCCCAAGGCAGGGCCTCAAGGCGCTCGCAGACCTGCTGCAGCCCCAACACTTGTCGTGCGGGGCCGTCACCCTTCTTTTCTTCGACGAGCCGTCCGAGACCACCCTTCTCTACGGCCCGCTGCATCCGCCGGAGTATGTCTTCCCGCATATGTTGCAGGTTGACCCGCTAGACAAAAGCGGTCTCGAGCTTCTCCTTGGCGGCCCGCAGCTGTGCTTCAAGTCCCTGGTCCCCGACCGGACCGGAACAACCGCCGACTGCTGCGGAGCCGGCAGCCTGCTTCGTCTTGGCCACCATCTCGGATAAGGCGCGTTCACGGGCGGTTAGTTCCGCCTCGTGCTTCGTGTTCTCCTCCGCCCTGGTAGTAGTGGCCGCTGCCGCCGCAGCAGCCTCGCCCTCTCGACGACTCAGTTCGTCTTCTCGGCGATTCAGCTCGCCCTCCCGCCGGGCCAGCACATCCTTCTGCTGGGCCACCGAATCCTCCCGAGCGCCGAGATCCGACGCCGACAACTCGTTGTCCACCTCCCGAAGGTAGACATCCTCCTCCCAGCGGTAGATCTCCTCTCTGATTTTACGGAGGTCGTCTTCCCAGTGCTGGAGGTCGGCGCGCGTCTTCTCGGCCGCGCCCTCCCGGCGGGTCAGCTCGGCTTGCCGCTCCTCCGCCGCCTGCTCCCGAGCTGCGACTGCCACCTCCCTCTCCTACGCCTGCCCCATCCTGGCAAGGGCCTCGGTAGCTTGCTGCTTCGACGCCTCAGCCAGGCGGGCGGTGTCTTCTCGTTCCCGCGCGGCTTCTGCCTGCGCGGTCTTCAAAATTTCTTGTTCCCGCGCGGCTTCCACGCGGATGTCTTTTAGGAGCTTCTGCTCCCGCGCGGCCGCCGCACGGGCCTCCTCCTGGGCGCCCGCCAGCCGCGCCTTCTCCGATACCAGGCGGGAGCGCTCGGCCTCGAGCTCCCCCTCCTTGGCATTCACCGCTGCGTCCAGTCGCCCAACCGCTACCTGGACGCCTTCGATGGCGGCCAGGAAGGGGTCGGCGGGCTGGCCGGGCACCGGTGGGGCCCAGGCCTCCCCGCAGAGTGCCTCCGGGGGGTTCGAGCTCTCTGTAGGGCCCTGCACCGCCATCCGTCCCGGGCTCTGCCTGCCCGGGGTAGGCTCCACCGGCGCCGAAGACTCGGACGGCGGCCACGTTCCCGCATCGGCCGCCCTGTCCGCCGGCCCCGGCAAAACATCCACCTCCACCGTCATCCGCCCCGGGCTCTCCGCGCCCGGGGTAGGTTCCGCCGGCGCCAAGGATTCGGACGGTTGCTCCGTCCTCCTCTCGGCCGCCGCCTCCGCCTCTCTCCCAGTGGCCGCCACGACAATTGGTGCCTCCGCCGTTCCTGTGCCCTTCTCCGTCGACGCAGCCGGCGGGCTCAGCCCTGGCCTTGGCGCCCGCGCCTTCTCCGTCGCAGTGGCACCCGCGGCCGGCCTACGGGAGACAGATGAAAAATGTCAAAGCTTAGTTCGGGCCAGAAATGCCCAGGAAAAAGCAAGAAAGGAGACTCACCGATACTGCCACTTGGCCGCTGGGAGCCTGAAGTCCGGGTCCGGCGCCGTCGGTCCAGATTCCTCCCGCCGCCTCTTCCGCTGGGGGCTCGGCGGGGCCACTGCGTGGGCCTTGGGTGCCGCTGCGAGGGTCTCAGGTACCGCCGCGCGGGTCGCGGGCGCCGGCGTAGGCCCCATCCGCACCAGCCGCGGCTCCAACACCGGGAATGCCGCCGCTGCCGTTGGCGACGGCGGAGAATTCGGCACTAGAATCAGGGCCCGGGGACGCTTTCCCCGGTCTCTCGGCGCCACCTCCTCGACGGTTTCAGAGGCGCCCTCCTCTCTGGCGCTGTGGCTGCTGCCTGCGGCGGCCCCGTCGCCAGCCCGCCCCGAGCTGGCAGTAGCCTCCTCGCCAAGTAGCTCCTCCAAACCGGGGAGCTCGGAGGCCTCGGGGCTCCGGCTCCTCGGCTGGTCCACAAGCCCCTGGGCGTCGAACTCCGGCAGCCGCGCCATGATGGCCACCCGGTCGGGGTTGGCGCAGAGTGCCATCTCCGGCCACGGAAGTTCCGCCCGGCCCATGTCCTCCGTTCCGGTAATCACTCGCGTCATACCCCTCAACTCCCCCGGGCCCAGATCCCAGCTTGCGCCGATCTGGGTCTGGGTGATATCCTCCGGCCCGGTGTAGAACCAACTCGGCCGGGCCCGCTCTCGCAGAGGCACCAGCCGACGGCGCAGAAAATCCACCACCACCATGACGGAGGTCAGCCCGGACTCGCGCAGCTCCAGGATGCGCTCCAGCACCGGCTTCAGCCTCGCGTCTTCTGGCGGCGGCGCCTCCCACGTCGATCGCCGAGGTTCCGCCGCCACCTCTGGCAGTTCGAGGCGCTCGTGGGGGTCAACGTCGACGAAGAACCAGTCCCGTCACCACTCCTCCCACTTGCTGCGTAGCATCTGGGGAATGTAATGATCCCCCAGGCCGTCCCGGAGCCGAAGGTTGCAGCACCCCGCGACGTCCGCCATGGAGTGCCCCCTCTTCTTCCCCACCGGCCGAAGGACGAAGAAATGGCGAAGCAGCGTCGTCGACGGCGCCACCCCCACGAACATTTCGCAGAGATGCGCGAAGACCGCCAACACCACCACGAAGTTGGGGCTTAGGTGCACCAGTTGAATGCCGTACGTCTCCAGCACTTGCAGGAAGAAGGTGGAGAACGGCGGCACCAACCCCGCCGCCACAAAAGAGGTGAAGAGGACGATCCGCCCTAGGACGGTCGTCGCTGGCGTCAGGCTCGCCGGCGTCACCACCACAGCACCTTCTTGCCCCTCTGGCACCAGCAGTTTTCTGATCTTGTCCGCCGCCTCCTCGTTCCTCAGACGAGACTCCGGCAAGATGCTGTCCGAAGCCTTGTCTCGGCGTCCTCCTCCAACCCTCGTCATCTCGGCAAGAATGAAAGATGTTTTGGCAGTGGAAAGAGAGAGAGAAGGAAGAATGCTCCGGTCGCCTGAGAATTTTCTAAGGGCTTCGAAGCACAAAGGGCGCAAGAGCAAGAAAGCGTAAAGAGGGGGACGGACCGATCCTATCCCCCTTTTATATCTCGAAAGTTCAAAAACTGCCACCCAAACGGTTCGCTCGGCGAAGCGTCGCCTCGATCGGCGCAACCGCCAGGCGAATCTCCCGCCGATCGCGCAATGTCAGCGGCTGCCAGGCGTATTTTCCTCGATCTGCGCGGCGACCGCGCGTGCCGCCCGTACGGTCATCATACCCTTCGGAAGTTGTGTGGACACGCGTCCACTCATTTTCCCGTTGGGGCGTACTTGAGGTCTGGGTCCGTAAGGGCCACCTCTCGAAAGCTTGCCACATGGCGTCTGCGCCAGCCTCGGCCTCGGCCGCGACGAAGGGCCCATCCGTCGTCTCCATCCCGTCGCCTACCAATGGGCCCGGGGGCTACTGTCGGTGTATCAGGAACCAGGGGTCCCTGAGTCCCGAGACCGGGCCGGCCATCCGCCACGCGTCACCATCCCGCGAGGTCCACCCTGCAAGATAAGAAGAAGCTAAGTCCCGGGAGAAGGTGCTCGGGGCCGCCGCCTCTGGTTCCCGAGCACCCCAGTTCCCCGATGATCCGCAGAGTCCAAGTACCGGGAAGGAAGTGCTCGGAAGGGTTCTCGCCTACCCCCGAGTACTGTAGTCCCCCGATGATCCAAACAGCCAAGTGCTCGGGAGAGAGTGCTCGGGGCTGCACATGGCAGCCCCCGAGGACTCGGTTCCCCGAAGGTCTCCCCCAAGTGCTCGGGAGAGAGTGCTCGGGGCTGCACGTGGCAGCCCCCGAGGACTCGGTTCCCCGAAGGTCTCCCCCAAGTGCTCGGGAGAGAGTGCTCGGGGCTGCACGTGGCAGCCCCCCAGGACTCGGTTCCCCGAAGGTCTCACCGGAGTGCTCGGGAGAGAGTGCTCGGGGCTGCACGTGGCAGCCCCCGAGGACTCGGTTCCCCGAAGGTCTCACCCAAGTGCTCGGGAGAGAGTGCTCAAGGCTGCACGTGGCAGCCCCCGAGGACTCGGTTCCCCGAAGGTCTCACCCAAGTGCTCGGGGCTGCACGTGGCAGCCCCCGAGGGCTCGGTTCCCCGAAGGTTCGCGCAAGATCGTCTGACGACCCGAAGGGTCCCATCGTCGGGGTGTCAGCCAGTCAAAGGCCCAATGCCGCATTTAATAGGCACGCACGGCCTGACATCCTGACATCCTGACATTCTCAGCTGCCCACGCCCTGGTGTCAGACCCTGCCATGCTCTGGCAGGGGGGCGTGGGTCCATTAAATGCACGGGTCCCGTCCCTTTTCACCCGGGTGCCTCAGGATAACGTTGCCAAAATCGAAGCGCTCCGCCTGCCACCCTGCCCTGACAGAAGAACAAGACAGGGTGGGCGCACCGGGCACCTCTGTGGCTGCCCGGTGGGCCCTCTTAATGGCGCTGGAGGACATCCACAGTGGCGGGTGGTCGGATGCACGCCGCAATTTTCCACCGCCCCTGTCACTTCGCCAAGACGGAATGATGATGCCTTTCTCCGTGGCGCCTTGGCATTCGCGCCCCCTCTTTCCCATTCTGGATAAGTCGAGGTCAGCGCGCCTATAAAAGGAAAGGATGGAGAACACATAAAGACAGATCGAAAACAAGGAAAACAAGGCAAGAAAGCCCCGACAACCCTCAAGAAGCACCCGAAGCCCAGATCAAAAGGCGAAGAACATCACAAACAAGCTCAAGCCAAGCTAGAACACGAGAGCCTCAAGCTCTCTGTAGACAGCTCACCCCTGTAACCAGATACATCCTTGAAGAATTCCCTTCAAGGAGAGATATAACACTCGCACAGGAGTAGGGTGTTACGCCCCCGTGCGGCCCGAACCTATCTAAACCCCGGTGCATCCATCTTTCTTGCACTAGGTCGATCATCTCCCACCACCAGCCACTGCATTTATCTCCGTTCCCATTTATTTCCCAGACAAGCTCGTTCAGGATCATTCCCCCGGCCGAATCTTTAAAAAGGGGTCTCTTGGGATCCCTGCGACAGGAGTTCATCCTCCGACAGGGTCAGCTGATAAAACTTTATTCACTTTCAAGCATGGCAATGATTTCTTACTTGTTCAGATTTACGTGGATGATATCATTTTTGGTGGCTCTTCTCATGCACTTGTGGCCAAGTTTGCAGAAACAATGAGCAGTGAGTTCGAGATATCGATGATGGGCGAGCTCAACTTCTTCCTTGGGCTGCACATCAAGCAATGCAAGCAAGGTACATTCGTCCATCAGACGAAGTTCACCAAGGATTTGCTAAAAAAGTTCGACATGAGCGATGCAAAGCCATTGACGTCACCGATGGCTACCTCGACCGTGCTTGATCCGGACGAAGATGGTAAGGAGTTGGACCAGCGGGAGTACAGGAGCATGATCGGCTCCCTTCTGTACCTAACGGCGACAAGACCTAACATCCGCTTCACCGTCTGTTTGTGTGCTCGCTTCCAGTCTTCACCGAGGACGTCTCACCGCCAAGTGGTGAAGCGTATTCTAAAGTATCTCAAGCACACTCTCGAGTATGGTCTTTGGTTTTCTGCATCCTCTTCGCTTTCTCTTCGTGGCTTTTCGGATGCGGATTTTACTGGTTGTAGAATTGACAGGAAGAGTACCTCTGGTACTTATTATTTCTTGGGTATTTCTCTTATTTGTTGGTCTTCTCGTAAGCAATCTAGCATTGCGCAGTCTATTACTGAAGCTAAATATGTAACTGCTGCTAGTTGTTGCTCACAGATTTTATGGATGGTTGCTACCTTGATGGATTTTGGGTTAGATTTCAGGAGTGTACTACTTTTGTGTGACAACACTAGTGCCATAACCTTAGCCAATAACCAAGTTCAACACTCCAGAACTAAACACATAGATGCAAGATTCCACTTCCTAAGAGACCGCAATGAGAAGGGAGACATTGAGTTAAGCTACATAGATACCAAACACCAGCTAACCGACATCTTTACTAAGCCTCTAGATGCAACAAGGTTTGCCTTTTTGAGGGGAGAGCTTGGTGTGTGTCATCTCTATAGCATTGTGTGAGGGGGAGTTACCTTTGTACATACTCTATCTTATTTTTGTTGCATTTGCATTGCATAGCATTTTTGTAAGATAATCATGTTAATAAGCTTCACTTATATGTTCTTTGCACTTTCTTGTACTAGTTGTGAATTTGTGCTAAGTGTAATGGATGTATAACAATTTGTACAAACCTAGGCTCTTATTAAAATATGACATAAAATCTGTTGAGCAAGCTTGTCTTTTCTAATAATGAACTTGAAATGTGAACATAATCTCTTGTCACCCTTGAGTGTTTGCTTTAGCTTGATCAGTGCTTAAATTAGAGCTAGTTCTGTGAAATGCTTGTGCTAGGCCGCTTTGTTCAGTTCAGTGGATTGAGCGTCTTTGACCTTTGTCTAAGTAAATGTTTATACTTAGCTCTTGGGAGAGCATGTGCTCTCTGTGTCGCAAAGGCACAATTTATTTTAGTTTTATGAAAAATTGCATATCTTGAATCCTATGTTGAGTTAATAAAATAAATGATCAAGTTTTGATCTAAAATTGAATCCAATAGGGTGGCTTAAGGCTTCATGTGGTTTGCCAAATAAGTGAACTCATGGTTGCTTAAAACTGACTTGAGAATAGTTAAATGATCAAATGATAAAGTTAACTTGTGTTTTTTTAATGTGCTAATAATGTTATTTTTCATGTTGTCAAAATAAAGCTTGGATTGATATGTGGGTGTTTGCGTAGCCCGTCGAGTTGAATTTGGTTGCCTAATTTGAATTTGATATAGTACTAGTTTATCTAATCTTTGCATCGATCATGAAACTATAGATGCTTTTGTGGTGATATCTTTTGGATAATTGAACAACATGATCAAAACTTGCTTCACTCACGGTGCTTGTGACATGAGATTACTTTTAGACTTTGTACGCCTTTGAGTTATATTGTTTACTCCTAGTGCTTTGACATCTCTAGTCCTTACAAGTGCTTTGTGATCTATATGTGAAGCTTTATAGGCTTGCATTTCATTTACACATCTTTTGCATAGGCTTGTATCCTTGATGTTTGCATTGACAAATGAAGAGAAAATATGCCCAAAGATATTATGCACAAATATTCAATAAAGCAAGAGAAAATTGCATTTATCTAGAAATGAAAGGGAAAAAATGGAATATGTGCGATCATCAAGGAGGAGCATGTGTTATTGGATTTTTGAGTTTTTCTTACTCTTTTGAGGTTTTTGGCTCGTCTTTGTCTTTCTTAGGGCTTTTGCAACATTTCTTATGCCAAGTGACATATTTTGCTCTTTCTCGAGTTTTTGTCACTTGGATGAGCTTATCTTGATTTCTTCAAACCAAAATCTTTGTGCTTTGAGGGTTGTCAATGCACTTATCAAGGGAGAGATTGAGAAACCAAGTTAAAATGTACCTTGATTTACTTGTGATGAGTGATTTACATTAGTATTTATTTGGCTTGATGATCTTCAGTTTTGCATGAGCTTTGATATGATTTGAATTGATTTGGGATTTCATTTGAGCATATTGATTATGGATTAACTGAAATTGGAGTTAGAGATATGTGTTTGCTTGTCTCAAGATGTGTAGGTGATGGATGCAACTTAGCAGTCAACGGCGGGGTGATCGGGGCCAAGAGGAGTGCTTGGTGCCGGACGATCAAGGAGGTCGGGCGGAGTCAAGGGTGATTCTAGCTGAACACGTGGAGGTCAAGCAAAGCATGGAAGGCGGATAGAGACAGCGTGTTGACAAAGTCAAGCGAAGGGGATACCGGTGCAAGTGACAAGGTAGTCCGAGGGATCGGAAGCGGGAGAGACTAGCCGGCAGTTAGGATCACATGACGGAGTACACGCGTCGATATTGAAACGCTTGCCTAAGGTGTAAGCAAGGCGGCGAGTCATGCTTTGAGAAGCGTGTAGGCGGTTTCGCGGTTTAGCCTCAAAACCATGGGAGGACTGGAGGAGTACGTGGCACCATCACGATGCTTGCGTCGAGGTGAAGCTAAGCCAGGAAGGCATCACGACCGTACGATGAATGGAGAAGAAAATTGAACAAAAAGCCCTCGGTGGTAGGTAGGAGTGTACTACAAGAGAGAAGTATTTTAGGAAAAAAATTAAGAAACTTAGGAGTTAAATTTTCTAACCTTATAAATAGAGGAGTAGGGCTACGAGAGAGTTTGAACCAACCACTTAAGCTCCCTTGTGCTACCTATTTGAGAGCTTAGAGTTAGGATTTTAGATGACAAAAGGATGAGTGCTAGCATATGTAATAGCTGAGAGTTTTGAGAGATAAATCTTTATAATCCGCCTAAAATAAGGCTGATCTTTTTTAGTAATGAAGTTTATATTTTTGTATATGCTTGAATTCCCCTCCTCTAGTTTCTCTCTATTGGTTCCCTTGCAAGTTTACAAGTTTTTCGGTTTCTAATTTTGATTTTCATTTTGGTTTTTTGGCTGAAATTTCAGCACCTTGTGAAGTCATTCTTCTTGTTGTTAGAGGCATAAAATGTACATACACAAGCTTATGTGATGGGGTCTTGAATTCCGTTACCTCTAGATAATTAACTTGGAGAGTTTCGTTGCTCAGTGTTTATCTTTTCTTGTTTCTTCGTAAGTTATGATCTTTCGAGTGCTAAGACGTATGAATTGATCTTAAATGGAACCTATAGTTTATATATCATTCGTGAAATAGTATTGTCTCGATTTTCTTTTGTTAAAATTTATCTCTATTTTTGCTTCCGCTTGAGTTTTGAGGTACGTTGAGTGATCCAAATAGAAGATCATAATTTTATAAGAGATTTATTGAGACGTTTATTCATCCTTTCTCTAATTATCAATTTCGTTCCTAAAATTACCCTATCTATTAATTAAGAGGGAGAAAATATACAATGCAGCGTAGCAGGGTCATGCGGTTGCAGTCTTGCGTTTGATCCAACGAGCTGTCCAGCAGTAGGACCCTGGCTGCCTTGGAACTTCAAACGGCCATGCCTCCCTATCGACATCCGCCTTTACTCCCATCCTCACTCACTAGCTGGCTTTTAATAATAACATGTTTGTTTAAGTTTACATATTGCGGATTACAATCTTAATAAATAAGCTGAAATAAATAGGTAGACGGTGTAATTTAGTTTTTAACAATTTAGACTTCAAATTGTAACAATTCGGTAATCTACCTTCTACCAGTTTATATAGATCGTGTAATCCAGCTTTTACAATTCAATTTTTACAATTTAACTTTTAACAATTTGTAATATATAAACTGTTTTTTATAATCTCTATATGAAACAAATAAGACCCTAATATAAGTCACCTCTTGCTTCTCCATCATAACAAACATACAGTATCTTGAGTCCGAGCGGTAGCTCGGTTGGTAAGGGTGCTCGTTACGCCTGAGCCAGCTCGCATTCTAGCGGTGGTTGCACTCGAGCCAGTTCGCGTTCTAACGGTGGCTCATGTGGGTACTCGCGAGGTTTTTACTCAAAGGTTGTAGCGCTCGGGATTAGCTCGGATTAAACTAAGGTACACATGTATACGCGTTCAGTATTACTATGCGTTCAATGTCCCATTCATTTCAATCTCTTGCCTATAGTGTGAATATGATGTATGTTGTGGGTGTCCATATTGTATCCTCTCAAAAATACATACAGTGCCTCCATTTTTTCCCTTGGAAGCAAAGAGAGGTGCTTTCTGGTTTGCTTGTCCATTCTCCTACCCTACCTGCTCACCGCCTCGCAACTCTGAATGTGCAATCAACTTACGATGGCACTTGTAGACTGACATGGCAACATTTCAGATGTGAAGATGACAAGATGTGGCGATGATTTCTACCAGGAGCGGTACACTCCCATTTTACAGTACCCGAGTGACCTGACGTGCAAATCATTTCCTCCTTTCAGACACTGACTCTCAGTATCTGATAGGATCCTGCACAAGGCCAGAGTTCCATTCTTTTGATGCGCTGCTTTTCTCCCTTTTTCCTTTGTTTGCCTCTTTGCCTTTCGCTTGGAGACCCTTTGGAATCTTTTCCTCCTCCTCCCCCTATTCTACAAATGGTTTTAGGATCATGTGGGTTGCTACAGCTCGTGTGCATGGGGGTGCGGAGCCACTTTCTTTGAGGTGCCCAAACATGATCCTGAGATTAGTACTTATCTTGTTTTGCACCCCTCTTCCCATCAACTGTAGAAAACTTGAAACCTCTTTGGTACCTATCTCAATATCTCATCACATGTTTTCTGTAGAAGGGGGCAGCTCATCCCTTGCACTCTTTTTGTTTGTCCTCCTTTTCCTTTAGCTTCTGCCTCTTGACCACTCCAATGCCATCACCACCATTGCCCAAGTGAGATCTCACCTTTGAGCCGAGCAGGCCCTCCATTTAAGTAGAGAGCCCTTGCTCGCTCATCCTGTAGGCTCTTGGCACCTGGTAAATACCAATTCTCTCGCAAGTTACATGAGGCACGGGCAAACAGGCAGCAGCTGCTGCTTAGTCGTTGCATGGAAGTACTAGTGCTTGCTAAAGGTGAGTTTCTTTTGCCTGCAATTTAGGTGCTCCGGACTCTAGAGTCCAGGGTTCAAGAATGAGTGGTACTTGTTCAGATTCCAGACTTCTCTGTTTATCTGCTATTCTCTCTGTCATTTCCTTTTCGGCGTGCTTTTCAGCGTTACCCTCGAAGAGTCAGGGAATAGAAGAAGCTGGGAAAATGATAGTAAATGTTATTGAGAATCCATTTTGGTTTTCTTTTTCAGTGCGAGTTTTGGTGATCTTTCTGAAACTCCCCTCGCTGAACAATGTTGGAAGAGCCATTGTTGCAACAGACCCGTACAAGTCACAGACTAACAGAAACCATGCCTGCGTGGTGTGGCGACATTGCCATTTTCCGTTGTGGTTCAGATTGCCACAGCACCATGCTTGTCCCAACCACTCCTGCTTACCGATTAAAAAAAGAGCTCTTTTACGGTGGTCCATATTACCTAGAGATAGGAGGTAGTATAAATCTAATTCGACGATCCACGTAATTGGATATCTTGGTAATTATGGCAAATTTGTTAAAATTACCCACCATGCTTTTACTAATAGAAAGATTGACGCCGTAAACATCGGATCGCTAACCCTAGCCGATGGATAGCAAATGAACTCTCATGCCGAATACAGATTAAAATGTTAAAACGGCAATAAAATATTACTCTATTTAGAAACATATAACTGCAGTTAATTACTTTCATACCACGTATTTTTCTCCCCAAAATAACCCTAATACTACCATACTACTCACATATACTACATATACTACCCGTGAGAAATGAGTAGTATCCTAACTAATCTGAACCGTTGTACTCTAAAAATATATGGCTCATATTAATTTTGGTCCACCGTAAAATTTCTCTAAAAAAATCCGCTCCTGCTTACACAAAAACAACAGGAATAGAAGGAACAAACGGTGCTGCAATTTTCTTTTTATTTTTTCTACCTATTTACAGGTTCACATGTAGAACGTGATATGTCTTCACAAGGGTCACATGCACACGGTCAGGTGATAAGGCCCACAACCATATCTGATGCTTGCATTTCCTCTGCCTAGGCGTGCAGTGATCAGAAGCTCTGCACATTGCGATAGCCAAGAGCCCAAGGACAGCGCGAGGTAGCCGCTAGCCAGCCATGAGCGGCTTCGCGGGTCAGAGGTCCAGGCCGTGGGTGGAGATGGCGGGCGCCGCCACCCCGTCGGAGCCTGCCGTCGCCGGCAACGCAGCGGCAGCGTCATCCATGAATGGCGCTGGCGCCCTCGGCACTGCTGCCTCGACGAGCGCCAGTGCCATCTCCTTCGGCTTCGCGGCGACGGCCGTCCTCGTGTCCATGTTCCTCCTCATGGCCATCTTCGAGCACCTCATCAAGCCCGGCCTGGCCTCCTCTCCCTCCCCGGGCTCCCGCGACGACGACGGCGCCGGCAGCGGCCACGGCCTCCCCCCCGTCCGCCGGCAACCGCACGACGCGTCGCCGGACAAGCCCAGTCACTCGCCCGAGGTACAATAATTCCGACGTCGCATTGCCACTGTTCTCTTCTCGTGCTCGTGCGTTCGGCTCACGTGCACCGTGTGCCAGTAAAAATCAGCATCACCTGTCACTCTCGTGTCTGCACTCTACAGTAACAGTAGCATACATACGGAGTGGCTAGCATGCAGACACGTAAACTGCATAGTGCAAACTACGATGCAATGTGGGGTGTGCAGCCTGAAAATCTCGTCGGTTTTTGCGTTGCAGGTGGAGCCCGTGGTGGCTGCGGCGGACCTGACGGTGCTGATGCCGGGGCAGCGGTATCCGACGTTCCTCGCGCAGCCAGCGCCTCTTCTACCTTGCCACAGGGAAGGGGTGCATTGGCCTCCCCATGCGCATCGCCATTCTTTTGTGCCCCCGTGATTATCTTTTTCTGTAGTCTGTACAGAGGGTAAGGTGTTAAATGCAGGGGATGTTGGCATGTGACCATGACCACTTGGTTGCCTCTTGTTCATAACGGCTTCGATGGGCAATGCATTTCTGGGCTCTGCGAACTGCGAAAGCCATTGTTTGTAGCAAATGTTTGATTCGTCAAGTCGTTGGACTCGTGTAGTGGTCAGCCGGGCGCCATCAGAAATGTCATATCTTTTACACGTTGGGCCGTAAATTCTGTTGATCAGTTCACGTTAGTTGGCCCATGAAGACGGCCCATCTCTTGGGCCATCTGCACTTTTACAGTGCATCACAGCAAAAGCACCGACGTTCTTGGTACCCACCGACGTTGTGCTTTGCAAGCATGGCTGCCGAATAGGGGAAAAAATTGACTGCTATATGCAAGCTAATTACAGGCTCCCGATGCCGTCCCAGTGAATATTCGTCGAACGAGACTCTAAATCTTCCTCACACATCAATTTCCTACAATCTCCATCTGCAGCAAGCACCACCAGCATCAGACGTTGCTAGCGCGCTAGTAGTGCCTACGCTGTCGGTAACGAGCTACCTCTTGCTTTCCATCTTCATCGATCAAGTTGCAACTCAGAGCTATACACGTACGTACGTGAGCATGGCCGCTTCCTCTTGCTTCTCTTCTCATGGGTTGTTATTAGCCGCCCACTCCGCCGTCTTGCTCGCCTTGGCTGGATCGGAGCTGCCCGTGGACACTATCCGAGCGCCGGCCGGGCGCTAAGCTCCACGTTCTACGACGACTCGTGCCCCAGCGCCTACGACATGTCGACATCATCCGGCGCGTCATCCTACATGCTCATCCCGGCCAGCCTCATCCACCTCCGCTTCCACGATTGCTTCGTCGACGTGAGTACCAGTGCCAGCATGCCCTGACAGATTAATCAATTCTCGCAGGTGATATGAACTTGCATGACATCAACTGACATGCATGCCAACATGTTTCAGGGTTGCGACGTACGGCTCGCTTCTGCTGGACGACGACCTCCCGACGATCCAGAGCTAGAAGCACGTGCCCGCCAGCAATAACTCGGCCAGCGGCTTCCCGGTGGTGGTCGACAACAAGCGCGCGCTGGAGGAAGCGTGCCCCGGCATCGTCTCCTGCGCCGACATCCTTGCCCTCGCAGCCGAGATCTCCGTCGATCTTAAGCACTCCAATCTTCCTGCATGGAAAAGCCAGCTACCATCTCGAACTATTCAAGCTTAGTTTTTTTTAAACCAACCAGGCAGGAGAGCTGCCGATTATATTAATGAAGGAGAAGAAACCCAGACTGGGTAGTACAATAACCCTAAAGGGATTGAGCAACGTAAAGCAACAACAATAACTGAGGCAAGAGAGCCAGCAACAACAAAAGCAACTAAAACAAAAAACGACAATGGCAGGTTGGACCCGCACTCAATCGACTCGCGAGATCGACGGCTCACGACACAAGGAAAGCTTGAAGGCTGACAACCGAGATGATCTGAGATAGCTCCTCCGACTATGGGGGCGAATACCCATCGAACTTGGCCAGATACTTCAAGGCAAGACGAGCACTTCGACGTACCGTCGACCTTTCATAAGCCCTTCACTTGCGTCTTGCTGGTACCGCCGTTGGTGGTGGAGGTTGCAGTGGAGTGCAAGGGGGGTCCTCAGCCTTCACGGAGGGAGGGTGTTCAAGCACTTTAGCTAAGTTTCAAGTAGGCACAACAGGAGATCCAAATAGCAATCCAGAATCTCTGAGAGGTAAGCTTCGGAAGGTTGCACACAATCCTCAGAGGTGGACTGAGCAACACTAGCTGCAACAATGGCCCCTGCAGCAGGGGTGGCAACTTGGAGCAGTGTTTGCTCTACGGGTAGCTCCCGGTGCTCCTGTGCATCAGAGGTCCATGAGGGCACCACATCCACCTCGTTAACTATGGGAAGCTCATAATCGTCTAGAGCTGCAACGGTAGTAGACGCAGTCATGCATGGCAACTACTTTGTGATCAGCTCATGGTGATCAAGTGCAGAGGAGGTTCTTGAGGACACCAAATCCACCTCATTGACGACGAGAAGCTCACAGTTATCCTTATCTGCAGCGATCGCAGACGCGTCCGTGAGTGAAGCAAAGCAAGACGGGGTCGATGAGCGTCGAACTGGAGAACAAGGGCCAAAGAAGCCAACCATGTCAGCGATGGAGGGACCATCGCACGGCACCTCCGTGCGTTCCAGGTGAATGGCCACACGTGCTAGCCACAGCTTGATTGTAGAGATCTCTTCTCTGAGGGAGCGCGCCACATCCTCCAATTGGGTTATGAGCAATTGCTGGAACTCTAAGCGTATCGACCCCACCAGAGGCACAAGCACAGACTGAGGGTCCAAGGTAGCCGGACTAGAAGAGGAGTGACAATGGCAGTAAGACGTGCCACCCCCTTGTTGTGGCAGGCGGTGACGACGTCCTTTCCACGCTTAGCAATTGGTCTAGGCGAAGTCAGCAACGAAGGCCGACGTCCACTCGTATTCAATGGGGATGCAACCACAACGTCTGCCCAACTCTGAGCTCGTGGAAGATGATGAGGTCAAACATGAGGGGAGCAGACGTGCGGGGTCTGAGATCGAAGGCGGCAGTGTCGCTCCCGATGCCCAGGGTGGTGATAACGAATGCAACGGAAGGAGTCCCGGTAGGAGCTGACTTGGTGGTTATGAGCTAGGCAGCGATGACATCTGCCCCGTGCCCATCTGTTGAAGGCAAGGCTACGCTCCGACTATGATCTGTGTGACGACGACAATGACTGCTTGACATGGCACAGAAATGAGCCCACATCCACGTGGTGACTCCATGGAGTGACCCACCATCCCCTCCTTGGCACCCGCAGGAGCGGTGCTCGATGGCAAAGGGGGCGATATGGCATATCCACACATGTCGACAGGAGATAGTGGGTGACGGCCTGGAGCTTGCTCTGTCAGCGATCTTGGGACTACAACGCTTGCTTAGCCCAGAGAAGAGTGTTGCATTGACGAGGTAGACGACTGCGGCGATCGGATATGGTATGACGCAGAGAACCCGGGTGACTTGGGGCCCTCAAAGGAGAGGAGGGAGCGGACGGGGTGTGGGAGGGGCCCCCGCTTGTGGAAGGGGAGAGGGGCGCGAAGCCCATCCTTGACGCAGCTGCCACCTGGGGAGGCAATGAGGAGGCTGACGCGACCTTAGCATCGCGCTTCATCGGGGAATTGGAGTTGTGGGTGGCCGCCGCAGTAGTGGAGTGGAGAGATCGGTGGAGAGCACTCGGATCTAACGCTTGGACTAGCAGATCCGGTAGGGAGGAGCTCAAACCACGGTGGATGGCGGCTAGGAAGCTCCAGCAGAAGGGGCGGTGGCCGCCCATCGACCCGTGCTCCCCGCTCCCTCGCATCGCTCGCCAAGCTCCCTGCGTGGAGCTCTCCAGTGTCTATTACTAAAGCAAAGCTTCTAGTGTGCTTACTATTCAAGCTTAGTTTGCCTTAGGCTGATGAAATCATGGAACTGCATTCAAGTGGGATGCCCACGATGGAGGGTGCTACTCGGCCAAAGAGATTGCACGACGACTAACATCGAGAATGCCAACAACCTACTAAACTTCTTCGACCTCCTGGACAAGCTCCTAGAAAAGTTCACAAACGTCTATGTGCGTAATCATGTTAGTGTATAGTAGGGTTGCTCGACTGAACGAGTCATTTAGAATGGCTTGGGTTCAATCAGTAGAGAGGAGTTGGTTTTCAGTTAGCGCGTGTGTGAGTGGAGTTCAAAGTTTGCTGGTTCTGGCTGAAGATCGTGGATCAGTGGCTTCGTGCAGCCAGTGCACGGTGAATTTGGCCAGAACTATTGTGTGATTGCCTATGGGCCTAATAAAAGAAAAAACAAAAAGGGGAATCAGTGGAGACCTCATAGCCAAAAATTCCTCTCATTCGTTAGGTACTATTCACCATCTGAATATTGTCTGTATTTCTTCAATGAGCTTGTGTGAGCTTATCAAGAGTGATCTGATCAAGGCAGCTGGTCTAGCTGCTTCAACAAGTGGTATCAGAGTTGCGAGTAACTGCTGATAATGTCTAACGATGGTTCCCCCTCCCTGAAGTCCCCTCCTCCGGCTAGGATCTGCACCGACGATGACAGCGGGTTCAGCAGCTGCACATTTGGTGATAATGATGGCTCGGGCGTATACAATGCCACTGAGAGCCAGAAGGTGGTGGTGTAGAAGGTGGTTAGGGAATCAAGCGGTACTTTGTCGCTGCCCATATTGACATGCACATATTACTCCGATTGGGCTCTTCTGATGCGAGTCAATCTACAAGCGCAAGGCACATGGGAAGCGATTGAGCCCGGCACGACAGACTATCACGTTGATCGACTTGTGTTGGTGACGAATTTGCGTGTAGTACCGTCGAAGATGCTCCAATCATTGGTGACAAAGGACATGATGAAGCAGGCGTGGGAGGCTGTTGTGATGTGGCAAGGGGTGCAGCGCATCCACGAGGCCAACGCCCAAAAGCTTCGTCAAGAGTTTGAATCAATCAGGTTCAAGGATGGAGAGTCCATTGATGATTTCTCAATGTGGATTTTGGGGCTGGCCAACCGTCTTCATGACCTCAGCGACGAGCTATCAGACGAGAAGGTTGTCCGCGAGTTCTGGCTAACATGTTCGCGCAGGTCACCATCTCAATTGAGTCTCTGCTGGACATGTCCATGATGTCCGTTGAGGAACTCACCGGGCGATTATGTGTTGTGAAGGACCAGTGTGCGTCATCCGAGATGCCATCGAGCAGGAAACTGCTTCTCACCGAGGAGGAGTGGTTGGCGCACGGAAAGAAGAAGGAACAAAGAGAAGGATATCATGGTGGTGACCATAGAAGTGGTGGCCACGACGGTGGCTAATCATGTGGCCGTGGGCGTAGAGGCGGCCGAGGATACGGTGGTGCGAACGGTGGCACGGGTGATCGATCCAAGGATAAGTCCTACAAACTGTAATAAGTATGGACATCATGAGAAGGATTGTCACAAACCTCATCGGGAACGGCGAGATGAGGTGAATTTGGCCAAATCAGATGAAGAATAACCTGCACTACTTCTGGCCGAGGTATGCCTGGAAAAATCGGTGCGCACTCTGGACAATTCCTAGAAGCTGCTGGTCGCCAGTGCTACCACTCAAGATGGTGTGTCGTACTTGGACACTGGTGCCAGTAACCATGACCGGTGATTGTGATGCTTTCATGATGCTAGAATGGACATGGGTGGCACGGTGCAGCTTGGAGATGACACGACAATGCAAATCTGTAGAAAGGGCTCCATCATCCTCAAGTACTGAAATGCTGAACATCAGACACTGATCGAGGTATATTACATCCTCAACTCCAGAATAATATAATTACTTAGCTGGAAGAAGCGGGGGGGGGGTGCAAAATTGTGATTGAAGATGGAATTCTGACCATAATTGATCAAGATCGACAAGTGCTAGCTCAAGCAGCAAGAACTGGCAACAGGATGTACAAGCTTAATCTGAGCATCACCTCACTAGTGTGTCTTCTGAGCAAAGGGGGTGATCCATCCTGGGTGTGGCATGAGACATATGACCATCTCAATTTCAGAGCACTGAAGAGCTTGAGTAAAGCAAAATTGGTGAGAGGTATGCCTGAAATTACTCATCTTGAGCAGCTTTGTCAATGTTGTGCTTTGGGCAAGCAAACTAGAGTTCCATTCCCTCGGTCTTCTTTGTATCAAGTTGGAAAGGAGTTGGAGATGGTGCATGGAGATCTGTGTGGTCTAGTGACACCCACCTCACTTAGTTGAGACAAGTTTTTCTGCTAATTGTGAATGATTTCAGTAAATATATGTGGTTAGAGGTGATGAGAAACAAAAGTGATGCACTGAGGATGTTCAAGAAGGTGAAAGCTTATGCTGAGAGCCTCACCATAATCAAGCTTAGAGCTTTTCACTCAGATAGAGGAGGGGAGTTCAATTCAGATGAGTTCAGCAGATACTGTGAGGACCACAGCATCAGGAAGTGTACCACTGTACCATATTCCTCATAGCAAAATGGTGTGGTTGAGAGGAGGAATAGAATAGTGGTCGCAATGGCAAGATGTATGCTGAAGAGTAGAGGGATGCCTAGTATTTTCTAGGCTAAAGCTGTAAAGACAACAATGCATGTGTTGAATAGAGCTCCCACAATGTGTCTGAATGGAAAACCCCCCTATGAAGCTTTCTTCAAGAAAAAGCCAAATGTTGAGTATTTCAGAACTTTTTGGGCGTTTGGCTCACATGAAGAAATTAGGCTCTGGACAAATAAAGCTCAATGATAGGTCAATAAATACTATTCTACTCGAGTATGAACCAGGTTCAAAGGCATATAAGGTATATGACCCTGTGGCATAGAAAGTGCATGTTACCCAAGATGTTTTTGAAGGAGACAAGGGCTGGTTGTGGGAAGAAAAAGGTGATGCAAGAGATTATGAGGTTTTCACTGTGAAGTACAAGTTTAATGATGGTGCAGATCATTTGCAAGATAGTGGTGGTGAATGGCAAGGCTCAGTTCAACAGGCTGCTGCTCCAGTAGTGTTGTTAGATAATTTTCAGTCTTCTGTAGAAGCCGAGTCTGGTAGTTTTCAAATTGGGTTCTCTACCCCAGTGAGAGTCTCTACACCACATCAAAGTAGTTATGGTTTGGTTTCACCACCCACTGGAGAATCTCAAGACTCTGAAGGAAATCCATAGAAATTTCATGCTCTTGAGAACATCTATTGCAGCACTGCACCAGTGCCATTGTCTAAAGAAGTTGACACTGAACAAGAAGAATATTGTTTGGTGGCTACTGAGGAACCTTCAATTGTTGAGCAAGCATTGTCTGAAGAGAAATGGAGACAAGCTATGGAAAAAGAGATGAGGGCAATTCATGAGAACAAAACTTGGGAATTGGCCAAACTGCCAGTTAGGCACAAAGTCATTGGGATGAAATGGGTGTATAAGCTAAAAAAAGACCCAGAGGGTAATGTGGTCAGACACAAGGCAAGATTAGTTGCCAAAGGGTATGCCCAAAGGTAGGGGTGGACTATGATGAAGTCTTTGCTCCTGTGGCCATAATAGAGCCAGTGATGTTTTTTATTACTTTGGCAGCTGAAGGAGGTTGGGAAATGCATCACATGGATGTAAAATCAGCATTCCTAAATGGTGATATCACTGAAGAAGTGTATGTTCAACAAACACATGGGTATATTGATGTTGCTCACCAGAGCTATGTGCTCAGATTAAAGAAGGCTATCTATAGTCTTAAGCAGGCACCTCGTGCTTGGAATGCAAAATTGGATACCTCACTGCTCTCACTTAGTTTTGCTCGAATCCCAACTAAACATGGTGTGTATAGAAGAGAAGAAGCAAGTGAGTTACTCCTAGTTGTTTATGTCGATGATCTGGTTATTATAGGTTCAAGCAGCAAGAACATTGGGCAGCTCAAGGTGTAGATGTGCTCTCTATTCAAGATGAGTGACCTTGACCTGCTAAGTTTCTACCTTGGCATAGAGGTAAAACAAGGGAAGGAGGAGATCACTATGTGTCAGAGCACATATACAAAGAAAATTCTGAAAGCTTTAGGTATGTCAAGCTGCAAATCCTGTGTAATCCCAATGGAAGCCAAGGTGAAACTGGCCAAGGATAGTGGTAAGCCTCCTATGGATGAAACTGATTATAGAAGTATAGTTGGAAGTTTGAGGTATCTGGTAAATACAAGACCAAATATGGCCTACTCAGTTGGAGTGGTGAGTAGATACATGACAAGACCTACTGCACAACACAAAGCTACAATACAATAGATACTAAGGTATGTGAAGGGGACACTGAACTATGGCTGTGTTTTCAGAAAAGGGATACAAAATGACGGCGAGCTTGTAGGGTTAAGTGATAGTGAACTTGCAGGAGATTGTGATGGTCGAAAGAGCACTAGTGGAATGGTATTTTTCTTTGGGGCAAAAGCTGGTTACTTGGTGTTCCCAGAAGCAAAAGACAATGGATCTTTCATCATGTGAAGTTGAGTACATGGCAACTGCAAGTGCAGTTTGTCAAGGCTTGTGGCTATCTTGGATTGTTGCATATTTACTTGGGAGAAGCATTGAGAAGTTCAAGCTCAAGGTTGACAATTTGTCTACAATAGAGGTGAGTAAAAATCCCGATTATCACAGCAGAAGCAAATATATTGACACGAGGTTCCACTTCATTCGAGATTGCCTAGCTGAAGGAAAGATGGAGATAGAACATGTTGGGATTGATGGTCAACTTGCTGACATCTTAACAAAGCCATTTGGGCTAGTCAAATTTGTTGAAATGAGGCAAGAGCTAGGCATCAAGGAGATTAAGTCGGGACATGATTAAGGGGGTGAAATGTGTCTGTAATCATGTGAGTGTAGAGTTGGGTTGCTGGACTAAACGAGTCATTTAGAATAGCTCAGGTTTAGTCAACATAGAGGAGTTGGTTTTTAGTTAGCGCGTGTGTGCGTGGAGTTTAGAGTTTGTTTGTTCTGGCCGAAGATCATGGATTGGTGGCTTCGTGCAGCTAGTGCACGGTGAATTCGGCTAGAATGTGCGTTGTGTGATTGCCTACGGGCCTTATAAAAGAAAAACAAAAAAAAGAAGGGGAATCAGTTGAGACCCTGGAACCAAAAACTCCTCTTGTTCGTTCATCGCATGAATATTGTCTATATTTCGTTAATGAGCATCTGTGAACTTATCACAAGCGATTCGATCAAGGCAGCTGGTCTAGCTGCTCCAACAACGTCAACCTCGACGACACTGACCTTGTCACTCTGCAAGGTAATCTACAAGCTGAAATAATAAATGTAAGCAAACACAACTTTGCATACAATTCAACCTTAGAAAATTCTTGATATGGTTCGCGCACTGATCTCAACAAATTTCTACTTCAGGAGTGCGCACATTCGGTAAAGTGCATTGTCAATTCACGCTGGAGAATTGCACCACAATTTTCACAATAACTGCTACATTTCTAAAGACCCAGCCTAAATAAAATTTTACAAGACCTAATACAACAATTTTAGGAAAAGATCTCCAACAAAAATTTATAAAGCCTATCAATGTTTTGGAGACACTTAATGCAAACATTTGCTAGACCTATTGTAACAATTTTAAAATGGACTTACAGAAAAAAAAATATGAACCCTAGATCTACACAACATTCTCGAAAGGCCTAGTTCAAACAATTTTTTATTTATTTTTTATATGATTGCCAACATTCATTCATGAGATAACACAAAAAGAAATACATTGGAATTTGGAACATATATACTAAAGAGGGATATATGAAAAGAGAAATATGTATTTGTGTTTGCATAACTTCAACCCTATCCTAGGCCATAAACATACTGAAATATCTTTAAAAATTGAAATTGGGCAATGCATTCCTCAAGCCCAAGTGCCACAAACATCAACTCATAGATCACACAAAGCAAGTAATTCCTGGGCCATAAACATACTGTAATATCTTCAAAAGAAAAAAAAAATCCAAATTGTGAAATACATTCCTCAAGCTCAGTTGCCACAAAATCAACTCATAGACCACACAAAGCAAGTAATTCCGTTCATGGGCCAATCTATCTATTCATCTAGTCTAAAAGTCATGGCATTTTTGCAAAATAGTCCAACCACGCCATATGCAAAACATGGACAGTTCAATCATGCCACTAAGGAAAATTACGCATCAGATCTTCTCCATGCATTAATTGCATCTGGGTCCTTCAAGCAACTTCAAATCACAATGCCTTGAAATTGGGTCCTCTGCCCCTATCTCTTCCTCACCCTCAACCGGTGTCTCTCTCAATCCCCCCAACCCCACGTCCGTGCGGCGCACCACCTCCATCGGCCGCTACTATTGCCACCACTCTGCAGGTCGTCACCTCCCACTGATGCCATCTCGTCCCATCGCTACCCCCATCCTACCTTGCCATGTCTCCTCCTCCTCCCCAGCCCCCGCCACCTTCCCCGCCTTCTTTCCCCGGTCATCGGTGTGTTTGCTCTGCCCCACCTACTTCTCCCTTGTAACACCATGTGTTTTAGCATTTAGAAGTTAGCTAAAAATCACTCCTTTTTAAAAAAATTCCTAATTATTTAAGTTAACATAAAATCCAGGAAAATATATATGTGTGTATGTATATATTCATATGTGCATATATACATGTATATTATTATTTGGACTATGTATTCCAAAATTCACCAGAGCCAAATTCTAAATTAAACCCAACACTAAATTGAGAATTTGCATTTTTGATATCTTGGTGTTCTTGAATCTTTGTGTGGCGATTTGAATTTGAATGTCTCTCAAATTCAAATCTCTATCTTGGTTCAAATTCAGCTAAACCCAAACCCAACTCAAAATATTGGTTCTAATCCCAATGCGACATATCTCAAATCCAGACCTTTGGATCATTCTCTTAACCAAAGCTTAGAATCTCAATCGTCAGGTTTGTCATCTAAATCAAATCCTGGTTGAGACTCCGGATCAATTTCCTTTACCTCAGATCCTATTTAAACCCAGATTCATACTATTTTTCATAGAATTCAAATTCAAATATAAGTTTGAATCATTCAATTTTGGATTAGATGCGTTCTAAATCATTTCCCTTAGCATCCTAGTTTAGCTCGATTCAATCAGGATTCAAATTCATTCAAATCCTTACTGAATTCTTATTTGAATACAAATTCGAATCATGCAAGACATAGATCAGATACACTTTAAATCAATCCTTTAGTCATATTTATTTCTGCCCCAAATTTGGTTCAATCGTGATTGAAGATCAAGTTTCTTAAACCAATAATTCTCATATCAGTCTCCTTTCTCATATCAGTGTAGCACAACTTGCCCCCTCCCTCTTTGGCCCAAGCCAGCCCACACATCCTTCTCCCTTCCCATCCTTCCTCACTGTCATGTAGGCCCTAGGTATCAGTTCTTTCTACCTTAGATTTGTCCCAACCGCTCACTACCGTCCTCCACCTCCTGCCACTATTCCTCGTCACATCCGCAATCACTCATCGACGACTTTCACTCTCCTTCTCTCTCCGCTCTCACGCACCGCGTGAAATATGGTAGGTGCCACACCACCGCCTGCTCCTCGCGATTGCATGTCTACCACGCACCATGACACAACATGCATGCGTGTCCGCATGCCCGCTAGAGCCGCTGCCATGATCACTAAGAAGAGAAGAGCACTGCACTCTCCCCTCACTTCTTTGCTCCTCACTCCACCTGCAAGAAAACATCCTCCAAGTCGCACACCCATCCACACAAGCGTCGCAGCCGAGCTCTTTCTACCACCACCACCGACCACCGCTCACCCAAGCCCAACTCCACCTTGTTCAGCGCCTTGGTGAGCACCTGCTCTCCTCTCTCCCTTGCTCTGCCTTCCTATTCTCCTTACCAGATAGCCCTTTCTTCGCCTTTGCGCCCAACCTCATCGTCAATGCCAGACTCACCCGAGCTGTTGACTTACGCTGCTAGACCAAAGCCCGTGGAATCGGCCGCACCCATTTCGTCTGTTCCTTCCCTACACCAACACATATACATACATCCACAACGTCGCATCGCAGCGACACCCAGATCATCCCCTTCACCTCGATCGCCGTCGATCACTCCGGTCGAGCTTATCTCCTACTCCTTCTCAACTCGAGTCACCACCTCCCCATCTAGTTCCACCTGCAGTCACAAGGCCACTATCGTCGCATCCTTCCTTCGTTGATGGAGCCTCTCGACCGAGGAGCCCCGACGCCAGTGAGCTCCTTCAACCGGTCGATCTTCCTCTCTCCCTCTCCCGCCGCCTTAGCCACCATTGGCAAGCCCTATCGGACTCCTCCTGGCCAGCGAGTTTTTTTCCGCGGCGCCCCTCTCTCTCCCCGCCCTCTCTCCTTCTCTACTGCTCTCTCTCTCTCTCTCTCTCTCTCTCTCTCTCTCTCTCTCTCTCTTTCCCTCAGCCAGCCTCTCACCCTTTCACAGACAAAAGGCCACCGGCCTTATCCTCTCTGGTTCACACCGACACATGGTCCCTTTGACCAAGCTCCCACCGGCCAACGGCCTTGGTCCACGGTGGACCACCCACCGAGCCACCCCTTAGGTCCACGGCTGTAGACCAAGTTCACCTCACAATGATTCCACAGTCCTCGAACCCGGTCTGAGAAGAAAATTATATGAGATCGGGTCTTACAGAAAGACCCCCATCTCCGTATGACACGTGTCTTCCACTTCTCTCACATGTATTCAATCAGACCGTTAGATCCAGAATGAACGGCATAGATCAGGGTCTCACGGAGACATTTCTGTAAAAGGTCTTATATAATTTTCTTCCCTGTTGTGCGCCCCACCTTCAAGCTTCCTCCAGTCCAAAACCCCATAGACCCAATCTATGAAACAATGCCCTTATCTTTTTTCTAGGATTTCTCCTTTCCAGCTAATCTTTTAAAAGATGTATCTCCTTGTTCTAACTCTGTTATCGATGATTTTTTCGCCGATATTTCTCTAAAATAATGATCTACCATCCTACCAAATCTTGTGTTTTCAGGAGCTCTTTTTAATTTCTCGTTCGTTATTTATTCTTGTGGTAGCTCTTATAACCTAGAAATAGATTTTAATCTTTTAGCTAGGTGATAAATATATTTAAGTATAGATTAAATTAGTGACCGTGATCTAATCTATAACTATAGTTAGTCATATTTAATCTCCTAGCTTAAGTATATATTAACCTTTTAGATAATTAAGAATAGTTTTAATTTTGGAATAACTAAAGGTTAGTTTAATAATTAATGTTTAGAATAGAATATTAATTCAGGCCAAAGTCTATAGATTTAATCTTAGTATAGTTAATATAATAGGTTAACCAGTGTAGCTGCTAGGTAAAATAAATACCGGTCACTAGGAAATAACTGAATATGTTTAACCTAGTTAATTAATCACCTAGTTAATTAATCACGACATTTAAGGATATATAATTTTAAACACCTAGATATATACTTACGTATATATGTACACATGTTCATGTACATATAGACGAGAGTATAGCTCATAAACATATCAATACACGTGCACTCACCTACACATAGAGCACATTAGTTGTCGCTTTCCGACAATTATGCTAATAGAAGCTGACCTAGTTAATCATGACTTGATTAAGTTTTCTCTTAAGTTAATAAAATAACTAGGTTAAAAATTTGACCGAGCTTCACTAGATAAACCCACTAGACTCACTACATAAAAAAAGTCATTAATAACGGGTGATAACCGTATTAGTGATGGGTTCCATACCCGTCACTCTTATCGCATCACTAATGATATGTCACTAATGAGGTCATTAGTGACGGGTCATAACCGTAACCCGTCACTAATGTTCAGTCATTAGTGACCGGTCGTAATCGTGACCCATCACTATCGACTGAACATTAGTAACGGGTTGTAATCTTGACTCGTCACTAATGATCAATTAACATTTTTCGTATTTTTTGGATACAAAAAGTCAAAAAAAAATATTTTTTCACCCGAGCCATCCCAACGTAGGCCCATCCCATATGCCTCACAAGTCACGTTTTTTTCATATTGTTTTCAAGTTTACGTTCCATGGGAATAGAACCCGTGACGTCCTTTTCGCGTATGTAGCTACCTTACCACCTCTACTATCACATAGTTATGATAGAAACCGGATATTTTATCATTTTAACCTTATTTGCCAAAGGTTATTAGTGATGCGTCATAACCATAACCCGTCACTATTGACTAATTTTTTCAAATTTCGTCAAGGGTTATAATTTGTTAGGTGACCTGGAGTGCATTCGGTAAAACGGGCATAACTTTTGCATACTGACTCTGATTTCAACATTTTTTTTTTGCTCTATGGATATCTAAAAAAAGTCCTTGACTTTGTCGGGTTCGAAGAATTTTTCGAGGCCAAAAATAGCTTGAAAGATTGAGTTCTCACCCTCGGAAGTTTCTGCACTATTTTAAGAACATGCGTTTATGTCCATAGCCATCACACCTTACAACAAACTTGAGCAGAAATGTACAATGATTTATATTCTAGTGCTGTTGAGGTGAAAAAAAATAAGAGAAAAATAAAATAAAGATAAAAAATATTTGCGAATATCGTCATTAGTGATTGGAGTTGGTCATTAGTGACGGATTACAAATTGACCCTTCACTAATAACTGATATAGGACGATACGTCATTAATGAGTGGATCATTAGTGACGGGTCAAATTGTGACCACTTATAATGACTGGCCTATGACGACCTGTCACTGATGACCTTATCATTAGTGACGGGTCACAACTTGACCCGTCACTAATAACTGGCCTAAGACGACCCATCACTAATGACCTTATGATTAGTGATAGGTCACAACTTGACCCGTCACTAATAACTGACCTAGGAGGACCCGTCACTGATGACCTAGTCAGACCTGTCACTATTATCATCAGTGACAGGTCATGTTACGACCCGTCACTAATGACCACTCATTAGTAACGGGTCTATATCTGGTCCCGATCAGAAGGGATATTAGTGACGCGTACTTATTGGACCCGTCACTAATAGGACATTAGTGGCGCGTGTTGAGCAGCCATCACTAATGTGGTGTCTCCTTTGTTGGTTTCTTACATAGTGGCTCCATATGTCAGTTTCGCATAACTAAGAGTAGCTGATCATCTTTCCACTAGGTTAGCTTAAGTCGTTTTTCCAATCGTTCTTCTCTCACTTTGGTATTCATTTGATTTTGTTTTGGTGTTCATTTGTTTAGTTGATGTGCGCTTTTCATTGTTAATGTGCGTAGGTTTAAAGCCAAGAATCTAAGCAAGGACATGGAGAATGAACTGAAGGCAGGACTTGATGATGAAGAACCTGGGAGACTCGAACGAAAAAGACCAATCAAGAATTGACCTTCATCAAGGCAAATCCTTACTCCTTGATCATGCTAATCCTATGTTTGCAATAGAATAAAATAACGAACTAAAACCTGGTAGTTATACATGCATGCTATATAATAGTTTATGTTTAAATGCTAGTGTTAGTTATAACTCATTTACTGAGCCATACTACAATCACTACTCGCTATATTCAAATAGTAACCCTAGAATACTCCCAATACATAATATAATGATATTGGATGAAAACTTGTCAATATTGGACGAAGCACGTCGTGGTGAAAGCTCAAGTCTCTTCCTCTCTGTTTTCCCTAGCCAGGTAGGAGTGAGGGCATCCTGTGCATCGAGATGGGTGCATCGCCTAGGGTCTTCATGGAAACGACAAAGGAGGGCGATGAGCACGGGTGACTTGCTGGCTCTATAAGGAGGAGAGTGGCAAGGAAGACGACACCATTGGAGGAATACAAGGAGGGTGATGGGGGAAGCAACCCTAAATCTCGACGTCTTGAGTGTGGCATCGGTGTAGGGAAGAGGGAATATGTGCCTTTTCCTCTCTCCACAGTAATCAGCGCTGCTATGCCTGCGTTCAATGCTGATATTCAAGACCAGCACAAGGTACGTACCATCGCACTGTCAATGTTCCTCGGCACAAAGTCAGAAATTAGTCGAGTCGTCTCTATTTCTTCGTTTATAAGTTTGTTTGTTCTTAACGGTAGATATATTGCACCATTTCCAAATTACTACATATACTTAAGCGCTGTCAATAGCTACTTTCATATTAAAGCCTAAATGAATGCAGTTGTGTAGATACCCTTCAAATAGAAATCAGAGAGTGCTCAAATGACAATCAACTTGCTCTTCTCTGAATTTCAGTTAGTGGTCTACTGAATGTTATGTTTGTAAAAGCAACCAAAATGAAAATTCCAAAATAAGCTTTGCAAAATGGAATAGTCTGAGCAATGAAGACGCCACTACGGATACTATATCAAATCTACAGTTGGGTACAAACTGTGGTTTCTATATTATCAAATGGCTTTACCAAGTTTTCTTTAAGTTACTTTCCGCGTTCTATTTCTTCCACACAAAATCTCTAATAGTACAAGCAGCTGTAGTAGTCAACACCGGTTTACTTTTCATGGTTATCACAAGACTGATGTTTCTTGCTATCCTTCATTGTCACAATTTAAAAGATGTTGTACCATACTTTTTTTTCAAAATGGACAAAGTAACTTTAATAGCACGGTTCCTGCCAAACAATATCTTGATTTGCTTGCTATTATAAGAAACCTCCCTTCTAATTTCTAAGTATAGTTACCTATATTTAAGTATCAAACCCCTTCATGTTTTTTAATACATTTGATATTTGAATGCTACTGAAGCATATCTATAAATATCTAATATTGTTGTTTGCCGTATCTCTTCTATCTAAAGTATGAGTTGGTTCCTGCGTCATCACCCTCCCACCGTAGTAAACCAATTAAAAAACAGGGAAAAACCTCTCCCACTTGTCAAACGCAACCCATCTCGTGTCCCCCAATCTGCTATGTTTTCCTTCCTCCAGGCGGGATTGGAGCAGAGATTCAAACGGCGATGTTCATCCACATGCCGAAGGATGAGCGCTGCTGTCCTCCTGCGAGAAAATTGATCCCGAATTGACGGACCCTGGCCTGACGTGATCATCCATCCTCCTACGAAGGGACATGAGCAGAGCAGCCATGGAGATTCGATCAAGGCAGCCAAAGGCACCTACATCCCCTGAATCCAAGCAAACGGTTGACATGGCGTAGGCGATGGGTCCGCGGTCGTCGACACTCAGCGGTGTCAAGTTGCAGTGGATATAGCATAGATGATGATTAGTCCATTGCTTGGTTTAGTTTCTCAATATACTCCATTAGATACGCTGATGATTAGTTCATCGCTTGTTTGTTGTGAGCATGAATAATATAGCAGATATGAGTTCAATCATAATCATTGGTTTGCAGTTAAATTATCTTCTTGGCCAAGGAGTCTGCTACTCAAACTGAATCCAAGGCCACTGCAAGAATGTGACACGGGTTGCAGCTGCCCACTTCTACACCGACCTCAGGGATGCATGAACTGCCCTTGCAGGTGACCTTTCTCCCTTCTCATCACCGGGTGGCACGCATATCGCTGACTGTGGCACCGAATCACAAGCAGCCAGGTACATCTTAATGGATGCATGCCAGGTGATCAACGGAATTACCCTGTAGTTCACATCTACTTAAATTAGGTTTTTTTATTCGTTTTACTATTTGACTGAATCATCTGCTTCTTTGTGCTTCCGAATAGGAGTCGTGCATTAGTCGACATGAGCCTACCAAAGTCAGGAGTGGCCTGCGAACAACGTGAATTTGATTTGTTGAGGCCTCTCTGCCTTTGTTCCGGCACAAGTTGTTTCAGAAAAACTTGCCTTGTATTTTCTTGGAGTGTAACTGGTGGAAGTAAAAGGTGATTTGGATTTGATTTGTTCAGCTTATCATGCTTCGAAGGAGAGGTGCAGGGTGAGTCACAATCCCAGGCTTTTAGAACAGGGGGAAAATGAGCTATGTTTGATACATTGCATGGATTTGAGGATGACACATGAATTCCTTCCATAGATTTGCTTTTAAATTGGCTAATTCAAACACAAGATGCAAATATCTGTGATTCTATAATTTGGCGTTCATTGTTAGGAGAGTTAAACATGATAGAGATTACTGTCACTAATATGCACATCAGATTCATTTACTATTGTATTATTTGTTGTGCTAAAATCGGAATGCTGGTAATTTTTATGGATACGATTGACAGGAATGCAGGGGATCATGACTCATCAGTGCCCATTTCTTTGAGGACATGTTATTGGAAAGAGCTCACTCAGTTCATGGTAATCAGTAATATTTATTTTTGTTATGTTATTATGGGATTTCAGATCCACGCTGATGCATGCACTCTTTTCTCTGTCTGTCCACCACGTACATAGTCCTCAATCCGCTTCTTTTGGCTATTGCTTATGAAAGCTCATGTTCTGTCTAGAGACATAGGATTATTGCATTATGGGCTTAACACAAACGCTCGAGTCTTTTACCTCAATCAAGCAATATGGTTCTTTAATTACTTATCTGCAGCTACATAGAAGGATATAACAATATTTGCTATCACCATCTGGCACATTTGGGAGGCAAGAAATGCAGCCAGAAATGGAGAAAACTGGGTGCACCCTCGTTGCGTCGCAGAGAAAGTTAAAGCATATGATGACAGGTGTGCATAATTTTTTTACTAAGAATTTTATAATTGTAGTATTGATTGCTATACTTCTAAGTAACCTCTACGTTTTATAATTGTAGTATTGGTTGGCGTCACTTGAGATGGAGCTGGCTGCAGTGAAGCATGAAGGTTTTTGTTGGGAAATATATCCGAGTCCA
The DNA here is from genome assembly GCF_958298935.1 of Phragmites australis. Lineage (NCBI taxonomy): Eukaryota > Viridiplantae > Streptophyta > Magnoliopsida > Poales > Poaceae > Phragmites > Phragmites australis. Next base: position 24,782,323 of record NC_084931.1, read on the forward strand.
ATGGACCTCATTCTAGAAAGAAGCTACTGATCGCTATTGTAATAATGACAAGCTTTGTCATGAAAAACTACTGTGATGATGTCAGCAAATCATGGCTTCTGACAGGTATCACTTCATACTTGCATTAACAGCAGTAATCCTTTCCTAGAAAAACTATAGTAATACATGTATTTGGAAATCCAGTAGCAATAATTAACTCACAAAGTGTTTATAGTGCTTTGAACATAAAAATGATCATTTTTCTACATTTAATCATATTAACAGGTCATTGTATATTGATACCAGTAACTAGAGAACTTTTTTCATGCCAATCAAGAGGGAAGGTCACAACTCACAGGCACCGAGACACAAGGTAAGTATAGTGCCATAACAGATACACCTCTTTAGTGTGACTTGCCTTATTGTGTGATGTGCCAATTTGATCCAAATTTTAGTCAATTATCTTAGTTTTTTTTATTTGGTATGTTCCAAGTGCATCCTGTCCATGTTGATGCCTCATCTCCGGAAGTAATGCTTAAAGGTTGATGTCTCACCTTCAGAAGTAATGAATATTTTTCTTGCCATTCACAATTATTTAATTGCTAATTTGTAGTCAAGTTGGATTCATGCATTTATGCTTATATGTAGAATTTTTCGTACCCGTGATAAGGGAATGTCCATTCTATTCCTGCAGAACAAAACCCTTAAGAGTAGACATTAAATTTGATAGTTGAAGGCATCATATTGGACTATGGTGTAGTATGTATAGCTAATAATATAGGTAGGCCTAGAACTACAAGAACAACTGACATGCTATGGTGATATTTTATATGTTGTAGGATATTTTTATTATGTAAATGGTGTTGTCTTCAACATCTTATGTTGAATATTTCTGATTGGATGTTTTAATAAGATGTTCAAAGTAGTAGTATATGTTTCTTTCAGAATAGATGCAAAGATCGTAACCTATTTAAATAGATAGAAACTTACTTGTTTATAAATTGTAGTATATAATTAAATAGTTGGCTTAATTGAGAAAAAATTGGGTCCGCACTAACACTGAACTAGAGAGCCGTGCGGCTCCAGACCACATCAGCGATTTTTTGTCCATCCGATCCATGTCGTCGCTCACGGAGCGCCTAGCTAGTGCGGTCCACGTGTCGGTCGCTTGTTGGCCATGGCAAAATATCTCCCTCTCGAGGTTTCTACGCCCACGTCGCTCCCTTCCCCGTCTCGTAGGTTTGAAAATGCATCGGTTACCGCTCGAAATGCGCGGTAACCGACCCTCTCGGTCCAGCTTGGTTTTGTAATGTGACCGGTAACCGAATTTGAATTCAAAAAATTCAAATCGATTTTGAACAAACTCAAAAAAATCCATAAAAAACTAGAGGTGATTCTAAGAGTATCTGTGGAAAGAATTTTCAAAAAACATGTCGTTTGCATCACCAAATAGGCGATCAAAGTGAGGTAGTCGGTTAAACAGGCTGAGAAGTTGTAAAGGCCGAAACAGGCCGAATGCACAGTAAAATCGGCCCGTTTCGGCCCACATGGAAGGGATAAGGTTCCTCGGCGTTCTGGTCAGCGCTGTGCACAGAGAAATTTCCCCCACGCTCCTCTCTACAGTCGAAACAGCACCTTCGTCGCCCGGCCGACCAAATCCGCGGCACTCCGGCATGAATCCGGCGACCGAGTGGCGATTCTCGAGCGGATAGGCTCGGTAACCGACCACATCGCAGCGGTTACCATCCGACTTCGAAGAACAGCGCGGATTCCCTGCCGTAGACCGATTACCGACGAAGCATGTTCGGTAACCGATCTTTTCTCTGTGATTTCTCGTGTTATTCAAACGGTAATAGTGGCGAGGTGGGCGGTAGGTACTTGTGCGGTTGATTATGACAATGCAGTGCCTAATGCGCTCAGTTATCGACCATTTAGTAGCGATTTTTCGTGTAATATGGTCGGTAATCGGTATTAGTAGGGCAGCAGTTCGTTGTGTAGTCGATTAGGAAGATTTAGTGGTTGATTCGCTCGGTTATCAACCCTATTACGTCGGTTACCTTATACATGCAAATGTTGTTAATATTCATTTAAGTTAATCGACCATTTACTAGCGATTTTACGTGCAAATGTTGTTAATATTAGTTCAATTTAACATGCATGGACATAATTATTAGTAGGTTAACCATTGACTTTTCTTCTTCCAACAGAGATAGCACAAACTAATCGATGGCGGATAGAGATGTGGTGTGGCAGCACGGGAACAATTTGGCCCCAGGGTTTAGGTGCAATTACTGCAATAAGGAAAAGAAAGACGGTGGTGCCACAAGGTTGAAAGAACATTTAGCAGGGCGCAGATCGAATGTTATACATTGTGATAGGGTGCCTCTAGATGTGCGTTATTATTTCAGACGTGAGCTGGATAGGGCAAGAGATAAGAGAGGGGAAAGGCTGAGGAGAGGTTTCGGAGGCAAGAGTCAGCAAGAGTTCAGGTAGATTTGACAAGCGACAATGAGGACATGGAAGAGGAACAGGTGCAGCGTGTCATGGCTCAGTCGAGGGATGAGGAAGAGTTCAGGAGGAGGGCAAGTGAGTCCTATGAGCATGGAGGTGATAGTGGTAGTGACAGAGGAGGCACTGTGTTAAAGAGGATGCTTATGAGAGCATCTTCAACAAGGGAGCCACCACTAAGTGTTAGAGATTACAATGTTGCTTTAGCAGAAGCCCCTGTGCAGCCGAAGATTGACACCGAGTCATGGAGTGCGAAGGGAAAGAAAATGAAGAAAGCTATTGATTTGGCATGGTCCAAATTTTTCCACACTTAAGGCATTCTTGGTAGAAGAGCGGACGATGCATTCTTTGTTGCTGCAGTGAAAGAAACACAGAAATGGGGTGAGTGATTAAGTTTGTAATGAATTTATTGTTGTCATATTTCTTTCTTTTTGACTTATGACCATTTGTTCTGTAATAGGCGAGGGTGTACCATCTCCAACTGGCCGGGATATAGATGGTAAGTATCTGGATGAGAACGAAAGTGCATTGAAGAAAATATTTGACAAGTGGAAGCTAGAATGGCCAGAGTATGGTGTGACCATCATGTGTGATTCGTGGACTGGACCGACGCACATGAGTATTATTAATTTTCTCTTATATTGCAATGGTCGTATGTTTTTTCATAAGTCCGTAGATGCAACTGGCTATAGTCAAGATGCAAAGTATTTGAACAAAGTACATTATTTTGCTAAGTTGGTAACATAGTATTTTAATTGTTGCATATTTATTTAGTTGATTCTTTTATGCAGGAGATAAGAGGAGTGGTCAATGATTTGGGGCCACAAAATATTGTGTAGATCGTGACTGATAACGGGTCCAACTATAAGAAGGCATGTCAGGTTCTCAGAAGGGAATATCCTGCTATCGCGTGGCAGCCTTGTGTGGCTCATATGATAAATTTAATGTTGAAATCAGTTGGTAAATTTAGAGAACACGACATGGTCATTCAAAGTGCAAGGTCCATATCGCAATGGTTGTACAATCATTCAAAGCTACATGAAATGATGAAGGACGCGATTGGTGAAGATTTGGTGAGGTGGAATGCCACAAGATTTGGCACAAACTATCTATTTCTTGATAGCTTTCTACGCCGAAAGGATAGGTTCATGCAATGGATGGCATCTAGTGAGCTCCAGCAGTCTCGCTACATTAGTTCTGATATTGGGAGATATGCACATAGTTGCCTATCCAGCTTACCATGGTGGGACAATCTTAAAATGGTTGTCGATTCCGTTCAACCATTGTATGCATTCCTCCGATTTGCTGATCAAGACAAGGTGCCAACATTGAGTGAGGTGCTCCTGAGATACACTGTTGTGAAGCAGGAGTACGATTCATTGTATCACAATGATAGGAATTCTTTTGAAAAGTACTGGCAATTATCGATCGTAGAATGCATGATCTAGCGAATGGGACCTACATGAATGCCGGTGATACACTCCTACCACTTGCAGTCTTATTGTACTAATGCTTATATTTCTAATGCTTATGGTACTAATGCTTCGATCATCAACTTGCAGCGGCCACCCTGAACCCCCGCACGCACTACGCGTATGGCATGGGTCCAAACTTGTTCGAAGATCTCCGGGCGGCATTCGAGAGGATGACCGATATTAGTACTGCCGCGGAAGCACTTATTGAGGTTGAAACATACTGGACAAAGTCTCCGTCGTTCGCGGTCCGCTCACTTCATGAATGGCTTGTGACGGCATGACTCAACCTGGTACGAATTGCGTTGACATATCTAACTGTTGCATCATTTTATCTACTTTTCCAACCCTTATATCACTTTACCTACTTGCAGTGCAATGGTGGTCTATGTTTGGTTCATCTACACCTACACTAACAATACTTGCTAGACGTCTAGTGTCTCAGTGCGCTTCATCTAGTGGGTATGAGAGGAACTGGAGTACATTTTCATTTATCCACACCAAAGTTTGCAACCGCTTAAGCTACAAGAAGCTTCATAAGTTGGTATATGTCAACTACAGCCTAAGAATACAGAACAATTTGGATGCAGGCATCAGGTCGACTGTTGATGATGATCCATTTCAGCGGCTTATGGAGCTCACATTGAACGAGGAGAACAATCCGCTCCAGGACTGGATGGAGACCGATAGATCAAATGTTGCCCCTGAGCTTGATGAGGAGGACACAGACAGTGACATACCCCTGCCAACTCACCTAGTGACAGACACAGCGAACCCACAAGATTTACAGCAGTGTGTTGCTAAAGTGGTAGGTGACACACGGGAAAGAGGAAGAAGCAAATGGCGCATACAAAGAAGAGCAAGAAGATTAAGGGTAAGGACAAAAGACAAGTGCAAAGCGATGAGAGCACAGATAGCGGTGATGATGACAGCAGCTCAAAGACAGATAGCAGTGACGATGATGGTCAGGGCGGCGATGTTCCTCCATGCCCATCCTTTGCCGTTGCTCCTGTGCAATTCACTGGTGAGAGTCAGTTTTCGTATGCTGTAGCGAAAATGACCATATTAGGCCATGATTGTGATTTTGGTGATTAATGACAACATAATCAATGGGACTAACATGTTTGTCAAGAATATATGTTAGTAGGTCTCATGGATGTAATACATGAAGAAGCCACCAAAGCCGGGATGAAGTTTTGGTTGAATTGGACAAGTTCCAGAGAGTTTTGCCTCACCGGATGGTTTGGTGTTGAATGTGTTACACACACCGGACAATGCACAGTGCATACAGACAGAGGAAGGTTTGCCTCACCAGATAGTCCGGTGATCAGTGTGGTGCACACCGAAGCAATTCCACCAGAGAGGTTGCAAACATGGAAGCCCGGAGTTCAAGGCATCAGATAGTCCAGTGTAAATGAAGTGCACACACCGGACAATGAACAGTGCAAAGACGAAGAAGAAACAGAAGACCCCGCCGGATAGTCCAATGATTGATTTGAACACACCAGAGGAAAGCACCGGAGCATTGTTGACAAAGGGGAGAATGCAGTGACCTCACCGGAAGGTTCGGTGCTCTGAAGATGTATACACCGGAGCATATTTTCCAGAGAGGGTTGCATTGGCTCGGCTGACTGAGGATAACTCACTAGATGGTCCGGTGATGAAGTGATGTGCATCGGGAATACACCGGAGCAATTTACACAGAGAAGAAGTTGGCTCGGATGGTTAAGGTATATTCACTGGAATGTTCGGTGATGATGTTGCAGTATACACCGGAGTATATAGTGTTTACAGAGATTTGAGTGGGGTTCCAACGGCTAGTGTGTGAGAGTGTACTCACCGGATGATCCGATGTTAGAACTACTATTCTCACCGGATCATCCGGTGTCAACAGCTTTTTAGAGCCGTTGGGTTAACGGCTAGTGCGCGAGTTTGAGGCTATACATACCCCTCCACTCAGTCTTTTGTGTGTGCTGGAGTCTAGAGAAGTTCATATACACCTGAGAAGACATCCAAGCAACCAAAGTGCTTAAAGTGATCATCCAAGGCGATTAAGCACAAGATTAGTGAGTGATTAGTGCTTATAGGCCTAGAGAATGAGTTGCTAGGTGATTGCTGCCTAGAGAGTGGATCAAGGAGTGATCCAACAGTGTACCTCTTAGTACGTCGGTACTTTGGAGTCTTGGTGACTAGCCGGCAAGCTTGTTGACCCTCTGACTTGGTGTGGAGCGGCGGCAAGGCGATTGTGCGGGGACGCGGAGACCCTTGCCTTTGTGGCTCAAGCTCCGAAGCGATCACGGCGACGAGGAACCGGAAGAGAGGCTAGTGGTGAGACCTTACCTTGGTGGCTTGGTGGCTCATTCTGGTGGAGGCCTTGTCTTTGTGACTTGGTGGCTGAAAGGCTGTGACCGGGTGTCGATCCATCTAGGCTAGCCACATACCCCCTTGTAATAGGCCCAGATCAATACAAGATAAACAAGACATATGGTTATTATCCCCAGGGAGGCCCGAACCTGTATAAAAACCTCTCGTGTGTTCTCCTACAATTCGTCTACTCAAAGCATCCCCCAATTCTTCAACAAGTTCGTTAGATCGATGGTTCATAAATCATCGATAGCTGGCGCTGTCCGAAAGAGCTTTCTAGCGACGATTCTAGTGATGAGGTAAGTCACTTTATAGATCAATGTGCCAACGATTACAACATCGAGTTTGAATCACCCGGCTGCCAAGACAGCCGTGAATGCCCTATTCACCACAAGATGGCATCTTCCCCCGCAATTTCCAAGAACATGGATTGTCGAGATACCTATCCGGAGCAATGAAATGAAAAATCCATGATGGATCTGCCATCAAGCGGGTTATGCAAGCCTTCACAGCATAATACCCAGATCTTTAGCCACTCCCATTGGCTAGATATCTCTCCCCATTACCTACGGGAAGTATGACAACTTTGAGATGAAAAAGATTCTATTCGACGTTGTCGACTTTGAGTCATCATACAATGCCATCTTGGGAAGACCTACTCTTGCCAAATTCATGGCACGCACTCATTATGCTTATCAGTGCATGATGATCCTAGGACCCAAGAGAGTCATCACCGTCCGGGGTTGTCCCAAGGTAGGCCTCCGTTGCAACAAGTGGAGTCTCGACATGACAGTTCAACACCAACCAAGTAAGGAACCTAATAGCTCAAGGATCAAGGTGAACAAGAAGCCTCAATTATAACCATGAACACATTGCCTCGAGACACAAACCTACAAACCTAAGGGTTGGGTTGTAGGATTAGTTTAGAACCCATGTAGCAGTGCATACGCTACCCCCGAAGTAATAAGGGTCATTGCTTATCGGCTTAATCTAGTATGTGTCATTTAGGTTTAAGGTTTTAGGTCTACAATAGATCATGGGTTGTCAATAAGCTCTGTAAATCCCAAGCATAAATACTAAGAGTACATTCATAATAATAAAGATCATATTGCCTAGAAAGTCATTTGAATTCTTTTCGTGCCTTACTTGTCTTTCTGTGCGTCCTCATGCCTGACAACGGGATAAGCCGCTTCTCGGGTTCCTCATCCCAAACACGCACCCGAGGCAGTGAAAAGCTTTTCTCGACCCAAAGGCAATATGAGCTCTTTTCTTTTATTGTGTTTCTATTTAGACTGCTTACTCGTAAAATTCTTCTAGATAGACAGTCAGGGTCTTAACAAGTACTAGGTGCTGGAAACAGAAAACGATATATTGTGTACCCTCTGAAAGCAAATTCCAATGAGAAGGAAAGGATCGCTACGTTGCGAACTTGGGTTGTTAAAGGCTCCTTATCGTGTTCCACGAGTGACAGGGGGCTACGACTCCTCCTACTCAAGCGGATCTAAGGTTGGTCATAATAAGCGCTCCGACTAGTGATTAACACATCTCGAACAAGTAGCCAGTAAGGAGATCATGAAGTATTCCCGTCTAACATGAAAAGCGTTTAAATTCCTACAAATCTAACAAATCTACCAAGTTATTTATTGTAGACTGCAGGTAAAATTTGAAGGCAGGATGACCTCAATGTTCTCGAAGAAAAAATAACACAAGTACCGATAGGATCAGCACGGTGCCAGCAAGCTCTCCAGTGCTACCACGACCAGAACATCCGCAAAAGATCCTTTGAATCGGGAACCTAGCTCCACAACCTATTTAGAACCAACATAACGACAACAAGCTATCCTCCAAGTGGAAGGGTCTTTGTATGATGGTCGAGCCTAGTCGCCCTGGTCTCTTAGCAATGGAGGATGGATGAGTCTTCGATAATTCTTGGAATTTTGACTAACTCCAAAAGTTTTATGTGTAAGTACAAAGAGTAAATTTACACTAGTAAAGGTTTATATTTCCTGTAAGGTCACTTAAATCTCTTTGTGTTCTTTTTTGTCTTCCCTAAACTAAATGTCTGGTGCATAAGACAGGTACACCGGTGGTAAGCCGTAATCTGGGTACCTTTACCGATCGCGCGCACTTGGATAAGCACAGGCAAGGTCACATGGTAACCGACTTTAGGAAATAAGAGTTTCTACGACCAGAGGGAAAGTATGAGCGTTCAATTCATTTCTCCTACCCCGGTCGACTAATTCATAATGGTTGGTCGATTATTTTTATCTTATTATCTTTGGCTATCTATCTAAGTTTTTATCTTATTATTCTCTCTTACATCGACAAATGTGCTCAGTTTCCAATATCATCATGATCTTTTGCTAGAAAATGAGGAAAGAATCTCTTGACCACCACGTAAAACTTCCGCTGCGATAGTCCAACTTTTGAGCCTGGCCAGTGATGAGTCTTATCTCCCTCGTACCTTTGCAATAACGAGATGATATTTATAGGTCGACTCGAAAATCTACCTGGATGTAACACCTTCTCGAGGACTCGCTTGAAAACTCTGAAGTGTTCAGAATCCCGAGTAGATGCTATGAGTACCTAGAGAACCCAGTTAGATGTTTCACACTAATCAGGGACCCGAGTCTTACTAGATGACATGGTCAGACAAAAAGTTTATCTTTGCAGGCCATATACTTAATCCGTTGAAGCCTCATTTCACTTATTGACGGGGGGCTTGACGATGAATACTGAATAATTACCATATCTGAACATACCAGGGTTTCCCACAATTCTCGAGCATATCTCTATCTTCATAAAGGGGGTCCCTAGATGAAAGTAAACTACCCGTAGGTACCCAAGGCATCCTGTAAACAGGAAGCTTTATCTCCAAGAATGGGAAGGAGGGCTCCAGAAAATGTATGACACCCCAAATATACGGAGTTAGGGGGCCCTGAGGAGGAGAGGTGGAACAAAAGCCCAAACAAGTCGAACACAAGCCAATAGAAGTCGAAGAAGTTGCTCAAACATTTCGACAAACTTGAAGCCAAGCAAGAAAGTTACCGACTAGGTTTAGATCTATCTAGGCTAGCCACATATCCTCTTGTAACAAGCTTAGATCAATACAAGACAAACAAGACGTAGGGTTATTATCCTCAGTGAGGACCAAACCTGTATAAAACCCCCCTGTGTGTTCTCCTACAATTCCTCTACTCAAACCATCCCCCAATTCTTCAACAAGTTTGTTAGATTGTGGTTCACAAATCATCAACAACTACCGCACGTAGGCAAATGGTAATGTGACATGTGTCCTGTTACACGGTTCCTGTAATGTCCGAAGTAAATACTGATGAGAACATCACAGGATGTGGGTGAAGTACGTGGCTAAAAAGTGGCAAGCCATGTAACGCCTTGAAACCTCCCCTACTACCGTACGGAGTCATAAATGAGCACGGAGGAGACTGCGACTCTTGACATCCCATCGAAAATGCAAGGGTCACCATAACTCTGAGTAACTTTCTACTATTCACCTTTAAAAAAAACTAGCTTAGCTCACCACGTATAAATACAAAACTCATCGTTGTAATTCCCTCATAATCTCTCAAGAGCGTGGACTCACTCATCTCTTTCAACTGGCGTGATGACTTCTTGGCAGTAGTCGTAAACCCACTGACCAGGGAGACCATCACACTGTCAAGACTTCTGTAGTGGGTTCGAAGCAACCTTCCGAGTGGTTTTTTGGTACGTCCACATACGGAGGCCGAAGCAAACACCTTTGTCTTCATCTACGCATATCATGACCGCTACCTCAAGTATGGAGAGCACGTCGTGGAGGCATCATGGTGGCACAGTGGTAACAAAGACGGCTGGACTTCCGAACCACTAGAAGACTTCTAGGCGAAGATATGGCCCAAAGGAGGAGAAGACACGCGTGTCATTGAGCCTGGGGGCCATGTGCTTTTCCTCCACTATGACAAGCCATGGGTATTGCCTCCTGAGGTGACACTAGGATCTGCGGACCATCGGGCTCTTGAGAGCACTCGATGGTTCTCACCTCCGTAAGAACCCTACATGCTCAACAACATGTCAGAATGTGTGGGATGCACTAGTCCTCAAAGCTGCACAACAAGATCATCTTGCAGAGTTGGGATGACACATGGTATGTGCTCGTGGAAGATAAGGGCATCGCGGATCTTCGCAAGGACTACATCCACTTCCTCGGTTGGCAAGACCACCACAGCGGAGCAGAATACTACATGTGGCGATGGGACATCGTAGCACATGCTTCGACCATCATCAAGCATGTCCCCACGATCTCTTAATGGGCACCGGGCACTTGGTTCGTGTCAAGCTTCAACTAGTATGCCTCGACCCAGGGCGATAGCTAGTTATTGTGTTGTGAAGGGTATATTTTAGCTTCATTATGTGATAAATGGAAACTTACATCTTGTTTTATATATATATATATATATATATATATATATATATATATATATATATATATATATATATATATATATATATATATATATATATATATACATTCCTTCCAGAGCACATGTTAAATTTACTACTTTTGGGGTTGACTTCGACTGGACAAAGGGGGGACTGAGACAAGGATAACCACCCCCCATTGTTTAAAGATTATTGGTTTCAGCCCCACAAAGTTAGGACTAAAACCATGAAGGTGCTACTGTTGGGGGAGTGGTTCCATGTTGGCCTCAATTTGTTGACTTTAGCCATATCAGCTAACTCCAAAGGCAAAATAGCAAGGTTAATGTCGTGATTGAGATTTTTTCACTATGCTCTGCATGATTAGGCTAGATGGCATACGGCGGAAGACCGGAGGTCCAAGGATGCAAGCGATGATCCCGAAAGGAGCATATGAAGAAAGGAAAACAGAAAGACGAAAGCGATAGCGAGGCACGAAAGGCAAAGCGCAGATGCGAGGCAAAGGCCAAAGCCTAGGTGAACAGTGGAGACTAAAGCTCGAAGGACGAAGGGATACCACGAAGCTTGGAGGACAAAGGGATTCAACAAAGCCCGAAGGACGAATGGATACAACGAAGCCTGGAGGACGAATTGATGTAACGAAAAGACCTTCGACAAGATAACAGAGGCCTACCCCAAAAGGAGTATGTGGGTTAACAATAATTTGGAGAGAAGATAACAAGAAGGAATTCGCTAGCAGCCCCGAAGGGAGACCCGACGTGGGTCCCTTGGGACACGTATCAGCTTAGTTAGGTTAGAGCTTTGAAATGTGCATTGATTGTAATACTCCATGAATATTCCGAAGCTATACCTAGTGTCAAGTAGAATATCCGTGTGGATAAATGACATAAATATAATAGTGATTGGGGTGGTTGAGATATAAGTATAAATACCCTCACCTAACTGATGTAATATTAAGAAACATTTATTATACTCACCGTTACGAGTCTGTTGTTCATTGTGTTGCGATCAAGATCCAAACAAGTTTTTACATGTATTATGTATTAAAAGGTGTCGTTACTAATATAGTTCCACAGTGACAACACATCATGACTTTGGTCATGCACGTGTATATAAACGACGACCTATTTTATATATCTAGAACATGTTCTTTACAAATATTAATCAGAACGCAGTACTTGTTAGAGAAAAAATAGCACATTCAAAAGTAAAATGGAAAACACAATACGACAGTTTTTTTCCCTTCTTTAGAAAAGAAGATCAGATGCCAGTTCTTTTCCTTTCATGTATACAAGATCAGATACATTTTGTGGAAACGAACAAAAGATCAGATACTACTTTTCTTGGGCACGGAATTATCCAGAGAGGATACATGAATGCACCTCTTTTCGGCACTCATTGTCGCTACACATCAGTTTATTCCCTCGTAAAGGATGCCTTCGATATTCTTAATATACGCTAGAGATTCCCGTCGGCCAAAAAAGTCAGGAAAAGCCTAAAAACCATCAGGATCAGAAGTTCTTGTTGGATGCCGTTAGGACTCGGGTGTTAGAAAAGATCACTTTTCCCTGACGGGAAGCCGACATGAAACCTTTCCCGACAGCATTTTCTGACGGGTTCAATTTGACCGATCAAGCGTTCTGGCGTGGAACCATAGGGAAAAACAACCGTCGGAAAACTACCTCTGATCCATACGGTCTGCCGACAGGTTTGCTACACTTTGCCCCGTCAGGTTGTCCGTTAGGAACGTCACTTTTGCATTATACCCCTATATTTCAGAAAAGAGATATCTTCTCAAAGATAAAAGATACCACTATACTATATTACACTACCATCCACAGTAAGATTACATGGAACTCAAGTTTGATTATTGTAAATGCTATTTTTCTTCATTCTCGTAATAATATGAAAGTCTATGTAACTAAATTATGAGCTTAGCATAACAGAATTAGATGGAGAGTTCGGCAAAAAGATAACTTGAAGAAAAGGTAACACCATTTGCTTCGTCTAGCTAAGCTACCTAGCTCATACTGATGTGGAAGCATGCCGCTTAAGTACTAGCTGAAGATCTAAAGTTAAATATGGGAGGGCGCATACATGCAAAATTCTCTCTCTCTCTCTCTCTCTCTCTCTCTCTCTCTCTCTCTCTCTCTCTCTCTCTCTCTCTCACACACACACACACACACACACACACACACACACACACGCACACACTCTCACACACCTCATAACCCTAATACAGAAAATAAAGACACCATACGCTAGCTCTATATATAGAGACCAATACGCCAACACCATGCCGCACTCAGCAAATGTACGGCCACTATGGAGTCCGGCCGAGCGTTCGAGCTGTAGCTCATCATAAAAAAGGAGAGTCTGAGCTGCATGGCGGCGGACTTCTGCTCCTCTTCACGCGACTCGGGTGCATCTATGGAGTCCGGCGCCGCGCAGCTGACGACTGCTGCAACGCCGCGTACCACGGTCGCGGACGTATTATTGCCGCCTGATGAAGCCGTGGCATGGCGGTTGCCTGCGGCAGCGCCGGGGTCTTCACAGTACAAGGGCGTCGCGCCGCGGCCCAACGGGCGCTGGGGAGCGAGGATCTACAAGTGCCCCGCGCAGGTGTGGCTCGGCACGTTTCCTGACAAGGAGGCCGCTGCGCGCGCCTATGACACCGCCGCGCCCCACTACCGCGGCCACGACATAACGACCAACTTACCTTCTGGCGCGGTGGCGTCCGCCCAAGAGCTCGCCTTCCTAGCGGCGCAGTCCAAGGCTGAGATCGTCGACATGCTCCAGAAGCTCACCTATGATGACGAGCTCCGCCAGGGCTTGAGCCGCAGCCGCAGCATCCGGGTGCACACGCAGCCGACGCCGGCGTGGGCGCGCGTGCCGCTGTTCGAGAAGACCGTTACGGCCAGCGACGTCGGCAAGCTTAGTCGGCTCCACGTGCCCAAGCAGCACGCCGAGAAGCTCTTTCCGCTGAAGCGCAAGCCGAAGATGGCAACCGCCAAGGCTATACTCCTCAACTTCGAGGACGACGAGGGGACGGTGTGGCGGTTCCGGTACTCGTACCTGAACACTAGCCAGAGCTACGTGCTCAACAAGGATTGGATCCGCTTCGTCCGGGAGAAGGGCCTTCGAGCTGGCGACACTGTCTTGTTCTCGCACTCCACGTATGGGCCAGAGAAGCAGCTCTTCATCCACTGCAAGAAGAACCAAACGGCCGCCACCGACGTGCTGGTCCCGGTGGAGAAATTAAAGGAAACCCGTGTTGTTAGGCTGTTCGGCGTTGACATCGCCGAAGATGGGTGTCCTAAATCCAACCAGACAAAATGAGCTGAAATGAGAAAAAAGAGGATAAGAACGTACACATCTAAGAATGGACATTTCCTAATTACAATTTAGAGGAAAGGTGTTAAGATAAATATGTATAGGAGGCAATGAATTCCTGATATATGTACACACTGCTAGTCTAGACTGAACGATGAATGAAGTATGGATAATTTCATAGAGGATGGTCACAAATCCAATCGCTAATATGTGGTCCATTTGTTTGTTACACATCAAAAAATGAGCATTTACTAATTACAATTTATAGGAAAGGTGTTTCGATAAATATGTATAGGAGAAGGCTTTGAATTCCTGATATATGTACACACAGCTAGTCTCGACTGAACCATGGATGAAGTACGGCTATTTCATAGAGGATGTCCACAAATCCAATCGCTAATCTGTGCAGGACGACCTATGAAGCGTGTAGTTAAATCTCTCTAACTTTGACTCTCTCTTTTTTAGACAAAAGGCAACAACCCCGCTTTTATTGAAAATAACACAATTTACATCCGACAATACCGACTGGGAATACCAGTTTAATAAAAAAGCAACATAGAAAGAAAATGAGCAAAAGAACTACAGACACTCTACATCCGAAGGATTACACACGGTAACTTTGAAGTTCTTAGCCCATAGCAGCATCCTTGCCGGCAAACTGTCCAACTTCGCCTTCAAGAGGATGCTCCACTTCTGCAGAAAAGATATACCAGTAAACACCACATCAATCGGTTGCCTAGAAAACTCTGTGTTAATAGACATCTTGTTTCGCACATTCCAAATAGCCCAAGCAAAACCTTCAAAAACAAACAATCCTTTCTGATAACTCACTCCAAACTGGTTCGGAATCCCTTCCGATAAAAGTTCAGAGATAGATCGAGAACGGTTGGCCTTCCCAGCCAAAAATCTCTATCAACATACACCAGACAAAATGAGCAATCGGACATCTAAATAAAATGTGATCGGCAGTTTCCACACATTGACAAAGAGCGCATCACTCGCTTCCACGCCATTGATTTTTCTTAAGTTGGTGCCCTGACTAGATTTGTCCTGAAAGAGTTGCCATAGAAAAATTATAATCTTAAGAGAAACCTTGCATTTCCAAAGCTGATCCACTAGCTTACTAGAAACCCCACCAAAAGTCAAAAATTGGTACAAAGATCTAGTTGAAAAAATCTTATTAGGAGTAAGAGCCCAGCTGACAGCATCCTCGTCTTGAGTTAACTGAACATTGCACAAAGCATAAAGAAGATCAGCCCATTCCACCACCTCCACGTCACCAAAAGGTCTTCTAAAATCAATTTCCCATTCTGACTTATAGCAATCAGCCACCTTGACTTTATGCAATCCTTGCCATAATTGAGAGCTCCTTGCTGTAGTAGATCTGAAAATATCACCATTAGGCATGTATTTTGCTTTTAACAACTTACACCATGTTTCATCCTTGTTATGATACAGCTTCAAAATCCACTTAGTAAATAAACAGGAGTCAAAAGCTTGGTGTTCACAATACCCAGGCCCCCATGCTTATGAGGTCTACAAACTGTTGGCCATCTCTCCATGTGGTATTTAAAATTATCTGAGGCCCCTCTCCAAAAAAAACCTAGCTCCTACAGTGTCTATTTTCTTATGCACCCCTGCATTAAGATTGTAAAACTCATAGTATAAATGGGAAGTCTACTTAAAGAAGAATTTGTCAAAATGAGTCTTCCCCCTGAAGACATATGTTTACCCTTCCATGGGTTTAACCTCTTGATCAATTTATCTGTAACACCATCAAAGGCACTCATGTCTAACATATGGTTAGAAATTGGGATCCCTAAATATCTCAAGGGAAGAATGCCAAGCTGGCAATTTAGCATATTGGCAATTCTGTGTTTATCAGAGTCCTCCATGCCAAACACAAAAGCCTCACTTTTATGATAGTTGATCTTAAGACTAGATAGCCACTCAAAACAGTATAGAATGAACTTTAAATGTAAAATGGATCTATCATCTCCTTCAATCATCACTACTGTGTCATCAACATATTAGATATGAGTCAGACCCTCTGGAAGCAAATGAGTCATCACTCCTTTGAGTAACCCCTTTTTCTTAGCCTTATCAACATGCCAGCCAGAGTGTTAGCCACAATATTGAACATAAAAGGAGAAAGAGGATCTCCTTGTTTCAAACCCTGATATGTTCTAAAGTATGCACTTCTTCTACCATTTATGTTAATACAGACTTTACCTCCTTGGATGGTTTGCATTACCCACTTAATCCATTTATCTGAAAAGCCTTTCTTCTGCAAAACCTCCTGAGTAAAGTCCCATCTCACTTTGTCATATGCTTTCTCAAAGTCTAATTTAAGGATTACACATCTTTTATTAGTTCGTCTTAACACATGCATAGTTTCATGAAGTATCACCACCCCTTCAAGGATATTCCTACCCTTAATAAAGTTGTTTGATTAGTGCTAATCACCTTATTAGCAACAAAATTCAATCTATTAGCCAGTAACTTGCCAAAAAATTTGAAATCCACATTCAACAGACAAATTGGCCTAAACTGTCTGATATTGTTAGCATCCTTAAGGTTTGGGATGAGAGTAATCATACCAAAACAATCTCTTAAGATCAAGAATCTGATTATGAAATTCTTGAATCATTGCCGTAATATCATTCTTAATCAGTCCCCAAAAGGCTTTGAAAAAGGTCACTTAATAACCATTTGGACCTGGTGCTGAATTGGTTTTCATTTCAGAGATAACCAATTCCACTTCTTTCTCAGTGAAAGGAGAAATTAATCTGGTTTTATCCAAGTCTGAGAGCAGCCCCTGTGGTCCCCAAAAATTCTCATTCAATCTGATTCCGTTGTCAGGATAGGACCCAAATAACTCCTTGTAAAAGGTTGTAATATGTGCATCTAAAGCCCCTTGATCAGAGACTGTACCATGGTCTATTTCCAAAGAAACAATGGAGTATTTTCTTCTCCTCCCATTAGCCATGCAATGGAAAAAATCAGTATTTGCATCCCATTTCAGAATCCATCTTTGGTCACATCTCTGTCTAACTTTGACTCTTAATTTATAAAGAGTTATATGAATTGGTTATCTGAAATAAGTATCATTGGATTTGTGATGGAAAATAATTTCATAATACTATCATTTTTATATAAAATGAAACGGCTATATTTGTATAAAAGAGCATGTCAATGTTTAAATAGAAAATTCCTTATTTACCATAAAAAGATAATGAAATTTACTATATGCTATCCCACAAAATAAGATAATGCAATATACTATTTGCTATCCCATAAAATAAACTTTATTATTTATCACTACTATTAATTTTTATTCTTTTCTCACCACGGTCGTCCCTTGGAACTGTGCACAGGCGCGACAACAATAGGCACTCACCGCGACCTTGCCTCCTTACACCGCCATCATCCACCGCTCTCCAACGGAGTAGTACTAGTATATTAGCAGCAACCGTGTGCAAAAACAAAGGTGTGGTAGCTAGCCATCACATGTGATAAACTAACTCCGAATCAACATGATCCGAATTATATAACTGTTTCAAAATTTTGTAACAATAGGCTATCATCACTCGTTTATTGGGCGAGAGTAAGATCTCACCCCATAAAAGGGCGACACCTTATGGGCTCTGTCGGTCAAAAATAAAAAAAGGTGGTGTCGTGTCACGTGTCTCTCATTCACCAGATGAGACCTTGCTGTCAACCGGTGAACAACCGACACCTTGGTCTCACCTGGTGATGGATGACATTGGGTGACACCTTGCTATGACCAAATTTAATTTTATTTGTGGTAGAATAGGTGTCAGCGCACCGTAATTTTTTTTGTTGTGATTCGTCCACTGTCACTAGATTTTTTACGATATTTTGGATACCCGTATTTAATGGAAATGGATAGTTGAACATGGAGATTTTAATGGAAGCTATGACATACACGGTGGCATGTATGGTACAAGATTATTCTAATCTAAAAAAGTACTGCATCAAAACCTAACGTGCCTTAGGGATGTAAACAACAGGATTACAACATCTGGTCTACTGAGTGCAACATGGGTATTCTTCTTTCCTCACCATTTCCAGTCCTGCCTCATGTGCCCAACATGCCCTCTCAGGATTCCTCTCCCTCTCTGCCTCACGGGCCTCTTCTATCATGCGATTATGCTCCTACCTCATCTTTTGCTGCTCCTCCTGAATGCTCTTGCGTGTAGCCTCCCTCCTCTCGTTGGCTTCCATCTCATGGAAGCGTCTCCAAACAACACGGTGCTGAGTGTGAAAGAGGAAGACATACGCTTCTGACTGCTCAGTATCCAGTCACTATAAGAAGTCACATAGTGGTGGCAGCAACTGCAAGGAATACTAAAATATTAAGTGATAAATCTTAGTTATTTTTGGAGTAGTTTGACCAGAAGTTATTACCTTACGATGGGAGCCAACATTGGAGCTTCCCTAGGATGGATCATACTCGTAGCTATAGCACATGAAGAACCACCTTCTATAGGTGTAGGAGAACTCGGAGGATTTTATCACCCTACAAAGGTCTCCACGGCAGCACATGGGCACTTCAACCCTAACCATAGTATCTAGTATGTATTTCTTTGGGAAAGGATCGGTTGCTATTTGCATCGGAGTTGTGGATATTGAGGCTAGTGGTTTGGTTCTACATGTGGCTAGGAGATCATCTATTTATATAATAAATTCATGCTGGTGCATGGACTAAGTCCACAGAAAGTAGCCCTAGAAAAGTAGTTGATTCTTCAGTAAGGAGTGGTTATATCAACTGAAAAGCCTACTTATAAAAAAACTTACTTCTGAAAAGGCTATTTCTAAAAAGCCTACGTCTGAAAATGCTAGGTATGAAAAGGCTAGGTCTGAAAAAGGTACGTCTGAAAAGGCTACTGATATGAAGGCTAATTCTGAAAAGGTTAGGTCTGAAAATAGAGTATATGTTTACTAATGTGACCAGTTCTAGCAGAAGCTAACAATTTTTTTTATCGCAGGTGGAAGTGTGCTGGTAACACAAATTTGACGGCAATATTACACATCTATAAAAGGCTCATGTACCTAGAAACTAGAGCCACATTGACCAATGGAGGCTAGGGGAGGGAAAGGGAGATGAAGATGGGGGCGAGGATACCGACGGTGAGATGGGGGCGAGGATACCGACGGTGAGATGGGAGGGTTCGTTTGGTCCAAATGAGTATGAGAAACCTCTCTACAACTTCCCTTTGCAGGATAGGAGTGGTTTTTGTCCTCTAAGTCACCTAAGGATTTACAAGCAACCAAATAAGCCCTAGCCTAAGTGCTCCCATGACTACGATTGTGTCATTCAGATATATGATGAGAGCATTCATGGGAGGCATCGATTCTTTCGATGTCCTCTTGGTAGGGTGAGAACTATAGCACAATAATCGGTCGTATTATCTTTTAAAACATTATACATTATGGCCTTCATATTTATGTAGGCCTCCTACAATGACTCCGACAACTACCAGTACACGAGATGAGTCAATCTTACTATTTAGCAGCATATCCAAGATTATGTCCACCACTTACGAAACCAAATCTTCGATTTGCAGAGAGAGGTGGAGATTATCTTCAACTTACATGGATGCTCCTCCTTCACCTCATGCTCTGCCTCCTCCTCCGTTAGCGCAATACAATGGTGGAGATTATTGTGACTCTAGAGCCTTCTCGTAGTTTACTCTAAGTCAATACAATTAGAACCACTGTCAGGATGGCATACATCACAATATGGGCCCTAGTTCATAGTTTAGGTTGTTCGCTCCTCCTCAATTTGCCAGATTGTGGACCCTGATTCATAGTTTATGTTGTTCATAATCTGGGCGTATATCACATTGGCAACAAAATGGTAAGGTGATGTTCCTATGGGTAAGCTCAAGCTCATCCATCGTGTAAGTGTGGTCTACCACAATCGACATATTCCAATACTTAATACACTTTCCCTTTAAGTCGTGCACCCGTCACGGGCAACCCTCCTTCACGCATTCGACTTAATATTCCTTCTTGCTTGATTTGACAACATAAAAATATCATCGAAGCAATGTCGTCCATTGAATCACAACATTATTTATGGCCTTACTAGTAGGATATCTAGCACCATCAGCCACCTCATTCTAAGTATACTCACAGGACACCCAATTCCTCTCATTCACCACAAGATTGTTAAAGTTGGGATTGTTCCAGTCCACGGGAACAGGAGCATCATTCTCATTATTCGACATGTCATAATCAGGAGCTTCGTCAGCGTCAGGTCATCCCGCTCCAACTGTTCAATTAGAGAAGGGATTTATTCCCCCTCGTCTGTCTCACCGATCAGTTCAGTCAAATAATTTGATGAATGTGGAGCATCCGGATTGACATCCTCATTACTCTCATCCTTATCATATTCTTCCTCCATTTATCCCCCACCCTACATCTTCCCAACTACCCCTTATTGTTCTATTGCACAAGCAACATAGATGGCCAAATTCTTTACACAACATCCTGTAGGTACATCCTCTAGACTTGATCTTTCCTGAGCAAGTACACCTCTTAGTATACACCATCTCTCATACGGTTGTCCAAGTGGTCTTGGAAGAATATTTGCCAACCATCTACCAACTGCTATTAATCATATCTGCCAATGATCTTCCCTGACCATATAATATTTCACAGTCCCCATAAAAAATCTAACTGCCACTTATCCGCATATCTGCCAACCATTGACAAAAAATTCTAACATTATTGCGATAGAATATAAAAAATTACATAATACTACATATACAATAATGCAATATTCATTAATTAAAAACATGATCCAACATTTAATCTACATTGTAACAAAATATCCCTGGGTTGCTATATCAAACACCTCTAAATCCTACATCTAATATCTCAGTTATGTCTACACTATGTCTAAATCTTACATCTAATACATAACATATGCCTAAATACTACATCTAATTACTACAATATACGTACAAACACAATTTAATTGCTAAACTATATCTAACCCTAATTTTAAACCTAGATCTACATTCTAACCTATGTCTAGTGGCTATCCTATTGGGTTTGTAAAAAAAAAATCTAAATCTAACATCTAACCTATATTAAAACATAGCACTAGTGGCTATCCTATGGGGTATGTAAAAAAGATCAAAAAACATACATCCTTCCTCTTGTAGGGTTTCGCATCCAATTTCTCCTCCCTCTTCTCCCCTCTCCTCCTCTCCTCCCTCACTCGGGTTCCCTCTCTCTCGGCTCGGTTGGAAACAAATGAGACGCTGACATCGGTAGGGCTGGCATAGCTGCCTTTTATACTAAAAGATCTTGTCCAAACAGTAGGTGACACCTTTTGGATTGGCTTGTCAGGCATCGCTATAAGGAATGTCTTGTCCATTCAGCAGGCGATGTTAGAGCTAATATTAATATTTTGTATCTATACTTTCATTTTACATGTAGTTAGTATATTTGTGTAGGCTAGTGTGGTTTAGCAGGAAGAGCATGCATGGACATGGAGAGGTGCCAACGTGCCGTGTGAGACGGACGTTGCCATGTGAAATGGTGCTGCATGCGGGAGCAATGGAACCAACATATTGCATGAATTAGTCTCTGAGTCAGGTAGTGTTGCACACCAAGAGATTTGGTTGAATAATTATTTAGTGGTTGCATACATGAACTAGTACTAAGTGATTTAGTCAAGATAGTTAGTACATGCATGTCATTAACTAGTAGAGTAGTTGCACACGTTCTGAACGTGAGCTTAGGCAGTGGATCAAGGCGTTGGCCCCGGCCCTTTGATCATGTTAGCTGTGTGCACGTGTGTTCTATTTAAAGCATTGTAATCAATTTCCTCATTACGGCAACAGAGAAAGGAAAGACGTTGGTTGTATGAAACAGCACGTCACCAAACTAAGAGCCTCTCCATTGTTCTTATGTGGGTTGTGTGAATCATTCGGAGTAGTTAGACAAGCGATTCACCTCTTTCAGGAGAGATCATGTGCCATCATCATTTTTTAATTTTGACCGACAAAGTTCATAAGATGTCGCCCGTTTATAATATGAGATTTTACTCCCGTTTAAACGGGCAACCATAGTCTAATGTCGTAAAATTTTGAAACAGCAATGTAATTTTATAAATATTAAAAATATATATTAAAAAATTTACATGATCCGGCCTAATGAACATGTCAAACGTGGGTCCAGTCCCATTCCCAAACCAGCAAAAAGTCCGCGCGTCTATCGCTCGCGGACACACTATAAAATCTGTCGCATCCACCTATCACCCTCGCACCCAGCTCTCGTCTCCCCAAACTCCTTCTGCAGAAATAGGGATGGAAACGGATCGAATACGTATGGAGTCGAATTCGGATAGTACGATTTATCATATTTTAATCTGAATGCGAATACGGATCCGGATATCCTCGAATACGAATACGAATCGGATAGTTCGAATATGAATCCGCATTCGGATATCTACTCGATCTTCGAAATTTAGGTTGGAAATTTAAATTTTTGAAAAATTTGACTGAAATTTGATAAAATTCGACTGAAATTTGTTCTAATTTGATTGGGCCAGAAGTTTAGAAATTTTGTTCAAAATTCATGTTGGAAATTTAAATTTTTTATCAAATTTAACTGAAATTTGGCTGAAATTTGTTCCAATTTGATTGGGTTGGAATTTTGTTTATATCTGAAATTTCTAAAACTTTAGCAAAATTTGGTTCCCTGGTTGGCGGATACGGATACGAATCGGATATATCTCAAATTTGGATATCCACATTTGAATCCGAATCTCGAAAACGAATTCGAATATATCTATTTTGATATCTATTTCAGAAACGAATACGGATACGAATATCCATATTCGTATTAACAGATACAAAATCGAATAATTCGAATTTTCTACCATCCATTTTCACTCCTGTGCAGAAAGTACCGCTGTGGGTAGCAACCTGCCTACACTGTCAGTAGCCAGACCCTAGTTCTTCAGCGATCAGATAGCTAGCAACTCGGGGGGTCATACACACGCACGCGTGGCCGTTTCCTCGAGCTCCTCTTCTGTGGGGCTGCTGCTCGCCATGCAGTGTGCGCTCTCACTACTATAAAATCATTGAAAATAAATAGTATATCATAAACAGTTTCTTAGTATATATCTAGATAAAATATCTTTAAATAATTACTAAAATAAACGTATATGTAAGAAGGCAGATGTCTAGATGTAAATTAACTTACATATATTTTTTTATAAATTCGTCTATTTCTATCATACAGATATAGATGGCTTTCATAAAAATCCGTCTGTGAAATTATCATAAATTTCTTGTAAGATTTGTCTATGTCCATTCAGTAGACACAGAGAGATTTTACAAACACCCGTTTGTATTTAAAGACCTGTGAGTATTTTCTAACTTGACTGCTCATCTCTCATGGCTCTTGACTTCCCACACACACAATCCACTCGTCTCACTAGTGTCTTTTGACTTTCCACACACAACCCCCAGTCTCCCATCAATATAAAACGACGAGAAGTGTTCTTCTTTCTCACTTGTGATATCTAAATGTTTCACTTCACTGAGAAGCGTCCTCACTTACTATCAGTATTGGAGAAACGAGATCTTGATAGGGGTCGAATCTCTTTCATTATACTGAGATGAGTATTATATGGTTCTCTGTGTGATTTAGTTAGATTTTACTAGGTTTTTATTACTTTGATTTGTGTACCTAATGATGTAATCTTATTTCAGTCATAGATATATAATAGTGTAGTGTGTCCTCTTGCTCGCTTTGGTGGGAGCTGCTCATGGCCACCCTCCTCTCGGCGGCTCGACGTTGAGCTCCTTGTTCTATGACGAGTCATGCCCCGGCGCCTACGACATCGTCCAGCACGTCATCCAGGACGTACGGTTATCCGACCCCCGCATCCCGGCCAGCCTCATCCGCCTCCACTTCAACAACTGCTTCATCAACGTGAGCACCGATGTCTCTGCCTTGGTTGATCAATCAATACGTATCCGCATTCCATCATTTGACATGCATGTCAATATGTGTTTCAGGGCTGCGATGGCTTGCTTCTGCTGGATGACGACCTCCCGGCGATCTAGAGCGAGAAGCACGTGACCGTTAATGACAACTCGGCGCACGGCTGCTTCCTGGTGGTCAACGACATCAAAAGTGCGCAGGAGGATGCGTGCCCCGGCATCGTCTCCTGCACCGACATCCTCGCCCTCGCAGTCGAGATCTCCGTTGAACTCGTAAGGGCCCTAACCTTCTTGCATTGATTAACTGGAACTGCCTACCGAGCTCCTTGATGTTGTTCAAGTTTAGTTTGCATGATCTTCGAAAATATCACTACTATAGAACTGGGCTTATATACCGGTCTATCACTGTCGGTTCCTCATGGGCCGACAGTGATGGGCCATCACTGCCGATTCATTAGCCGCGCAGGAAGAATCGGCCATCGTAGATTATGAACCGGTAGTGATAAAAGTCATCATTGTCGGCTAATAGATTGAGCCAGCAGTGATACACCCACCCTCATCGTTTTCGGCTTAATCTACTGACCGGTAGTAATATATCTCTACATCACTGCCGGCGGAATATATGAGCCAGCAGTGATATCCTCCTCTTCCCCACCTTCTTCTACCTCGAACTAACAGAGCCATTTCAGAACTCTCTCACTCACAAAATTTTCTATGGCAACAACCACTTCATCCCTTCTCCCGTATTGATTCCCTCACCACTCAAGCTCAATTTTTGGTCAAGAAGGATGTCGGTGACACAGGAACCAGGGGTCCCCGAGTCCAGAGGCCAGATCAGCAGTTTGCCACATGGCGCTCTCCCGCAGGGATCATTTCCTCGAGGTGCAAGAAGAATAAGTCCCGGGAGAGGGTGCTCGGGGCCATGAACATTGGTCCCCGAGTACCCGAGTTCCCCGATGACCCGAGAAGACCAAGTGCCAAGAAGAGAGTGATCGGGGCTGCGAACAGTGGCCCCCGAGCACTCAAGTCCCTCGACGACGAGACAAGCCGAGTACTGGGAAGAGGGAGCTCGGGGCCACGAATAGTGGCCCCCGAGCACCCGAGTCCCCCGAGGACCCAAGGAAAGTCAGTTCTGAGAGAGTGTGCTAGGGGCCGTGAATAGTGGCCCCCGAGCACTCGGTTCCCCGAGGACCCGAACAGCTAGCTCTGGGAGAGAGTGCTCGGGGCCGTGAACAGTGGCCCCCGAGCACTCGGACCCCCGAAGACCAAGATAGGGCATATCCGGGAGAGAGTGCTCGGGGCGGCGAATAGTGGCCCTCGAGCACTCGGTTCCCCGAGGACCTGAGAAGTCCCTCGCCGGTGGCCCCTACAGAGGTCCAGTGGTGAGGTGTCAACTGGTGAGAGGCCCGATGCTGCATTTAAGAGGACGTGTGGTCTGTCACCTCCAACTGATCCTCCATGCTTGCTGTCAGTCCCTGCCACGGCCTGGCAGGGGGGCGTAAGGACATTTAATGCACGGGTCCCATCGCGGGACATCCGGCGCACCTCGGGATAACTGCACGCTGGGCTGCTCGGTGGCTGCCCGGTGGACCCTCCCCGCGGCGCCCGTTGAAGAACGGCATGATGACCTACAAGACCGAACGGGGCGCATTTTTAACCCTCTCCGTCACCTCGCGCAGCAGCCCATGATGGTTGCTTTCCATTTATGGCGCTTTGAAACTCGCGCCCTCCCTTTCTGGGTACACTACCGACCCGACGACTATAAAGGCGGGGCGGGCTCCCCGGAGAAGGTAAGTGGAAGTTAGGCAAGACAGAGGTTCAGTGCAAGCACAGAAGCTCAGAACACCGAAGAACAAGGAGCCCGAAGCTCTAGACTAGACAAATATTCTTGTAACCCAGCGGAACCTCTGAGAGACATTCTCAGAGCATTTATAGCATACACACAAGAGTAGAGTGTTACGCTCAGCGCGGCTCGAACCTGTCTAAAAACCTCTTGAGCATTTACTACTTTCTGCATCTGATCCTTCCATTCCACCTACATCGCATTTACGCACATTTATTTCACCCGCAAAACGAATTCAGAATCATCCCCCCGGCCAAATCTCAAAGGGGGTCCCTCCGGATCCCTGCTTGAGGAGTTCACCCTCCGACAAAGGAGGTTTAGATGAGCTCTCTCTAGCTATCCAAACAAAATCCCTTCTTTCCTCTCCATGTACTCATTTTTGCCTTTTCTTCATTTTTTAGGCAAGTGAACTCTGAATTTTTTTCCTAACAACAAGCAAGCTTCTAGTAGGAGCCTCTTGAGGTCAAGTAAGTTGACATCTTTGACGTTAATCATATATTTAGCATTTTAACTCAAAATGTTACCTGTAAAACCAAACGTGATCTTATCCCTATAGAGACCTAGGTAAATTTTCAAAGTTAATCCTAATGAACCATAGGAATAAATTTAGAAGTCTACAATATAGAAACTTTAGATATGAGCATATTTAGTTTTCATTTTTAATGAATTAGAAAAATTAGTCATGATATTTAGGTATGAGCATATTTATTTTTGGCACTTGGTTACGTAGAAAGATGATGGATAAGTTGATAGAGTGTGCTCAGTTGAATGTGTTGGCTCATGGAA
Organism: Phragmites australis; assembly: GCF_958298935.1. Lineage (NCBI taxonomy): Eukaryota > Viridiplantae > Streptophyta > Magnoliopsida > Poales > Poaceae > Phragmites > Phragmites australis. The sequence goes on from NC_084931.1 coordinate 24,809,040, forward strand.
CGTCAACTACAATCCTCACATTCTAAGGATATAACATAAATGACTATATATTTTATACGAGAGCTCAAGATAATAAGAGCTCCAACCAAAATAGCGGTATCCGTATAGATACCTACGACTGCAATGAAAATAGGGAGACCTACTATAGATTCATAGATGAGATCTATGAGCTCGACTATAGAGTGTTAAAGTTCCTCTTTTTTGTGCCAATTGGTCAAACTCCCAGGGGGGTGTGAAGATCGACAAGTACGGTATGACTACAGTAGACAAAAACTTGTTGGATATAGGGAAGAACTATTCATACTTGTGAATTATGTTATGCAAGTCTTCTATGTAAATGACCCAGACTCGGCTAACAAGGAGGAGAGCCACGTGGTTCTTCAAGAAAAAGAAGGATTATTGGAGTGGAGAATATTGTTGGCGAGGAATACTACAATCAATTCGATGTGATACCTCCTTTCATGGAAGACACCGATGAACCTCCCTATGTACGGCGTGATCATAATGAAGGGCGCATTGTTAAGACAAAGTAGCTAAATTGTATTAATTACTATGTATGAATTTGTTTTAGATGCAATTATACCTCACTTTTGTTATGAAAGCTTCAATTTATAGTGGCGATGGTGAAAGATGTCTTTATTATTGAGCATACAAATTTTTTGCACCCTGCGGCACCACCAGTGAAAGGGGTTTCACTGCCGGTGGACATATTAGACCGGCAGTGAAACTACTTTCACTGCCCATGGATTTATTGAGCCGACAGTAAAAGTACTTTCATTGATGGTGATCCTCTTGAGCCGGTAGTGAAGGTATCCTTTCACTACCAGTGAACGTATTGAGCTGGTAGTGAAAGCACTCCCTGATAAAATAGCTCGATGCCCGTGCCCTCTGACACTTAGAAATTTTTTCCCTTCCCTCTGATGCCCTCCGACAAAATGCCTCCTGATGCCGAGGAGCCCACGCCACCGTAGGACTACGAGCTCGAGCCCGCTGTCCCTGTCCTCCTCGACACCTTCGTCCTCCTCCCTGGCGCTGTCGCCGCCCTCCTCCCCAGCGCCATTCCCATCTTCCTCGATGTCTTCGTCCTCCTCCCTAGCCCATGCTCCTGCTGAGTCCGATCGCCTCCTCCCCAGCCTACGCACATCCCCAGCCCACGCTCCTCCACAACTCTGACCGCCTCCTCCCCGACGACCACCACCAAAGCCATGGTGAGTAGCCATCCCCTTCCCAACCGAGCTGTTGTAGCCGGTGCTCCGGCCGAGCCATGTGATGCCCCTCCCTTCTTCTTTGTGTGATATCGACCATCATGTCACTGTGATGCCCGGCCATCGTGCCGCTGTCATGTTATGCCTAAATTGATGGGTATCTGTCACTTTGTTCCTAGTGAGCTAGAAGGGCTTGATTATACAAACTTTAACATAATAGAGACTAAACCAGCAAAACTAAATTATAGTGGCTTCCTTGCAGAAATTTGATGTCCTTATGGGCTTACATTGGTTCCTTTTTTCTAGTACGTTGTGGAGATTCTTCTCTAGTTTATTGCTTTGTATGTTTTATTTGTTTCAAAATGCAGTGAGAATGGCATGTAGATATAGAATTACTGACATGGAGGTGTGCTAGGCAATCTAATTATTCCTTGGGGAAGATTTATTTGTTTTCTGCATTTCAAGCAATTGGAGCTTGACCGAGAACTACGTATTGAAGTGTTTGCTTCACCACCAATACAAGAAATTCATATTCTTACTCTACAGTTATGAGTACATGCTTGCACATCAAGGCGTTCTGCTTTTATGGGCAACTCGATTCTAGTACTAATTTGCTATGGTGACATAATATTCTTGCAGCTTTCATTGGATCCTACTTGTCATCCACCCAGATTTGAGCAAGATCATTGTATTGGACTCACAAAAGAGAGATCAGACGACTTACCAAAACCTCATCAACATGCTAAACATGTAAACTCGATCATTTCATTATCTTGATGATCACATCTAAGTTTAATTGGTATTCATATTTACTTACAGGGTGTACACAAGATACCGTAAAAAGAGTCTTATTCACTTTCCATTCAGGAGGGAGTATAATGTAAAAACTGACTTTCCGGTACGCACGTAATTTTCGTGTATTTATTTTCTTTTGAATAAAAAGATTCAATTCGTTCCACTGACGAATCATTTCCTCTTGAAGTGTATGAGGTAGCCACCTAACAAGAATCTCTGCGCGTTTCATGTTCGAACTTTCATGCACGGATTTAGCTCAGACAGAGACGTTGTCAAGTTCAATAATCTTCAGGTATGAAATAAAGTATTGATGCCTTCTTCTCAATTTCTACACGAGTTCAAAGACTAATTCTTTCGATTCTTTAAATGCAGCGCTCTAAACTATACACAAAAGAGTTACAACCTGTAGAAATAAATGCCTTTTAAGAATAGAACATCGGGTTCTTCATGAATCATGTTATCAACCCAAACAACGAGTTTCATGAACCGATCATGCCGTCGATCAGTGACAAACCTTCAGATTACACCGTACCTTCTAGTACAAAGTATGCGACAAGGAGGAAGTCTACTAGAGGGTTAGACAGCTTATATATCGCCAAATGACACCATTTTAATGAAGAACATTAATTACTATATAATAATATAGGACATGAATTATTATGTATTAATGAAGGTGTATTTCGGAGTTGGTACCGTCGGACGACTCTTCGACAAAATGGCCTTCCAACGATGATGCGAAGGAGGAGCAAGAAGCAGTGGCCCGTCAGTGCGCCCAAGAGGAGGAGGATGGGAGGCTGGCCTGTCAATGGTGCGCTGCGGAGAAGCAAGAAGCAGCGTCCCATAAGCGTGCCTAGGAGGAGGAGGACGAGAGAGTGGCCTGTCAGTGCGCTGCAGGAGGAGGCCAAATGCTCAAACCATACTAGCATTCAAGAGTCGGACTTTGATGTCTTTGACACGTCGGTGAGCTTGGAGCTTAGGCGACGCTGCGGTTGATCAGGCGTGGCTGGGTCCTCCGCTCCACCACCATCGGCTCCCGTGTCCCCGCACATACACACGCCATCAATCGTCTGTGCGGAGACGCGGTCCTCATCGCGGGAGAGGTAGAGGGATACTGGACTGACTCAACTCGACCGACTTTTTGGAGGGTGACCTATGAGAACTATTATGTATATATGTGTGACAAGAATTACTATGTATTAATGAATGTGTCTTTGTTATTGATTTACATTACATATGTCTCATTGTATGTATGTATTGAATAGGAGAGAGACAAAGAGATCGAGGACAAAGAGGACAGAGAGGGATGACAGGGCCGGAGTAGAAGGGGGAGGCATAACACTACCGGCTGAAGTTTTCAGTTGGTAGTGATGCCTTGGGAATCACTGTTGACTGAAACCAACAGCCGACAATGATACCCAGGGAATCACTGCCGGCTGAATTCTTCAGCCGGCAGTAATAACCCCTTCCACTGTCGGTTCACGGAGCCGACAGTGATAGTCCCTGACTATCACTACCCGTTACCCACTGTCAGCTCTAAAACTTGTAGTGAATGGAGTTTTGGAGTTAGCAGTGATGTACTGTTCTGTAGTAGTGTATCCAACTGCGCACAGGTAGGAGGGCCAAGGGCCTAGCTGGAGGGTGCGACAACAACCTCAACGAGCGCCAACAACCTCCTGAGCTTCTTCAACCCACTGGACAAGCTCCAGGACAAATTTAGAAACTTCAACCTCGACGACACTGACCTCGTCACCCTCGAAGGTAACGTACACTGTCACTTACCCAGTGGATCGAAGACTCAATCAACGCTCAATCAAACATTCAATCAACTCAGAAGCAGCAAGGGAAGGATTGGAGCTGAGCCGAGGAGGAAGAAGGCGAGTTCTGATGTTTGTTCTTCGATGTTCTTCTCTTTGGACGATTGCCTCTCTTGTATGCCTCTCATCCGAGTGGGCCACCCCAACTCATTTCAGTCCAGCCCACAGCCAGGCCCATCAGCCCAGCCCGTGACATCACGTACACCTACTAACTGAATACATTTAAGGAAATATAATTTGTATACAATTCAAACCTCGCTCGAAAATTCTTTATGTGGTGTGCACAGTGATTTCAACAAGTTTCTACTTTAGGAGCGCACACATTCAGTAAAGTGCATAGTCAGTTCACGCAGGAGAACTGCACCGTCGGGCAGATCAACATGTGGAATTTTTAGAATTTGTCCAATTAAAAAAATTCTACTCATAGATCTATAGAGAAATAATATCGAAAAACAGATCATTTTGACAGTATCATGATATTTTACGCCATGGTTAAATAGCACGACGTCATAACAATTGACGCCATTAGTAACCACGTATATTCTTATGAGTCTATTTTTAGATTGTTTTTCATATGAGCCTATTGGTAGAATATGTTTTTAAAAGAAGATTAAAATGTAAAAATTGTACGGTTGACGGTGCACTGAAGAACCTGGATCAGGTCACGCCTAACGTGTTCGACAACAAATACCACGGCACCCTCCTGCAGGGCCACGCCCAGCTCCCGTCCGGCCAGGTTATGCCGTCTGACTCGGCTGTGCTGACGACCACCGCTCCTATTGTTCACCGATTTACGAGCAACCAGAAGGCTTTCTACAGGAATTTTGCTGCGCCCATAATTAAGATGGGGAATATTAGCTCACTGACAGGGAGAGATTGAGATATCAGAAAGAACTACTGGATGGTTAATAACAAAGGCTACTGAAGACTCTCCTTCAATTCGACTATATATTTTTAATCCAACTATATCTATATATTTTTAAGCTGATGATATATCCTTGTCTGGTTTACGAAAAAAAATTCGATATAAATAGGAATATCATAAGGTTCCCACTTGGATATTTGACCAACGACATGCTCAAGCCTCGTTAAAACACCTTTTGGAAACCCCGATGGAAAAGGCAAGAAGAAAATATTGCACAACTTGCGTCTTGCCACTAAATATGTTGCCTCACTGTAAACTCAATCAAGGATTACAACATCTTAAACTCGGGACCAGGAATACATCATAAATTTGTCCCAAGGATGAACCTTATGAACAGTATATATACCTCCCTCGGGGACAACAACTCTTCATGCTTCTTTAACCCATGTAATTACGTGGCTAGTATCAAGAATTCAATTGTACATGTACGGTTGTATCATTTTGGATTTTTCATCAATTTGTGTTTTACCTAACTATTGCTCTTCTTTTTGTCACTGTAGCTACTATACCTGCCCATTAATAGATATAATACGAACCTAAGCCTACCATAACAATTTTTCATCTGCTCGGGCACTGTATCATCATATATTTGCTGTATTTCATGTAAATTATGCTCTGCAGGTACTTATTTTCTTTCTTTTTCTTTGCTATTCTAGTTGAATAGCCTTTGTTCGGGTTGGGAGGTCAAACTATATCATCTACGTAGTCTGCAGACTGCGACTTTCTCTGTTGCCTTCCCAACGTCGTGACCTTGAGCTACATAGTTAAAGCCAACATATTCCGTATCCTCTTATACCGATTCAATTGTGTATCCTACTTTGCAAATCAATAGTTCTGTCGGCGTTCCTTTCACTGCCAGAGGCTGTGGGTTCCACTATCAGTGATTTGCAGGCTACGTCTTGCTCTGTCACCTGGTTGATACTCGATTTGAGCTACGGGTCCAAGCCCGGTGCTACAGTGCATGTATCCTCCCCTACTGACCCTTGTCTCCGTTGATGTCGATGGATATCCAGGTCATTGGACTTCTTTTTTTTTTGTTGCATTCATCTTGGTCATTCGACATTGGATATGCGGTGTGAGGCTCCCGCTTCAACACCTATGACATCATTGGGGATAACATCTTCCCACTTGACAGTGCATTTATCCCCTTCCGCTGCTGTAGAGAGGGCAACAACATTTGCTAGTCAAAACACTAGCCTACTTGTTTTATCCATGATTGAATATATCAATCATCCTCTCATATCAGGTAGTATATCCTTTTCTTTCTTTTTACACATCTCGTATTGAGCAATGTTTCTATTTTTTATTTGTTTTATTACATTTGACATTAAAAGATCCTTGACATTGAAATTTTGAACTCTTAAATCCATGCAGGGTACAACTAACCTATGCATTGATCAAATCATCTTGTCTTTATTTTGCTTACGATTAAGGGAACAAAATAAGAGTTTAAAATTGCATATATTTAAGTTTTTTAATGTATATTATGAAAAAAAACAAATTACAAGTCCGAACAAATCACTAGGCACGCACTTCCGACATCCAAGAAGCATCTTGCCCTACTAAACAACTAACGGCTGAATCACCGGCGGTCGCAACATCCAAGATGATTTCGGCTTTCTGGCCACCTCTGAGAGCTTTTGCCTCGATCGGCCCTTTCCTGACAACTGCAACCCAAGTCGGTCGCCCAGCTCATGTTTGATCATCGCAAGACCCTCACCACAGCTACAGCAACAGCTACAGCCCTTTCTTTTTTAAAACTATTTATGGCCGAAATGACAGACATTTGGGCACCTTTCCTTTTCGATCCCACCGCGCGCAGCGTACACAACCACTCAGTCGCGACCGCTTCTTCTCACGCAGTCGTCCATCTCTCTCTAACGAAGAACTAATATATTATCAGCAACCGCGTGTGGAGAGGAAGGTGCATGCGGCAGCCATCGCTAGCACCGATACTGCAAATTGACTTGCTCCGGCTGCGGAACATGTCAAACGCGCAACCAGGTGGCCTGTCCAAAGAAAAATCCTCGCGTGCGCTTATCGGTTATCAATCGTAGAGACGGGCTATAAATATGCCGCACCCGACAATTCCCCTCGCATCCATCGCTGCAATCTCCATCTGCAACAAACCAGCAAGCGGCCAAGCACCACCACGCGCTGCTAGATACTACTTAGCTAGTACCTACACTGCCAAGCAGCCTCTTCACTGATCACGTAGCACTCAAGAATCGTACACGTACACGCGCATGGCCAATTCCTCGTGCTCCTCTTCTCTGGGGCTGCTGCTCGCCACGCACTGCGCCCTCTTGCTCGCTTTGGTGGGAGCTGCTCATGGCCACCCTCCTCTCGCCGGCTCGGCGCTGAGCTCCTTGTTCTACGACGAGTCGTGCCCCAGCGCCTACGACATCGTCCGGCGCGTCATCCAGGACGCGCGGGTATCCGACCCCCGCATCCCGGCCAGCCTCATCCGCCTCCACTTCCACGACTGCTTCGTCAACGTGAGCACCGATGCCTCTGTCCTGGCTGATCAATCAATACGTATCCGCATTGCATCATCTGACATGCATGTCAATATGCGTTTCAGGGCTGCGACGGCTCGCTTCTGCTGGACGACGACCTCCCGGCGATTCAGAGCGAGAAGAACGTGCCCGCAAATGACAACTCGGCGCGCGGCTTCCCGGTGGTCGACGACATCAAAAGTGCGCTGGAGGACGCGTGCCCCGGCATCGTCTCCTGCGCGGACATCCTCGCCCTCGCAGCCGAGATCTCCGTTGAACTCGTAAGCAATCGACTCGATCTTGTTGCATTGAGCGACCAGCGCCCACACCTACCTTCTCAGTATCGCTCAAGCTTCTCAATACTGACGGAATCATGGAACTGCGCGTAGGCCGGAGGTCCCCGCTGGCGGGTGCAGCTCGGCCGGCGAGACGGCACGACGACCAACATCGAGAGCGCCAACAACCTCCCGAGCTTCTCCGACCCCCTGGACAAGCTCCAGGAGAAATTTAGAAACTTCAACCTCGACGACACTGACCTCGTCGCCCTACAGGGTAACATACACCTACTAACTCAATACATTTCAGGAAATATAATTTGTATACAATTCAAACCTCGAAAATTCTTTATATGGCGTGCACACTGATTTCAACAACAAATTTCTACTTCAGGAGCGCACACATTCGGTAAAGTGCAGTGTCAATTCACGCGGGAGAACTGCTCGGCTGGGCAACCTGAAGGTGCACTGGAGAACCTGGACCAGGTCACACCAAACGTGTTCGACAACAAGTATTACGGCAACCTCTTGCACGGCCGCGCCCAGCTCCCGTCCGACCAGGTCATGCTGTCTGACCCCTCTGCGCCTACGACGACCGCTCCCATTGTTCAGCGCTTCGCAAGCAACCAACAAGATTTCTTCAAGAATTTTGCAATGTCCATGATTAAGATGGGGAACATCAGTCCGCTGACAGGGAGGGATGGAGAGATCAGGAAGAACTGCCGGAGGGTCAATAGCAATGGCTACTGAAGACTCCCATTCAATTCGATTGGTTTCCCTTTTTATTAACCAATTTTGACTCTTGTGTAAATCATTCTTTCAGTTTTATTTCTCTATTTGTGACGGTAAAGTGTTCCCTTTTTCCTTTTCGGAAAGCAAATGTGAAAATGTTCATATACCTCGTATGCCCATTTCGAGTTTACATTCTTTAACAAATGTCATATTAATCCAACTGTATCTATATATATTTTTAAGCAGTGATATATCCTTGTCTGGTTTACGCAACAAAAATTAATATAAATAGGAATATCATAAGGTCCCCACTTGGATATTGGACCAACGGCATGCTCATGCCTTTTTAAAAACACCATTTGGAAACCTGGTGGAAAAGGCAACAAGAAAATATTGCATAACTTGTATCTTGCCACTAAATATGTTGCCTCACTGTAAACTCAATAAAGGAATACAACACCTTAAACTGGGGACCAAAGAATAGTATATGCATCCCTCCACGACAACAACTCCTTGTCCTTCTTTATGTCAACTAGCGGGATGGCCCATGAAATTACGCGGCTAGTATCAAATATCCAATTATGCATGTACGGTTGTATAAATTTGGTTTTTATCATTAATTTATGTTTTATCTTACTATTGCTCATCTTTCTGCCACTGTCGCTACTATATCTGCTCATTGATAGACATAATTTGAACCTAAACCTACCATAACAACTTTTTCATTTATTTGGGCACTATATCATCAAGTTTTTGCTTATGTCATGTAGATTATGCTCCGCATGCACATTTTTCTTTGCTATTCCATTTGAATAGATTTTGGTTGGGTTGAGTGGTCAAGCTTTATCATCTACGCAGTCTACGGACTGTGACTTTCTCTATTAACTTCCTGACGCCACGACCTCGAGCTACATGGTTAAAGCCCAGTACAACGGAGCATATATCCTCTTATACAGAGTTACTCATGTGTCCTGCTCTACAAATCAATAGCTTCGTTGGTGTTCCTTGTCGCTGCCAAAGGTTGAGGTTCCACTAGCACTTATTTACGGGCTACATCTTGCTCTGCCACCTGGCTGATGCACGATTTGAGATACGGGTCCAAGCCCGGTGTAGCAATACATGTATCTTCCCCTACCGACCCTTGTCTCCATTAATGTCAGTGGACATACGGTCACTAGCCTTCTTCTTTTCGTTGGGTCCGTCTCAGTCATTCGTTGTTCGATACGCGGTCCGAGCTCATCTCCAGCTTTAACACAACTAACTGTGCATTGTGACATCATTAAGGTCAACGTCTTCCTGTCCGACAACACATTCATCCCCTTCCGCTATTGCAGAGCAAGCAACAATATTGGCTAGTCGAACCGCTAACCTGCTTGTTTTTTTCCACGATTTGAATAGATCTATCATCCCCTCATATCAGGTCTTATCTCCTTTTCTTTCTGTTTACACCTCTCGTATTGAGCTATGTTTCTATTTTTTATTTGTTATTACATTTTATATTAAAAATTATTTGAATTGCAAGTTTGACCTCTTAAATGCATGCAGGGTGCAAACAAGCCTATGCATTAATCAAATCATGTTATCTTTCTTTTTAACCGGCATTTGGTTCGATTTTTTAGTAATGGCCTAGCTTACTTTGGGTTTTTTATAGTGGGTAATTTATAAATATGTATATGAACATTTTGCTTTTATTTTTCTATGATTAATGTACCAATTTTAGGCCTTGAGAGCAAAGGAAGATATTTCTCTTATTGGCCAGTTAGTAATATAATAGATGCCTCGAATAAACATGCTGTAACACCCCAGGGTCACAAAACCTGGGATGCCACTAAACTGCACAACCTACTTACTGTCTGTCATAGAAAAAAAAAACAACAGTATCTTCTCTATAAATTTAAGCATCGCAAAAGCTATAACATAGATCTATAAGATAGGTAGAATATCACATTAGCAGATAAAATCATCCTGGTATGAACCGAGAGCAAAATATTAAGTTTAACATCACCACTACTTTTTAAACTTCAAACATACGGCTCTAAGGACTAAACTTTATTTATTATTACAGCACAATGACAAAATGTGTAGACATGAAGTACAAAATATGTTGCTACATTCCCATTCCTTCACGACATGCATCGAGTACATAGAAAGAGTAATGCTAGGGTGAGATTGAAAATCTCAGCGAGCAAACTTGTTTTGACAAGCTATTTAAATCACAAGTTGATTAAACATCAATTTAATATAGGTTTTTTCAAGACATAAGACATGTTAAGATAGTATTAACAATATTAAAGAATAAATTCAAATAAAGATCCAACCACAGGAATAACTTCATATCCACAATAACATATAAATGTTATTAACTTCCATGAATGCATATGAATGCAATGATATATCTTCTTTTACATCCCATCCCTTCTCGGGTAACGTACAATGTGTACCGGTACTATCGTTATCTTTACGACATAACTTCCAATGCATATGCATATGCAAATGCAAGTGCACATGGCAGAAATATGTTGCAATTGTACTAAAGTATAGCACTAATAATACCTCAACTTCATTCTCAAGTCGAACAACAACATAGTTCAACAAGAATTGTAGCAACATAAAGATAGACATGTTAAGAGACAATTCGACGGAAGTTCAAAATTGGTAAGGCAATGATTAACCATGCTTAAAGGTAAAGAGAAACATAGAATTCATGTCATAGTCAAATTTGTCATGGCTATGAAATAAAGGTATACGTGATGAAAATAACAAGACAAAACAGTAACAACACCATAGCTACGTTTACTTGCCTTCAACCGACGGTAACGGCGAACTTCAAGTGTGAGACGAAGCACCACCACCTAAACACAACCATATCTCAGCACCAACACTCCTCATACATGCAAATACATAAAATAAAGCACTCCTACACCCAAAACCCTCAATCGAGCAATACGGACCAAAAAATAGCATACATGCATTAGTTTGACATGAGCAGCAGTACTTCTCTTTTTCGTATCTATTTTTCTACCACAGATATGATAATAAATAAATACATTTTAGGAAACTACAGAACAAGGACTACAACTTTCATTCTGACGATATAATTTTCCCATGCCTCTAAGGTTTCCTAAATGACATATCAAAACAGCTCTAGAAACCTGTCATCAATTTCAAACAGCAACCACTCAAAACTGTTTATTTCAAGAAATACTCAACGAAAAAATCTAAAATTTTGTGGAAATATAGATCATAACACAAGCTTCAACTTTTATATAATTTGGATCTATATAAAACGTCATTAACATGGCCAAAACAAGCTCTGAACTGCTTTGAACTTTCTAACGATAACATGACAGACATGCAACTTCAGATAGCAAAATCTCCTAAACCGTGCGGGGGGGGGGGGAATCTGAAATTCATACAACAGCTATATTTCACAGTTAGCTACAACTTTCTAGTTGATCTCTTCCGCAGGACAAATCATCTAAGACCCCAAAACAATGATTTCGTCTACACTGCGCACCCAGAAAATTTCTGCAGCTAACTGAACCATTAACAACATACTTTCCAGAGAGATTGAGCCCTATCGTCGGGAGTAAAACAACCTTTTAAACCCCAAAAATAAAACAGCAGCATAGATTGAACCAATACTGTCGGAGGATGAACTCTTGTCGCAGGGATCCCGAGAGACCCCTTTTTAAAGATTCGGTCGGGGGATGATCCTGAACGAGCTTGTCTGGGAAATAGATGGGAGCGGAAATAAATGCAGTGGCTGGTGGTGGGAGATGATCGTCCTAGTACAAGAAAGATGGGTGCACCGGGGTTTAGACAGGTTCGGGCCGCACGGAGGCGTAACACCCTACTCCTGTGGGAGTGGTATACCTTTCCTTGAAGGGAATTCTTCAAGGATGTATCTGGTTACAGGGGTGAGCTGTCTACAGAGAGCTTGAGACTCTCGTGTTCTAGCTTGGCTCGAGCTTGTTTGTGATGTTCTTCGTCTTTTGATCTGAGCTTCGGGGTCTTTTTTGAGGGCTTCCGGATCTGAGGCGGAATTCTTCAAGGATGAGTCGTGAGTCGTGTGTTGTGTGTCGTGAGCTGTGAGCTGTGAGCGTTGGCTGTCAGCGTTGGCTGTGTATTCTCCATCCTTTCCTTTTATAGGCGCGCCGACCTCGACTTATCCTGAATGGGAAAGAGGGGGCGCACGTGCCAAGGTGCCACGGAGAAAGGCGTCATCATTCCGTCTTGGCGAAGTGACAGGGGCGGTGGAAAATTGCGGCGTGCATCCGACCACCAGCCACTGTGGAGGTCCTTCGGCGCCATTAAGAGGGCCCACCGGGCAGCCGCAGAGGTGCCCGGTGCGCCCACCCTGTCTTGTCCTTCTGCCGGGGCAGGGTGGCAGGCGGAGCGCTTCGATTCTGGCAACGTTATCCCGAGGCACCCGGGTGAAACGGGATGGGACCCTGTAAGGATCGGTGACGTCCTAAGAGAGGGGGGTGAATTAGGACACTTAGAGCTAAACCGGCTCAAAAAATAACACAAGATAAACCTATATCAATTTCTATCTAAATGTGCTCTAGGTTTATCTAGCGTGTCTACTTTACCGATTAAGGAAACTTGCAACCTATCTAGTAAGGTAAATTGCAAGAATGTAAATGCGAAAGTGTAAAGAGGGTAGAGAGAACAAACTCGGCACAAGGATTTTTATCCCGTGGTTTCGATGGCATGAATGCCACCCCTAGTCCACGTTGGAGCTCTACAAAGGATATGCTCCCGGTCGGCACCCGGTCACGGCCTTTGAGCCACCAAGTCACAAAGACAAGGCCTCTATCCGGATGAGCCACCAAACCACCAAGGCAAGGTCTCACCACTAGCCTCTCTTCCGGTTCTTCGCCGCCGTGATCACTTCGGAGCTTGAGCCACAAAGGTAAGGGTCTCCGCGTCCCCGCACAAATACCTTGCCGCCTCTCCACACCAAGTCGGAGGGTCAACAAGCTTACCGGCGAGTCACCAAGACTCCAAGGTGCCGGCGTACCAATTGGTACAAGTTAGGATCACTCCTTGATCCACTCTCTATGCAGCTATCAACTAGCTACACTCTCTCTAGGCCTACAAGCACTAATCACTCTCTAATGGTGTGCTTAATCGCCTTGGATTTGATCACTTAAACACTTTGGTGGCTTGGATGTCTTCTCAAGTGTACATGAACTTCTCTGGACTCCAGCTGCTTCAAATGACTGAGTGGAGGAGTATTTATAGCCTCAAACCCGCCAACTAGCCGTTGCCCCAACGGCTCAGAAAATTGTGAGCACCGGATAATCCTGTGATGATAGTAGTACAAGCACCGGATTATCCTGTGAGTACATCAGAGAAACTAGCCGTTGGAACCCACTCAAACTCAACTGTGAGCACCGGATTATCCTGTGATGAGTTAGTTAACACCGGACAAAAGCACCGGATTATCCTATGCCCATAAGTTCATTTTGGAGCTCTCTGCAAAAATTAGTCCGGTGAGTTCATTTTGTGAGCACCGGATTATCCTGTGAGGCACCGGACTTATGTTGATTTGAGCACCGGAGTTATGTTGATTTGAGCACCGGATATTCCTCTGAAGCACCGGAGTTATGTTGATTTTGAGCACCGGATTATCCTGTGAGGCAAATTTCAGCACAACTGTATTTTGGGCATAACTTTTTGCTCCGAACTCCGATTTTGATGATCTTGGGCTCTATTGAAAGCTTGTGAATAGATCTACAAGATTATACAAAAATCCATCCCATTTGATCACATCAAAATTCATTATGAGCACCGGATAATCCGGTGAGGCAAATTTCAGCACAACTGCGTTTTGTATTTTGGGCATAACTTTTCGCTCCGAACTTCGATTTTGATGATCTTGGGCTCTATTGAAAGCTTGTGAAGAACTCTATAAAATTATACAGAAATCCAACCCATTTGATCACATCAAAATTCATGGAACAAGTCCAATTCATTCCTTTCTTTGTTCCGGCTTCGACGACTTCTCTTTTGTGGCATCCATGAGACCTACTAAAGCATATACTTGACAAACATGTTAGTCTTATTGACTATGTTGTCATTAATCACCAAAATCACATACATGCCCTTATGTAATTTAGGCAATCAACCTAATGGCATGTTTCCTACAGACCCGTGCATTTAATGGACCCACGCCCCCCTGCCAGAGCATGGCAGGGTCTGACACTAGAGCGTGGGCAGCTGAGAATGTCAGGATATCAGGATGTCAGGCCGCGCGTGCCTATTAAATGCGGCATTCGTGTCTTTGACTGGCTGACACCCCGGCGAGGGGACCCTTTGGGTCGTCGAATGATCTTGCGCGAACCTTCGAGGAACCGAGTCCTCGGGGGCTGCCACGTGCAGCCCCGAGCACCCTCTCCCGAGCACTCCGGTGAGACCTTCGGGGAACTGAGTCCTCGGGGGCTGCCACGTGCAGCCCCGAGCACTCTCTCCCGAGCACTGGGGGAAACCTTCGGGGAGCCGAGTCCTCGGGGGCTACCACGTGCAGCCCCGAGCACTCTCTCCCGAGCACTAGGGGGAAATCTTCGGGGAACCGAGTCCTCGGGGGCTGCCACGTGCAGCCCCGAGCACTCTCTCCCAAGCACTGGGGGAAACCTTCGGGGAACCGAGTCCTCGGGGGCTGCCACGTGCAGCCCCGAGCACTCTCTCCCGAGCACTTCCTTCCCGGTACTTGGACTCCGCGGATCATCGAGGAACTGGGGTGCTCGGGAACCAGAGACGGCGGCCCCGAGCACCTTCTCCCGGGACTTAGCCTCTTCTTATCTCGCAGGGCGGACCTCGCGGGATGGTGACGCGTGGCGGATGGCCGGCCCGGTCTCGGGACTCAGGGACCCCTGGTTCCTGATACACCGACAAATACCTATGCGAGAATCACGAATTCGTTCCCTTTCCCCTGTGCGCCTCTCCCTACCTTTATGCATGCCCTTGACGTCACCAAGCTGCACCAAAAACATGGTGCCACCACCATGAACAGGGAGGAGAATCTCAGCTTTGGTGAAACAAGAGAAGAGCAATGCCTACCTTGGATTGGAGAGGGGCTGCAGCAGCAAAGGGGGCATCGGCCGGTCATTCCTTCCCCTCTCCCCGCGATCCCGTTTGGCTGATTCTTCTCGATGGATGGGTGCTGCAGGGCGGAAGCCTAGGGCTACGGGCGCCACCACACCAGGGAAGGAGAGGGGCGGCACAGTAGAAAGAACAGGATTGGCTAGGGTTTGGCTGGGTGGAGGGGGGAGAAAGAAGGGGAAAGGGGTTCATGGGCCTTTTGGGAGGGGCTGGGTTAACCGGCTCAAGCCTAGGTTGGCTCAACCCACTCCCAAATTAATGTTTTTTTTTCTGTTTTTAAAAGAAATTTACTGTTGCTATTTTGCTTCAATTATTTCTCTTTTCTTTTCCAGCGAGAACGATTCGACACCGAAAAACCGGAAACGATGGCTTCCAACTTTTCCCACAATTTAGAGTATTACACATGCATGTAGGGAATGCTTGGTTTCTTTGCCTAATCTACCCATTAAGCACGGCTAGGCTGGGTCAGGTAATCCAAACCTTGCTAGTGGAGGAGAAAAGCAACAATGGAAACCAAAAAAGAGAAGCGAGCATTCTTTCTTGTCCACTAGGCAAGGATGGGCAAAGAAACCTAACATGCCTGTAAAATGTACGGGTAAGACCTAAATTGTCTGGAATTTCTACATTTCTATGATCCCATCCTCCTACATAAATTGGCAGAAATATTTAGGAAACAGCTTGGCCAATTTTCATCACTAGAAAGCTTACAATCGCCGACGACTGCAACTACAGAGCTTAAATTTGCGATATTATGTGAGTTATTAGATGTTGATCTGATGGTAAAGAAGTGACAGAAAAGTGGTAAAATTTCAATCTCTGATAATTAGACACTCCTAATTATTTTGTTTTCTAGGTAACTCACAACAAGTCGCTCCCTGATTTTTATGTCTTTTCTATAACAGCTGAACTTCTCAATCTACAGTTCCAATCACAAGGCACTTCCTACACCCAAGATTACAAAATTTAAAAACATTTATCTTTAGAGTTGAATATCCAATTTGAAATCTGTTTGAACCGAGATGTAACTTACGATTAAGGGAACAAAATAAGAGTTTAAAATTGCATATATTTTCAGCTTTCTGGCCACCTCTGAGAGCTTTTGCCTCGATCGGCCCTTTCCTGACAATTGCAACCCAAGTCGGTCGCCCAGCCCATGTTTGACCATCGGAAGACCCTCACCACAGCTACAGCTACAACTCTTTCTTTTTTAAACTATTTATGGCCGAAATGACAGACATTTGGGCACCTTTCCTTTTCGATACCACCGCGCGCAGCGTACACAATCACTCAGTCGCGACCGCTTCTTCTCACGCCACCCATCCGCAGTCGTCCATCTCTCCCTAACGAAGAACTAATATATTAACAGCAACCCGTGTGTGGAGAGGAAGGTGCAACCAGCTGCATGCTTCAAATTGGCTTGCTCCGGCTGCGGAACATGTCAAACGCGCAACCAGGTGGCCTGTCCAAAGAAAAATCCTCGCGTGCGCTTATCGGTTATCAATCGTAGAGACGGGCTATAAATATGCCGCACCCGACAATTCCCCTCGCATCCATCGCTGCAATCTCCATCTGCAACAAAACAGCGAGCAGCCAAGCACCACCACGCGCTGCTAGCTACTACTTAGCTAGTACCTACACTGCCAAGCAGCCTCTTCACTGATCACGTAGCACTCAAGAATCGTACACGTACACGCGCATGGCCAATTCCTCGTGCTCCTCTTCTCTGGGGCTGCTGCTCGCCACGCACTGCGCCCTCTTGCTGGCTTTGGTGGGAGCTGCTCATGGCCACCCTCCTCTCGCCGGCTCGGCGCTGAGCTCCTTGTTCTACGACGAGTCGTGCCCCAGCGCCTACGACATCGTCCGGCGCGTCATCCAGGACGCGCGGGTATCCGACCCCCGCATCCCGGCCAGCCTCATCCGCCTCCACTTCCACGACTGCTTCGTCAACGTGAGCACCGATGCCTCTGTCCTGGCTGATCAATCAATACGTATCCGCATTGCATCATCTGACATGCATGTCAATATGCGTTTCAGGGCTGCGACGGCTCGCTTCTGCTGGACGACGACCTCCCGGCGATTCAGAGCGAGAAGAACGTGCCCGCAAATGACAACTCGGCGCGCGGCTTCCCGGTGGTCGACGACATCAAAAGTGCGCTGGAGGACGCGTGCCCCGGCATCGTCTCCTGCGCGGACATCCTCGCCCTCGCAGCCGAGATCTCCGTTGAACTCGTAAGCAATCGACTCGATCTTGTTGCATTGAGCGACCAGCGCCCACACCTACCTTCTCAGTATCGCTCAAGCTTCTCAATACTGACGGAATCATGGAACTGCGCGTAGGCCGGAGGTCCCCGCTGGCGGGTGCAGCTCGGCCGGCGAGACGGCACGACGACCAACATCGAGAGCGCCAACAACCTCCCGAGCTTCTCCGACCCCCTGGACAAGCTCCAGGAGAAATTTAGAAACTTCAACCTCGACGACACTGACCTCGTCGCCCTACAGGGTAACATACACCTACTAACTCAATACATTTCAGGAAATATAATTTGTATACAATTCAAACCTCGAAAATTCTTTATATGGCGTGCACACTGATTTCAACAACAAATTTCTACTTCAGGAGCGCACACATTCGGTAAAGTGCAGTGTCAATTCACGCGGGAGAACTGCTCGGCTGGGCAACCTGAAGGTGCACTGGAGAACCTGGACCAGGTCACACCAAACGTGTTCGACAACAAGTATTACGGCAACCTCTTGCACGGCCGCGCCCAGCTCCCGTCCGACCAGGTCATGCTGTCTGACCCCTCTGCGCCTACGACGACCGCTCCCATTGTTCAGCGCTTCGCAAGCAACCAACAAGATTTCTTCAAGAATTTTGCAATGTCCATGATTAAGATGGGGAACATCAGTCCGCTGACAGGGAGGGATGGAGAGATCAGGAAGAACTGCCGGAGGGTCAATAGCAATGGCTACTGAAGACTCCCATTCAATTTGATTGGTTTCCTTTTTATTAACCAATTTTTGACGCCTGTGTAAATCATTCTTTCAGTTTCATTTCTCTGTAAAGTGTTCCTTTTTCCTTTTCGGAAAGCAAATGTGAAAATGTTCATATACCTCGTATGCCCATTTCGAGTTTACATTCTTTAACAAATGTCATATTAATCCAACTATATCAAAATATATTTTTAAGCAGTGATGTATCATTGTCTAGTTTACGCAAAAAAAAATTGATATAAATAGGAATATCATACGGTCCCCACTTGGATATTGGACCAACGGCATGCTCACGCCTTTTTAAAAACACCATTTTGAAACCCTGGTGGAAAAGGCAACAAAAAAAATATTGCATAACTTGTATCTTGCCAGTAAATATGTTGCCTCACTGTAAACTCAATAAAGAAATACAACACCTTAAACTAGGGACCAAAGAATACAACATCATAAATTTGTCCCAAGGATGAACCCTTATGAACAGTATATGCATCCCTCCACGACAACACCTCCTTGTGCTTCTTTATGTCAACTAGAGGGATGGCCCATAAAATTACGCGGCTAGTATCAAATATCCAATTGTGCATGTACGGTTGTATAAAGTTGGTTTTTATCATTAATTTACATTTTATCTTACCATTACTCATCTTGCTGCTCATTGTTAGACATAATTTGAACCTGAACCTACCATAACAACTTTTTCATCTGTTTGGGCACTATATCGTCAATTTTTTGCTTATTTCATGTAGATTATGCTCCTCATGCACATTTTTCTTTGCTATTCCATTTGAATAAATTTTGGTTGGGTTGAGTGGTCAAACTTTATCATCTACGTAGTTTGCGGACTGTGACTTTCTTTGTTAACTTCCTGACGCCACGACCTCGAGCTACATGGTTAAAGCCCAATACAACAGAGCATATATCCTCTTATACAGAGTTACTCCTGTGTCCTGCTCTACAAATCAATAGCTCCATTAGTGCTCCTTGTCGCTGCTAAAGGCTGCGGTTCCACTATCACTTATTTGTGGGCTACATCTTGCTCTGCCACCTGGCTGATGCACGATTTGAGCTACGGGTCCAAACCCAGTGTAGTAATACATGTATCTTCCCCTACCGACCCTTGTCTCCATTAATGTCATTGGACATACAGTCACTGGGCTTCTTCTTTTCGTTGGATCCATCTCAGTCATTCGGTGTTAGATACGCAATCTGAGCTCATCTCCCGCTTTAACACAACTACGCATTGTGACATCATTCAGGTCAACGTCTTCCTTCCAACAACACATTCATCCCCTTCTGCTACTGCAAAGCAGGCAACAACATTGGCTAGTGTAACCGCTAACCTGCTTGTTTTTTTCATGATTTGAATAGATCTATCATCCCCTTATATCAGGTCTTATCTCCTTTTCTTTCTTTTTACACCTCTTGTATTGAGCTATGTTTCTATTTTTTATTTATTATTACATTTTATATTAAAAATCATTTGAATTTGCAACTTTGATCTCTTAAATGCATGCTGGGTGCAAACAAGCCTATGCATTAATCAAATCATGTTATCTTTCTTTTTATCCGGCATTTGGTTCGATTTTTTATAATGGCCTAGCTTACTTTGGGTTTTTATAATGGTAGTAGTGGGTAATTTATAAACATGTATACGAACATTTTGCTTTTATTTTTCTATGATTAACGTGTCAATTTTAGGCCTTGAGATCAAAGGAAGATGTTTCTTTTATTGGCCAGTTAGTAATATAATAGATGCCTCGAATAAATATGTTGTAACACCCCAGAGCCACAAAACCTAGCATGACACTAAACTACACAACCTACAGCTTGTCATATAAAAAAAATAACAGCATCTTCTCTATAAATTTAAGCATCGCGGAAGCTATAACATAGATCAATAAGATATGCAGAATATCACATTAGCAGATAATTATCCTGACATGAACTGAGAGCAAAATATTAATTTTAACATTACCACTACTCTTTAAAGTTCAAACGTACGACTCTAAGGACTAAACTTTATTGATTATTACAGCACAATGACAAAATATGTAGACATAAAGTGCAAAACGTGTTGCTACATTCCCATCCCTTCACGACATGCATCGAGTACCTGGAAAGAGTAATGCAAGGGTGAGATTAAAAATCTCAGCAAGCGACTTATTTTGACAAGCTATTTAAATCACAAGTTGATTAAGCATCAATTTAATACAGTTTTTTTCTCAAGACATAAATCATGTTAGGATAGTATTAATAACATTAAAGAATAACTTCAAATAAAGATCACAACAAAGGTATAACTTCATATCCACAATAACATATAAATGTTATTAACTTCTATGAATGCATACGGATACAATGATATATTTTCTTTTACATCGCACATCTCCTCGGGCAATGTACGATGCGTACCGGTACTGTCGTTATCTTTACGACTTAACCTCCAATGCATATGCAAATGCAAGTGCACATAACAGAAATATGTTGCAATTGTACTAAAGTATACCACCAATAATATCTCAACTTAATTCTCAAGTCGAACAGTAACATAGTTCAACAAGAATTGTAGCAACATAAAGATAGACATAAGGCAATGATTAACCATGCTTAAAGGTAAAGAATAGCATAGAATTTATATCATAGTCAAATTTGTCATGGCTCTGAAATAAAGGTGTAAGTGATGAAAATAACAAGTCAAGCAGTAGCAACACCATAGCTACGTTTACTTGCCTTCAACCGGCGGTAACGGCGAACTTCAAGTGTGAGACGAAGCACCACCACCTAGACACAACCATATCTCAGCACCAACACCCCTCATACATAAAAATACATAAAATAAAATGCTCCTACACCCGAAACCCTCAATCAAGCAATACCAACCAAAAAACAGCATATATGCATTAGTTTGACAGGAGCAGTAGTACTTCTCTTTTTCGTATCTATTTTTCTACCACAGATATGATAACAAATAAACACATTTTAGGAAACTACAAAACAAGTGCTACAACTTTCGTTCTGACGACATAATTTTTCCATGCCTCTAAGGTTTCCTAAATGACATATCACAAAAGCTTAGAAACCTATCATCAATTTCAAACAGCAGCCACTCAAAACTGTTTATTTCAAGAAATACTCAACGAAAAAATCTAAATTTTTATGGACATGTAGATCATAACACAAGATTCAACTTTTATAGAATTTGGATGTACATAAAACTTCATTAACATGGCCTAAACAAGCTCTAAATTGTTTGAACTTTCTGACGACAACATGACAGACAAGCAACTTCAGATAGCAAAATCTCCTAAACTGTGTGGGGGAAAAAAATCTGAAATTCATACAGCAGCTATATTTCACAGGTAACTACAACTTTCTAGTTGATCTATTCCGCAAGAAAAATCATCTAAAACAATGATTTCGTCTGTACTGCGCACCCAGAAAATTTCTATAGCTAACCTGAACCATTAACAACGGACTTTCCAGAGAGATTGAGCCCTATCCTCGGGATTAAAACAATCTTTTAAACCCCAAAAAGAAAACAGCAGCATAGATTGGGCCAATATCTATGCGAGAATCACGAATTTGTTCCCTTTCCCCTGTGAGCCTCTCACTACCTTTATGCCTTCCCTTGCCGTCACCAAGCTGCACCAAAAATATGGTGCCACCACCATGAACAGGGAGGAGAAGCTCAGCCTTGGTGAAACAAGAGAAGAGCAGCGCCTACCTTGGATTGGAGAGGGGCTGCAGCAGCAAAGGGGGCGTCGATCGGTCCTTCCTTCCCCATTCCCCGCGATCCCGTTTGACTGATTCTTCTCGATGGATTGGTGCTGCAAAGGGGAAGCTCAAGGCTGGGGACGCCACCACACCAAGGAAGGAGAGGGGTGGCACAGTAGAAAGAATAGGATTGGTTAGGGTTTGGCTGGGTGAAGGGGGGAGAAAGAAGGGGAAAGGGGTTCATGGGCGATTGGGGAGAGGCTGGGTTAACCGGCTCAAGCCTAGGTTGGCTCAGCCTACTCCCAGATTAATGTTCTTTTTCTGTTTTTAAAAGAAATCTACTACTGCTATTTTGCTTCAATTCCTTTCCTTTTCTTTTCTGACGAGAGCGATTCGACACCAAAAAAACTAGAAACGATGGCTTCCAACTTTCCCCACAATTTTAGGGCGTTACACATGCATGTAGGGAATGCTTGGATTCTTTTCCTAATCTACCCATTAAGCACGGCTAGGCTGGGTCAGGTAATCCAAACCTTTGCTAATGGAGGAGAAAAGCAACAATGGAAACAAAAAAGGAGAAGCGAGCATTCTTTCTTGTCCACTAGGCAAGGATGGGCAAAGAAACCTAATATGTCCGTAAATGTACGGGTAAGATCTAAATTGTCTGGATTTTCTACATTTCTATGATCCCATCCTCCTACATAAATTGGCAGAAATATTTAGGAAACAGCTTTGCCAATTTTCATCACTAGAAAGCTTATATTATGTGAGTTATTAGATGTTGATCTGATGGTAAAAAAGTGACAGAAAAGTGGTAAAATTTCAATCTCTGTTAATTAGACACTCCTAATTTTGTTTTCTAGGTAACTCACAACAAGTCGCTCCCTGATTTTTATGTCTTTTCTATAACAGCTGAACTTCTCAATCTACAATTCCAATAAATATCACAAGGCACTTCCTACACCCAAGATTACAAAATTTAAAAACATTTATCTTTAGAGTTGAATATCCAATTTGAAATCTATTTGAACCGAGATGTAACTTACGATTAAGGGAACAAAATAAGAGTTTAAAATTGCATATATTTAAGTTTTAATGTATATTATGAAAAAAAACAAATTACAATTCCGAACAAATCACTAGGCACGCACTTGCGACATCCAACAAGCATCTTGCCCTACTAATCAACTAACGGCTGAATCACCGGCGGTCGCAACATCCAAGATGATTTCGGCTTTCTGGCCACCTCTGAGAGCTTTTGCCTCTATCGGCCCTTTCCTGACAACTGCAACCCAAGTCGGTCGCCCAGCTCATGTTTGATCATCGCAAGACCCTCACCACAGCTACAGCCCTTTCTTTCTTAAAACTATTTATGGCCGAAATGACAGACATTAGGTCACCTTTCCTTTTCGATCCCACCGCGCGCAGCGCACACAATCACTCAGTCGCGACTCGCGACCGCTTCTTCTCGCGCCGGCTTCCGCAGTCGTCCATCTCTCTCTAACGAAGAACTAATATATTATCAGCAACCGCGTGTGGAGACGAAGGTACATGCGGCCGCCATCGCTAGCACCGATACTCCAAATTGACTTGCTCCGGCTGCGGAACATGTCAAACGCGCAACCAGGTGGCCTGTCCAAAGAAAAATCCTCGCGTAAGCTTATCGGTTATCAATCGTAGAGACGGGCTATAAATAGGTCGCACCCGACAATTCCCCTCGCATCCATTGCTGCAATCTCCATCTGCAACAAATCAGCGAGCAGCCAAGCACCACCACGCGCTGCTAGCTACTACTCAGCTAGTACCTACACTGCCAAGCAGCCTCTTCACTGATCACGTAGCACTCAAGAATCGTACACGTACACGCGCATGGCCAATTCCTCGTGCTCCTCTTCTCTGGGGCTGCTGCTCGCCACGCACTGCGCCCTCTTGCTGGCTTTGGTGGGAGCTGCTCATGGCCACCCTCCTCTCGCCGGCTCGGCGCTGAGCTCCTTGTTCTACGACGAGTCGTGCCCCAGCGCCTACGACATCGTCCGGCGCGTCATCCAGGACGCGCGGGTATCCGACCCCCGCATCCCGGCCAGCCTCATCCGCCTCCACTTCCACGACTGCTTCGTCAACGTGAGCACCGATGCCTCTGTCCTGGCTGATCAATCAATACGTATCCGCATTGCATCATCTGACATGCATGTCAATATGCGTTTCAGGGCTGCGACGGCTCGCTTCTGCTGGACGACGACCTCCCGGCGATTCAGAGCGAGAAGAACGTGCCCGCCAATGACAACTCGGCGCGCGGCTTCCCGGTGGTTGACGACATCAAAAGTGCGCTGGAGGACGCGTGCCCCGGCATCGTCTCCTGCGCGGACATCCTCGCCCTCGCAGCCGAGATCTCCGTTGAACTCGTAAGCAATCGACTCGATCTTGTTGCATTGAGCGACCTCAAGCTTCTCAATACTGACGGAATCATGGAACTGCGCGTAGGCCGGAGGTCCCCGCTGGAGGGTGCTGCTCGGCCGGCGAGACGGCACGACGACCAACATCGAGAGCGCCAACAACCTCCCGAGCTTCTCCGACCCCCTGGACAAGCTCCAGGAGAAATTTAGAAACTTCAACCTCGACGACACTGACCTCGTCGCCCTACAGGGTAACATACACCTACTAACTTAATACATTTCAGGAAATATAATTTGTATACAATTCAAACCTCGAAAATTCTTTATATTGCGTGCACACTGATTTCAACAACAAATTTCTGTTTCAGGAGCGCACACGTTCGGTAAAGTGCAGTGTCAATTCACGCGAGAGAACTGCTCGGCTGGGCAGCCTGAGGGTGCACTAGAGAACCTGGACCAGGTCACACCCAACGTGTTTGACAACAAGTATTACGGCAACCTCTTGCACGGCCGCGCCCAGCTCCCGTCCGACCAGGTCATGCTGTCTGACCCCTCTGCGCCTACGACGACTGCTCCCATTATTCAGCGCTTCGCAAGCAACCAACAGGATTTCTTCAAGAATTTCGCGATGTCCATGATTAAGATGGGGAACATCAGTCCGCTGACAGGGAGGGATGGAGAGATCAGGAAGAACTGCCGAAGGGTCAATAGCAATGGCTATTGAAGACTCCCATTCAATTTGATTTTGATCTTCAATATGATTTGATTGATTCCTTTTTAACCAATTGTGGTGTTGTGTAAATCATTCTTTTCATTTCATTTTTGATTATTTGTAACTGTAAGATGTTCCCTTTTCGATCCCTTATCCGGAAGCAAATGTGTAAATGTTTTGAGACCACTGCCTCAACTATATGGATTTGGATCTAAATCATCCTATCTAAACATGCCATGATATACCATATATCCTAAAATGGGTTTACATGCCGTTCCACCGCTGCGATTTATTTATTTATTTTAGAACCACTTAAACTAAAATTTTGATAATAACACCCTCAGAACTAAAATTTTAAAAACAAACTCTTTGCCATGTCATAGTGTGTGGCGGAGCTCCTTCTTGGCACATCATGGACCATGGTGGCTGGCACGACAGTATTGTCTTGTAAAGGACTGGCAGGCAATTTGTCATGTTATGTTTTTTTTTTCTAAGGCATACCAGTGCTATCTTGCCACGACATTTACAGCGGCATGGTAAAAAAGATTCATTTTGTAAAAAAAAAAAAAATCTATGGTTCTGATTTTAAATTTTAGTTTGAAAATATTTTAAAAATTAGAAGAAAAAAACTGCATCTTCTCAGGACATGTCATCCTCACTTCTAGATAAGTTTTTAATTATTGCCATGTGAGTACTGACTGCGCCAGTGCCTGGAGTCAAAGACACTACGAACAGAGAATTATTTGAAAACCCCTAGCATCATGTGATCAGCAGCTAAAAAACGGCGAGGATTGACGATCACTGTACTCTCTCACACTAAAATAGAGCAAATCTGTTCCAGCTTCCAACAGACATCTCTGCAATCCACAAATAATAAGCTGAGGGAGCACACTGCTCGCTCCCGTCTCTCGTAGAATCCACCCATATTTAACTCCCGCCACCGTCCACTGATTACCGACATAATTAACCAACCCCATGAACTGAAACGAAACAAGTTAAACTCGATTAACCATGCTACTTGACATAAATTAGGCAATAAATCCATCTCCAGGATGTGTATAGGTTCATGGTGATGTGCATTGCATCGGAGGACAAGAGCAGAATAAAAATTTGTGGGCAAATCTTGGATGCTTCCACAGGGTGCTCACCTACTCAATTGTCCATGATCGTGTCCCGCTGAGCACGCGAGTTTCACTCAACAGCTCCATTTGCAAACCTACAAATCGGAGCAACTCCCAAGCTAGCCAGCCATAACCCGGACCCAACCGAGAAGGAGAGCTGCGAGATGGATGGCTACTGCAACCTCGCCTCGTCCCCTCCAACGGCGAACGGCGCCAGGGCGAGGCCGTCGCTGGAGCTGACCAACACCAAGGAGACCAAGGCGTGGGAAGGGCTGGCCATCGGGGCTGTGACGCTGGCCAGGACCTTCTCCACCGGCTCCCACCGGTTCTGCAGGTCCGGCAGCCAGAGGAGCAGGAGCGGCGGCCTGCCGAGCGCGCTGAGGAGGGCCTTCTCCATGCGGCGGCACCCGGCGGGCCCCAGCGCCGGGGACGGGTACTGGAGGATCCACGACATGGATGGGGACATCGATTGCAATGCTGTCGAGGAGCATGGCGAGGAGGAGGCGGAAGAGAAGGAGGAGCGGGAAGAAGGGGCACCGGCTGCGGCAGAGGCGGAGGCCAAGGGTGGGAGGAAGAAGAAGATGGGTGGCATGTTGAAGGCGTGCAAGAAGCTTTTCTGGTTGTAAATAGTGCTCTGCTGCTGCTGTAATGGGACCGGATTATGCAATGTTGAGTGTTTGTGTGTCAATGCTGGCGAGGTGATTGCGTAGTTCGTGCAGTCATCGTTTGGTTTTTGTCGTTGATTCTGTAATCGGAGGGA
The DNA here is from genome assembly GCF_958298935.1 of Phragmites australis. Taxonomy (NCBI): domain Eukaryota; kingdom Viridiplantae; phylum Streptophyta; class Magnoliopsida; order Poales; family Poaceae; genus Phragmites; species Phragmites australis. The sequence continues at coordinate 24,836,085 of NC_084931.1, forward strand.
AGAAAACCAGATGATCATACGGTATTTCCGCATTGTGTTGATGAGGCTGCGGACGACTGCGCGTGCTCAACTGTCAGCAAGAAGCTTAGATCTCGACGAGGTGGTCTAGATCAAACGCGCTCCTGGGACTTCGTGCACAATCTCTGTGTCGGGTGGGACCTTGGGCCCACGGCTGTTGGGTTGTCGCTCGCACATTCGCGTCGCAGGGTGAAAATAAAACCGGAGATTTTTTCCAAAAAAGAATAAACTCCGAGAAGACAGAGTCTAACCTGGGCTTTCGTTCGTTTGTCAGGGCCCAACCTCGAGACAACTTTTGGGCTGAGCATCTCTTAGGCTTGGCAGCCCAAGTTTAATCCGACCAACACGTGACCATGTTCCATTTTTTGGGACACATGCAAGGCTCAGCCAATCCAAACGTAACTGAATATTTTGCTACCATGAACGCCTTTGCTCGACGTGATCATTTTACTCACTCCATCAATTGCGTTATGATTTCCATTTTTTGGTTCAGAATTGAACCCGGCGCCGAAGCATCAAAGCATTTTTCTTTTTGTGGAGATGCTATGTTCAGCGGCAGATCTTCGGAGGGACAAGAGGGCTCAAGCCCCTCTACCGGCTGTCACTCGTATAGCCTTCCAACCCCACTCCCCTCTTCTAAATTTTTTGCAAGAGAAGGAGAAGAAAGAGATGAGGTGGAAGAAGAGGAGAAAGAAGATCAACCCCTTATAATTTCGATGTGTTGTAACTGGCTACATTGCTACTACATCACCCACCGGCACTGTCTTGTACATTATTCCCACCATTTGAGCTTTTCAGTCAGGACTCGATTCGCTACCAGCAAAGCATCACGAATAACCCATTTGTATAACTCGCGTATGATCACGTGTTTTAAGGCCTTTGATTTACTGTCGAGTCTCTGCAATGGTAATTTGAACTCTCCGATTGAGTTGTAAAGGAGTTGTACACAACATGTTCTTGGTTATGCCGTCTTTAATTGGTTTAACATGTTGTGTGATTTTTGATACCTAATAGGTGGACACCTGAGCATTAAAAAAAATCACTTTGATATCATGTAAATGCACGCTACTTTCGATATATTAGGTGCAAATCACTTGATTCCATATAAATGTACGCTATTTTCGAAAGATTCGGTATTCAGTGTTGTGCGGTAGGCAGCGCGTAAAACCCACACCAAGGAGGCCAAGCCACGACACACAAACCATAAAAGCCACTACGGCCATCCAGCGAGCAAATGCCCAGAGCATCAATTTTTCTATTCCCTTTCTTCTTTTCTTTAGGACTGCCAGGGCATCGTTGACGACGGCAATCAAGAAAGCGGACCGGCGGACTGGCGGCCGGAGAGGAGTCACCGTCAAGTGCCATGAAACGAAAGGCCGTTGACAACTTCGCCAGACGCCGGTGCCGACTGGCGACTACACGCCCGCGCTTGAAGGCACTTCACAGCCGGCAGAGCCCAGCCAGCCTGCTCGGGACGATGACGAAGGCGTCAGCGCCCTGTTCCACAGGACGTAGACACGATCAAACCTTAGCGCCGCGGAGTCCAAGCGTGCCGCAGAAATATCAAAAGCTCTATAAAATGGACCCATCCACGAGGCGGTACATCGTACACATAACACTTCGCCGAGAGAAATCGAGACCGGAACCAATCGACGCGGGATACGTCGCGCCCGGTGCCGTTCCGCCAAAGAGAGACCCGCGCGGCGGGCACGCGTTCGCACCAGTTCGGCGGGACGGCAACGGCTGACCGGCCCCGCGGGAGCGTCAGAGAGCCGTAGCACGCGACGCGACGGAACCGCCCAGGTGAGCCGCGAATATTCCCACTCCCACCACCCGACGAACTGCGGTCGGGCACCTTATCGTACAACCGCCTCGAGGGCGCGAGGGGACGCAGGCGGCGAGCGAGTTCCTCCGCGGAAGACGAAGGTGGGAGGAGGTCACAGTATTTATCAGAATTATTTATTTATATTATGATTCGTAGTAAGTGGATAGTTGAAAAAATATAAAGTAAATAAGAGAATAAGGGAATTAACTAATGATAGAGATAAATAAATTGTGGTTGTATTTCCGGACGGAAGCTAGCGGCCCACGCCCGCAAACGCCACACCTCCACCCCACCCCACCCCTGAGAATAGGCGAGCGGTTCCTCGAATCCAAGAGCCCCGCTCCGTCCGTCCTAAATCCGGCCACGCCCGCCGGGGAGGGAAGACGACGATTGACGATTGATCAGTCCTCCCTTCCCTCCCGAATGGAAGATTGATCAATCCCGGACGAATAAACTACTAGTAGGTTTCTTAGGGGTCACCTTCCTCTCCCCCCCCCCCACCCCCACCCTCGTTTGTTGCTTAGCTAGACTCGATCTGAGTTGGTTCCAGAGGAATAAATCTCCTCCCCGGTTGGTTGGATTAATCCTCCCTTTCGTTCCTTCTGGTGAGTCCAGTTCAGTTTCTTTTCTTCCCGATTCGTTTTTACCTCTCGCCGATCCGACGACGCGTTTGTCTGACTCGATTTTTGTTGTGGCACTTTTGATTTTGGAGTATTTTACATCATCGTCGGCCCAGCGGTTTCTTGAGTCCCATCTGGTAACAGGTTTAGTGGCGTTCTCTGACTCCTTGCTCCAGAGAAAAATGCTACTTTTTTTTTGTTGGGTTATTCTCGTGGTCTCGGGAAGGATAATGGCAGTAGAGATAGGATGAGAGACAGGCCAATAACATTCAAGGATGGCATCTCATGTCCTGTCCCTAACTAATGAGCGCGATTGATTGTTTCGCCAGCCTAGAGGGCGTTTTCATGTCTGCACGCTTGATGCTGAAGTGGTAGTTGCTTCCGGAATCCTTTTTCTTAGTCCTAGAGAGAGATTGCTTCTTTGACCATTCGAGTGTTCATCTTGCATTGCTTGTTTAGGCCATTTGCTCCCAATACATGGGTTCATATTGTAGAACCTTTCCTCCTACTTGGGTGTGATTAGTCATCAAACTAAAAAAAATGGCATCTTTTTGGTGTTCTTGTGTGGTGCACAATTGCAAGCATGTTGCTCTTACAATTCCTCTCGAGGTCAATTTGTGCAAGTTGACAAAACGTGCTGTAGTTCTTCCGCAGGTCTCTGTCACTCGGAAATTCTCTGCGTATTCTGCTTCTGCTTGCCTCGGAGTTAGATTAGCCAAAGCCGGGTCATGGCTGAGATGGAAGACGGGATGGCAGTGACGAGGACGACGACAATGGAGTCCGAGGGCGCGACGACAGACGAGGACGTGCATCTTTCGCCGACCTGCGTCTGTCGCGGCGGCGGTGGTGGAGGCGGAGGCCGCATCAAGATCCTCTGTAGCTTCGGCGGCCGCATCATGCCCCGCCGGTCCGACGGCGTGCTCAAGTACGTCGGCGGCGAGACCCGCGTCCTCGCCGTGCCCCGCTCCATCCCCTTCTGCGGTACGCGTCCTGCCTTCTCGATCTGTGTGTGGTTATTGATGCTTTAGTAACGTCGCGCTCAGATCTTTAGTCGTTCACCTGTGAGCAGAGATGAAGAAGAAGGTGGAGGAGATGTTCAAGACGGAGGTGTCGGTCATCAAGTACCAGCTGCTCTCCCTCGCCGAGGAACTCGACGTGCTCGTCTCCGTCACCTGCGACGACGACCTGGTCCACATGCTGGACGAGTACGACCGCCTCGAGGCCAAGCGGTCGCCGACTGCGTCGCCGCGCTTCCGCGTCTACATCTTCGCGCCGCAGCCCGCCGCGCCCCTCCCGTTGGCCGCCGCCCCCGTGCCTTCCTCTTCCCGCTACGCCGGGTACTCGCGCTACCACCCGCACCACCACCACCACCACTTCCAGCCGGAGCGCTACGTGGCCACCGTGCCCGGCACGCCAAACCGGAGCCCGCCGTACCCCGCCCAGCCGCACGGCGCCGTCTCGGCGGGCAACTCCCCGCGCGCCAACACCGTAGGCGCCGAGCAGCCCCCCATCTTCGGGCTAGGGATGCAGCGCGTGCGGAGCTCACCGAATCTCGGCAGCCTGGACGCAGCGCTGCAGCACTTGAATCCACACGTGGCGGACATCGGCGGCTGCGGCGGCTGCTTAGCAGGAGGATACATGAGCGGCTCACCAAGGCTCGCCGGCGCCGGTCCCCTCTCCTTGCAGAGCAACTACCACAACTACCAGCACCAGTACCCGCCGGCGCCGCTGCCAGTGCCGCACCACGCGGCGCGCGGCTACGTCCGGGTGGGCAACTACCTCGCGCCGATGGCGCCGGCACCCCGATCATCGGATCGGCCGGTCACGAGGGGCGGGCCGCCGCCGCCGCACAGCGAGATGCACACGCCGAAGAAGACCACGTTGGTATGGGACTGACGCGGCCGTCCGTACGCCGGTGGGAGCCTGATGGTGTAGAGATTTTGCAGCAGTTGCTGAGGAGCAGTGAGGTACGAGCGATACGAGTGCTTGAGATGTAAGCAGATGGTCCGATGGACGGATGGATGCACGCGGCCCTGTTTTTGCTGTTGCGATTGTGTCCACGGCTCCACGCTGAGTATGTGCGTCTCTCACTTCTCAATGTTCTCATGTTCACCGCCGGCCGAAGCAGTGAAGCGCGGATTGTTAGGAACTCGTGACTCGTCAGAGCCCGCTGCAGACCTTGGAGCATCTTCAGCAGCTTTCTCAGAATATCTCCTATTTCTCTTCTATAGGAGTTTTTCTTAAAAAATATTCTCTTATATCTCTTTACTCTAGTAGATTTTTTAGATCTCATTTTCTACATCTCACTCTTCTTTATTTTATTAATATCTTATAAAAAGATAGTCCGCATGTTAGTAAAGTACGTGGCTGGGTAGAGGATAAAAGAAATATCTTATATTTAGGGACGGAAAGGCTGGTTTAGGGAATACCTAAAAATAAAGGGTAAATTAGAGGAGCTGCTAGAGAGTTTTTTTAATCAAATTCACTATATTTAGCTATATAAAATGAGTTAGGAGAGCTGCTGTAGATTCTCTTAGTTATAGCCTTCTAGGTGACAGTCATGTATCCTGCTGATCTAGTTAGGTTTTTAGAAACGACAGGTTGAGAAACCGACAATGGCGTTTGTTGCGGCTGTAGGAAGGTGTGGTCTCGTGGAGGGTCAAGGCGATCGGGTAATATATTGTATCTATTATCTTACTAATTAGCCAATAAAAAAAGCATTCTAGTTTATTCTAAGGTCTAAAATTTATCATATTAATCAGAGAAAAGAAAGCAAAATGTTTCTATACATATTTATAAATTATCCACCATTGCCATTTACTTCTGTGCTACCCAACTCTGTCGTTGCCGATCTAATTCTCACATTTCCTCACAATAAAAATCCAATTCACACGTGGATGAGAAGAAGAAACTTGACGGGAGAATCAACGAGAAGTGGACAGCGCCAGACCAGAACTAGGCGCAGGGGTTCGAGGTCTCGACGTGAACCAGACCGGCTTTGAAAAGGTCTGCCCGGAGGTCGTCACGTGCGTCGACAGCCAAGCCATGGAGGCTAACCGGAGTACTGTTGCTGAGGTGGTTCCACTTGTCAACTGATTATTGTTCGACCACTGGACTCTCGGTTGTTCCAATTCCCAAGTGATTGATTAGTCTCTCAGCAATCGATCTCCCTTCCCTGGACACGATCTCAGATAAACCGATCACAGTGTTAACTAATTATGTTAAATCCTGTTTGTTTTAGTGGGGCTGCAATTAGATCCCGTGTAATCGGATAACATCGCAATACAAATTCCATTCTGCTTAAAATTGGGCGTAATCAGAATTTGTTACCTCTCCCTCGTCATTTCATTTCCACCACCCGCTCGCAATTCCTCTACATTTCTCTGCTTGCCGGTGGCTGCCTCGCCACCCTCCCCTTACGTGTAGTGGCAATGGCCTCCGCCTACACGCCCGGCGGAGCCAAGAAGTTCGCGCTTGGCGGTACGGAGACCCTTGCGCCGGGTGACTCGGAGATTCTCAGCATTGGCCCCCAAGTTCGGCTGCACACGCTCCCTCACCCTCACCAAGCGGGACGCCATCAAGCCATTTCAAGATGAGGAGCTAGGCTCTGGTGCGCGTCTTTGTCGCCCTCAGCGTTAGCGGAGGTGGCACGGCCCATCTCGTTGAAGCGGTTCATCCAGGGACTAGTCAATTTTCTCTTTCCCTTCCGAGCTTGCATGTACTATGTGGCAATTGATATGAAATCCTCGTCGATTTCTTGCTTTTGGTTCGAGAAAGTTTGCTCCTTTGCGCCAAATTGATGGGAATTAGCAGGGTTTTTTTCCTTCTTCCAGGATTTTGGGTTGCTTTTACATTATTGTACTGTTAGCTCATGCTCAATCTGCTACCGTTACCGAGAGCAACCAAAGTAACCAAGTATTTAGCGCAAACTGTTTGCGTTAACACTGATTTTCCATTCCCTCTACGTTTGAGTTTGCTTAGTCCAACCAAACATTACCTCAGTCTCTCCTGTTTAGCGGCAGCCGGACAATAGATGGCAGAGCATCAACCTACAGCAACGGCGTTCATCCCGATCGAGCAAGGCTCTGGGTTTGGGAACCCAGGTGCAAGACGCTGCAGCAGTCAGACGAGGGGCAAGGCGCGGCAGCGCCATATACATGAGATGGCAGAGCCACAGCCTACAGTAGCGGCGTTCAAGCAGACCGAGCATGCACCGCACTGGTTTTGGGCATACGGATTCAGGACGCGATAACAGGCGGACGAGGGGCAAGGCGTGATGCCCTGCACGGCAAACGGCAGAGCAGCAACGTGCAATAGCGTCGTTCGTGTAGACCAAGCAAACGCCATGCAATTTTAGGCACACAAATTAGCCCCCCTGCCCAGGCCTGCTGCTGGGTAGCGTGGCCTGATACAACCGACCCGGCCTGAAAAATCCCAATATGGCTCGGTCTAACCAGTTACATGTGATTTCTTGCTTGTATGAGTTTAGCTAGTATGAATCATATGTGTAGGTTGAGTGGATTCATATTTATTAAAAAAAAGTATTTGTTTGGTTGTATATGTTTGGACAGTCTAAGCTGAGTTTCTGTTTGATTTGCTGAATATGAGGTCGTATGAGCGAATGCAAGAGTTGAAATTAGTATTGGTTGTTCGTATAAAAATGATTTTGTGATGCTGATAAGTAGGTCTACCTGTACAAGTGGATACATGAGCCTGCATCCATCAAGCTAGCCTACAGATGGAAGCTTGAATCGAGCTTTCCTCCTGAATCAGGCTGTAGGCGTACATTTTTATACGCCCAGTCAGGCTGAAACAATATATGTGAACAACCAAACATACATATTTATGAGATTCTACGTATCTGCCGAACTAGCGTATATCTGTGTGGCTAACCAATCACACCTTTAGGGGTGAAAATAGGACGGATATTTTCTGCTCGCCCGACTGACCGAAGGCTTGCGAAGCAAATATGAGATGCAATATTAGATATCTAACATTATCTGTGTTCGAGAGGAAAATAGGATACAAGATAACTGGTATCCGTGTGAAATATTTTAATGTTAAGTGTCACATGAAATTCTATTATAATTTCACTTAAAAATATGATAATATATAGGTAGATTGTCACATATCCGTAGACAAATAATATTGAATGCTCTTATTTTCATATCTCAGCGATCACTCTCTGTGTGCTCACTTTGATTGCACCTATATTATTTAATGTGCTTTGTAGGGACTCAAATGAAGTGAAAAATTTTCATCTATCCGACTAACCAAAATCTTACATCACTATCCGCTCTGACTCCGATTTCGAGAAAAATTTGTAGGATATGATATAGGATGAAGAAATAATTATTCGGGACTATCCGTGTCCGACTCGACTCCGAGAAAAAAATATGGGATAGGATACATGATGAGCTATATCCGTTTGTATCCGATCCGATTACACCCCTACAACCAATGCACACGACCAGGCTCGGGCTTAACTTCTCAGTCCGCAGATATTTTCGAACTAAGCTTGAGCTTCAAAAATAGACTCAAAGCCTAGAAAATACTAAGAAACCCACAAAGAGCCTGAGCCCCGATAAAAAAAATTATTTTTGGGTTGGGCTCGGGTTTGTCATTTTTTCATCAAGCTTTTCAAAGCCTTGCCTGACCTGACCTTTGAACACATATAACATAAATTCACATTGTGGTATCAAGCAGACAAGAGTCGAGGGTAGGGTTGAATAACGAGCTAGCTCGGCTTGTTTGGCTCGTTTAGACAACAAGCTGGCTCGGCTTGGCTCGTTAACATAACGAGTAAAAATGCCAACTCGACTCGACTCATTTGGCTGACGGATGACTATTGGTGATGTGAACAGAGGTTTGTGATGACACCGAGAAGCCGAGGTGGATGGGGATCTGGGTGGTCGATGACATGTACATCGTGGATGGGGGACTGATGATTGCTATAGATGGAGGATAGTGTTGCTGATTCACCGCTCACCGAGTCATTAGCAGCTGGCGGCTCGACGCTTGGGCCTCGCAACCCTCACGTCCATGCCTCGAGTAGTCGAGCCCTCATCCTTCGAGCAACGGTTGCGACGGCTGCGGGAGAATAGAAATGGGATGCTACGTTAGGGTTCTTAGAAGTGGGATGGGCTACTAGGCTGCATAATGTTATATGGGCTGCCTCTTAGCTCGTTTGGCTTGTGAGCTGCTCGCGAGCTAGCTAGTTATCTAAATGAGGTAAAACTCTGACTTAGCTCGTTAGATTTTGGAATGAGTCGAGCCAAGATAAACATGTGCTAAACCAGCTCACAAGCTTTGAGATTTTTATCCAACCCTAATCAAGATGCAAGACGTGACGCCCTCGACAATAGATGCAGGAGAAGCTCCTGCAATAGCGTCGTTCATCCAAACCGAGCAAGTGTATAGCTGGTTCTAGGTACTTAGACTGAGGTCATGGCATACAGACGGACGAAAGGCAAGGCGTAACACCCAGGACAGTAGATGGCGGAGAAACAACTTTTTTCTTTTTCTATTTTTTAAGTCTTAACACTGGATATAAGCTGTAGTATACACACTATACCATACACACGCACACTAAGACACACGAAGCTATGTGGAAGAATATCCAGTGAACCCCTTGTGAGACACTTAGATCTAATCCCATGGATCGAACTAGACAATACGTCGAACTGGGACCGGGTAGAGCAAAACCATATCCAACTCGAAACCTGACAGTCTCAACCTAATCTGAGCTCGAAATAACAAACGGTTGGATATTGGGATCCAAGCCCGCATCCGTCGAGTTTCAAGTGCCCGTCAGGTCAAGGAGCTCGCTGACTGGAGCGGGGAGGCCAGGCCGGGCGACGGCCGGTTAGCTTGGCGTTCGAGAGGCCGTGTTAGGCGGGGAGGCTAGTAGACCACGCGGGGTGGGGGTCAGGTGTGTGTTTGATGGCACAAGTTAGTTAGGCTAACTTGACTGTTTGAGTTGATATGATCCTCTATGCATATGAATGATTTAAGTGATATGTAGCCATTCACTGGTAAAACTGAAAATCCAATCTTTACTCGATCCATTTTGATACCTAACCCACTAAACCTGTAGATAAAAATCTAAACTTAAAGCGGGACCCGTCAAATACAAAACTCGCAGATATCCAGATCATAGGTCCAATTACCATCCTAAATCGAACCCCGATAGATGAAGTGCACAACTGCAACGCTACCACCGCGTTCTCGGCAGAGCAACAACTTGCCGCAGCGGCATTCATCAAAAATCCAAACCGAGCGATGCACTGCGCCGGACAACAGATGTCAGAGCCAAGACCTGTAACAGCGACCAGGACGCGCAAGGCCAAGGTGGGGCCGTGGGGTCATGGGCATGGCAAGAAGATGAAGTATGATGCTTATCGTTCTGCCAGCATGAGATTACATTCTATATTACCAAAATTAACTGTAGCCATTACGTTTCAGTGAAATTATAGTTTATATAGCAACACGATAGTATATCTAGCTGTACAATTATGCGGACCACCACACTAATTTATTAGTAATTGGGAAGTCTCATCCTTCCCTCACAAAATCTAAAATTACTACGTTAATTAAAGAAAAAATAAAACAAAATGTATCTATACATCTATACTTTTGTACTCCTATAAAATGTATAATTTATGACAAATCTAATCAATTTTTACTGTCCATCCAAATTGATCAAACGGTCACAGTGCAAAGTTGAGTATTGTTTTCCTTCTAAAAATATATTTAATCTCTCATTATTTGTCTTGTACATCTAAATATCCAATATTTACATTCATACATTCCAAAAAGACATTCAATTTTTTGTTATTTGCCTTCCATATCTAGACATTCAATATTTATCTTTCATACATTCACTGTCAGATTTCTCCAGAGGTTGCGCCATCTCTCACACTCGCTTGCAACACCAACTTTTTGGAGAGGGTGTGCCGCTGCCCGCACATTACCTCTATCGCCGTCTATCACGGAGGTCACCTTTGTCGCGCTATCTTTACACCAATTTATTATGAAAGAATTATTTTCATCCCTTCACAAATTGGTCAACTTCTTAATCCTCCTAACAACTTTGCTATGGACGGGCAAATGTGGATGATACGGTTTCCTCCACCCTACTATCCAGTTATTTGTCATTCTTCTCCCTCCTAAAATTACATGATCATATTGTAAATTTCGTGTATACAAATATCTCTTATGTTATACTATTTTTTACTTCCTCAGATTGCTATATCTTAAATTGATTCCACATCTCTAAAACACATGTGCAGTTACAAGTGTTTATAAATTACCCACCAATACTACTACAGAAAAAATAAATCCATAATAACCCTATATTTGTTTCTCTATTACCCACATCAAGCATTCTCCTTGGCTCTAAGGAAAAGAAATTACCATATTATTCAAAGAAAAAATAAAGCAAAATGTTGTCATACATGTTTATAAATTACCCACCAATACCATTACAGAAAAAATAAATCCAAAATACCCCTATATATTTTTCTGTTACCTATTTCTATCATTATTAAAAAATAAAGTCAAATGTCAAAAAAGAAAAAGCAAATGGCACGCCTAAAAATAGAAAATAAAGCACACGGCAAAAAAGGGGAAAAAACAAACGGGCACACCAGAAAGAAACGCACGTCTAAAAAGGAAAAAAAAACACACGGCAAAGAGAAAAGGAAAAACCAAACGACACACACAAAAAAGCCTATCAATGCTTTTATCACGTGTCGCGACGTGCTTTGGTCATAGCTATTGATCCCGATTCCCAACATGCTTCTGTGGTAGCCCATCGATCCCAAGTCTCCACGTGAGGAGGCATAGAAAAATTCGATTCCCGGCGGCAATGGCTCAACTCTAAGCACTGAAGATCCTGACGGCATCATGGATGAGAATGAGCTCTTCAGTGACTATGGATGGTGAGAAGGGAGGCTCACTTTACCAACCGTGGATGAGGAGAAAGCCGAGCATGGCTGCATGAGGCGAGGCCATCATGGATAGAAGCATGGATAGCGATGTGGGCATTGAAGATGAGGACGAGCTCATGCGGTACAAGGATTGCCAGAATTGCTACCAATTGTAGGAATCCCGTTTGTAATTGCAACGTGAGAAGATCTAGTACTACGTACAGAACACATAGCGAGAAGGGGAAAAAACGGCAGCTAAGAGCAGAGGAATATATTGTTGGTTGCTAAATTCGATGATCTTGAGCCCTTATAGGCTAGCAATGGTGGACGTGGTGGCGCCAACAAGCCTAGCAGCGGTGCATCGGAGGAAGAGCTAGCACAAGCAAACCGCGACCATGGTGATGCTCAAGCAAGCTATTAAAAGAGAATGACTTGAGTTGCTGGCCAGCTTGACTGATTAACGACAGAGACAACAAGCAACAGCGAAATTAGAAAGTGGTGGTTGTCTAGCTACGCAAATGCGCAGCCCACTCTGCTAGTTAGTATACTCAAGCATAATAAAGGTCAAACGAGAATATTTTTTAACCTTTTTTTAATTTAATATTTTAATATTAATCCGTCCTTGCAGATTCTAAAAACAGGGGTTAGAATCTGCAATTTCAGTTTTAATGGGTTAATATTAAAATATTAGAAAAAGGTTAAAAAAAATTACCGTGCTACCGGTGCATATTAGCCGCTCGATTTAGATCCAAAGGTACACAGGCTGATGTTGACCACAAATTATAAATATTTTGCCAAAAAGTCATTCACAATGTTCATTTTCTTTGGCAGTCCACTTTCTTCGGTTCTTCCCAATCTTCTCTTCCGCAGATCACACCACACGCATGAAATCCAAAACCTCGAGGTGTACAGTGGCGGTGCGATGGAACGGTGGAGGTGCACAACACTGCCATCAACGAGAGGAGAGATCGAAATTGAAAAAATATAAATCAAGAACAACATTTGGTGGTTAAGTGCATGTTTATTTCGATTTCGGATAATGACTTTGAGTTTTTACAATTTGAAATTAAGATAAATAGATGTTTTTTCTATAGTTTTTTACAATCCGTTTATTATATTATGGAAATTTAAAAAAACTACTTTCTCTTAATTTTTCATAAATCGTGAAAATCCACTTACTAAATTGTCAATCAATTTTTTTAAATACATAATATAAAATTTTAATCTATTTTTTTACAATTTACAAACTATAAACTGTTTTTTAAATTCTCAGCTAACTCCGTGGCCCAGCAGGACTTTTCCTGGAACGCGCATGTGTGCAGGTCAGTGCTACACAGATCTTCGTGCTGTTGTGCAACTTCCGTTGGGTTTAGCCATTTCCTGTTCAGCACTGGTTATGGAGCTCATGATAGTTCACGTGGCATGCATGATTGCTGCCCGTTGCCAAATCTGCTTCCTGCCCATAGCTGATTCTCGAACTTTTTAAAAAATTATAAAAATAATAGCTAAATTTAAAAAATTGTAAGAATAGATATTTGTTGGTACGTGAAATATCGATACGAGACCTGTTGGTATTTCGCATGCCGATATCCTACGTGGCATTGGGCTTGAAGGCCTGTCGGCGTATGAAATGCCAACAGGTCGTGAGCCAAGCTAAAGGGTGTGCTATATAGTATGTTCGTACAGCGTACCAGTCTGTCGTCATTTCGCTTGTCGATAGGTGACACGTCATAACTTGTCGACACGCGGGACGCCAAAAAATTAAGAACATAAATCCCATATGAATCTCCTGTCTCCCGCTATTGGAGATCCTATTTGCGAAGAACCCTTGCCTTTTGTTTAGCTTGAGACTCAATCATCGTGGCTCTAGTATGAATCTAAGGTTTTAATTGAACTGATTCATAGGATCGCAACTAGATAATTTCTATTAGAAAACCACTATAAATAAAAAATAGGGACGGGAAAAGTCAAGAGACCTCTACAGAACCAAATATCATAGATTGTTCATGTCGTGAAAAGGTGTCACATTAGGGCTGTCAGTATTTCGTATGCCGACAGACCTTTAATATCAGTCTGATCGTCTATTCCTCTTATGTTCCTCGTCTTCCACGCGTGCGGTCGAGCAGAGAGTAGCGACGATGGGCAAGAGTGGCGGCGACGGGTAAGAGCGGAGCGACAAGCGAGGCCAGGCTTCAACGGGCAGCGACGCGCGACAGCCTCGACTGGCGGGGAGCAACCCGATGGCAGTGATGAAGATCTTGCATTTTTTTAATAAATAATAGTAAATAGTCAGAATAGGGTAGGAAAAATTAGTATACAATATTTAGAATAGAGTAGGAAAATTCTAGAATATAGTAGAAAAATTAGGATAGAAAATTTAGAATATAGTAGATCTAGTTTGGAAGTTTGCGATAGTTAGAAAAGTTAGTATAGTTGTGTAGAAAATTTAGTATAGTTTGAAAGTTTAGGTTAGAATAGTTTAAGGTAGTTCAACAATGTAGAATATTTAGAAAAGTTTGAATATTTAGACAATTTAGTATTAGAAATACTTAGAAAAATAGTAGGAAAATAGCTAGAGAAATGTCAAGTAGAGTAGATAATTTAGGAGAAATAAGGATATGAAATTTAGAGTAGAGTAGGTATGGTTCGGAAATTAGCTATATATATATAGAAAATATAGTACAGTTAGTTAGGAAATGTAGAGTAGTTGGAAAAGTTCAAATATTTCGGTAATGTTGAGTTAAAATGTAGCATAGTATAGTTAAAATGTAGTATAGTATAGTTAGTTAGGAAATGTAGAGTATATTTGATGATTATGTAGAATACAAGTGATGAGGTTGAATAGAATTTGTGGTCATAACTGTTGTATGTTGATTACAACTATTTAACCAGATAGAGTATAGTATGGTTGTTAAATCAGGACTGTCGATCCTAGTTGGGTTCAGGGTTTTTTTATGGTCCTAGATATGTTATGCATTGTGACAATATGATAGATCTAAGTAACTTTTAGTATGTGGACACATAATTGCACATTTCGGGAGAGATTCAGCAGTCCCAAGTGTTAGGTTGGCTGTATAATCTGTTGCAACTCAGTTTGGCACATCTGCGGTTGACGACGAAGGTTTTGATTCCTAGACATCGAGAAATCGGCTGGCAGCGAGAGCTCTTGGAGGTTACATGTTCAAAGCAATGATAACAATTCGTGTCATTGGGGTTGAGACGGGGGTTTTTCCACTGTATCATTATAGAAGCGAGCGATGTTGGGTCCACAAAAGCTGGACCTAGCACCGTAGAAGTTTTTGGTGAAAATATTATCCATAAGAAAGTGCAGGAGAGTGTGGTTCCAGAGGTACCCTTGCAGACTAGTGCGCCAATTGAGATACAGAGTGCAAGAGAAGAACGTAACGATGGGGAAGAAAATTAGGCCACGACGCATGCTGATCAGGGAGAGCAGGGCGAGGCATTAGTGGATCAGATGGAGACAGATAACAATGAGTTCCGCACATTTGTAGACTTAGGTGCAGGGAAGAATGGTCGAATTTTGTTTGGAGAAGTTGACGGTGAACGATAGACACGAGTCAATATGGTAGGATGATTCCTTCGTGATGACCAAAGTCCAGATGTTTCATGACAAAGTCCATCTGTAGCATACAGTGAAGAGATGGTATTTCTCTGAGGCGAGGGAGTTCAAGGTGGTAATATCTAATCTTCGGACATACGACGTCAAATGTTTAGCTGAAGGATTCACTTGGCGAGTTCATGGATTCTTGCCAAAGTGTGACACAATATGGTTAGCATCTATTATTGAGCCACATACTTACAACTTGAGCCGACCTCTACACGCGAGTAGAAACATGAGCACTGATTATGTTGCAAATGTGATGTACTTAGACATTGTGAAGAAGACTAGTATGTCTACTTTTGGAGTTATGCATGCTATCAACACCAAACCCACCCAAAAAATATTGAGGGATTTTCATCCCCAGGAAGTCGAACTGCTGATGTGGTTCTATGGCGACCCTTATAGGCTTTGCGAGTCTTAGGATACCTCTTACACATATGGCCTACACTTCTTTATATGTACCAACTACCAGTACGACAAGCCTCGATATGGATCATACGAGTATCCACCGGTATAGCGATATATATCACTCATGTGGGTCTTTTCATATGATTTCATGTACTCTATTACTAATCTCCCCTCTTGTTTCTTTTGTCTAGTCTCATCTACCTATCTGCGACTTCATGCAATGGCTCGATATGGAGCAAAATGAGCACCAGAAGCGGTGGGTAGACATAGAGATGCAGTGAAGGAGAGAATCTTACGAACGTCACGAGTACGAACGACATCAGGATGAACTACTAATGAAGCGGTAGAAGGAGGAGTGCATCAGGAACGCCACGAAGGAGCGTGCCGCGGCTCAAGCACGCGAAGAAGAGAGGGAAAGGAAGTGAGAGAGTGCCCGCCGCACTAAGACGAAGGGTCCTGATGCACTAAGAAAAGACAAATATCCTAGATACACTCAGTTGAGAGTATCTATTGTAATCCGATCTATTTTCATTCCCTAAGTTAGGTTAGTCTTTAGGTGTACCGTATATGTCAATATTTGTTGTCGTCATTTCTTTATGGTTATAGTCCATTCACGCACTGACGATAAACCCTATGTCCAATGTAATGTTTACCAACATATGTAACCTCTATACCGGGTACTATGATAATTATACTTCACAATTACTATTGTTCAAAAATTTAGATTTTGTATTCTCCAAACGCTACTTCATTAAAAAAAATTACTCACATAATTTTACATCAACTAAATAAAGAAATATCGATAAAATTACATAGAATAAATATTAGGAAAAAATGAATCATTCCGTGATGCCGTTTGGTCAACTCTTTAAACAACAAACATTTTTGACCGTTCAACAATAGCGCGCATCATTGCCTCAAACTACGTGTAGCTTTAGTTGCTATTTTTTTTAAAAAAGTTTAATTTCTTTTATAGGGTGCACATTGAGTTCTAGCTATACCTTATTAAATATATATATTCTCCTAATTATTAATAAAATAGAGAATGAAATAAAAAATAGGGGAAGGGGGACGGTCGTGCCTTTGATTTTGTTTAAGGGCTGAGCCAGTACGCGAGCCTAGGAATGGAGCGTTTCATTAAATACACGATATTCTTCTAATTATTAATAAAAATCAATTAAAAGAGATAGTTGTCGGTCTGTCGGTATTCCATTTGCTGACGGGCCTGTTAGCTAGCCGCTACCGTGACACCCTTATCAGTGTCCATCCGGATGAATGTCGGCACGTGGAATGCTGACAAACCTTTAATCCGCATTCCGATTGCCGACAGGTCCCTAGGTATAATTTCACATAAACTGTTGGCACACGAATACCGATAGTCCCTTATCGATATTCTGTATGCGGATATGTACCTATTCTTATCATTTTTTGAATTTAACTATTGTTTTTGAAATTTTCCAATAAAATAATTTTTTTTAAAAAAAAATCGCTGATTCTCTCCCCCTGAGATTCCAAATTTCCTACGACTCGATGTAAAATGTGCTGCAGATATCAAGATCGATCGTGCAGGTATATCAACACAAAGTTCCTCTGAAAATACGACGAACCACCATTTATTCGTAGCGGTACACTATATTGAGTGTTGACCGATGTACTCTTGCTGTGACATTGAGCTAAAAAGGGTCATTTAAGCTAGCAAAAGAATAGTTAAAAAGGGAAATCCTCCAACTCCCTTCCAATTCTGCAAAGCCAAACAGCACGACCGCAAGCACATTGGGCTGCAACCTCCAACAGCACTAGTTTGCAGCCAGCACATGCGAATGCAGGTCGCCAGGTACGCGCGCGCGTGTATCTCAGTTCCCAAGTCCCAGAAAGATTTAGATCGAAATGAACCAAAACCTTCAAAAAAGCTGGCGCCGATCGTGGTTTCGGTGGATCATCAGATCAGAATCAGATGGCGGAGCTCCAGACGGCGCCGTCGCCCTCGCCGCAGGCGCTGTGGATGGCCCTCATCCTGTCAACCGACTTGCAGATGCCGCTGCACGACCAGTCGAAGGACGCCGCGCACACGTTCCCGGCCTGCTTCTTCCACTCGCAGTCTACAGAGCAGAGCAAGAAAGAGCAAAAACATGTAAGCAACAGCATTTAGCCATCCGTTCGTCACATGGCGGCTCAAGTAGCTGCTCCAGCTGCGCACGAATATCTTTTTTTTTTTTGGCTTCCCCCAACGGTGCTCGATACAGGACGCGGCTAGCGTGTGGTGGTCAGGTCAGTACCTGGCGGCGTGGCGCAGCAGAGGCTGCGGTCGTCGACGTGCTCGACCTCCAGCCCGAGGAGCCACGCGCCGAGCGACACGTCCTCGTTCGCAAACCTGTGAAGGATCGGCCTGCGTTGTTTTCGCCGCGCGTACGCACACATGGTCAGCGTCAGTCACCCTCGGCGTGCATGCGCGCGCGAACGGAGCCATGGAAGCTAACATATGCGATGGAGACACGCATGCATGCTTACTTGTTTATGGAGATGTAGGAGGCGAGGTCCCTGGAGACGGCGTAGATCTGGCCCGTGGCGTGGCGGAAGTACTTGTTGCCCTCGTCCCCGAACTTCCAGTACTCCGGCTCGTGGTACTTCACGCCCCTGCAGCCATGCACGGTGACCATTCAGTACAAAGAAATGTAATGTAAATAGAAATTCTGGTGCTGTTACAACTCACGGCCTGGCCCAAGTCCTAGCACTAGTTACATGATGGAGGAGAGCAACGATTTACTTCTGTGACAGAACTGGGCCGGACTTCATGCAGCCAACGTAGACCCTGGGCCTCGTCCTGTACTTGGCGAGCCTGTTCGTCAGCATCCCCAGGTTGACGTGGACGTCGTCGTCGACCTTGACGTACAATTCGGCGTCCCAGGTGGCGACGGCGGTCGCGAAGTAGGTCCTGGTCTTGGTCGACAGCTCGTGGTAGCCCTCCACGTGGTCGAGGCGCAGGAAGTCAGCCGTCGCCGCCTCCTCCACGTCGATGGCGCGGTCCAGCGCGCCGCCCGGCGTCGCGCTGTGCCCGATCACGAACCGGATCACGATCCCCTTCTCCTTCTCCAGCCGCCGCAGCTTCTCCCCTCGGGGCACCCAGGTGTCGCGGAGCGAGTCCCGCCGCTTCTTGCTGCTGAAGGCCGTGTTGATGCCGATCACCACGAACGCCTTCGGGAGGCCCCTGGACGGCACGGCCATGCCCAGGCCGCCGTTCCGCTTGGCTCGCTCCACGGCCAGCTCCATCTCCAGCGACGACACAGACTTGTCCAGGGACCTGTACATGCATGTGTGACGCACGTAAGCTCAGTCTTCAGAACTCATGCATGAACGTTCCAAGTTAACAAAAACACTTTGGGGCATGTATTCTACAGCATAGGGAGTTGGGACTACTCACTGGATGGCCAAATGAGTTCTTGACACCTCCTTCATAATATCATTCGGATTACTCTCTTCCATCTTCTGAAAGGAATAAATAAGTATTGCTTAAAACGGGTGTTCAATGAAAGTTTTTCATTGCAGGCGTGCTTACTTACACGCCTTTGGTCGCAGTCGTCTGCAAAAACAGAGATCCTGGAGCCGTGCCCGGAAGGGGTGCTCGACGGCGGCGTCAGCAGCGTCATCCGGCCGCTGAACAGCAGCCCCACGAAGAAGCTAGTCGCGCAAAGCATCACGGCGGCCTTCCCCGACATCGGTCTCGCCCGCGGCGCCTTCTTCTCCGGCTGCGGCTGCCTCTCCGTCAGCGCCTTCAGTGTACACGAACAATTCAGGTTCACCTCAGGAAAAGAAATCGCAAAGAAATGCGCGAACTTTTAGGTTAACCCTAGCTGCAAATTACAAACCATCGTTGCAGCGATGTTTGCAGGTGCTTGACACAGCTCTAATCTCCGGTGGCTTTGTTCATGAACACGCGGCGAATCTGAGACTTCTGAGCACCTGCTGGAACCGAGGGGGGCGACGGGGCAGGGAAATGCAGGGCTCGGATCATCGCGCGTGGAACACGCCGGCTATCTGTCATCCGATCCCTTCACGGCGAGGAGGTTCAGTTTGCGAGGCCCTTTGCGTGAGGATGCTCATGCTGTCAGTGTGGGCTTAGCTGTGATGGCACGAATAAGGCAGCAGACCGCAGGCATTGCTGATGATACCCTGAAGAAAGGATCACTGTCTGGGGGGCGGAGAAGCAGGCAGCAAAAATGTCGTGATTCGTCTCGCCGGGTGTGCCGTATGCTTCTCGCCGGAGTGGCGTGCTAACCGCTCGCTTGAGCTGACGGAGATAGTTTTGCAAGCATTTGCATTGCCGCAGATACCTCTGGAATGGAGGCAACCTTCTGCAATCGCTGCTTATCGAAGGAAAACGTAAAACAGATACGGAATGGACTCAATTCATGCATTTGACCTAGCCATCCCCGAATGACCCGACCCAACCCATCTGCTCAAACTATCCTAAGCCAGCACGTATTCCACAAGCCAAAATAGGCGAGCGAGACAACCCATCCCCCTACTTAGAGGTGGGACTTGGGCTAGACCGAATTAGGGCAACCCATGGCATGACGATTTGGCACGACCCATGACACGACACACAAGAAAAATTGGGCCAGGCTAGCACGACACGGACACGCGAGCGGTGCCATGCCTAGGGTCTTGGCACGATGGACGGCACGGCCCGGCTCGGCACGAATGGACCCGATTCTCGCAGAATTGTTGGTTGGTGATTGGAACGTACTGCCATCGACGATGGGTCAAGCTAATACAAGTGCCCGACAATCGGCACTCTTATGAGAATGCTCTAGCATGTATAAGCCTCTGAGCGTCGGATCATCCGGCGTGTATAAACTGCCGGGGAAAATGCTCCAGCGTGTATAAATGCCTCAACGCCGAACCATCCTGTGTGTATAATTTTCCTGAGATTTGCCCAATTGAATCCAATCTTTATCCCACTTCGATATCTTCTTCATATATTGCAACTATAAGATCTACTAAAATATATACTTGACAAACATATTAGTCCCATTAACTATATCATCATTAATCATCAAAATCACATACATACCCTAAAAGGATCATATTCGCTATAGTGGCCATCAGGGTGTCACTGCTGAAGCAGCGCACTACCATGATGGCGATGCGACCTGGGCGACCAGCACGAGCGTCAAGGTTAGGAGCTCCGAGTTGACATTGGCTGGGACATCCAGTTGTGGTGGCGGTGGATCGGAGGTGCTCACGTTCAGGCTGAAGGTGAATGGCGTGAAGCCATGGGTAGGGAAGAAGTCAAGGCACGCGGAGGCGACCTCAGGTTGATGACGCCACGTGTTAGTTGTGGCCGAAGTGGTGCTAGGGCCAGCAACATGCACGTTGACCCAAAGACGACGAAGCAGGCGAGGACCATGACAATCGTGACCATGGAGGAAGGGGTGGCCATGATGACCACGAACCGTGGCCCTAGGGAGCATGGTGGTGATGACGACCTTGGGCAAAATGAAGACCACAACGACACCTGAAGTAATGGTTCAGGCGGTGATGACAGTCTTGGCACAGAACACGAAGGAGGGCAATCGCCAAAGCCATCAATATTCAAATTCGCCATGACGCTCACATGAGATCAATGAAGGCTTTCGTGCCTCTTGTTCTTCTTTACATTCACTCAGTGCAGAGCCTGCTGATTACTTGTTTAAACTAAATTGAATATAAAGACAGAGATACAAAAATGGATTCAACAGATTATTCTCATTACTAGATGTATGTATTTATGCACGATGAATAGTTATATTAATGCAGTTCGAAAGACATCCCTCCTAAATGAATATACATTGCCCAACAGGCATGCATAACCACCGGACAGTTGCCTGACAGTTTCCGGCGTTGTTCACTTTGGTTCGTAACAGTCTCCAGGCAACTTTGATGCCATGCAAGAACTGTTCGATTCTGGAGGCCAGCACAAAGGTTCAAATGAACTGGCCTTTCAAAGTTCTGCCAGTTCTAGTCTTACAGCCACTTGCCTTTGCACCGTAATATTATCGAAATACATTTCTGATGTCAAGCATATCCCAAATGCAGGCGAACAGTTACGCCGTATAATGGAACCGAGAAGCATGGTTATGGCATCGAATGGTGCAACTTTGTCTTTCTTGAATCCCGATTGATCCGTCTCTTCAGAGACGGCTCAGACATTTTTGTACCAATTATTCAATCATTACAAACTCTTAATAACCTGCATCTTGAAGCTCCAAAGGGATACACTAGCATTCCCTTTCAGAAGTATCAACCTAGTATCATTGCTTCCTCCAATACCTGCATGTACACGAGCTCACAGGCAAGGAGCTTCCAAATACAACCTGATGAGCAATGAGCAGCAACTGACCCATCTTGATGAATAACAGGGTCAGCTGATTAGCGACTTTTCAACAGATGCATTACCATCGGAACAATGCAAAATCTGAATTCAAAAGTGAGGTGAGAATTCCAGCAGAGACAACTTCCAGGCTACCGAACTTGGAAGTGATAACTAATAAAATTGCAATTTGCAACAACTGGAACAAAAGCAGCCAGGTAACAGAAGAGATATGACTTGATCACTCAGAACCAGTAGTGGGATGATGAATGCCTGATTGCCTGTTGCTACCACACAAATACTACTCAAGCAAACAAGTGATATATAAACCAAATATTCATAAAGAACTATAACTCAGGGTAATTTTCCTGATTTTCGTTTAATCAACATGTCCCCTTTTTCATGTCCAACACAATACAGACCCAACTGGAATGAAAAGCACAAAAATCCACCAAATACTCATAGCTCAAACACCAATTTGGTCCTGCTAGACCACGAGCAACAACTAACGACACTTAAATACTAAAACAGAAACAAAGAACAAATTGCCACCCCATTCATGTAACTATAGAGTTGGTAATTCCTAGTCAGCCAGTCAGCTACATTAGTGGAGGCAAGGCCTTATCACTACAGCATGTCTGACAACAATGTAAACAACAGAAGAACCCAAAAGACAAGCATATTTCCTACCACCATAACCCATATTTACAGGCATGAAATGGTGAGTACAGAGATAACCTTACAGATGGCTGAGACAACAGACAGTGGCTTCACCGGTCCTATCATGTTAGCACAGTACATTCATCGGAGCTCAACATGCTAGTAGGACGGGTATGGAATTGGATCCCTTGCAGCTCGACGGCTAACATCATTCAGAACAGAACCAAAGACACGGCTACTATACTCGTATGTACCATTGCTTGCTCCCCTGCTGGGTAACCCACTTGATGGTGCTGGTCAAAAACAAAATTATAAGATTTAACACAAAATTTAACATTAAATTTCTCGTATTCCGAAAGTACCAAAGAAATTCTCTTACGTTGAGAGTGGGCATCGTATGAATGATTTGGTGAAATACCATAGCCTGCAATCCTTCCATTCACCACAGTATGTTGTGACAAAGGAGTATCACTTGATCTCATAAGTTGAGGAGGTTTTGGCGGTGGTATAGGGTTCAATCTAGGAGTAACAGGATTATTGCCATTTGAAGAGGGTTTGTCTTGCCCAGAGATCTGTCCAATAAATGCAATTATGTCAGGGTGTAGCCTTTTGCTAATACGTAGAAAACATAGTAAGCCAAGAACCTCAACTAGTAAATTACAATATCATATTGCACTTGTCCCAAATTGAGTCCATCATCACAAGCAGTATCATGTTCAGTGCATAACAGATATACCATAAAGAAAGCACTAACATTCAACTGTACAGCTATACTAAAATAATTCATATTAAAAAGGGAGCAAAAAGAAACGCACCGCAAATCTAAGTGTTTTATTATGAAGTCGAACAAGGCCAGAAAATAGCCTAACAGCATACTGGGCAATCTCCTCTGTTTCGTACTCAGCAAAAGCATAACCTTTTGATCGACTAGTTTCCTTGTCACGAGGAATGTGTAGGTCTACAACACGACCTACCTGAATAAGAATCTCATACAAAACCCTCTCAGGTACCTTTTCATCCAAGTTACCTATTTAAGAAAAAAAAAATACAGTTACAGAATTAATACAATACAAGAGGAGTAGGTTATTATATTTGAAGTACAGAAACAAGAGGCAGAGTAACAAAATAACCAAACGTTAAACTAGTATCAGCACTGCACCAACACCAACAGCAAGATATCAGGATAAGGAAACCACAACATACACGTGAAGTTATGCATAAAACATCGCAAAAGAAGTTCATAAAGCAGCAAGACTATATTATGCAACCAACAAGCTGAGAACACCTACTAGTCAAACAAAAAACACAACAGATCCTCATGTGCCAGGCAAAGTTTTCATATTCCTTACTTCACAATAATGGAAGGATCAAAATCTTTGTTGTAACAATTTAAAACTACTAACGCTCAACTCAAACATTAAGTGCAACATGGTGTCATGATGAGCATGGCTTGCAATACCGTGTATTATTCTCAAACCATAGATGACACCCCTGACCATATCAAGCATCCATAACTTGCTACTGTTTTGGGTTTGTACAATTAGCTCTATGCCTTTACATGTTATGAATGCCAATTTTCCAGTGATGCACACCAATTTAAGATCATTAGTCTTTTTCACTGGGGAAAGATTACGACAGAACCTCACACAATTAACCCAAATAAAAACTAAACCGGGGTGGGGGGGGGGGGTGGCAAAGCTCCTGCATTACACCATCTTAAGCATGGAAGGCTACCTAATATAAGAATCCGGGAGGGCAACCCGAAACCCTAAACGCAAACCACAATTTCATTCAATTCAGCACCTAATTACTAGGCGGAACCCATGAAATGACCCTAGCAAACAACACCAGCTGGGGCGCAGAAAAAGACCAAACCTCGCGAGCAACGCAAACTACAGTAATTAACCGAATGGAACCAACGGACAGAACAGGAGCAAGTCCGAAACATCCCAATTTGGGGGTGGAGATAACAGCGCCAGCAACCGACCAAATCCACTAGTTCCAGCACAGACAACCAGAAACGCCGCCGGAACCGCCGCGCCGGGCCACTCGGGCGGGCCTCGAGCAGGAGGGGACGCGGGGGGAGAGGAGATCTCACCTATGAAGACGGTGCAGCCCGGGTTCCTCGCCATGGGCGCCGGATCTGGGAGCCGGAGACGGAGGGGAGAGACTCTCCGGGCAGCGAAGACGCGTTGACGCCGCGGCGGATGCGAGGAGTCCAGCCGGAGAAGGCAGGCAAGCAACCGAAGCAAGTGCGGCCAGAGGCCACACGGCACGAGGCAGGCCAGGCGAGCGCACGGGAGATTGGAAGACGGTTCTTCACGGCGTTTGGTCTGGTGGACCGCCTGCGTGGTGGGCTATTTGTGGAGGCGGCTCGGCTGCCGACACCGAGACGGATGAGGGCTCGTGGGGCTGGCGGTGGGGTCCAATGCAGATGGGCCCGGGTGGCAGGGAGAGGGTTCTGATCTTTTGTGGTGGCGTGCCGCGTAGATATTTTTGCGGCCTTTTTTCATTAGGCTGACTCCAGCGGAGCCGCTGTGGACGTACTTTTTGCCGATCGCAACGTCCGCAACAGCTCCAGCAGAAACGCTATACAGCGCTATAGTGATACATGCACCTGTTACTATAGCGTCTGGAGTTGCAAATGTGCCGATCATTTGGAGCTGCGGTATTAATGTAGTGAGAGGATTATCATATGTTTGAAAGGAGGAGAAAAATAATAAAAGATAGGAAAAATAAAAAAACTGTTAAAAATAAAAAAATAAAAGATACTGTAATAATATTAGATGATACTATAATAATATTATAAAGAATAAATTTTTAAATATCTACTTAAGATAATTTTAAAAACCAAAAATTTAGACCTCTCTTAGTGGAGCACCTTTTACTAGTCCAGCCCACAATTAGCGACACTTCCGCACTAACTCCTCTCGAGTTCCTCACGCCAGCTCAACTCAGTCCACGTATCTCTCCCATCAAGGCTCCGCCCCGTGCCCCTCTCTTGGCTGGGCTCTTTTCACTTGGAGCACTCCGGCAGATCAGAAGCAGGGAGGGTTAGAGAGGCTGCAGCATACAGGCACCGTGTTGCAGACCCGCGGCCGGCTTCCCACAGCGAGTAACGTTCGATTTTTTAATTGTTGCATAATTACTATATTTAAGTTTAATCAATTTTTATTACCACCTGTGATAGTCTATTTACGAACTTCATAACACTAGATCCAAGGATACGGTTGACTTAATTTTTATTATAATATTTTTTAATTGTCTAGTTTCTACGGTAAAAATTGGAGGGCAATCTCCGGTTAAATCTTTCAGGATATCGCTTTTAGTGATGTGATAGTAGCATGTTCCAAACTGGTTTTCACAATTAAATTGAATATTTTTGTTAGGGTGAATTAAAATTTTAATTTAACTTCCATAATCATTCACCCCTTATGATTGTATATTTTGTGTGTAATCAATCCTACACAAATGTAGTAAGACCATCTCTAACTGATTCTCGTCAGGGTCCATAATCTCTTCGCAAAGAAATTTTCGTTCTCTTCAGTGCTCAAACGGTTTCTTTTTATGGTTTCCATAGCAAAGGGATTCCAAAGGTCATTCGCTTTAGAACGAGATTCTCTCTTCTTACCCTTCACGAATCCCTTCGAAGAAAAACTGTTGAAGATGAAACAGAAAAAAGAGAAAAAGGATGATAAAAGAAATTGGGAAGGAAATGAAATAAAAAGAATATGTTTGTGCATGGTCTAATATCTTTGCATTGTCGTCTCATTGAGTCAGTCTGCTTTACTGTGCTGATGTGTCAGGGTACTAGTCATATTATGAAAAAAACCTGGCCGATGATCATCTCGGTTCAACGGTTTGATTGATAGTCGGACCACTGGTTTATAGAAAATAATAAGCTATTGATTTTCAGTAGTATAATGAGCGAACAAAGCGTAAGTATATTTAATATCCCGTCTATCACAACTTGAGGCCCAACATAAGTATATTACTGTAATATTTTCAACGCTTCGCGTTGCAAGTATTGCAGGTGGTCGGACCGTCGGGAGGGCAGAGAAAAGTCGCCGGTTCAACCGGTCTCGATCGATTCACAATGGTTCAGTACGTGTCTAGTCTTTTCGTTTGAGCAGACCAAACATGGCACCGGTTCTGGTCTGCGGCTAAACCAGCGGTCCGATCTGTTTTTAACTATGGCACCGATATTACGCATCTGCATAGCCCTTTCAGCACTAAAAAAAGAAGACTGAGTTTGCGCTCTTGGGTACTTAGGCTCCTCTGCCAGCCGATCGTGGCTCATGAAACAATTAAGTGACGAGTTAGGCAATGCTGCACTTACATGAGTAACATGTTCTCATTTGCAATAGTTTATTTTTACCATCCTTTAGAAGTACCAAATTGTGGTAACTGGTACTAAATTTCGAGACCATCGAAGACATCAGAATACGATAGGTCATATGGACACGAAGAGATCCTCTATAGTACTGTATCGTCACTGACATGTGAGATTAAACTCATATATTAGTAATTATTACTGTACCATATAATACTGTAGAGTATCCATGTCCCACGGACTCGACCCTACCTGATATGACACATTTTGGCGTGACTGTAGAATGCTTTGCAGCTAGGTTTCAAGAGAAACAAATGTAGTGATGCGAACGAAATCAAAACGGCAAGGATCACTGCTCTTGCACTTTGCAATTATGTAATCAGAACGAAAACAGCCTCTAATCTATGTACAAGGACATCGATGTGTATGTGTTCTAGAGTCCTGTTCTGAGTATTAACAAAAGCGTAACAAAAATTTACACGACAAAGAAGTCGTCACAAAACGCAGCATCAGAGAGGATCAGGAAGCATCAGGCGCAGCCTCCGAGGATCTCGGCGAGCCCCTTCCGCTGCTCGTCAGTGAGGTTCTCGGGGAAGACGACATCAAACTTCAACCTCAGGTCCCCGCGCGCGCCCTTCTCGCCGCCGGCGACGGGCATGCCTCCGCCCTTCACGACCTTCACGTACCCGGGGCAGATGACCTCGTCGCGGAATGAGCACCGGAACTTGTCGCCACCAAGCAGCCTGAACGAGAGCGACCACCCGGTCAGCGCGGTCACCAGCGGGACCTGCGCCTTCAGCACCAGGTCGTCGCCGAGCCTCTTGAACCGCTTGTGCCTCTTCTCCGTTATAACAAACACGGCGTCGCCCGTCAGGCAGCCTGGCCGCTCGTCGCCCGCGCCCTCCAGCGTCACCGCCGTGCCTTTCCTCCACCCGGGTTTCACCCGGATGGTCTGCGTCACCTCCTTCTTGGTGATCAGTCTGTCAGGATTCAGAAATGTACGTCAGTCGGTCAGTAGCGTGAAAGGTGAGCATGGTAAGCCGTCAGTCCAGTCAGTAGCACAGGAATAAGGGAAGTGCAGAGTCACTGGGTAGCTTATCCCTGCTCGATCGGCCAGCACCCTCACATGCAGGCAGCATGCATTACACACCACTTAATGCCCAAAAGGACCACTTCTGATAGGCGATAACCTCCAAAAGGAAGGCATTCTAACAAACATGAGCTCTTAGAAATTGCATGGCTGATCAAGATAAGGTTTGGGACACTGATTCCCCATGCCCAGCTTCAGAATCTTGCTGATCTCATTGAGTCATTGCATTGGTGTGTGATAGGTTGGACATAACCTTGCAATAATAGGGTAGATGACACAGGGGCAGGAGGCAGACAGCAAACGACGGATGAGTAAAGATTTCATGTCTAATGCAGAGCAAGCTGAATATTTTGGCGATAAAAGTGGCCTGTGACTGGCTGGAGAAACTAACCCCCATAACCTGAAAGGTTGTACCACTGAACTGCTTGAGTGTCTCCCTTAATGTGGAGTGCTTGTTAAGATTTTGTTCCATAAAGTACACCCCATAATTCGGCTTAAAGTATTTGGTGTCACAGTAACAGCTCTGCTTGCATAGCCTGAAGCTTTCAAAGAAGCATTTATCTAGCACATGTTAAAATGTAAAGGTTCTTCTGGTTAAACAGAAAATGGGTGCACCCTTTTATTTTTAACATATTTACTACCTTTCTTTTATCTGAAAGTGGCACCAGCATTGGCGAACAAACCTCTCAAAAAACAATGGCAAAATGGATTTCTACTTTCTAGGAACATTTTGTCTAGGAGTACAGACTGAACACTGAATGATCCTTTCTAAATTCAGAGCTATGCAAGTTGCGCCGGTGTGGGAATTGTAATTTCAGCGGATATTGTCATGTCTAGCAGCATAATATATTCTGCTATCACATAGGAAAGAGTATAAAAGGCTGTCAAAAAATTGCTATTTTTATTCTTTTTTTAAAAAAAAACACGATTTACGGCATTAAGTTCACTGGAGAGTGGAGAACACCGCTAAACGGCAATGATGCTGTCAGAAACAGGTTAAAACTGCACACATGAATCATGGATGTCTCTATTCGTCGTACGGTTCTACGTCATCCTAGGTGAGCGAGACAGCTTACCCGTTCTTGGTGAGGACGTCGCGGGTGTACCTCACCTCCTTCTTGCACCCGTTGCAGAGCTCCTCGAGGGTGCACTCCACCTTGCACTCCAGCGGCGGCGCCTTGCGCACCACGTAGCTGGAGAACTCGGCGAATGCGCGCCGCCCGCCGCCCGCGACGTTGCTGCAGGAGCTGTACACCTTCTTGGTCGACTCCCACGCCGGCGTGCAGGGCCCGGCGCTCCCCGCCACGCCGGCCTTCTCATCCCGTGCTCTCGCTATAGCCGGTGTGGCATCCCCGACGTTGCTGTCCTTCTTGGCCGCCCTACTCCTCACTTCGTCCCACGCGGCGAACACCGCCCTGTTCTCCTGCCAGTCCAGCAGCGCCTGCCAAAACAGCAACGCTACAATCAGCATCACCATGCACCACGCAGGAAGAATTGGCATCGATCGGCGGTCACCTCGTAGGCCTCGGTGATGGCCTTGAACCGTGCCTCGGCCTCGGGCCTGGACGCGGGCGGGTGCTTGTCGGGGTGCCACTGCCGCGCCAGTGTCTTGTACGCCGCCCTGACCCCCTGCGGGGAGGCGTCCTTGGCGACGTGCAGGATCTCGTAGTACAGCTCCGGTGGGTTCCCCATTGGCCCGCCCGGGGATCGGAGTGGCCTGGCGCGCGAGGCCAAGATCAACGAAACGGATGAACAGCAGAGAGTGAGTGAGTGAGAGAGGATTCAGGAGGGGCTGGGACCTGGCAGGGTGCTAAAATGGGCAGCGAGTAGGAGTGGATCGAGAGATGCGTGGCTGTTTTGTAGGGATGCATGCTTGGACCGGAGAGCGAGAGGGCGGAGACGAGAGCGACGGGGGCAGTTGGCGCGAGGTGGAGGTACGAGTGGTTGTACAACAGGTAGGCCACGAGGGACATGGGTCGTGCGTGCTTCTGGTCGAGATGCAGAGGACGCCACGACGCCATTGCCATTGCCATTGCCATTGCCATGTACGCATCAGTACAGCATCAGGTGGTGTGAGGTTTGGGGATGGCGCTGGGACATTAGTGCGGTGAGGCAGCCAGGAGGGGCCCTAGATATCATGTGTTTCTGCTTCTGACTGCCTGTATTCAAATCACAATACAGATCTACAAGTTTGAGGCCGTATGGATCAATCGAGTTAACCCCGTCCATGAGATACGCGTTTGGCGCCGGAGCCGTATGTGCCGAAACAGTCTGGACGCTGTACGCTCGTACTGCTATACGTTTCAGGTGCTACCAAAGCTGTCGAGAATGCAGGCATCCAGCAGCGGGCGCAGGGCTGTAGATTAACCGGCTAGTACTCCACAGCCGCCAGCTTGATCATCATGCAGGAGCCAGGGCCGTGTTCCTGCGACCATGATATCATCTGCGGCATACGTACAGAAATGTTATCGTACTTGTACTGTCGTACCGAGGAAAAATAGTTTTAAAAAACTGTTCTTTCCTTTCGTATGTACGTGATACCCTGAGTCCTCACATGCACGATGACAGGGCTCATCGCATTAACTGGTAGGTTTTGTTCCGATCCAAATAATCGAATCGAATCGAATCGAAGCACACTTCCATTTGTTATCGCTGTACGTTCGGTTCAGGCTTGAACTGGCTCTGTATCGCAATTCACAGCAGCAGATTATGTCAGTTACTCGTGCGCTCTTGCTGTCCAGTATAGCTGGCGAACTAGCTCTGTAACTTCTGCCAGGATCCAAGCACGCACGTGTGCCTAGTGGCGGAGCTTGAGCCAAAATTCAATGGAGGCTAAAAAAGAACTGTGCTGCAGCAAAGACCGAAGATTGAGCCGTTGGCAGAGGCCATAACAAGATTAAATTCTAGGCCGTAGCCATTTTAATAGTGGATTGAAGCTTTTTTTTGTTGGGCGTGGCCTCAATGAAGCTCCACCCTTGCATCTGCCTGTTGAAAGTGGGGAGTACAATGAGAGCAAAAATAAGCCTCTGAAATGATTATTCATTGCTAAGAAACCAAGTTAAAATGTGGCTTGATTTATTTACGATGAGTAATTGATAAATGTGTTGTTTTAGTTTAATAATTTTTAATTGCATGGGCATGATGATTTTTGAATTACATATGCATATATATGTGTTGCAATGATGTTCATGGCTAACCAAAGTTGCTGAGAAAATAGAGTTAGCGTGTTTGTCTCTGGGTCCAGAAAAATTATACACGTCGGATAATCTGACGATGGGGATTTTCTACACGCCGGATGTTCCGACGTTCTGATGGGACACATGCCAGAGCGTTTCAACTCTAAGGCGGAAGTTGAAGTACACACCGAATAATCTGGTGATGGGCATTGTGAACGTCGGAGTAATTCTTGCAGAGAGATTGCAGAATCAAGTCTGGTATACTTGAACTCGCCGGATGGTTCGACAATGCTGTGTATGAACACCGGAGTGATCGCCGGAGCAATTCTTGTAGAGAGAGTGCAAAACCATGGTCTGAAAGATTTGAATGCGCCAGATGTTCCGGCGATGGGACGAAGAACACGCTAGATCATTTTGTGTAGAGTGGTTGCAAAACTTGCCGGTTTGACAAGTTGCACACGCCGGATGGTCCGACGCTTAGGAGGTGTGCATGCCGGACCATCCAACGTTCATGATTTCTTTGAGAAGTGCTTTAACTGAGGATTTTTAATTATGAACTAATTTATAATGAAATTGGAGATATGTGTTTGCTTGTCTAATGTTGTGCAGATGATGGATGCAACTTGGCAGCCGAAGGCTGGATGATCGGGGCCAAGTGAGGTGCTTAGTGCCAGACGATCGAGGCAGTCGAGCGGAGTTAAGGGTGGTCCTAGTTGTGCAAATGGAAGTTAAGTAAAGCTTGGAAGGAAGGATGAAGATGACATGTTGATAAAGTCAAGCGAAGAGGATACCGGTGCAAGTGACAAGACGACCCGAGCGATCAGGAGTAGGAGAGATCTGCCGACGGTCAATATCGCAAGATGGAGTACATGTATCAACATCAGGATGCTTGCTTGGGGTCAAAGCAAGCACTAGTATGTCACACTTTGAAAAGCGTGCAAGATGGTTTCACGGTTTAGCCTCAAACCCGTAGAAGGGTGGAGTGCACGTGTGATCATCGCGAAGCTTGCGTAGAGATAAAGCTAAGTTATGAAGGCGCTATAGTCGTCCGATGGATGGAGGGAAAAATAGACCAAAATACTCTCGGTGGTAGGTAGGAGTGTACTACAAGAGAGAGATATTTTAGAAAAAAAACTAGGAAACTTAGGGGTCATGGAACCTAAACTTATAAATTAAGGGGTATGACTATAAGAGAGGTGGAATCAGCCACTTAGCCCCTTGAGTTATTCATATGAGAGCCTTGTGCTAGTGTTTTAGAGGAGAGAAAGATGAGTGCTTAGCCTATGTATTAGGTGAGAGCTTTGCGAGAAAAAATATTTATAATATGTTTAAAATAGGGCTGACCTTTGGAAGTAAAAATGTTTATTTTTCTTCTTATGATTGTATTCATATTCTTCTTGTTTTTCTCTATTGGTTACTTTGTAAGTTTGTAAGTTTTTGGTTTTCAGTTGTGATTTTTATTTTTATGCTTATGCTGAAATTTTTCATCTTCTTGGAGTCATTCTTCTTGTTGCTAAAAACATAAAATTCACATACAAACATACACAATAAGGTATTGAATTCCCCTTCCTCTAAATCATCAATTTAGAGAGTTTCTTTTCTTGTGTCTATTCTTTTTGATCAAAGTGTTTCTTTCTTCAAGTTAAAATCTTTTATGGCTATGACTTGTAGAATTGGTTTCAATGGAAGCTAAGGTTCATATACAAATATGAGAGCCATAATTTTATTTGTGTTCTTGATTGCAACTTGCTTCTTTCTATATTTTACTTCCGTTTGAGTTTTTTATGTGTTCGGTGAAACAAAAGGAGAAGACCATCTAATTAAAAGAATTTAATAAGACACCTATTAATCCATTGTAATGGTCGCTCTCGATCCTATAATTACCATCGGAATCTCTGATGACCCATCTCACTGTAGGACCATGCATGTGTATGAATCTTTCTCGTTGCATCAGGATGAAATACCTCTTTCTCCAGCATTATTTACTTGAAAAATGAGATGTCGGAGTCGGAGAGAGCAAGATAATGACAGGTATATGGAAAGGCCAAGAAGAGTAGAAGACCACACTGCTTGTAGGCAGGGGGTCACTTCAGCCCGACAAGAATGCGAAATTGAAATGAGCTAGCAAGTCTTGAAGAAATAAAAATTTAGGATTCTTGATCCATATCCATGAAGTATTTTCAGCTTACACGTCAAGCACTTATCTCCTGTAGCCAATGCGTACGCACAACACGTGGAAAATTAGTTGCAGTCACAAAAAAATGCTACCCCGCAGGGAGCAGCTGATATATCTAAGTGGTGTCGCTTAGTGAAAAGAAAAAGGTTTGGCTGTCGATACTGTTTTCTTTTATGAAACAGGTACGGGATCTACCGGTAATTATATTGATAGAGAAGGTGGTCAAAATTATAAGAAAACCACCAGAAATAATATGGTTTTTAATCAAATCAATCCCAGAATGGAGCAGTGGGAACAAATCTTCAGGAAGGAAATTGCTCCGGTTATCCAGCGTGCAAAGAGTAGTATAGCTTCATCTCTTCGATCATGGATTGATCCTTTTGTTTAATTCTCTCTTCTGACCTTTTTTTGTTATATGCTTGTACAAAAACTCTATAAAAATCTATAAAATGACTTCTACTAGGGGAACTCATCCATAGTTTTTCGTAAAAAAATTATA
This sequence comes from Phragmites australis, assembly GCF_958298935.1. Classification (NCBI taxonomy): domain Eukaryota; kingdom Viridiplantae; phylum Streptophyta; class Magnoliopsida; order Poales; family Poaceae; genus Phragmites; species Phragmites australis. The sequence continues at coordinate 24,869,791 of NC_084931.1, forward strand.
AGAAAATCGCCGGACCAGCCTAAATTGAACCAAAAGCCCCCTCCCCTAGCCCAAAAATAGCAAAACCACACCAAAGTAGAAACCGTGGCCTAATCTCCCTGAATGATCCGCCTAAGCTCTAAGTCTAAGGGTCTGATTAGTTGCTCACATAGGAGCAACCTGATCCGGTGGATGCGTATAAGTCATACCAGTCATCTAGTTCATCAGTCCTTATTGAGGGGGTTGTTAGATCTGTGTCGGATGACGCATGATGCCCTCCTGTAAAAGGAGGAGCCTCTGAGCTATCGTAGATCTAAAACGTTGAGCCCCTTGCTGATGGTTAGGAGACAATAAACCCTGCGCCCCGTTAGGGTTCAGGTTCTAGGGAGGTGTTCTCAGCTATTGCTTGCTGTCACCCGGACCTGGAATGGGAAGGACCTGTGCACCTGTAGAGTTGTTACCACGATCATCCAGATCATCACCCTTATCTTCGATGGTGAAGACTTCTCAGGGGTAACCTCCACTAGATGAGGAGACCATATCCATCATAGATTTATCATCGGATTGCTTTGGGTAGGTATATCGACAATCTATGTTGTCGGAAGCTGCGGGGGAAGGTTCTAACTTTCAGTGAATATTGCATTCATGGTTGTCTTGGCAGCTGAATGGTTCGATGGCGAAGTCTTTGGCGCATTGATCCATGAAGAGATTTACCTCATCTCTTGAATCATCGCCAAAAAAGGGATGCTTCGAGTAAGACACATCAACAGAGCACACAAAGATTTTTTTATATAGGTTCAAGCCTCCCTTAGAAATAATAACCCTATGTCATATGTGTCTTGTATGATCTCTTGGACTGTTACAAGGGGGTACGTTGATAGTCTAGATAGATCTAACCTAGTCGGCGACTTACTTGTGTGTAGTCAGAGGAGATCTAGTTGCGAAAGGCTTTCAGAGCTTCTGCAGGCGTGTAATGGCTTGTGGGAATTGTCTAGCTTGTTTGACTTGTTGTCTTTTGTCCTCCACAGGGTCCTTAGGCTCCGTATATATCAGGGGGTGGCACAGGTCATTTGGAGTCTTCCTTTCCATTCTTGGAGATATCCTGGGTGCCTACGAGCAGTTTCCATTCATCCAGGGATCCTCTTCCCGAAGATAGAGATATGCTCCGAGAATAATAAAAAGCCCTGGGGTATCCAGATATGGTAGTTATCCATTAGTCTTCGTCACAACCCAAATGAAGATCTTTTGTTATACATACCGGCCAGATCACATATCATGAGTGGGTTATTGGTGGTGGAAAGGGAAGTGCTTGACAAGCGAGAGAAGATGAAGCAACTGATATACTATGTTAGCGAAGTACTCCACGATCCTAAAGAGTGCTACCCTCAAGTGTAGAAGATACTATACAATGTGTTGATGGCCTCTCTCAAGTTATAACACTATTTTTAGGCTCACAAGATCACCATACCATCAATATTCCCACTCGAGGAAATCCTACAAAATAGAGATGCAATATGCCGAATGACCATGTGGGCAAACAAGCTTCTGGAATTTGACGTTCGCTTCATAACTTGGACAATGATCAAGTCACAAGTACTCGTTGATTTTGTTGCTGAATGGAAAGAACTTGATCAAACTTAGGACAACCATGGTAACTTATTAGATGTATCGACTATTTTCTTCGACTGGTCACTTACGCTTCAAGGCGTGGGGGCTGGAGTTATACTTATCTCTTCAACAAGAGAAAGCCTGCAATATGCTTTATAGATTGACTTCCCGGCCACGAATAATGTAGCAGAATATGAGGGTCTGCTCACCGGTCTCCGAGTAACTTCTGCTCTTGGTATCCGCCTCATTCTTGTGAAAGAGGATTCACAGTTGGTGGTGAAGCAAATCAACAAGAAGTATCAAACCTTGGATAAGACTATGACAGACTACCTCGTGGAGTTAAGGAAGCTGGAAAACAAATTCATTGGACTCAAGGTCAAATATTCCCAAAGAAGGATAATGGCCTCACTGATAGTTTTGCTTGCCAAGCATCCTCATGATCTCTAGGACAATTAGGATTGTCATAAAGAAACTCTCAAAGCCATCTGTGAAATCATCAGATGGCATAGCAGAAGGAGTGCGGATCAACACCCCAAAAGGAGTCATGGGGGAACTCGTGTCTCAGCTCGAAAGCAAAGTTTCGTGGATGGATCCAATCCGTAAGTACCTTCAAGATCGAGTTGTGCCTGAAGACGATGCACTATCCGAGTAGATTTCCCATTGATCTAGGATGTATAAACTGGTGGATGGTGTCCTCTATCGAAGAGACGCTCATGGAGTACTCATGAAGTGCATCCCTTAGAAGCAGGGTAGAGAACTACTCGAAGAAATCCATGGAGGGGTGTATGAAGCTCACGCTTCCTTTCGAAACTTGGTCGAGAAGGCATTCAGACAAGGTTTCTATTAGCCTACAACTCTCCATGATGTGAGCAAGTTGGTAAAATATGTACCAGCTGTCAATTCCATAGTAGACATGTACACCAAGCCATTCAAGCCTCACAGATGATCCCCTTATTGTAGCCATTCACAACTTAGGGGATGGAAATTTTGGGGCCCTTCCTGGTGGCACCTGTGGTTTCAAGTTCCTATTCACCAAGTGGATTGAAGCTGAGCCAGTTGGCAAAATCACCTCGGCAGTTGCTAAGAAGTTCATCATGAAAAGTTTCATGACAATGTTTAGCGTCCCGATTAGGATTATCACCGACAATGGCACTCAGTTCTCCAGTGCGGCATTCATCGATTACTGCGAAGGACAAGGCACTACGGTCTGCTTTGCCTCAGTGGCTCATTCACAAAGTAATGGACAGTCTGAGCTGGCAAATGGTCTAGTGTTCCATGGAATCAAGACCCGTGTCTTCAATCGTTTATCCACTCACGCTAAAGCCTCAGCTTCTTAGTTGCCTAACTGCTTTGGGCATTCTGAATGACATCCACCAGGGTGACGGGTGAAACACTTTTCTTCCTAGTCTACGGGGATAAAACAATGCTATCCTATAAACTAAAGATCAAATCCCCTTGTGTTGAAGTATACGCCGATAAGGATGAAATCCTGAGAAGATAGGATGACCTCAACGTTCTCGAGGAAAAAGGACACAAGTGCTAATAAGATCAGCATGATACTAGCAAGCTCTGTGGCACTACCATGACCAGAACATCTGAAAGAGATCTTTTACAGAGATGCTGCTGATCACCGCTTTTACATAATGGCTCATGGCTAATCAAGCGCTAGATAGTCGTTGGCATCACATCTTTTTAGCTGGCTCGCATAGACAAAAAGGTGGCCTCTCAACACATTCGATTGTCCGGTGTGTTTTTTGAAGCGGGCAGGGCAGATAAAGGGACAGAGCATTACTTCACTACCACTCAAAAGTTCCCAGGTGTTATCAAGATGCTTTAGTCAGATGGATAATATTTTCACTACCACTCAAAACTTCCACTGCGATGGTTCAAATTTTGAACCCGGCTAGTGACAAGTCTTTTCTCTCCCATCCTTTCGTAAGATTAGGAAGATATTTTTGGGGCAAATAAAAAATCCTACTCAGATGGAATATCTTCTCGAGGACTTGCTTAAGAACTCGAAGGTGTTCAGAATCCTGAGTAGATGACCAAGGATCCTGAGAACTCTATTAGATGTGCCATCCTAATCAGGAATTTGGGTTCTACTCGATGATTCGATTGGTTAAAATGCCTATCTTTGTTGACCAAATCTTTGATTCATTGAAGCCTCATTTCATGTATTGGTGGGGGGATTGATGATGAGTAGTATAGAACTACCATATCCGGATACCCTCCATCATTTTTGGGGCATATATCTATCTCTAGGATGGGAATCATTGGATGCATGGAAGCTACTCGTAGATACCCAGGATATCTCATAAATAGGGAAGTTTATCTCTAAGAATGGGAAGAAAGGACTCCAAAGGTTGTACGATGACCTCCCTATATATACAGAGCTAGGGGACCCTCATGGGAACAAGCACTTACAATTCGACACAAGCCATCATACACCATTGAAGCCTGTGGAAGCTCTGACCCTCCAAGCCTTATGTAGTTAGATATGTATTAGCATCTCTCTGACTACATGCAAGGTAGCCATCCAACTAGTTTTAGATCCACCTAGGCTAGCCATGCACCTCCTTTTAATAGCCTTAGAGAATAATACACGATAAACATGACGTAGGGCTATTATCCTAAGAGGGGTCTGAACCTGTATAAAAACCCCTCTATGTGCTTTGTGATTTGTCTATTCGATGCATCCCCTACCTCTTCTACAAGTTCGTAAGATCGACGGTTCACCAATCGTGGATAGATAGGTTGTTGCTGATTGTTGTTTCTGTGATAGTGACCCTTGCAAGAGTAATATTGTCATATTTAAACTTTATTCAATTGACCATAGTAATGACACAATGATACACTAAGCGTGGCTAATAATGAACCAGACTACACTAACCCTAACTTTTGACTCTAGCAATCACACCTCTTTCTATGGCAGCAATTATGAAGGTAGGATGCAATGAAGAGATTCTTCTTCTCCTCCTCCTTTGTCAACTTTGGCATTCCTAGACATCATGCTAGTTGCTACAATCTTCTGCACATTGTTCATCTTGCAAACTTGCATCATGCTTTGGTCATCAAAATTCTCCCTCTTTGTCAACAATCTTCCAAAAAGGCTATATGCACATATTGAACTCAAAGGAAAAAATATTAGAGCACATGGGAGATAGCTTCACAAATCATGATCCAATTAAAAGGATACCAATTGTATGGATATTACTACAAATGAATGATACTAGTTGTATGCTATGAAAGTACATGGATCACAATTTATGAAATTCACATAATATAGTCTCAACTCCTATGCGAAACAACTCTCTTTTGAAGAAATGGATTTCATGTATGAGAACTAAGGTGAAGTGACTTATGTCACAAGCAAAGACATGAGGCCATTTTACAAGTGTCTTAACTCCTTGTTCCTCCTCACACTAGCTCCTAAAAGTGGTGATGCCACTCCTTTCCAAGGTATAACAAGGAACCTGCTTGGTAGGATGTTCAATGAGAGTGAACCTTTCAGTGTGGTGGATTTTCTTTGGGAAGAAATACATACTACTTCGCACACACCTAGTAGAAGTCGCACTTATGCTCCGTATATTATGTATATGATCAAGAAGGTCACCAAGAGGAATTTCTTTAGGGAAGTGAAGTAGGAGCCCTATAGGATAAGGTTGGTAAGCTCAAAATCATTTACTTCTATGCCACCTTCTCCTCCACCTTCAGCTCCTAGTGAAGCACAAAGGGAAGCACCGAAGTGTGCATCTTCCTCTCATAGCTCACCATCTTTTGTCAAGAGCACCCTCAAGTCTACTTACAATGTTTGCACCCACAATGTTGTGAAGATAAAGGAACACAAAGACAAGAAAAAATTGAGGTTGAGGAAGATTGAGGAGAGACAAAAAGTCATTCATACTCATTTGAGAATCGAGCCTCCTTTCTCTCCAATCGCCTCCGAAGAAGAAGTAAGCGAGCCTGAAGTGTTTGAGAACCTGTGGGCATGGTATGATGAGGCCTAATTTGCTGCAGGGGTTGGCAACGGAGATGGAGGTGGGGATGAGGACTATGAAGAGGACAACGAGTAGATCTCTATCTTTGCTTCTCTTTCCTTTTTGGTGCTTGATGCCAAAGGGGGAGAGAAATCCTGTGTCAGTTGTTTGTTCTGTTCTGCCCCAACCCTAAAGTCTACGGGTTGACCCAGAGTCTCCGGGTTGGACAATGTCCTATCTCTTTTATCTGTTCAAACTCTTTATCGTTTCCGTTGTACATGTAAGACTATTGTAATAATGTGTGATGAACCATGTGGTGTGCTTGTCGTTGAACTTTAATTTGTAAGAACTTAAGTATGTTGGTGTGATGCTATGAGATGTTTGGTATAATGTTTGTTTCTCTATTTCTTTTATTATGTGATATACCATGCCGTACGCATCACATATTATCACATTCACTCACACTCTTTGCACCCCATGGATGCTAAGATACAGGGGGAGATCTCGCAAAAATTCTTTTAAATATGTGCATTGATCTCAAATTCAAATTTATCAAATGCACATATTTAGAGAGAGCTCACATATATCATAGAATTCAAATCTTTATTTCAAATATCTTTTGTAAGTTTTAATCATGTTGTCATCAATCACAAAAAGGGAGAGATTGAAAGTGCATCTAGACCCCCTATGTGAGTTTTGGATAATTGATGATAAATGATTAAGGGACTAATAAGTTTATTGAGGTTATGAACAGGTTTTAGTCCCATCGATAAAGTTAAAAGGTGTTGGCATCCCTCAAAGAGAAAAGAGAAGCGGCATGTAGTTACTCATAGTTTTAAATTCATTTTAATTTCGAATTCGAGTTTAGAAATGCCGTACTATCAAGAGGGATACATGTTGATAGTCTTGAAGGTGTCTCAGTGCTCAAAATACCCTTTTGGACCTAAAAGTTGAGAGACATAGTCACCCACGAACACCAGGATAGTTGCAAAATTTGTCTAAACCCGGAGTCTCTGGGTTAGCCCGGATACTTCGGATTCTAGACAGTAGCTATGAGTATAACTCAGAGACTCTGAGCTAGGCTCTCGGTTTGGGCTTGAGTGCCCAACCTAGTGTCCGGGTGAACCTGAATACTCCGGATTCTGGATAGTAGCCCTAAGCCTCCGAGTTAGACTTCGAGCCGGGCTCTCGGTTTGGGCTTGAGTGCCAAACCCCGAGTCTCTAGGTTAGCCCGGATACTCCAAATTCTGGACAATAGCCCAGAGTCTCCGAGTTAGACTCTGAGTCGGGCTCTCAGTTTGGGCTTGAGTGCCCAACCCGGAGTCTCCGGGTGAACCCGGAAACTCTGGGTCAGTATAAAAGGTACTGTAACGGCTAGTTTGGGGGCTAGGTTTTAATACCCCTCTCACCCCTCCTCCATTTGCTGCTGAGCTGCTGAGCTAATTCGAGATAAACTCATTCACAACCATTCAACAGCCCCTCTAACTCCTCTAGTGCTTTAAATCCTTCTAGATTTTGAGAGTTGAGTTGGGAGAGTGAGATTGGGTGCTAGTGAGCTTAAATCCATTCATTGAGCACTTGAATTTATCGTTAAGCCATCGATTCACGTTCTTTACTATTGGAGCTTGGAGCTCCTAGACAGTTAGTGTAACACCCTAATTTTCAATTTTTGCCAATTTATAAAATTTGCTAGAATTTATTTTTGAGCTTAAATAATTTCAAGTGTAAATTCTATTTTCATAAAAAGATAATCTAATTGTTGACATAGGAAATATTTTATTAATATGCATTCATGCTGTTTTAGGCATCTAGGTTTTCCCTTGTTTTTATTTGGATTTTGCTGGTGGCTTTTGATTTGAGTTTTTGCTTTGATTTGAATTCAAAAGAATTTAAAAAGAAAGTAAAATGAATTAGAAAAGGTAAAAACCCTTCTCAGGCATCCCTTCCCTCTATCTCCCTCGGCCCAACCCATGCCGGCCTGCTTAGCCCTCTTCACCTGCCTCCTCGCGTGGGCCAACGCTGAGTTGGCCTAGCCACGCGCGCGCCCATAGCAGAATGCGCCTCGGCCATTTTCGCCTTCACCTGTGCCACCACCATGTGGGACCCACTGGTCAAGATCTTCGTCTCCGATTCGAAGCTATTGCGCTGTCGAGTCCGATTCAATCTCGCGACGCCGCCTGTGGAGTCCTGAGCCACCCCAAGCCCTTTTCACCTCTTATATATGTGGCCACCCTTCCTTGATCGTTCCCATCAAGCCAAGTCACCGAGTCCCGAGTAGATCACCGAGTTCGAGCGCTTACCACCGTCATTGCCACCGCCCTCGGTCTAGCATGCCACTGAGCCGCCCTAGTGTCGTTGAGCTTCACCCGAACCACCTAACAGAACCTCCGCCACTCGCCGAAGCTCCTCCCGCTCTCGCCTTGATTCTCTGGCTGTTGGAGACCCCTTCCGTCGCCGAGCCCTTTCCCGTGCCAATCCGCTCAAGGTAAGCCCTCAAATCGAATCCATGTGCGCGTCTGGTGGTGTTCCGCCGCTAACCATCGCCTCCGGCAAGCCGGAGCACCTTTTTCGTGACTTTTCGGCGAGTCTGCCGCCACTTCCCCCTCAGCATCGCCGCGGTCTGCTTCCCCGGCTGGCTGATCCATCGTGAACCGTTAGATACGAAACCAATGGCCTAGATTAGATTGGAGAATACCCCTTCGCCGGCCAATCAAAAGCTGACACATGTCGTCTCTTTAATCCCAGTCAACCCCGGCCACCTCATCTGCCTCGTCATCAGCCACCTTAGCGCCACATCGGGAAAAGCGTTGACGTGTTTGACGAGTCAGCGCCTACGCATTAAGCCAAGGTTTTTCAATACAAAAATAAAACTGATAATTCCCAGAAATTGGTAATTTTGCAATTTAGCCCATGAACTTTTCTGTAATTACAAAAAGAGCCCTATCTTTTTACACTTAGGTCCCTGAACTTTTCCAAAATTACATATAAGTCCTTCTATTTTTACAAAAGGCCCCTATACTTTCTGTTAATTATAAATAAATCATTTTCTTTTATAAAATAAATTCTAATCTTGTTTTTAGTATATCTTTTTCGTCGTAGCTCTGTTTTAAGCGATTCTTGTGCCGTTAGATTCATTTTTCAGAGCTCTATTTTTCTAGATAGGTTTTGTCTTGTTGTTCTTTTGTTTTGTGTTCTATTCTTAGTGTATTATGTTTGTGTGTTTTGCCGATAAATGTGCGATTAGTCAACAACTCCTCGTATCAATTTGAGGAACATCAAGACCAGGAGCAAGAATGCACTGAGCAGCAGCAAGGAGAAGGCAAATATCCTTGATCATCTTGTATCTATGTTTTTAAATGTTTTATTTTACAAATTGCATGCATTGTTTGCCAATATGATGGGTAGTCACCTATGCTAGGGTTTTCCCTAGATTTTCTCTTATCATCCCTTGAAACCTAGATGGTTTATTGTTAGGTATCTTTGGTGGGTAGATTGCTTAGCCATGCTTTTGGGATACTGAAAAGTATCATAATCTTGACAAATGAACATATGTAATAATGGTGGTTAATTTGTTAATGGTCTAGCAACATGGAAGCTTAGGCCTTGAGTAAAGTGGTTTTGATGGTTGTCATGTTTCTGTTGTTGGTTTAGTGTTTGCTCAAGTAACCAAATTAAGGACTTGTTCATGGAGCAATAACCAAAGAAGTAACGTACTAACCACAAGGCTGATATAGGTAAGGCGTGACATACTAGTTAGAGCCTATCCAGTGTGTGTTGTGTCGGCACAAAATGGGGCTTCTGGGAAGGAGTTGAACTCGTGTAAATTCTGGTGGTGAAACCTAGTGGGCAGACACATACTGGATTAGTCTCTGGTTAGTGGAAAATATCATTTAGTGATTTCTTGGTGGCACACCACTGGCGTGTGCTAAGTATCTTGCAAACACGACAATATTATTCCACTGACTCATGGGGAAAGATGGACAACCTCTGTAGAGTATAAAATTTTTATAACAGCCGTGCTCACGGTTATGGAAGACTTGGATCCTCACATGATTAGTTGGTTATGGATATGGGTTTCGTCATGGTTTTGGTTATAGTACAGGGAGTACTAGACGGTTATGGTGTGCAATGTGGGGAGCCTTGTATGTTGGGTGTTGGACTATTTGGGTTATATTCACTTAATAACTGCTTAATATTTTTGAGTCCAAATATCTTTTTATTACTCGCATTTACGCAAATATACCATGTGTTAGCCTATTCTTGTCGTAAGCCTACGTATCATTATTTTCCCACACTTGCTGAGTACTCTATGTGCTCACCCTTACTATCTCCCACCATACATATGCTGCTTAGTGGGACACTTTGAAGATTTCCTAAACGACGACCTGACGTTCTAGGAGCGTGTCTTCTGGTCGGTGCCTGTGGAGTGCTTGGTCGTCGATGCAATCGTCTCGCTGTCGTTGTTTAGATGCTGTCGTTTAGTTATTGAAGTTGTTTAGGTGAAGTCTTTTTTGTAAGAAGTGAACGATTGTAAGTTAAAGTATTGCTTTTGTTACTTCACCTATGACGCCTTTATGTGTGTTAAACTTCCTAGGCACACATAAGCTGCACTTGGTTTTGTCCGTTAAAACCAGGTGTGACAGTTAGGTGTCGCCCGGAAAGCACCCAAGCTTGTGGAGTGCCCCGGAAAGTTTGTGAAGGTTCTTCTCGCCTCCGCAAGGAAGAAGAACTCTTGAGTAAGCCGAAGCTTGATCTTCATGGTTGCTTGGTGAGGACAAGGGTTGAAAGAGACCCAGCTCTTTGTGAGCACCTCAACGAAGACGTAGGGTCATTTTATCTGAACTTCAAGAAACAAATTCTTGTCTCCTTTACATTTTTGCATGTTTTCCTTGTTCTAGTTGTTTTTTTTGTGGGGGGGGGGGGGGGAGGATTTGCCTCGATCTACTTGTCTGTTAGGTTGTAATTGCAAGTGGTTGGTTAAAAGAAGCTCTTACATAAATTAGAACATGTGACAACCTTTATAGCCAACTAGACTTGCTTAGTTTTGCTCAGTTTTCAATTTCCTATATAGGCCAGACTATCCGGGATAGCTCGGAGTCTTCGGACCTCAGAGTCTCCAAATTGAACTGCAGTGTCCGAATTCTATTAATCCACTATGAAGTTTTAATTTTCAGGAAACGCCTATTCACCCCCCCCCCTCTAGGCGATATCATGTACATTCAGAGAGAAAATCAGATCTTGAAAGATCTTCTGAGAGCTTCTGTGATAACCTACGGAAAAGACTGAGAGAAAAGCCTACCATTTGCAGAGTTCTCTTACAACAATAGCTTCCAAACAAGCATGAAGATGTTGCCTGTTGAGGCATTGTATGGAAGAAAATGCAGAACACCTCTACTATGGTCGGAAGTAGGAGAGCATTCGCTCTTCAGACCTGTGTTGATTAGAGACACAGAAGATCAAGTTGCCAAGATCAGATAGAATATGAGAGCATCTCAAAGTAGATAGAAAGGTTATGCCGATAATCAAAGAAGGAATTTGACTTTTAAGATCGAGGACTATGTCTACCTTAAGGTGTCCCTAATAAGAGGCATCCAGAGATTTCAAGTTTGTGGGAAACTGACACTCATATGTGGGACTGTATGAAATATTGAAAAAGATTGAAGCAGTGGCATATGGGTTAGCACTTCCAGAAGAAATATCCGATGTACATAATGTGTTCCATGTATCATAGTTAAGGAAATGCTTAAGAATTCCAAAGGAACAAGTTCCCCTAGAGATCAAGGAGCTAAAACAAGATCTTCAGTATGAGGAAATACCCATCCGAATTTTGGATGTGGCAACTCATCAAACCAGAAGGACTGCAATCAAGTTCTGACGAGTACAATGGAATAATCACACAAAAGCAGAAGCTACATGGGAACGCAAAGAGGATCTGATAAACGAGTTTCCAAATCTCTTCGACGAGCTTTCCGAATCTCGAGGTTGAGATTCCATTTAAGTGTGGTAAGTTTGTAACATCCTGAGTTTTAGCATACTAATTAATAGAAAGTTTCACTCTTAATTAAAACTTTTTGTGATTAATTAAGTCAACTAAAATCAAGGAAAAATACATACTCAAATATGTTAAATTGACTAGGTATTCGAAAATGCACTAGAGTTATTTGCAAAATAATCTCTGCATTAAGTTGGTTCATATCCAAATTCAAATCACTCATGTGAATTTAAGCCCAAAATCTTTCTCTTTATTTTCCTTTTTCCCTTTTCTTTCTCCCTGTCTAGGGTTAATCCCTGATAGTGATTCTGAAGTATATTGGACAGTGGATGTGTGAACGGTATTTTGGGAACATATGGAGTTAATGAGCTGGCGTTTGGTGAAACATAGGATGAATTGTGTGTGATGAACTCTGAGACACGAGGAGTTATACAGGTTCAGGCCTCCTAGAGGATAATAACCCTATGTCCTGTGTGTTGTGTTTATGAAGGATTTGAGTGGGTTATAGAGGGTGTTCTAGGTGGTTGCCAGGCTTTCTCCCTTTTTCACAAACGGGGTCCTCATCCCTTCTTACAAACAGGGTCCTCATCCCTTTATATAGGAGGGAGAAGGAGAACTTACATGTGGGTCCAAACAGAGGACTCCTGCTCATCCTAATATCTAACCCAAGCCATCATTACAGAGGACAAAGCGTGCCCACTTGCCCTAAGGGTTTGATACATCCTCTCGCCGTGTGCCGAAGATCTTTGTCTGTCACGCCAACTTATCCGGGTGTTCTGCCCTCCGCTTGTATGTGGAGTTATCAACTTGCCTGACCGGCCTGCTGACACCGTCCCATCCGTTGTGCAGCGTTGTGTTGGTCTGCATTGCCCCACCCCATAGCATTTAATGCCACGGGACGGGACACTACCTTCTGCACCGTCCATGACTTTGTTCACAGGGGAAGGCTCCTGGGGAAGAAAAAAACACTTGAGTAGATATCAATAAATGTGATTGGACAATTTGTGTCAGGTCTGGCCCTACGACCAGTGGGGCTGGTCACGGGTTCAGGCGAGGTTCCAATGAGGCTGGTCGTGTAAGCCTCCTACTGGTTTTGGGACTTCCTACCCTAGTCGTGCGATCGACTAGTTTTTAGGAAATATGCATCCCTAGTTCTTATATTCCTTGGGGGACCCTTTTGCCAGGGTACCCCTATACTCCATACACCGACAATAGCGCCCAGCCTCCCTGGTTCTTATATTCCTTGGGGGACCCTTTCGCTAGGGTACCCCTATACTCCATACACCGACAGTAGCCCCCAAGATTCCCCGTAATCAAGGTCCGTCCTGGTCGTACCACTTGGGCCCCTGGCAAACATAATCTGTCTGGGGTGCGGTTGTTTTGACATCGTCAATCTTCTGATTTTAAGTCCAAGTTTTCGTGTCACCGGAGGAGCTTTTAAGCGTCCTGAGAGAGAGAGAGAGAGAGAGAGAGAGAGAGAGAGAGAGAGAGAGAGAGAGAGAGAGAGAGAGAGAGAGAGAGAGAGAGAGAGAGAGAGATTGATGCTGGCCCTGAAGGACTCTTTGGTTCCTTTAGTGTGCCCCCTCAGATTTCGAGCGGCTTGACCGCTGCACCTGTTGGGGTGCCGCTGGGATCTTTTTTTTTTAAAAGGGGAGTGTTTGACGATCTTTTGGACTGCCCTCACATCTTCCTTCCCGTCTCGTGTTCTATTTAGTAGTGTTGGCAAGCCCCGGGGTCATGGCGTGCTCCTTTCCTTCCTCACCGGAGAGCTTGACAACTTCAGAAGGCTTGGTGAGGGCAGAGTTGCCTCCGGCGCCGGTCTCGCTCACCGTGGTGCCTCCAAAGTCAATCGACGTCGCGGGTATGCTTGCAAGGTCGAAGCTGGTGATTGCCAAGTTGGAGCCGGCGACCATCATACTTCTGCTGGTTTGTTTCGGTCTCCAGCCCGAGCGGATCCCCCGACCGAGGTCATCGAAGTCTCCGATGATGAGGGGGAGATCGATTGGGACCTTCTGGAGAAAAAGGTCGAAGAAGAGGAGAAATTAGAGAGGAAGTGGAAGGAGGGTATGCTAGGTGCGCTAGTGCCAGTCAATAGCTCTAGCAGGGACTTTGCGTCGGCGTCCTTTCCTGATCCTTATGACGGCCTGGGACTTGATAGACGTTCGGGGGATGAACTGGAAATTGAATCCCCTAATCGGGCCAGCTCTGTGCAGCCCGGCACTGTGCAACCACAACTCGGCCCGACCCATCCAGGCCCAGACCCGACCTAGTCCAAGCCCATTTTCCTCCCAAGTGGGTACTGTTCATATGGGCCCCACCAAGTTGCTGTTCAATGGGCCTAGTTACTGTTCACATGGGTCCCACCCATGGGCCCCACCATGATAGTGTCATTTCTTGATTTAAATTAGATTAAATCTTTCAGCAGTTATAACTTCTCCGTTCTAGCTCTAATTTTGGTAATTCTTTCACCAAAATTTATCTAAATTCGAGATCTACCCATCTATCACAGTGTGATGTCCATTAGGGCTCACTTTTCTTTTCATTTGGTGTTAATTGATTCTTCTCTAATATAGCATGTTATTGATCGTAGTCGTAATTGCAGAAACACCAGAGTTTTGTGAGTGCTGCACGGGAGGCATCAGGAGTGAGGAAGATCCTGACTACAACCAAGACCTTAAAGAAAATCTTAGAGAAGGCAAGTCCTATCTCGTTGATCATATTGGACCTATGTTTTTAAATAATCTACATGATCAACTAAAATATGGCTTATTATCACATGTGCTATGCATCGCATTTTCTTTAAACTACTTATCAATACTTGTCATGCCTTAAATGTTATCATCCAGACCACAAATCACCATAGGATTACCTGTTATTATCTATATTAACGATGGACAACGCTTTGATATCTAGTATGCTTAGAATTGAATACGTTTCCTCAAAGATGTCACCTTGAAATGCATCTCTTCTGAGATAACGTTCACCTTTTATCAAATTAATTCATATGTCATGAATCCTTGATGGTTGTGAACTTTGTGATGGATGTGAAATCCTTGATGAAGATAGGTGAAAACTGTTTTGGTGGGGGCAAGTGGGATAGTACTTTGGATGAAGATGCTCCTGTGGGCTTGAGTCACATCTATGGTGTTTATTTGCTAAAAGATACATGTCCTGACCGCTTAAGCATCGAGTCTTGCGTTGTCATGCTTAGCCACCCAGTGCAACCATGCGGTCTGAATGGGAAAGACTTGACTTTTCCTTTATTAGACTGAGTTGGACATCATACGAGTAGGCTGAGAGCAGTGAGTAGTCAAGTGGTCATCTATCCCTCTATTTGGAGGTTTCTAGAACCGTCCTAGGCTTATAATGGGGACTGGCTTTTAGTACATGGACTCTGATGCTTGAGGGTAAATCTCGTAGAATAACCCGGCAGGAAAAGTGATTGAAGCATCTCAGTATGATTCGCTCCTCTGCTTGCAACGGTTGAAGGCTGAGCATATCACATGGGTACAATGTACAACATCTGCTGAGTATAAACCTATTCGAATAGTTATATCCATGGTCATAGACATGTGAAGCATCAACCTCACTTGATTAGATTATGGGTGCGTATCTTGACGAGTAAGTATGTAGACTAGATATCCGTATGATGTAATTACTGGCTCAATCAACTAAGAGCTGTATGGTACTAGAGGTACACCAGATGTGATATAGACTGCGAAACAAGGTATAGCTCCTTCTAGGAGCTAAAGGTTATTAGGTTTTGAACTATTAAAACTATTTTAAAAGCTATAGTAAATGACACAACTGAATATTTACATAAAGCAAGCATAAATTGCTTTGTGCTTAAAATAAACTGTAAAACCGTCATATAGTATAAGACTTATTAAGTAACTTTCGTATTTAATCTTACTATTATTCAGATGAATAAATCAATGCCAACTTTACCTTTTATGCTTTGTGCTTAAAAATAAACCGTAAAACCATCATGTAGTATAAGACTTATTAAGTAACTTTCGTACTCAATCTTACTATTATTCAGATGAATAAATCAATGCCAACTTTACCGAGAGTGAAGACAAGAATAAAAAGTAGGCTTAAATCGCATTTTTACCTTAGCTGCTTATAACTTTGGGTCTTACTTTCCGATGCGTTTGTACTCTGAAGATCTTGCTTTCAGATGTATTTGTACTCTGAACCTCCTTAATATGTAGGTACGGAAGTTTAACTATAATACTACAATAATTAAACGGTACATGTCAGGTATTTGATCTAGGAACTAATAGATATCGGGATTGAGGTCTTACCATTTTTATCCCTACACGTAAATGGGTGACGTCGCAACAACGACTACACATAAGTGGAAAGTGTTGTCTCGCACGTGCGGACGTAAAAGGATACTTAAATGTTCGGGTCATCTTTAACATAAAACCTTCATTTAAACATCTTATTATGTTATTTTAGACTAAAAATATATTCAAACCATTTTATTTTATTCTTCAAATACAACATATAAAAGCTCCAGCCTGGGTCTTATTATGTTATAGGAACGTCGTGCCGTGTATCACGACTTGTCGCACGTACGCTGTGCTACGCCCGCTCAGTACTGCCCGGGGAGCTTCTCCTTGATCTTGTCCATGATGCCCTTCTTCTCGCCGGTGCCCTCGGTGACATGGGTGCCACCGGTGCCGGTCATGCCGGTGTGCCCCTGCTGCCCGCAGGCGCCGCCGGTCATGCCGGCGTGTCCCTGCTGCTTGTCCTTTTGCCCGCCGGGGAGCTTCTCCTTGATCTTCTCCGTGATGCCTTTCTTCCTCCGGCCACCCATGCCGTCATCCTCAGACTATATACAACAATAACGTCTCTAGTTAAAATCTACTTAGATGCATAGATACGCAAGGACGTAGAGTAAAGAATCATGCAAGTACGTACGTACCGAGCTGGAACCGCCGGGGCGGTGCAGGATGCCGTCTGTCTTGTGCTGCTCCCTAGCGGGCTGGAACTGCCCGCCCGTGCCGGCGCCGGTACCGGCACCACCGTGTGCACCCATGCCCATACCGCCGGTCACGGTTCCGGTGCCGTTTCCAGCAACCGGGTTGCCGTACTCGTCGACGCGGCCGGTGGTGCCGTGGCCGTGCTGTGCTTTCTGGTGCTCCATGCTGCACCGGGTCACTTCTGTCTCTACAGGTATCCCTAGTGGTGTTCTCTTGCGTAGTGTGTTTTTGCTGTTCTGGTGGTGGTGAAGCAAGTGTGGGCCGACGCCGCCATTTATAGCCGGCTCGAGGGCGAAGGGATTGGGCTCCGGGGCGCCACGGCAGGGGGGTACGTGTGCATGCGTTGCTGGGTGAGGCGGGGGCGAGGGAACAGCACGTGTAGGGCTGCGAGACGTGTCGGTGGCGCCACGTCTCGGGTTCTTCTGGAAAGATGGGCTGTCACGCGGCGGGGGAGAAGATAACATCTACCGATGCGCATGTGCCTCCACGGGCGCGCGGCAAATAGGGATGTTAATCGGATACGTGGATCTATGTATTCGTAGGTTTTATATTGATAGATTCGGATTCGGATTAAATTTTCACTTGCGTGTTTGGTGAGTCAAGTATCCGCGTGTTTGGTGAGTCAAGTATCCAAAATGGGCTGAGTTGGATTTGCGTTTTTTAATTTCACCTGTGGATGTCCACGGTTTCTCCGTTAGCCCAGTCTAACTTACTCGTCAGCCCAGCTCACCCATCAGGCGGCATTGGGCCTCCCGGTTTCCTCGCTCGGCCTCCCCATCCCCAAGTCCTCGACGCCCTCACACAGTCACGCCCGACCTCTCTGCCCGTCCGACACCACCATGCTCGGTCGCCCCGATTGGCCTCCCCGACTATCGGCGCACTGCACGGAATCCCTATCGCCTAGCCTCCCCGCCTCCCCTCTCGCCCGTCACTTGATCCTGCCTCCACGGCCTCCCCGCCCAGATCTAGTGGATCTGCCGCCGGCGGTGTCGATCTCCCCGGTCGGACGACTCCTCCCACTGGTAACATCCTCAAAGGAGGCTCAGTGGCGGTCTACCCGATGGTGGCTAGCACGAGCCGGCCTGGCGACGAGAGCCAGCTGGCATTGCCCAACGGCCGGCCTGAACAGCCTGCCCGGCGACAGCTGGTGCAGCCCGAACAGGCGGCTGACGCGTCCCCAGCCTCTACCCCCTCGGCGCCATCCTTCAACATATGTGCCCCTCCGCGGCTCCGCGCGTTCCTCTGTTAATAAGACACGATGGGTCCCCATCGGGTTAGGGTGCGAGGGCACATTTTAACCCAATTAGCACTTTGGGTGCGGGTTGGGTTTCGAGGTTCGGGTTTCGAGTCGGGTGTGGTTTTGCTCCATCTAGTCCTGACCCGACCCGTTGCCATCCCTAGCGGCAAACGACGGAGCTATGGGAGGGTACGTGGGGAACTTGGGATTTTTGTTTTTGAGATAAAGGAAATAAATTCTGGCATTTTGCATCATTCGGTGCATACAACCTATGTTCATTATTACAATGTTTTAAAATTATGGAACCAAATGATAGTGATTAAGAAGCATTAAAAACATAGCCTGTAATTTTGCGGCCATCCATTCTTGACGAAGACTTGCATTGCCACCACCACTAAACAGTGACAAGCCTTCAGGATATCCTCCCTTTCTGATTCCTTTTGTAGCAGCCTTCGGAACGCAACCAAAATGTACCCCTCAAAATTCCCTGTCATTATGGTATAGCTATATGTACCAAAAGATGGCAGCCACACCTATAAGGAGTGATCTATTATTAGCTATCCTTGATCTGAGCCAATCTCTCATAATATGACCTATGCTTCTAGGTTTCTTTATTCCCAAGGCAATAGTGATTATATGCCAAATGGACCTAGGAAAATGACACTAAAAAACAGATGTTGAATGCTTTCGTTCTAATGTTTAAATGAAAGATAACATAATAAGATGTTTAAATGGACCTAGGAAAAATGACACTCAAAATGTAAAGGAATTGTAGAAGAACATGTGTGCTGAGGCCTCCATTTTGCAACAAACTTGAAGCATAACCCCTTGGATCTTCTATAAGTCTTGAGAGCTGCCAATTTATCCTTGTCATTTCTGCTTCTTTGTGCTTCTACTATTCTTTTATCATCAACCAGGTTGTGATGAGAAGTCTTTGCACTCATTGGAGCAACACTTCTATTAATATCTCTCAAGAAGGAATTACCATCATTTCTTTTGATATCTATCCTCTGAACTTCCAGTGTCACTTCCTCCTGCAAAATAGCAAGAGAGCTCACAGTATCCAAGTCAAGCGGCCTCTGAATCAAAACAACAGCTCTAATATCCTCTTTGAGTCCATCTATGAATCTGTTAGTAATGACTGCAAAGCTAAAGCCAAGGTCATGAGCAAGCATTTAGTGGACTATCTCGTCAAATTTTCCTGTGTACTCTATAACTGAGTTAAGTTGTTTGATATGGAAAAATTGACGAATAAGTTGATGATGCTGCTCATGTTCAAAACGAGCTCCTATAGCATGACACAACTCCCTCCAATTCATCCTAGAAATTTGTGACTCTACTGATTGAAGCTAGAATGTAGCAGATCCCTCAAAATGCATGATAGCAAATTTGACCCACACTAACTCAGGAACATCATATAGTTCAAAATATGTTTCACACTTTCTAATCCAAATCATAGAACTAAAACCATCAAATTGGGGAAACTCCCGTTTGGGCAATAGAGATCCTAAGCCGCTAGCACTTGTCAACTCAGTGTGTCTAGCCGAATCAAGAACACCAAAGGGTATAGGAGAGTTGTGGAAACCTCTCGCACCTGTGACCAGGGTGGGTATCAGGGTGGTGAAAACCCGTCGACCCACATCTCGGTAGCAGTGATCGGAGTTGTGGTAGTCTGGCCTGAGCGTCGCCTCCCTTAAGGTAGCCACCTAATGAGCGGCGGTCGATGGCTCGACCCTAGGCGAAGTGTTCTCTTTCAGCAGATCCTCATACCGATCAACCTTGTTCTTCAAATCTTCAACGGAGACTTGTAGATCGTTCATCCTGGTGTCGATCTGTGGCCTCCAAGTGTTGAGATCTTCCGCCACGGTGGTGTTGCGGTTGAAGGTGCACTGTATCGCTGACAAAACCATCATAATCTTGTTCAGCACCTTCTCCATCTCCGATGATTTCTTCTACTCCCTTATTTGATACTGAGGGCACCTCAGGTAATCCAGAGGATCTAGGGCAAAATTAGCAGCTCCAGGGCATGAGAGTCATGACCCTTCTCCAAGCCAAGCGAACCGGGTAACGGATTTACCGCAATCGTTGTAGTAACCGCAACCTTCCCCTTGCAATTTTACCGCTCAAGGCCGAGAGGATGCACAGGCACGAACGAGGGTGGAAGGTGGAAATGGGCTCTGATACCATATTTATCACGAACCCACGATATAGTGTATGTATGTGTGTATATATGTCTCAGTAATAACTCCGATGAAGTTCTAGCCACACACGCCTACACACAAGCAAGCTTGCTATCGTCCATCTTGCCCCCCCCCCCTGTTCGCTCCTCTCCCACAAGAAGAAAGATGCCTAAATACTACTCTCCTTTCCCACTGATTACAAGCCTCATGGGCCAAGTGATTAGCAGATCCATTTTGGGCCGGTAACTCTTCTGTTAGGCTTTTGGAACCTCTTCGGTTTCTTGGCTCTGGTTGGCCCGTTTCCACCTACTTCACTTGGACCATGCCTAGCTCCATCTACTTCACCAGAACCACACCCAGCTCTGGTGTCTCGTTCCTCTGCTGCTGCTCTTATGTTGATGTCCGACAACCCACTCCTGACAGGAAGATATTAGGGTGCTACCGCAAATTCTAACATCCTTTAGAGATGACACATGTATCAAGACAAATTTCCAAAAAAAAATCAATTTGCACCTATTAGGTGTGAGAACATCGACCTTGACCACGTCCTTGACAATCTGCTGGTGGTACACTTGGCCATCCCAATCAAATACTTGGGCCTGCCACTAGCCATTTGTAGACTCCACAGGGTAGATTTCTATTGCGCATTTGTCTGATCTTCCGAAGGTAATATGATAAATTGAATGGTGGATTTTTGACGTCAACGATCCAAAGGCTTTGACCAAGACAGATCGAGAACCCTCGTAACCATTACACCACTACTATGTGGTTATCAACCGTGCCAAGACGCAGTTGACATCGCCAAGAAGGCTTTTCCTGCAAGCGAATCGAGAAAACAAGCAAGAACAGGTAGATGCAATCTGAATATTTCTAATTACCAATGAAGTGCTCGAGTTGGCGTTCTACAAACCGAATAAGTAGCGAAAATGTATAAAATAGAATAATCTAAGCAAAACCCAAGCCTAAACTACAACGGCTACTGTGTATATATAGGGGGGACGTGAGGAGGTTGACCTAGGGTTGTGCAACCATGAAAAGATTTTTGCACAATCTGGACTCCGATAGCGACACGATTACAAGACCCAACTAGGTCCAAAACGGTGGTGCAACACCTTATCCCTTTGACTCTAACTATACTATAAGGAATATTTGGTCGATCTCATAACCATTGGAAAGGGCTCGTCATAAGCTTTCCAGAATGTCCAATATTGCCTAAAACGGACTTCGTATGAGAGAGTTATGCCCATTTTACTAACGTGTTATCCTCCGACTCGACCACAACCACGATCATGACTAGAGCTCAGCCTCGAGTTTGAGTAGACTTGGCTTTCAAGGGGTGACGCCCGGGTAAGATTGTGGTGCTTATTCTACGTTCCTAAACTATAAAACATCACAAGAATTTAGTAGTAATTCATCTAAGGAAGCATGAACAACGAAAAACAAGTTCATATGGTGGTCTAATTATCATGCACATGCTCTTGTAATTGGACCTTGTATGATTTGAGAATTATTGATGGTAAAGATAGTATCCGAAGGAGCCATGGGCTCATCAATTTCCAGCCACTGCAAGACAAGACAATAGGACGTCTGTCGGCATGACGGGGGGAAATTGTTGGTAGCAAAAAATGGCACAGTCAGACTTCTTGTGCACACCGGATAGTCCGGTGATTAAGGTCGTGTCATCACCGGACTATCCGGTGAGTAGAAGGGGATTTTGTGTAGAAAACATGCTCTCTGTACAAATTGATACGGCGAGTGCTCCAGTGAAAACGCCGAACTATCTGCTGCTTGTAGGTCAATATTTTCCCAAAAACATGCTCTCTGGAAGAATTAGTCCAGTGAGGTATTTAGTTAACGTCGGACTATCCGATGAGGTAAGTCAATTTCCTGCAAAAAGAATTGCTCTATAAAAAAAAAAGTAGTCCGACGAGGGTTCCAATGCAAACGCTGGACTATCTGGTGCTTATAGCTTGAATCACATAGAGAGAATTGCTCAAAAAATAGTTCGGTGTGTTATTCGAGGTAGCGCCGTACCATCCGATATGCTCAATGGCAAAATTTTCACATAATTTGCTCTCTGCAAATATTGGTCATGCGACATTCTCCAGTGAGTACATTTAACACGTCGGAATATCCGATGCACATTGGAGTAAGTTTTAGAGTTTTCAGCCAAATGAACTCAATGGATGGTCCGACGTTCTGAAATTTGGTCTCGCTGGACCATCCAGTGTTCAGTCCAAGTCTGGGTCGAGTTTGTTTGAGATATGTTTAGATTCTTTTAGTAGTTTTGGCCGAACAAGGTATGTTTAGGCATGTTTTAGGGATAAAGTCCTATTCCATAAGGGTCAAGTTCAACCCTCCCCCTATAAATAGTTGAGGGGGTGGAGGCCGATTGCATCCAACCAATAATCGACATAAAATCAATCTATTATCATGTCTTTTTACTTTTCCTCTTGTTTACCCTACTTTTCTTCTTCTTCCTATTGTTGTCGCCCTTGATTTCCACGACCTAGGGCAAGCTGCTGGCTGACCGTGCACTGACGGGGTCCCTCCCGAGTGCGATTAGCTAACGAAGATCCGTCGCTACAGTGCTAGACTAGGCTTCTGAGGTTCTGCTCGACGAGTATCCTTTGCCAGTTTGCTCATAAACTGGTCGCTCATTACCACGAAAATGCAATAGTTATCTATGTTGTCGTATGTCCAGCGTGTGGTGTTACGGATTGCACACAAAGTACTCATGTGTTAGAGTGAGGTTCCATATTTTTGTGCCAACACAATTTGGTGACTCCATTGGGGAATATTTGTTCGGCTTAGGTACAACTGAATATGTTTACTTAGCAAATTATCAAATCGATCTCTTTTATCTGTCGCTGCCACATCAGGCCTTTTTAGTCCATTTTCGCTTGTTTGTTGCAGCACGTCATCTTGTGTTGCACGCATGCGCTGCACGCCATGTGTTGCACTCATATTTCTACTGCCACGAGCTACCATGTGATGCGTGTCTGCTCTACGCGCTGCTGTTATGCTGTCACTGCATGCTGTGTTGCTACATTCTGCTATTGCGGGAAGCCGTCATCCGCTACCGCTCTATGCTATCGCAAGGGAGTCAACTTCTCCAACCATGGTGCAATATGAACTCAGGATCAACCACAACGTTATCACACCATCCATCTATGCCAATTCCGAGGTACAATTTACAAATGCGTTACCTATTTCTCATGATTATCTTGCAAATACAATGAATAGGTCTGTTGATATTGCTATGCTTATACTTAATTAATTTAGTGCACCAGCCACAAATTCAGATTATACGTTGGGTGATTGTTTTAAATCTTCAGTTTTAGAATTATAATGTATTGATAATATGCAACAGCTGAAGGGATCGATAACGTCCTAAGAGGGGGTGAATTAGGACACTTAGAACTATTTTGGCTCAAAAAACAACACAAGGTAAACCTATATCAATTTCTATCTAAATGTACTCTATGTTTATCTAGTGTGTCTACACTACCAATTAAAGCACTTGCAACCTATCTAAGAAGGTAAATTGCAAGAATGTAAATACAGAAACATAAATAATGTAGAGAGAGCAAACTCGGCATAAAGAAATTTTTCTGTGTAGTTCACGTTGGAGCTCCACAAAGGATATGCTCCCGGTCGGCACCCGGTCACAGCTCTTGATCCACCAAGTTACAAAGACAAGACCTCCACCCAGATGAGCTACAAAGCCACCAAGGCAAGGTCTCACCACTAGCCTCTCTTCTGGTTTTTTTGCCACCGTGATCACTTCGGAGCTTGAGTCACCAAGGCAAGGGTCTCCACGTCCCTATACAAATCGCCTTGCAGCTGCTCCACACCAAGTCCAAGGGTCAACAAGCTTATCGGCGAGTCACCAAGACTCCAAAGTGCTGGCGTACCACTTGGTACAAGGTTGGATCACTCCTTGATCCACTCTCTAGGCAACAATCACCTAGCAACACTCTCTCTAGGTCTATAAGCACTAATCACTCTCTAATGGTGTGCTTAATCGCCTTGAATGATCACTTTAAGCACTTTGGTGGCTTAGATATCTTCTCACGTATACATGAACTCCTCTGGACTCCAGTACCTTCAAATGGTCGAGTGGGTGGGTATTTATATCCTCAAACTCGAGCGCTAGCCATTAACTCAACGGCTCTGAAAAGCTGTTAACACCGGATGATCCGGTGCGAACACTAGTACTAACACCGAATCATCCGGTGAGTATACTCTCTCAAACTAGCTATTGGAACCCCACTCAACCTCTGTGAACACCGGACACACTGGTGTATACTTCATCTTCATCACCGGACTATCCGGTGAGTTATGTTGAGTTGTCCGAGCATTTCCTTCTTCTCTGTGTAAATTGCTCTGGTTTATGCATCTGATGCTCATCACTTCATCACCGGACTGTCCGTTGAGTTGACTTCAGCCAACCAAGCCAATGCAACCCTCTCTAGAAATAATGCTCTGGTGTTGCACAGCCTTTATCATCGGACCATCCATTGCCTTGAACTTCGTTCTCCTTCTTTGCACTGTTCATTGTCCTATGTTCATTCCATTCACATCGGGCTATCCGATGGGTTGAACCTTCGATCTTCAGTGGCTGCATCCTTCTCTGGTAATAATACTCTGGTGCATTCATCCTTCTCAACACTGGACCATCCGGTGGATTGAGTCTTCTCTTTTTTTTTTTCTTTGGAAATGCTCCGGTGCAACTCCCACTGATTACCGGACTATCCAGTGAGGCATATTCTTCAACACAACACCTTCTCTGGAAGAATTGCTCTGGTGAGCACACTGGGCAAACACTGGACCTTCCGATGAGGTCTTCAGGCCTCTCTCCCATTTGACAAATATACTCCGGTGAATTCAAACACCCGGAGCACCGGACCATCCGGTGAGACAAATCTTCCTAGGACTTCTCTAATTCGGTCCAACTATGTCCCAACTACGGTGGCTTCTTCATGTATTGCATCCATAAGACCTACTAACATATATTCTTGACAAACATGCTAGTCTCATTGACTATGTTATCATTAATCACCAAAATCACAATCATAGTCTAATAGGACCATTTTCGCTACAACAGCCAATACAAAACAATATGCATGCTTTAATTTCTAATCGCAACCTACAACATGAGCCTGCGTGTTTTGATTCATCGGCAATATTTACATCACTTAGAGTACCACAAACTAACATGCCGATGAATGATCAACATGGCCGAATTAATATGATAGGTTTGGTCAATTATTATGAGACATCTCATGTTAATAATTCTAGTTTTGTGCAACAAGAAATTGCACCTTTTAGTTCATCGGCAATGGTTTCACCACTTGTGGTTACACATCAAGTTATGCCAATGAATGATGTGTATGGCCGCAATAATGTTGATCATTCGGCCAATTATATTACTCCATCATATGCTACGCCGTATGTTACTAGAATGGAGGCTGCACCTTATACTTTTTCAGCACCACATATATGTAATTTGGCTTCATATGTCACTAATAATTATAGCCGAATAAATGAAAATTCAGAAAGTGTGTCGATTCCTCCATACCACACTATAGCATGTAGCGTACCTCCCCTACCACCTCATGGTTCAGGCGTTACATATGGTTCATTGCTAGATAGTAATTTTAATAGTTGTTTGCAGCATATACCATATACGAAGCCAAATCAAGTGCCGCAAGATACTTATAATGCACCACAACCCAATTATTTTAGGTCGCAACAACCAATTGATGTGACACCTAATCGGCCTACGGCCGAGCAACGTGTGGAACCTAAAAGTATCGGGAGGCAATCTGATATGAAAAATAGAGACGAAGCACATATGATATGTGAATCATTTTTGGGGTGGGAAGGTATAAAACAACTGATTAATTCGATACGGGAGATTTTTAGTTCCTCTAATTCAAATTTGGGTTTAGGGGAACAAAGGTCGGCAACTGTTGAAAAGGTATCAGCTAAAGCTAGCTTTGTGCATAGAGAAGGGGTGGTCCCGGGTGAACAACAAAATGGTAGTTATAAGGGTCGTGATGTTATAGAAGTTGGTTTGGCCGAACATTTACATGCTTCGGAGGGAGATGTTAATACATTCATAGATGGCCAAACTGATAAGAAAAAAAAGGATAGCATGGCCATGGTAGCTACAACCGAATGAAGGGGTAGTTCAGATGGTGTTAAAAATGGAGACAAAATATCCTTGTTGCCCAAAACCACACTAGATACACCACAACCACATATTTTTAGGCCACAAGAGCAAGTTACTGTTGCACGAACTCGACTTATGGCCGAGCAACGTACAACGCCTGAAAGTGGTCAGAAGCAAAAGGCTAGTATTTTAGGGGTGTATCCTAATGCAAATCTTATTTGTATGTCGCAAAACTTGGGTGATAGTCATGGCATGCAAGAACATATAGCCAAACATGTAAAGGGTTCGGGTCTAACACAATCTGATGAAGAAAGGAATCATAGTAAGGCCGTGTTTGTTTGCTGCTTCTGGTTCTGCTTCTGCTACTAGCAGAAGCCAGAAGCCAGAAGCCAGAACAAACGAAGTTCTGGAGAAGTGGCTTCTGGAGAAGCCAGAAGCCTGCTTCTGAGGAAAATGAACTAAAGCTGAGAAGCTCGCTGAGATGTGCTTCTCTGAGGAGCTATGTGCTGAGAAGCCAAAAAATTACTGTAGAAGCCAACAAGCTATTTCCAAAATTAGCTTTTTAGACAAGCTAAAAGCACAGCTTTTCAGAAAAGCTCAAAAGCAGAAGCCCAAACAAACACGACCTAACTCTAATGCTAGTATAGCCGAAC
Source organism: Phragmites australis (assembly GCF_958298935.1). Taxonomy (NCBI): domain Eukaryota; kingdom Viridiplantae; phylum Streptophyta; class Magnoliopsida; order Poales; family Poaceae; genus Phragmites; species Phragmites australis. Next base: position 24,896,589 of record NC_084931.1, read on the forward strand.
AACATGCAGGTAGTTCGGTTCATGCAAAAACAAATAGAGATCTTCATAGCATAACCAAAGTGACAAATATGCCACATACAGGGTCTAAGAGCGTCGGGGGGCAATATGATGTGGAAAAAAGATGAAAGCTGGCCCTTGTTGAATGGTCGGACATAGTTAAGGAAGCTTTTGTGTTGCCACTTGAATTTCGCGCTAAAACAACTTATGATCAAGACCGATATAAAGGTGTTTCGGTCATGCCCATAGCTGATATCAATAATGGCAACACATCTATGATTGATGAATTATCTGAAGAAGATTATAGTGCAATTGAAGCAAAATTGCAAGATAAGCTGCTTTCGTGCTATCAGAAAACAAAGCAAGGTGTCATTAAGATAAATGAGTTTCTATCCATTGATACCCTGTTAAAAGAGGTACGATCTAAGACTACGTTATTTGCGTCCCAATCTAATTTTATAGTCTCAGTAGATAATTTTATTGGTGATTCTATGCTTAATGATTCTGAAAGATTGCGTAAGGGAGGTAACGTAGATGAACAATCAGGTTCAAGTACAAATATCAAAAAGTCGACTACTATTGCACACAAACAGTTGGCTAGTGAAAAGGAAATACTCTTGCCACTTGAAGTCAAATCGTGTAGAGGTGTTGATAAATATATTGATGGTGTGTCGCAAGGGGAATTTGAAATGGAGTTTGATAAGGCAATATCAATATACAAAAGACCGTATTTTGATCATGATAATGCAGTCATATATCCGCGGGATTTCAAAGTGCTAGAACATGCAAAATTCACGAGTAGAGATAGTAGAATCACAGTGGGGCATGTCGGTCAAGTTCTTGCACCATAAGTAGAGGCCGGCATTAGCAATGTGTTTAAAATAAAATTGTTTCCTTTATCTTTGTTGAGCATTGCATGGTTTACTTGTTCTAAACTCGGTCTACATTTGGTCACAAATTGGGCATAAGTTTTGTGACTATTTTGGATTTAGAGATACAAGACCGAGGTTGAAAGGGCTTAAGGAAACCAATACTAATGTAGTAGAAGACAATTATAAGATATTGGACAAGGGAAATACAAACAAATGTATAGTCAAAATGGTAGGTAGCAAATTTGAATCATTTGTTTGTTTAGCTTTGAAGCCGTCTCCACAAAGGGATCGGCTAAAGAAGAAGAAATATACATTTGATATGACTATGTGTGATCAAATTTTTGATGTCTTATTGCAAGAGAATTGTATTGGATTCTTTGATCACCATATTATACCATCACTTGTAGCATTGAAGGACGTTCAGATTGCAAGTGGCATAATTTGTTTACTTATAGTACTAATGATTGTAATGTGTTCCATCGGCATGTGCAATCGGCTATTAATGAAGGTCGATTGAAATTTGCAAGGATATGGGGGCATGAGTTAGATGAAAAATCTTCTCATATAAATGTGATTAGTATTGAGAACAAGAAAGTGTTGATTCAGCCAGAAAAGGTTGATTCCACCAAAGGAAAGAAAGTAGTGATAGATAGCAAGCTCATTGATCATAGAATTAAAAAAGCTAGCAAGACTCTAAACAAAAAGAAGAGTGTGGTTTGGGTCCCTAAAGATAGTAAACAAGTTAAAGCTAAGGATAGTGTTCAAACATCTAGAGCTACACCAAAAGCAAAGCCGAATGTGACATTCAAATAACTTCTAGCTAGATATGCGAATGAAAAGGCCGGCCAAAAAGTTACTAATCGGCCTAATAATTTCAAGCAATCGGGGTCACCTCTTAGACAAGAGTTTGATGGTTGGAATCGCCAACGGAGTAGTTTTGATACATCAATGCCGTTTCCATCATACGAATCCCTGATGCATACACCATGGGGACTTTATTCCAATGTGTTTTATCCTTGTCCACCATGTGGTCGTTATAGTCCATGGATGACGCCTCCTATGCATTTTGATTTTTATCCGGATTTAGCTAATCCTAGAGGACTAGTAATTGACAGGATGTCACCTACAAATAGTGATCATTTTGATCAAAGAATCGGTCTATGGGTGAAAGAAGAGGCAAGGTGATCAAAAAAGTTTATCGTGTCAAGAGAGATAGAAATTTGAACAAAAGTTCGGACGTGAAGATACTATAGAAGTTGTTGGTAATCAAAGTGTCACAAAAGAAGTGAAGCAAAAAGCTAATGAGTTGATGTCTAATGGAGGGAAAGATGATCCAACTTCTTCTGTTGACGTGACCAGGCATAATTCAATAAAGAAATCCAATGTTGCAATAGTGAATATAGCTGAACAATGGTCATGTTCGGCTGAAGGGTGATTTGATGGAAGGACTTTGTCATCTAACCCGCCAGTGCATATGCCATGGTCTACTTCTCCAGGTAAATTTGATTATAATCCATGGTTTTTGTATAGTCCTTGGATGTTGTTTTATGAATATCAATATCGTAGTTGGGCTTTACCAAAAGGTCATAATATATATGATCGGCTGTCACGGTCGTATCAAGAATATTGTTATTGAATGTGCTTGAATATTGAAGAAGCCGAAACATTTGGTTGATAAATAGTCGTGTATTGATTATACATTTTAGAAAATTTATTTTGGCTATATTAGATGCTTGAAATTAAACATGCCCAATGTTATTTGTCTTCGCCCTAAGAAACAAGCATGGCCAATGTATAGTCGACCATCATCCTAAGCAAATAGCCAAAGTAATTTACATGTCATTCATGATTGCTTGGGTGCAAGTGTTTCTCGGCAAGCAAGTTTATTGAAAAATAAGGAGGCATGTGTTGATAGCAAAAATTGACACGGTTAGACTATTTGTGCACACCGTATAGTCCGGTGATTAAGTTTGTGTCATCACCGAACTATCCGGTGAGTAGAAGAGGATTTCGTGTAGAAAACATGCTCTCTGTACAAATTGATCCAACGAGTTCTCCGGTGCAAACGCCGGACTATCCGGTGCTTGTAGGTCAATATTTGCCAAAAATATGCTCTCTGGAAGAATTAGTCTGATGAGATATTTAGTTAACGCCGGACTATGCGATGAGGTTAAGTCAATTTCTTGCAAAAAGAACCACTCTCTGCAAAAAGTAGTCCAACGAGGGTTTCAGTGCAAACGCCGGACTATCCGATGCTTATAGCTTGAATCGCATAGAGAGAATTGCTCTCTACAAAAAATAGTCCACTATGTTATCCCAGGTAGCGCCAGACCATCCGGTGAGCTCAATGGTGAAATTTGCACAAAATTTGCTTTGTGCAAATATTGGTCCTGCAACATTCTCCGGTGAGTACATTTAATACGTCGGAATATCCGGTGCACGTTGAAATAAAAATTTAGGGTTTTCAGCCAAATGAACTCACCGGATGATCCGACGTTCTGAAATTTGTTCTCGCCGGACCATCTCAGTCCGAGTCCGGGTCGAGTTTGTTTTTGAGATCTGTTTGGATTCTTTTGGTAGTTTTGGCCGAACAAGGTATATTTAGTCATGTTTTAGGGATAAAGTCCTATTTTATAAGGGTCAAGTCTAATCCTCCCCCTATAAATAGTTGAGAGGATGGAGGCCGATTGCATCCAACCAATAATCGACATAAAATCAATCTATTATCATATCTTTTTACTTTTTCTCTCGTTTACCCTACTTTTCTTCTTCTTCCTACTGATGTCCTCCTTGATTTCCACGACCTAGTGCAAGCCGTCGGCCAACCATGTCCTGATGGGGTCCCTTCCAAGTACAATTTGCTGATGAAGATCCATCGCTGCAGTGCCTGACTAGGCTTTCTAGATGCTGCTCGTCATGTTAGTTACTATTTGCCGGTTTGCCGCGAAAATACAATAGTTCGTTGCTGCGAAAACGCAATAGTTATCTCCGTTGCCGTACACCCTGCGCGTGGTGCTGCGGCTTACACACGAAGTGCTCATGTATTGGCGCGATGATTCATATGTTCGTGCCAACAGAAATCTAAACATGGGAGGACACGCAGCACTTGTTAAGTTGGTCCTGACGTCGCAACCAATTTATTGTCTCACGGAAATAATGTCTCCAAAGGAGGTCCTAAAGACGATAGACACGAAACGAAAGTGTTATCTGTGGGCAGGTGACAACTCTATCTCTAGAGGGAAATGCAAAGTGAATTGGGCTAGAGTTTGCAGACCAACACGCTTGGGAGGCCTCGGTATCCTCCACCTCGAGGAACTTGCGCGACTGGTTTACTTATGAAATTATCTTTCCAACCATATGTGAATCGTCGAAAACGGAGTCCGGATGCGTCCTGGGCGTCCGTTTTATTGCTCGCTGGTCCTGGAGGCCGAGGCTGATTCGGACTCGAGTTGGACTGGACCTCCTGCTGTTGTTGGACGTCCTAGCTGCTCCTCCACGCCTCCAAGCCTTCCTCTATGTGTTTCCTTGTCCTCTCCATGATTCCTAAACAACACATAATCATTAGGTAGTAATCTATTCTCAAAATTATATAAAGAGTTGCTTAGGAACGAGCTCACCTCTAAATTTAATTGTCGTGCGCGAGCTCTTGTGATTGGACCTTGAAAGTTCAATGGAGGATCATTGTATGTATCCGAGGGAGTGATGTCCTCATCATCCTCCCCCTCTTGAATTGGAGTCGTCCTCGACTCAAGCTCATCATCGGCTCCCAAGTAAGGTTTCAAATCTGCAATGTTAAAAGAAGGACTAACCCCGAACTCGGGTGGCAACTCAAGTTTATATGCATTATCATTTATTTTCTCAATTATCTTATAAGGACCAGCAGCTCTTGGCATTAATTTAGACTTACGCAGCTCTGGAAACCTATCTTTTCTTAAATGTAACCACACTAAATCACCCGGTTCAAGTTTGACTTCTTTCCTACCTTCACTACCAGCAATTCTATACTTTTCATTCATCTTTTCGATATTTATTTTAGTTGTTTCATGCAACTTACGAATAAAATCAGCACGTGCACTAGCATCACTATGTGTTCTTTCAGTGGTAGGTAAAGGCAAAAGATCAATAGGAGTGCGAGGGGTAAAACCATACACTACCTGAAAAGGACTTACCTTGGTGGTAGAATGTGTTGCCCGATTATAAGCAAACTCCACGTGGGGCAAACATTCTTCCCACATCTTCAAATTTTTCTTCAAAATAGCTCTCAACATGGTACCCAAAGTGCGGTTCACTACCTCCGTTTGGCCATCAGTTTGTGGGTGGCAAGTAGTAGAAAACAATAGTTTTGTACCCAACTTATTCCATAGAGTGCGCCAAAAGTGACTCAAAAATTTAGCGTCGCGATCTGAAACAATAGTAGAAGGCATACCATGCAAGCGAACAATCTCTTTGAAAAAGAGGTCAGCAATATAAACGGCATCATCACTTTTATGACAAGGTATAAAATGTGCCATCTTAGAAAAACGATCCACAACAACAAAAATGCTATCCCTCCCCCTCTTAGTCCTAGGCAATCCCAAAACAAAGTCCATCGAAATATCTGCCCAAGGAATAGAAGGAACAGGAAGAGGCATATACAAACCATGTGGATTCAAGCGAGACTTAGCCTTTTGACATGTGGTACAGCGTGCCACGAACCGCTCAACATCTCTCCTCATCTTTGGCCAAAAGAAATGTGTGGCCAACATATCCTCCGTCTTCTTAGCACCAAAATGTCCCATCAATCCTCCTCCATGTGCTTCCTGCAACAACAAAAGACGAACGGAACCAACTGGAATGCATAGACGGTTAGCTCTAAACACAAATCCATCATTGATCACAAACTTGTTCCATGTACGTCCCTCTTTACAGTTCAGCAATACATCTTTAAAATCAGGATCAAACACATATTGTTCTTTTATTGAGTCAAGTCCAAAAATTCTATAATCAAGTTGGGACAACAAAGCATATCGTCTAGACAAGGCATCAGCAATTATATTATCCTTCCCTTTCTTGTGTTTGATAACATAAGGAAAAGATTCAATAAATTCAACCCACTTAGCATGTCTACGATTCAGATTATTTTGAGAACGAAGATACTTAAGCGATTCATGATCTGAATGTATAACAAATTCTTTAGGCCACAAATAATGACGCCACGTCTCTAAAGAACGTACAAGTGCATACAATTCCTTATCATACGTAGAGTAATTAAGAACAGGGCCATGCAATTTTTCGCTAAAGTATGCAACGGGCTTACCTTCTTGCATCAAAACACCTCCAATGCCAACTCCACTAGCATCACATTCTAGCTCAAAGGTCTTATCAAAATTTGGAAGTTGCAGCAATGGCGCGTGCGTAAGCTTGTCCTTCAAAGTGTCAAAGGACTCCTCTTGTGCCTTACCCCAATGGAACACCACACCTTTCTTTGTCAACTCGTGTAAGGGGGCAGCAATGGCGCTGAAATCCTTCACGAAACGACGATAAAAACCTGCAAGTCCAAGAAAACTTCTCACCTGTTTGATGTTTTGGGGCACCGGCCAACTCTTTATGGCTTCAATTTTCATCTCATCCACCTCAATTCCCTGTGGAGTAATAACATAGCCAAGAAAAGAGACTCTATCCGTGCAAAAGATGCACTTCTCAAGGTTACCAAATAAACGTGCATCACGTAAAGCATTAAAAACAGTACGTAAGTGATCCATATGTTCATCCAAAGACTTGCTATAAATCAATATGTCATCAAAGTAAACCACCACAAATCGTCCAATAAAAGCTCTTAAAACCTCATTCATCAAACGCATGAAAGTGCTAGGTGCATTAGTTAAACCAAAAGGCATTACTAACCACTCATATAATCCGAATTTAGTTTTGAAAGCTGTTTTCCATTCATCTCCAAGTTTCATTCTAATTTGGTGGTAACCACTACGCAAGTCGATCTTTGTAAAAATTACAGAGCCACACAACTCATCAAGCATATCATCAAGTCTAGGAATAGGATGGCGATATCGAATAGTAATGTTATTAATGGCTCTACAATCAACACACATACGCCAAGTACCATCTTTCTTAGGAACCAAAATCACAGGAACAGCACAAGGACTAAGGCTCTCACGTACATACCCGCGGTCCAAAAGCTCTTGGACTTGCTGCTGAATTTCCTTAGTCTCCTCGGGATTGGTTCGATACGCAGCACGATTTGGCAATGTTGCTCCCGGGATCAAATCGATTTGATGCTCTATCCCTCTCATAGGTGGCAGTCCCGGGGGTATCTCAGCTGGGAAAACATCCTCATACTCCTGCAAAAGGTTAGTGGCAGCAGGAGGTATCGAACTAATAACATCATCAAGCGAATACAAAACTCGTTTGCAAACCAAGGTGTAGCAAATATCATTATTAGAAATTTCAGCAAGGTCACTTTTTAGTGCAAGCATAACACCACCCTTCAATTTTATGCCCTCTACCTTAGAACTAGGTGGAGACTTATCCTTTTTAGGTGGGTAAAGAGAATTAGCAACTTGCTGATTTTCAGATTTAGTATCACGCAAATTAGCAGCTCGTTCTTTATCAGCTTGTACAATTTCAGCAGGGGTCATAGGAACCAAAGTAATTTTCTTTCCTTTATGCATAAAAGTATATGTATTACTTCTACCATGGTGTATAGCATCATTATCAAATTCCCAAGGTCGACCCAATAAAAGTGAGCAAGCTTCCATAGGTACCACATCACAGTCAACATAATCAGTATAGGAACCAATGGAAAAAGAAACTCTGCAAGTTTGTGTTACCTTAGCTTTTCCAGCATCATTAAACCACTGAAGATTATATGGATGGGGGTGTTGGCGTGTGGTCAAGCCAAGCTTCTTGACCAAATCTGAACTCACCAAATTATTACAACTACCTCCATAGATGATGACACGTGCTCGCCGATTTTGGATGACGAAGAAAATCTGGAACAAGTTATGGCGTTGCAGCTTCTCTGGTTGTTGTACCTTTGTGCTGAGCGCCCGCTGCACAATGATGCTCCTATAGGTCGCTGTGTCATCACTGCCTAAGATTTCGTTGCTCTCCTCAACAACTGGTTCTTCTTCTGCTTCAATGTCAGAGGCGCTGATGTACCCATCTTCCGTTGCAATGTATGCCCGCTGACTTGGGCAATCCTTCTGCACATGACCGAATCCATGGCAGCGACGGCATTGAATGCCAGAGGTGCGTCCCGTTGATGCAACAGAGGAAGCACTCTTGGAAGGTCCCTGCAAAACAGAATTTTTACCTGAGCCCGAAGGTCGTGTAGTGACAGGATTTGGTGCCGTAGCTGCTTGTTTCTTGCTCGCTGGTGAGGGAGCCCTGTAAGTGGATGGTTTGGACAGCCCAAAGGATGGTCCTGTGCGCGGCGTGTATGTGGTGCTGGCCTTGTACTTGCCCTGCTGCTCACGCCCCTGCAACTCCTTCTCTGCAAGCATAGCAAACTGAAACAACTGGTTGACATTGTTAAATTCTTTATAATCAATAATATCCTGGATTTCACGTCTCAAACCCGAATAAAATCGACAAATAGAATCTTCGTTTCCCTCTACTATGCCACAACGCATCAAGCCCTTTTGAAGCTCACCATAATAATCCTGCACAGATTTATCTCCCTGTTCTAAGCGCATCAATTTCTTACGCAAGTCTCTATGATAAGATGGGGGAACAAATCTATCACGCATAGCAACATTAAGCTCTTCCCATGTACGAGGTGTGGCACCATCTGCAGCTAAACCAGTCCACCAAATAATAGCAAAATCTTTAAACTCACTAGTGGCTTGTCTAACTCTATGTTGTTCAGGTACTTGATGGGCACTAAATTTTTGCTCTACTGTCATCTCCCAATCAAGATATCCCTCAGCATCATAATGTCCCAAAAAGAAGGTATAGTAAATTTAACCTTAGCATAAGGATCTTCAGGAGCTCGATTATACATACCTCGATGGTGGTGGTGATGTGGAACGCCACCCATACCTGTGGTGTTAGTGCGAAGACGACGCCGTAATCTGTTTTGCAATGTCGCCGCTGGATCAATATTAACATCGTCATCATACAACTCATCACCGGTGTTGCTTCCATTCACATCTTCGTTGTGCACAGGACGGTTTTCCAAAGCATTTACCCTGTCGGTGAGCTCGGATAACCGTTTGTCCACCCGCTCAACCGCGTTTGCGAGTTTCATCTCAATTATCGCTTCAGTTACAGCCTTGATGACTGTCTCCCTCATCTCCTTCTGAGCATTATCTACAACAGCTTGTAGCTGCTCTTGGCTGACACACTCCTTGAAGTCCTTTGGCGTTTTATCTCCTTCAACTGACATTGTGGAAACAAACACAACAACAAACAGTGAAGGTAATCCCTAATAATCGTACTACAAAGATGGAGTGGTGCCTCTCAATTAAGATCAGCAAAGGTAGACACCTTACCAAGCTCTTACCAGGGTTCTTACCAGCAAAGCAAAGGATACCTGGAAGGCGTGCGAGCGATTGCAGGGATGCAAACCAGTGCTGTTCAGAAGAATCTGTGGGGCTTGGAAGGCACACAAAGAGAACAAATATGTATATGTGGAACACAAATCAGAAACAGATAGTAATGCTGAATTATAGTCCCAAGTACTTGTTCTCGTTGCTGGCCTAAAGTGTTGCAAGTACCAAGTATGTGTGTTAAACAAGGTGGAGAAACAAGTATGATGGATAGCAAGAGCAACAGAAACAAAGAACTAAACAGCACAAGCTAACACAGCTCACTTTGCCCTTCTCTATGTGCTCCTCTAGATATTGTTCCTCTTTTGCCCCTCTCTTTTTTCTATTTTTTTGGGCTGTCGTTGTTTTTTTGGGAAAATTCGATTTTTTCTTTTTATTTTTTTGATATTTTTTTCACTTAGGAGCACACAAGAGGAAACCACAGAAATTTTGAGCTTAAACAAGTGAAAGACGTGGCCTGTAGAATTTTCTGAAGTTCAGCCGTAAAATGAGAAAAATATTTGGAAATTGAAAACTCAAACTTCGGAGGCGAATTTGGGAATTCTGATTTCGCCGAACCCGGCAAAGCCGGGGACGAACGGATCCGAAACGCTGTTTCGATGCGAAAAACTCTATGACTTTTCTGAAAACGGAGTTCGTATGCGAAAGTTATGCCCGATTTGAGAAACGACTCCGAATTAGAGGACAAAACGGGAAGAAAGTGGGGAAAATATGCGACGGAGGCTAGGGTTTGATGGAAACGGTGGGGGAAAACACACGAACTGGACTCTAACACGACCTAACCAGCAACAAGACCTTGACCAGGACACAAACTCAACACGACGAACTCTGAAACTGAAATATGCAAAAGCTAAAGGCGCGGAAGGGTTGTAGGACAGGAAAAAAAACGATATGGCAGTGGACTATGGAACGAAGGCGAAAACACTCGAAACTAAGGGTAGATATGAACCTGACGGTATACCTGAAGCTCTGAATACCACTTAATATGAACAAGGGTTCCCGATCTTCCGAAAGGTTCTGGTAACTCTCGATTTGGTGGAAACGAGACACAAGTCGATCCGGCTTCCGAACAACACGATCCGAAACCCCGCAATCGCAGCACCACGTCTCCTCTGGTTATCAACCGGTGTTGCACGGTTGACCTCGCCAAGAAGGCTAAAATCCTTGCCTGCGAATCGAAGAACACAAGCAAGAACAAGGAAGAATGCAACCAAATTGCAGATGAATGATTAATCTCACGAGTTGGGGTCTCACAAACCGACGAAACGGCGAAACTGTTCTTGATAGAATAATCTAAGCAAAACCCAACCCTAATTAGGGCGGCGGCTACTGTATATAAAGGATTAGGGTCGGCCAAGGACCCCTAGACGCGTCCCTAATGGACTCCAACACGATACATGGCCCAACGGACCAAAAACGGTGACGCAGCACCGGGACAGATTCTGGACGCTGACTTGTTTCAACGTTTCCCGTTGACTCAGAAGGAATTTGGACCTCAAACCAACGCCATTGGTTTCCTTATGAAATTATCTTTCCAACCATATGTGAATCGTCGAAAACGGAGTCCGGATGCGTCCTGGGCGTCCGTTTTATTGCTCGCTGGTCCTGGAGGCCGAGACTGATTCGGACTCGAGTTGGACTGGACCTCCTGCTGTTGTTGGACGTCCTAGCTGCTCCTCCACGCCTCCAAGCCTTCCTCTATGTATTTCCTTGTCCTCTCCATAATTCCTAAACAACACATAATCATTAGGTAGTAATCTATTCTCAAAATTATATAAATAGTTGCTTAGAAACGAGCTCACCTCTAAATTTAATTGTCGTGCGCGAGCTCTTGTGATTGGACCTTAAAAGTTCAATGGAGGATCATTGTATGTATCCGAGGGAGTAATGTCCTCATCACCTACGAATGTGGTGGTTGTGGCACTAATGGATATCGCAACACAAGTCATGGTGGGTACGGAAATCCCATGTGATGCGACTGATAGTCATCTCTTTGCTGCGGCCACAAATATTCACCTCGGCAACGGAGAAACACCGTCTTTCTGGCACTCTGCATGGATGAATGGCTGCATACCAAAAGTTCTTGCACCAAGTGTGTTTGCAATCTCCAAATCAAAAAACAAAACTGTCCAAAAGGCCTTGGAAAATGATGCATGGCTCAGCGACCTCAACCTTCAAGTGCTCATGGTTCAAAGCCTTGATCAACTTGTCAGGCTCTGGCTACGAGTCCACGGCTTGACTCTTAATCCTGAAAAACCTGACACAATCACATGGAAGCTAACAGAGCATGGAGACTACAACTCAAATTCAGCCTACCAAGCGCAGTTGTTTGGCTCAGCTGAGACTTATTTCCAGCATATCATTTGGAAATGTTGGGCACCGCATAAATGCAAGGTCTTTGCATGGCTTGCTATACAAACTGTAAGAAACTCCAGGATGTATTTCTTACTTTAAAACAATGGATAAATTTCATTTGAACATTTTTGGCTCACAAAGGGGTCCTTGTATAATGCCTTCTTCGAAACGAATAATCTTTATTTTTTAAATCATTAGTCTGCTATGTTTGGAGTATTTCATATTTACCTGACAACAATTTCTAGGTCAGCGAGAACCAGATTGGCAGATTAGATGCGAGAAATGTGACGACTGTTTGGCACGCTCGTGCGGTCACAATCATATATAGCACCATCAGCTCCTAGGTAAATTAATTCAATAGAGTGGCCCTGGGTCATTTTCTTTATGTTGACTGATTTGGTTCTCCTCGGTGTCTTTGTTGTTTGTTAACAGTAACCTTAAAGATACGACATTTGAAAATGAGGCTCAGAGCCACTATCTATGATTCCAAATTGCCGGATTAATGGCTGTGCTATGTTGTCGTTTGTTGGAGTGTCGGCAGAAGGTGAAAATTCTGAAAAATGCGAGCAAACAAAAGTTTCAATCAAAGAATTTTCCAAGGCATCATGAACGACGGCTACAAGGTTTAGGCAGTCAACAGTGACAAACCATAGCTGAGGAAATCCTATTTTCGGGGCAGCTTTTTCACTCTCGTTGGCCCAAATCGGTGGTTCTTCCTAGTGTAGAACGGTATGCAATCATCAAACGCAGAATTGTGTTTCTGCTCAGGTCTAAAATTGAATTCGGTTCATATAAGGCTAAATGATTTACCTGATTCTGTGTATTGGAGTTTGGAAAAATATGGTCAGTTTACCACTTCTTCTCTATACAAATCCACTTGTTTGTTAAAATTCTTTATTAAGATTTTTTTTTAAAAAGCTGAACATTATAGGCATCTTTTTCGAGCTAAATCGCCTGTATAAATGTCAGATGGCACGCCGGATACACAAACGAGAGCTCTAGACAATCCGAAATCAGATTTTTCAGTAGCGAGAGTTCTAGTCAACTAAACGAAATTAAAGAGAGTGAAAACCGAAAACTCAAAATCTACAGAGCGATCTGAATTCTGAAGTAACCCAACAAAAGGCCAGTAGCCCGCCGCCCTCTCGTCTGGGCTGCTGACGCCGCAAAGCATGGGCCTCCCCACTGCGTCCTGCCGCTCCGGCCTGCCTTCTCAGCCGGCGACGCAAACCGCAGAGGCTGGCAGCCCACTCGTCCTCGCCGACCAACGGCCTGACCTGGGCGTTTTCTAGCCCTTAGAAGAGCGGCGGACCTGACCAGTGACGAACAATAAATAGATGGGCCGCGCTTAAAAGGGAAAATCTTTTGCGCCAACAAGTCAAACGTCCGCCCACGCAGTACCTGCCGTCGATCTCGTGAGCTGGGCCTCCCCGGACAGCACCGGGCGGAGACGGCGAGACGGCAAAATCTCGTGGGCCTTCTCCTCGCCTCCAGTGACCAGTGACGGCGATCACCACGAAGCTGGTTCGGCCGGCGGCCGCGAGCTCGCACCTCCGCCTCTGGCTCTGGGGTGCCTGGCCTCCGACGCGTCCGGGGGCGTCACCGCAGGCCACTAGGTCAAGGGGAAAGTGCGTCCTGCGGAGTCGCAGGGCAGCTCCAAGCTCTTCTGTAAGTGTGATCCTTCTCCGTAGCAATCTAGTTTGTTTGTTCCTCCCCTTTGTTGATGATTGATTCACATCGTTCCGATGGTGCTTTCGGGTTCAGCATCCGGTAGCGGTTACAAGGTGCATAGCGACGTGAGATGAGAGACGCTAGAAATGAGTGGGATCTATTTTTCTTTTAAAAAAATGAAATATCATTATCCCAGTCTCGCATCACAAGATGCACGTAGCCATTTATTATTAAGAATCATAGCCGATGGCCAACGCACCACAAAGCAACAAAAATAATGATTCATTGTCTTTCGGGTGAGTTTTACACATGTCCGAATCTATTCAGGTCAAAGCAATGGGTACTTGTAATCTATGAACGACGCCTCAATTTGTTAACTGATTGCCGAAGAATACTTGTTGTTTGTTTCGATATCTGTTTCATTTCTGCTGGCTTTGCCATTCAAATAAGTTCTTTCCTGTGTTGTATCATCTGCAACTCGCCACAACTAAGAGGGATTTTTGGATTCCAGGGCACGGGTCGCATCCAAATTTGGAAGGTGTTACGGGAATAGAACACTCAGTCTTACCCAAGCAAGCCTGAAACAGTGAATGTAATAGTTAGTTACATACTAGCTAACAAGGCAGAACATTATGGCAAAATGGAGTAACGTAGATAGCTTAGCGATAATTAGGCTGTGTGCTTTACCTGCTTTACAACGGATTCTGATGATCCAGCATGACAGTTTCCAAAGCCAAAACTCGTGCAGTCCCCCACGGGATTCCCGTAGCTTGCAAACTCAATTGTCGAGATATATTTGCCTTCCTGGCACCAGAGATCTACCGTTGGTTCCTTTTCCTGCGACTTGAGGGACGGAGCAGAGAGCTCATTCACATTGCCGCACACTCTTGTGATGGACACTGTGTTCACTGTTATCTGCTGTGGGTTGCCTCCCATTTCCTCAAAAAGGACAAGGACGTTCTCTTGAGGTTTTAGAAACTGCCGTGGTATGTGATACCTTAGGAATGCCATGCCAATGAGATGTGCTTGTGAGGTTATAGGGAAGAAAAATATATAGTGGCGAGAGAGTGGGAATGGAAGTTGGAGCTAACTCTACTTACAGCGATTGAGAAGGATTTCTGCTAGGAGCCTTGAGGGAGACCCAATACCGTCCGATGCTCTCTCCATTGATCCATACTTCGCCCTTACCCATACCAGTAAGGTTCAGTGTCACTGCGTCATTTCCAGCTGGTGTGGGAAATGTTGTCTGGGTCGCAGAAGAAATTATGCTGATTATAGTTTACTGCTGTAAAGAGTGGACATATAGCTGAAAATTATGAACCAATCGGTCTGTACTTTCTATACCTTGTACCAAATAAGTGGATGATATGTCAAATTGTTGATAGTTTTCCATTCAACACTGTATGATCCTTCTTGTGTGTAGATGTGATTCCTTTCCCCAAATAAGCCAACCTGCATTTAATCAGATAGCTCAAAGCTTCAAAGTCAAGTCTCTATTTTCACTCTAATTTTGACTTGACTTAGACTTACTTGGTATCCCCATGGCTCATCGTTGAGCAGATGTTTTGGCTGTTGTCCCTGTTGTATGCTCACTTTCCGGATTCCAAAGATTCGTCTTTCCATATGAGCACCAGTGTCCTTTAAAATAGTAGATGAAAGTTCAGTTTGGTGCATGGCTAGGAATTCAAAGGCATCTAGTATTAGAAGTTACACTACTCATGCTTACTCCCTCCAGTTATAGATACCTAACATTTTAACTAAGATCTGATCAAACTTTTAAAACTTTGATGGTCAATAGATTTCAAAATATTTAGCTTGAAAACATAAAAATCATACGTGTAGATTTATCTTCTAAAGTACTTTAATAATATTATATTTTTATTAGATATTATAACTGTTGATTTGGAAAAAATTCTAGATGCTTCGTTCCATATGGTATGGCTACATATATATTTTCTTGTTACATGGGCTCTTGGGTCCTTTTACACACAAAAAACTACCCAACACTCCCCTTCAAGATGGATGATAGATAACTACCATTCTCATCTTACTACATGCTACATTACAATCTTTGACTCTAAACCTTTAGTTAAACAATCTACTATTTGACCACCTGAGTTTACATAACTTAAACTCCATTGTACCATCATCTAATTTCTCCTTAATAAAGAACCGATTGATCTCCACATGCTTTATCTTTTGTGCTGAACTGGATTGCTAGCAATGCTGATAGCTGATTTGTTATCACACCAAACTCTCAAAGGTCTCTTCCTCCGCACATTCAACTCTGATAAGAGATTTCTTACCCATAACATCTCACTCGCCACTAGATACAAGGTTCTATACTCTGCTTCGACAGTTGAATGCGATACAACGGATTACTTCTTGCTCCTCCAAAACACCAAATTCCCTCCAACAAAAACACAATAATCTGAAGTTGATCTCGTATCATCAAGGAGGCTTGCCCAATTAGCATCACAATAACCATCCACATTTAAATGACCATGGCTCCTGAAGCAAAGCCCTTTTCCAGGACTACTCTTTAAATACCATATGATTCGATAAACTGCATCCAAATGTCCACTCCTGGGATCATGCATATACCTGCTCACAACGCTCACGGCATAAGAGATTTCAGGCCTTGTATGACACAAATAGATGAGCCTTCCAACCATCCTCTGATAGCTCTCCTTGTTCACTGGATCACCTGATTCAGCACTTATGTTATGGTTTGGATCAAACATGTGTCGATGTAGGCTGACACCCAAGCATGCCTTTCTCACTAAGTAAATCTAGAACATATTTTCGTTGTGAGAGAACTATATCTTTCGAAGATCGAGCAATCTCAATACCAAGTACTTGAGCTGACCAAGGTCCTTGACCTCAAACTCCTTACTCAGATTTTCCTTTAGGCTTTTGATCTCTACTTCATCACCGCCTATGATGATGATATCATCCACATACACAGCAAGAACTGTAATCTGACATCTAGAATGTCGGTAGAACATTGTATGATCTCCATTGCACTGTTTGTAACCTATACTACACAGTGCACGTCTGAATCTATCAAAACAAGTCTGAGTAGATTGTTTAAGGCCATACAAGGATTTCTTTAGTCTACACACCTTCACAGCTATCTCAGGTTCAAAAAAACCAGGTGGAATCTCCATATACACTTCATCTTGGAGATTACCATGCAAGAAAGCATTTTTTACATCCAACTGGTGCAAGGGCTAGCCAAAGTTTGCAACATAGGAAATCAATGTTCTTACGGTACTCATCTCTGCCACTCGTGCAAATTTCTCATCATAGTCAATTCCATATGTCTGATTGTATTCTCTTGCAACCAATCCTGCTTTGTACCTTTCCACCTTCCCATTTAGATTTTGCTTCACAGTGAATACCCACTTGCAGCTAACAGCTTTCTTCCCTGCGAGTAGTTCAGCAAGATCCCAAGTTTTATTTTTTTTAGAGCTCTCGGCTCCTCCAACATGGCCTCACGCCACTTAGGATCTTGCTTTGCTTCTTTCCAGTCCTTAGGGATTGCTTTGGACTGTAAAGATGCAACAAATGCTCTATTTGCAGGAGATAGGGATGCATAAGAGATATAATTACTAATATCGTGCTCAAACTCATACCTTGGTGGAGGCACTCCGGCCTTGGCTCGTGCACCTTTTCGCAATGCAATAAGCAAATCATCTGAATAGGAGCTTTCAACCTCAATCTCAGAGGTTGATGTCACGTCAATAATCTCTGGTGGAGCTTGTGAACATCGTTCATAGGTTGATGATGGAGTCACTGCTGGAGCCTCTATTTGAGATTTAAATCTCCTCCTTGTATACACTTTCAAGGTGCCCTCATTTTGTGGCTCCTTGCGTATAGGACTATTCTCATGACAAGGAGTTAATGTCGAGCCACCACTCACCTCCTCCATTCTAGGTCGAGGAGGAGGAATTGAGCCGCTAATCAATGCTTTCATTCTCCTCGATCGTTGCTGAATTGAACTTTCTATCATAACATTATCCTCCCCTTCTCGACTGATTTCACCTTGACTAGTAGAATCTGATTCAAACAGAAAACTTTGATCAGTCTTCTCTCCATAGAAGGGCATTGATTCTCTAAAAGTCACATCCATGCTTACGAACAAACATCGTTCACTAGGGCTCCAGCACTTGTAGCCTTTCTATCCGGAAGAATACCCCACAAAGATACACTTTACAGCATGTGGATCTAGCTTTCCCACGGAGGATCTATGATCTCTAACAAAGCACGTACATCTAAAAACTTTAGGTGGAACCATAAACTTATTTTCATCTAGTAGCATCTCACAAGGAGTCTTCATCCCAAATACTCTAGATGGAGTACGATTAATAAGATATGTAGCTGTCAAGACAGCTTCACTCTATAAAAACTTTAGCACATTCATAGTGAACATAAGTGAGCGAGCAACCTCCAAAATATGATGATTTTTCCTTTCAGCCATGCCATTCTGTGGAGGTGTGTCTGGATATGAAATCTAATGTAATATACCATTCTTATTTTCATCTAGTAGCATCTCACAAGGAGTCTTCATCCCAAATACTCTAGATGAAGTACGATTAATAAGATATGTAGCTGTCAAGACACCTTCACTCTATAAAAACTTTGACACATTCATAGTGAACATAAGTGAGCGAGCAACCTCCAAAATATGATGATTTTTCCTTTCAGCCATGCCATTCTGTGGAGGTGTGTCTGGATATGAAATTTAATGTAATATACCATTTTCTAATAGAAAATTACCAAATTCCTTATTCACATATTCAGTCACATTGTCTGTTCTTATCATTTGGACCTGAGTATTGAACTGATTTTTCACAAGGGCAGAAAAATCTTGGAAGCATTTCAGCACTTCATTTTTATGCTTCATTAGATATACCCATGTCATCTAGAAAAAACAACCAATAAAAGTAACAAAATATTTCATCCCACTAATAGAAACCAGAAGATATGTCCAGACATCCGAATGAACTAATCCAAATGGGAGCGCACTCCTGATACCCTTACTTACATAAGATGTCCTTGTGTGTTTTGCAAACTCACATGCATCACAAAATAGTTCATATTTTATCAAAAGAAAGATGTCCTATTCTACAATGCAAAAGCATCACCATAGATTCCTTCTCTCGCACTGTTGCTGCTAAGACATGCTAAGACACTACACAGTGCATCATTTATTCCTTCATAATTCATGTACCACAACCTATTACGCCTGGTTGCACTCCCAAGATGCCTCCCTATTCATCTCTCCTGAATTAAACAATTTTCCCGATCAAGAATAACTCAGCAATCCAACTGATCAACTAAAGCACTTAATGATACAAGATTGACCAGAAAGGCTAGCACATGCAAAAATGATGATAATTTAATAGATGGAGTGCATTGTATTGTACCAACACCTGTAATGGGTTGTGGTATATCATCAACAATTTGTATGGTTTTTTTACATGTGGGAGGATATTGTGTATATGAAACAAACTAACTTAATGTGCCTGTGATGTGCCTTGATGCCCCTGAGTCTAGAATCCAATTTAATCGTGATATTTGTGTGGGTATAAATACATGAGCATAATTACTTTCATTCATGTAGCCAAAGTTGATGAAATCATCATTTTGAGCCTCTTGATCCTGATCTACTGATTTTCCACCTTTTCCTCTCAATTATTTTGATTCTTCAAGTTCTACTGTTGAAGTTCGCCTGCTTTGAAAAACGCATCTTCTGTGCCAACTTCATTTGCTTTATAGCCACCTCTAGCTCCATAGTCTCTGCCACCTCTCAAAGCATATCTGCTACTGCCTCTTCCTCTTTCACAGTTGGGCTTGAATGGTTTAAGATAATCGCGAATCAAGTGACATGTATCACCACAATTAAAACATTTCCTTGCCTCAATAGTTCTAGTTGCTGCAAAAATAGGACGGAATGGAGGGGAAGTAGTTCCCCTCATCACCTTTAGTCTCAACTCCTCTAACATAGCAACTATAGCCTCCTCTAAGCTAGGGAGAGTGATTTGATGGAATACAGTGGCACGTCTTCCCTCAAATTCTGAGTTTAGGCCTCTCAAGAACTGAAGGACTCTCCTTTTTTCTACCCACTTTTTCACCCAAGCCACACAATCAGCATGTGGTAACTCAATAGGATCATAGTGATCCACACCAGCCTACAATCGCTTCAGTTCTGTAACATAATCCATCAAAGACACCTCTCCCTATTTGAGATCACTAATCATGTCCTTTGTTTCAGCTAATAACATCACATTATCAACTCTAGAATACATCTTCGATAGACTGTCATATCTCAGTTGCACTTGTGATAGTATCCACTGACCTGACTATGGTCGGAGATATAAAGTTTAACAACCATACAGCTACCAAGGAGTTAGTAGCATCCCATGCATCCCATGCTGCACTTGACTTGTCCACTGGCTCAGGTATTTTTCCATTGACACAACTTTCAAGTCCCTTTGCCTTAAGCAACGGCAATGCCCTTCTAGACCAAGTCAAGTAATTTTTTATGCCCCCAACTTAATATCATTTAGCATCAATTCTAATTTTTGAATTGGTTCTGCATGTGATACAATTTCGTTGCTTAAAGATGAGACCTCATTTTTTTTTTCGCCGTAAGCAACTCCACCAATTTTCCAAGTACTTGCTCAATGTCCTGGTTTTCTCCCATACTGCAGTGATTGAGCAGAATAACAGAACTTGCGTTCGGTCTGCAACAAACAAACAGCTGCTCACAACTTGCTCCTTCTCTACCAGCCCCGAGTACCACTCTGTACTCAGCACCAAAGCACCGCCTCCACACTACTTCACTAAGACAAAACAAGCTCCAAACTGCCTTCACATCTCAACTCAGGCTAACGCAGGACGGACTACTACTCTGCAGTAGAACAGCACACTTCTCTTTCAATTGCAGCCACTAGCCTCAATCGAGGACCACCTCCAATCTCTTTCTCTTTCTCAGATCAGCTCCACCTCCAATCTCTCAAATCCAAGTGCGCAGTGCAGATCCAACCCTTTCTTTTCTTCAGGGGATACTCCTCACTGAGCACCTGCCTGCAATCGCTGCTGCTGCAGCCCCTCAATCATTGCTACTCCTGGCACCTCCACGCGTGGCATCGCTGCCGGTGTTGGCCCTAACGCCGCCGCCGACTTCACCCTCGCACGCGCGCCCGCAAGTTGCCGCTCAACCGAGTGCCTAATCCTCACGCGTGCTGCCGGATCCGCCATCTCCGGCGCCCGCACGCGCGAGCACCACGCAGCAGCTTCGCACCGCCTCTCCTGCAGCACAAAAACCACACGCCACAAAATCCGGCCGCACGCAGCCACGCCGTCAGCCGCACGGCCTTGTTGCAATTGGCCACATGGCGCCCTCCCACGGAGATCATCTCCGCGAGGTATGAAAAGACTAAGTTCCGGGAGGGGTGCTCGGGGCCATGAACAGTGTCCTCGAGTACCCGAGTTCCTTATGATCTGCGAAGATCAAGTGCTGGGAAGAGAGTGCTCGGCGTCATGAATCGTGGCCCCCGAGCACCTAAGTCCTCCGACGACCAGAAAAGCCGAGTACCGGGAAGGGTGTGCTCGTGGCTGTGAACAGTGGCCCCTGAGCATCCGAGTACCCCGAGGACCCAAGGAAGGTAGTTTCGGGAGAGAGTGCTCGGGGCTGCGAACAGTGATCCCCGAGCACTCGGTTCCCTTCCGGGAGAGAGTGCTCAAGGCCGTGAACAGTGGCCCCCGAGCACTCGGTTCCCCGAGGACCAAGAAAGGGCGTTTCCGGAAGAGAGTGCTCGGGGAGGTGAACAGTGACCCCTTGAGCACTCGGTTCCCCGACGGCCCAAGAAGTCCTTCGTCGGTGGCCCCCACAAGGGTCCAGCGGTGAGGTGTCAGCCAGTGAAAGGTCCGATGCCGCATTTAAGAGGGCGCGTGGCCTGTCACGTCCAACTGCTTCTGCCACGCTCAGTGTCAGTCCCTGCCACATCCTGACAGGAGGGCGTGGGGACATTTAATGCACGGGTCCCATCCCGCGTCATCTAGCGCGCCTCGGGATAGCATCGCGAGGCCCAAGGCGCCCCGCCTGCCATCCTGCTGTGTCAGGCGAACAAGACCGGGCAGGCACGCCGGGCTGCTCTGTGGCTGCCCGGTGGGCCCTCTCCGCGGCACCCGTTGCCAACACCATAATGACGACCGAGACCGGGCGGGGGGCGCGTTTTCAACCCCCCGTCACTTTGCGCAGCAGCCCATGATGACTGCTTTTCCATTTATGACGCCTTGGAACTCGTGCCCTCTCTTTCGGGGCACGCTACCGCCGGCGAGTATTTAAGAGAGCCGGTGGGCATGGACAAGGAAAAACAGAGGAACTCTGGAACACAGACGCCAAGACTCGAAGACGCTCGGAAGCTGAGACCACCAAAGAACAAGGAGCCCGAAGCTCTAGGATAGACAAACATTCTTGTAACCAGCAACATCTCTGATGGATATTCTCAGGGCATTTATAGCATTCACACAGGAGTAGGGTATTACGCTCAGTGCGGTCCGAACCTGTCTAAAAACCCCAGTGCATTTACTGCATTCTGCATTAGATCATTTCATCCCACCTGCCATTGCATTTACGCCCATTTACTTCACCCGCAAACAGATTCAGAATCATCCCCGGGCCGAATTTCAAAAGGGATCCCTCCGGATCCCTACTTTAGGAGTTCACCCTCCGACAGTATGGCTACATATATATTTTCTTGTTTCATGGGCTCTTGGGCCCTTTTACACACACAAAACACAGCCTAACAATAACTATATTCTAATAGAAAACAGTGGTTAAAGTTGCATGTTAAATACCGTGAAAAGTAAAAAATATCATGTATTTTTGATGGGAGAGAGTACGTAAAATTAATCTGAAATTGAAGCCTTATCCTAAATTGGATTAACTATCTTTGACTCATTTGTTGATGTTACTCTGATACAACCCTAGTGCAATCATATGCTTAGCACATTTCACATATTCTTTTAATTTTCTGTAATTGGTAATTCTTAGTAGTTCAGTACAAAGTAGAAGTAGTATGATTCATACCGGTGATCCGACCATAACACTTAGCAATGATATGGTGTTTGGTCCTTCCTTTAGAGAAATGTGTGTGTTCAGAATTATATTGCCACGTTCATCATGACTCCCATGCACAGACCCTAACCATATTATGGAGGAGTATCAAGCATAATACAACATTAGATAACAGTGAAATATGATAACAAAAGGTAAGCATATCAATTGTAAACTCGATATAGAGAAAATAGTGTAATCTGGAACATACATATGATTTCATAAATGTATACTTGAGGAATTTTGGAAAACTACAGTTATTTAATAGGATACTTGCCTAAATATTCATTGTTGACAAAAGCATGCAATATATGTGCTCGTGACTCAACATTAAGTAGCACAAGCTGGTCATCATCACTTGGTGTATATACATAGCTGCATTGAGCGAATTTTATCTTGTCATACATTTAAGATAGTGATTGAACTATTGAAGACCAGTAAACGAAGTAAAAATATCAAATGATGGAGAAAAAGACCTGTAAGAAAGTTTATCTTACCGAACGATGTACCAGAGATAGTCTGTCTCATCTTTAGTGGTTGATAGATGTTCCAAGAGATGGTTTCCAGTGTACATAGCCTTACACACATCTTGAGGAATTGGTTCGTTGAATGCATTCCAAGTATTAATGTCACTGAAAGACTGTATCTGTTCAGCTGTTCTTGTACCACGCTGAGCATTTACCTGTGACGAAAATTAATAAATAACTAGTCATGAGAAGAATTGACGACGTTTACCCGTTTCCTATGGTTAGAAAAAAAAATCTGTCACAACAGAGTGTAGGTTGCTCACCTTGGCTGTTTCGAAAACTACTCTCTGGCAATCTGAAAGAATGCTGATTGATT
The DNA here is from genome assembly GCF_958298935.1 of Phragmites australis. NCBI lineage: Eukaryota > Viridiplantae > Streptophyta > Magnoliopsida > Poales > Poaceae > Phragmites > Phragmites australis. The sequence continues at coordinate 24,920,003 of NC_084931.1, forward strand.
TAGGGGCGAGTTGCGAAGATATATTACGAAATACCACCTTCGACATCTGATGCTGATCAAAGTTGACTAGGAAAGCCACACATTGCGATTCTGTTTCAAAAACATGTGCCTGCAGTACATTACAAATTACGTCTTTATGTTACTGGAATATATTGAAATAAAGCATGCAATATTGATTTTTGTAATTTTACCTCTTGTTTTTTATCTAATGAAAAATTGGAGTACGTTCCAAATAGTAATGGTTCTGATGACTGCTTTACTGCAGCATGCAATTCTCTGAGATGACCCCATGTTGGTTGCCATATCAAACCTGAATAATCGATACAATTAAATCGATTGAAGTACTGTTGTATGATAGAAATGTGTAAATACATTCAGCACGCTTCCGTATTGTGTAAAGATTTACCATATTCATCAAGAGGAGCTCCGTCATAGTAGCTTGTTGTTACATATGAAGAGGCAAACCTCCCAAAGTTTGTTCCTCCATGGTACTGCATCATAATCAACAGAAAATGAATAAAATATGGAGAGGTGGTGTGCTTGTGAAATGTTTAATTTTTTTTGGAAGTTCATACCATATAGTAGCTCACATAGCTTCCATTCTTCCTTGCTATAAAAAGTGCAACTGCAAAGGCGATATCTTCTGGAGATCTCAATTTTGTATCATTACCATATACAAGGTAGCTGGATACAGGAAAAAAAATATACCATTAGGCACTTTTTATTCCATCATGATTAGGAAGTGTAAAACTAAAGAGCAGAAGTATCATAGCACATATACCGAGATGTCCAATTCTCTGTCCACAATGCAGGCTTGTTAGGTGTGTTTGGTCCAACAAATGTTTCTCCACATATGAGCCCGTTGCAGGTATTAATCTAGCCATGGACTTGTTGTCAGACTGGTTTTAATTTTCAGCTAGCTATTGTGGAAATCTTGTGAAACAGTATGACAATGAATACCGACAGCTGGATTGGGAGCATCATTTTGCTTGCACATCGTCCATGGAACGCCTGTCTGGAGATTCACAGCCATTGCAGCTGCCCAACGGACATAACTTTGTCCACTTGAGCCAAATGCAGACTCAATCATTTGGTATTCGTTCTCAATCTGCATATCGAACTATGTAGTTAGATGATGTGCGCGTCAAAAAGAGAGAATTTTGTCAAGTTTTGCTGACCTGAGAAGTTATAATGGGGCCTCCTTGTGGGTAGTAAAGCCCTTCATGTTTCATCATGTTTACTATATCTGTGACAAATCTTTGCATATGTTTCTGCATGGATGATGGATCCAATTTAAGTAATTTAATGTGATGCCTTAAGAGTTTTTATTGTGATAGAATCGGTTATGAAATTACTTCCTTAGAGTTTCATTTTGGATCTTGGCAAATGAAAACTCTATTTTGAATTCGCCTGCTACAGTTTGCAGGTGCTGAGTTTAATAATCATATCTCCCAGGTGCAATTACCTTAAAGGGTTTGTTGTCGCTTCGGAAGGTAACGTTTGGGACATCATGTAGCCAAAACGGGAATCCTCTGCGTGAACAAAAGATATTCAGCATTTGTTGAGGTAATATTCTAGTTATAAATATTTTAGGTTCTACTCTCTAGAACACATTTCTATTTCATTCATTCATACCCGTATTTCCATTCCGCTTCTATGAAGGGACCTATCCTAAGGCTTACATAGAGCCCTTGAGCATGAATTTCTTTGATGAATTTCACAAGATCATATCTTCCCTCGAAGTTGTACTGGAGAAATGATACAATGTACACATCTGTTAGTTTTCGACCACTCATTTGTAGAATATTGCTTGTGTTTTGACCGGCATTCAAATCAAACTGGACAAAGTGTTTACCTGACCCTGGACAGGCTCATGAACATTCCAAAATACATACGTCTGTATCACATCAAGGCCACCTTTCTTGGCTTTAGCAATGAGTTTTGGCCACATCTGTCGATTTTATTGTTCAAGAACTTTGTAAGAAAGGAATTATAGGATGAACGAAACATGCAGTGCATAAGAACTTTTTTAAGGAAGCTGGAAAATAATATTAAGTTCGTTATAATAGTGAAGGTTGTCCCCATACCATCGTTTACATTGCATGTTTTTTGTGTATAAATTCTAAGAGTTTTCATGTTTTCGCTTTGTGATATGCCTGACCTCTAAGCCAATTCAGCTATATGAGCCTATGAGATATGTCAAAAAGTCTGAATCTGATATAACAGTGGCCGAATCAATAGTTGGGGTGGGTGGAATGTGCAATTTAGAAGGTCATTTGGCGCAGCTGAGCTGACTGATTGAGAACAGGTCGTGTCCCTTCTAGGTGAGGTCCAGTTACAGGAGGGCCCTAATCATATTAGCTGGGCTCTGAACCGCACTGGATTTATCCTCAACTATACCTCTATGACTGACTTATGCAAAGCTAAATTGCCAATGAAGATTAAAATCTTTCTTTGGCAAGCTTTTCAAAATAAGATACAGGCGGCATCACAGCTTGAGAAGATCCATTGGAAGGGTGATAGCTATTGTGTTCTTTGCAAATATAGTGGCGTAACAGAGACGCAGAGTTCTAAAGTAGCAGCGAAGGTTAGAGAAAGACATAGAACAGAGGAGGATTGCTTTTTCAGGAGGCTGATTTCTTAGTCGTTGTCGTTTTCGCTACAGAAAGTTCTACTGCAAGTCGATTTTTGCTCTCTTCTACTTAACCAAAAACAACAGAGCTCCTGCCATCTATTTCTAAAGAAATAAAAAGGCATCGCGCATGAAGTTATGAAAGCATAAGCACGAAAATCATGTCTCCCTCCTTCGCAAAAAAGAAAAAGAAAAGGAAAATCATGTCTCCCAAAAAGAAAAGAAAGGTGCTCTCCATCTTACTCGAAGAAAACGAGACAAGGAGCTCAGTTTACCGCCGTGAACCAGACACCACGGTCAAACCTCTGGTCCACCTCGCCATTAGGAGAGACCAACTTGCAAGGTAGCATCAAAGCAATGGCATACACTTTTACCTCAGGGGTGCTTCTGGTGTAGTGAGTCTCACCGGCGAACAGCACCCTCCTCGTGCCGTCCACTACCAAGGCCCTACTATCGAGCGACACCTCTCTTCGCTCCTTTCTCCTCCCACCACCGGCTCTCCGGCGGTGGCGTGCACACCGCCGCCAACACGGCGAGCACCGCCGCAGCGGCCATGTTTATCGACATTTCTATGATCACTAGGCTACTTCAGTGCTGTTTCTGCTCAGGTTAGATACACCTGGGGACTGGGGTGATGACATGGGCATGATTCATGGGGAGAGCGGGCAATTGAAAGGGAAATGCGTACGCGCGCGCGCGTGTATGTATATATATATATATATATATATATATAGGAAAACTAGTATGTACTCCTGGGTGTATGTACTCCAACCTCTCATATACCACTTTTACACGTGTGTTATACTTCTTTATCACTTTAAATATACTTCATTAGTAATTATAAGATACTACAATACAAATCCCACGAATTTTTTTATGAAATTCCATAATTTTTATCTTAATTTGCGTATATACTTCTTTTATGTATAAAAAAGAGTATATAGCAAAAATGAAAGGCTAACATTGAATTTTTTTCATACAACTCATATTGGAGTATCTTAGAATTAGTATTAGAGTATACTAAAAATGATAAAAGAGTATAAAGTGTTTGTTTAGGTGGTATATTGCATATGGGAGTACATACTCCTAGGAGTATAGAATAGGTGTCCTATATATATATATATATATATATATATACATGTATATATATATATATATATACATGTATATATATATATATATATATATTGCATCCTGTGTGTAGCATATTACTCTTTACTCTATACCTACCGAACAAAATTTTAGTACTATCGAATAAAATTTAGTAATAAAACGTGATTCAGTAATTATTACTAAAATTTTATTCAGTAGGTGTAGAATAATACGTTATATCATATGTGTAAAATAGCACTATCACACACACACTATATATATACGATGAGTCTATTTTGTGTCTAGGTGTACTGTAGTTTACTGTTATGTCATCCTGTAGTTATAACTCAAACAACTATTAATTACAATTCGCTTGGTAGATCAGTTACAACCACGCGTCTAGAAATATGTAATTGCAACACGAGAAGCTAATGAGTTACGTTTTAGATTGTACTACAATTACAGTCGTATTTCTTAAGTTGTACATCATTAGGCAAGGAATTTGTTAGGAGTTACGTTCATCTATAACGCAATTGTAACTTAATTTTTTTTATTTACGTCTAGTTATAATCCACTATCTTGCGAATTATAACTCTACTATTTTTAAAATTATAACTGAGGGTGATATAACCATAACTAGAGTTGAGTGTAGTCACGTAATATATATGCACGCGGAGATGATTGGACGGTCATGCATGCGTGCGCTGTGTGCATTGATGTTGTTTCTTGGGTTATCTCTAAACTACCATTAACACATTGTGTCATATTTGTCTGATCAAACCTTGCCAACATTTGTCATGCTAAAAGTTGGTCACCACATTGGCAACTCATAATTTGGGCAAATATTTTCAAGGAAATGAACCAGGAAACCAAGTGATAAGGAATTTTGCTAAAATTTGGCTGCAAATTAAATGCTTTGCCAAATCTAATCAACTCTACCAAAGGTGGTAAGGTAACTATTGGCGACAATTGATAAAAAAAAATTGATAGTTGAGACAACACTACAAATAACCACCTCAATGGATTATCTCTTAAGAGTTTAGCTTAAAAAAATCCATATCTAGAAACAGTCATTTGCAGAAGAAATAACTTATACTCCCTCCACTCAGGATCTTGCTTATGTAGCAAGGCCAAGGGTTAAAGGTTCGCACTATTTTTTTTTGCCAGTTTGTTTTTTTTTTAGCGAAAACATTTTTCTAGGTTTGTTTACGGGATCACCTACCTCGTTAGGATGCAGATCTAATCCACTAGATCTCTGGGTCTCATATCATATCTACCAAACAAGTGTTAAGTGTTAAACACGTTACTAGCAAATAGCTCCCGTAAATATTTGCATCATGTCGCCTGCAAGTGCACTCTCGAGAACGACACCTTTTTGACCTTCGCATGGCTATCGAAGTGCTAGTATACAGTATTTAGTTAAGTGACCGGTAAAAATTTAAAATTACACAATATACATGAGTGTATTTATCGAAATAGATAATATATTGTCGTATTTACAAATTTAGTATCCGTATTCGACGCATCATTTACCAAAAATATATTTTCGGTACACCGTACGCCGAAAAAGCTATATTCGGCATACCGTATGGCAAATACGGTATTTTAGCCTATATTCAGCACACTGTGTACCGAATATCAACTGTATTCGCACACGGTGTGCCGAATATAGGCTATAGTGCAGTATTCAGCACACGGTGTGCCCAATATAGCCTTTGCCTGCTGTACGGTCACCTCGCGACTAAAATTCGGGGATCTACAAAAGCACGACATGACCGCATGGCAGGCAAATGTCATATTCGGCACACCGTGTGCCGAATATAACCGGGCCCGCGGTTTTTCGACGTATGATGTACCGAAATTTCATTTTCAATAAATAATGTGCCGAATACGAATACTAAAATTGTAAATACGATAATATATTATCTATTTTAATAAATACGCTAATATATATTGTCTAATTTTAGATTTTTTGCCCAAATAGCCTGCAACTACAATCTAGCCATCTACTGCATATTAAAAGATAGGTCTACACTTGTACTCCCTTTATTATTTTATGTTTGTAGTACTAGGATCCATGCCGTCAAAGTTTTTAAAGTTTAATCCCTAGTACGTTCAAACCAATCAATAATTGTTGTATAAAATTCATACTATCATATTTATTTTTTGATATTTTTTATAAAATAATAATTTATTAGTCCATATTAATATATAGTTACATAAAGTAGTTAAAGATTAACTCGAAAACTGTAAAGTCAACAACTGAACAAAAAAGAACAGAGGGAGCATGTCTTCCTATTGGCTTCGTGAAGTGTATTCAGTTGAACCGGGTTCGGCGAATTTACAGTGATCCACTGATCGTACACTAGTTTGGACGTTCAAGCTGTGTTAATAAAATACTCCCTCCGTCCATACATATAAGATGTATTTTATTTTATAAAAGTTAAATTTATAAGTTTTTTATAGATAATTAGTCAAATTGTATGCATGTTTAATATATGGGATTCATATTTCAAAATACTTTTAAGATGCTGTTGATTTTATAGCATTTGATAATATATTGTAAAAAAATTAATGATTAAAATTTACTTTGGATAACTTTTCAAAATAAAATAGGCCTTACATTTGTGGACGGAGGAAGTAATCTGTTACTAAAAAACTCTGCACTGTTGACCAATGAGATTGTTACTCTGTTAGAATCCCATGCTTAATTAAATCGGTAACGACAAGTGATCTTCAGAAAAACTGTACGCATTCACACAAAATTTTGGCTATTGACTGTGTTCAAATATGTGATTGACGCGATGCGCAAGCCCTGAGAACTATGAAGTCTTTTTAGGCTAGCTCTGGAGCACAGTACGTGTTGCAAGTGCATTCTGCAAGTCCAGAACTCCAGACCAAATACCCCTTGAAGACGATAACAGAGTGATGCGCTTTGCAAAACAGCACAACACCCTCGCTAGCTGTCTATCGAAGGAATGCGCATGGCGTGTGTTCCCATTGCTTGTTGTGTACCAAAACGAGTAGATGAAAATTTGGAGATCTTTCGTTCAAGAAGAAAAAAAAAAACACGAAGATTGTATACGGCACTTTGGACAGAACTCGCGTTGGTTCGCGGGAGCAGCGCCATGAGAAACCGCGTGACGTTTGGCTAGAGAGATGCGTAAGCGTCTAAACGATGCACGCATGCATGCTCAAGACACTGACGCGACCAATGATTAACGTACGAGAGCAGAGCAGGGAAGGGCAAGGCAGGGCAATCTCTCCAGCTTTCAGTTGGGAGTTTGGGACGGGCCCGGGACAAGCTAAGGCGTACGAACGTTTCCTCTTTCCAGTACGTGGTGAGCACTGATCACTAATCTATCAACGGCAAAGCAGCTTTGCTGCGGCGCCTCTTTTCGTTTCCCTTTCGTTAATCTATCAACGATCATTGAGTGATCGGCCAACTAGATAACATCTTAAACTACGGCACTAACGAGCTGTCGGCACGAACTGCTCGTGCACAATGATTTGCCGATGACAACGATTGGGTCCGAGGCGCGAGCCGCCGTCGATCTTACAGTATTCTCAGAGGAAACGAGATAGAGCGGCAGGCGTGCCCGGTAGCCCAGGTCCCAGGACGCCGTGGCCGGTGGGAGGTACACGAGGCTCGGCGCGAACGGGAGAGGGGCGGAGAGCACATCCGCGACGCGTTTGCCATGAGCACCGGAGCGTTGGAACACACGCGCCGTGCCGACTGCCGCGGCGCGTCAGGCGGAGTGGGCTGCACGGTCGGGCCGAACGAACGCCAAGCCCATGATCGGATCGGTTTCGCCTGCCTCTCGCCATTCCCCAACGTGGTGCGGGCCGCGGGCGGACGCGTCCGCTCCAGAGCCCTGTCAGCCATCCCAACGTAAGCTGAGTAGCTGACACGAACGCCCCCACCGCAAAAATCGAAAGCGTTCCGGCTTGGTTTCTTGGTCCATTCTCTACGGGGAAGAAATTTTCACAGGGGACGCAGGATTGGAGAAAACCAATATGCAGCATATGTTTCTTGCGAGGGCAATCTAAGCTTTTGTTGGCATGTGGTGTAGTGGTTTTCCTCATCTCAAAGGACTAAAGCGAGCGAGAAACATGCAAGAAAAACAGAGTAGCATTGGAGCAAGAAACGGAGGGATCGATTACCTGAGGTGTGCTTCTTGGATAGTGTATCTCTCCGGAGAAGAGCATCCTCCTGGTGCCGTTCAGCACCAAAGCCCGGTGATCGTACGTGACCTCTCCTGCCGCCGCCGCAGCCGATGCGCACACCGCCAGCCCTAGAAGCACCACAGCAACCGCCTCCGCGACGGCCATTTCTCTACACGTCCTTGAATTGATCTGGTGCCTCTCCCGAGTCAGCAGTTCCTTGCAATGCATGCTCTACTTATACATGCAGAGGCAACAGAAATGGAAGTGCGAGCACATATGGACCGCATTGAGATCGATTGAGATGGCAGCGCATCTCTTGCTGCTGGCTTGCTATATATACCTGGTCTAATGAAGTTTGGCCAGTTTACTAATTGCCCGTTTCTTGTGTGAACGATTACGAGATTGCTTGCCGCGTTTTGATGGGGAGCGCGAGTTGCGTGGACAAGAGTCCGACGAACAGGGAAGAAGATACCATGCATGGTTTAGTGTTTCATACGCTTCTGTTTCTAAAAACATTTTTTGGAAGTGATAAGTGACTTTTTAAAAAGACAATTTTCTTCGTATCTGGTTTATAACTAGTTCAAAAGTCACTACTTCACAAATGTAGAATCAAACATCGTATTTAAATTTGTGCCCTGCGGCCCGGTGCATGCTTGATTAAAAGTTGTGTGATAAAACTACTACTTAATCTGTAATGAATGTACTCCTTCCACTTACAAATAAGTGCCGTTTTATATATAAACACCGTTTTAAGTACAACTTTAGCTTTTTACTATTATATATTGATAAAACAATATATAACTTCATGGTGATGGACGAGGGTTGATCGCTGCATCCAACTTTCAGTTGGAACGAGTCATCATTGATCAATGATGATGGTAACTTCATGGTTGATGGACAGTTGTGTACAGGTACGGCATGACCTTTCCGTTAAAGCAGAAACCAGGGATCCTCCAACTGGATGGCAGCACTGCAGCGCCGGTACACAACAAAATCGCCGGCCGCCATCTCGTTCGAAATATGCACGCCCGGTGCTCGTTCGTAACGATCCGCGTTGTCTACTGGCTGCCATATGACAACCGTGGGACGGAAAAAACTCGGTCTGCAACTGCAAGCCAGCCATTTGGTGGCTGAGACGTTCTGGGTCGTATCGAGGTCGGTGATTATAGAAGTTGAATAGATATCTTAATAAATTTTTTATAAAATTAACGAATTTTTTCTATTTGGATCACTTAATGTACCTTAAACTTTATCAGAAGTAAAAATAAAGAGAAGTCTTAATAAGAAAAAATCGATGTAGCATAACTCTACGGATGATATATGAACCATATGTTCTATTTAAGAGCAAACCATGTGTCTTAGCACTCGAAATATCACGATTTAAAAAAAAATAAGAAAAAATAAACACCGAGCAACGAAACTCTCCAAATTAATTGGCTAGAGGCAAGGGAATTCAAGACCCATTTACATAAACGTATGCATGCGAATTTTATATATCTAGCAATAAAAAAATGATCTTACAAGGTGTTAAAATTTTAGCCAAAAAACGAAATGAAAATCAAATTCGAAAACTGAAGAATTTGTAAACTTGCAAATGAAACAATAGAGGGAAACTAGAAGGAGGTGAGCACAATAACATGAAGAAAAATAAACTTTATTACAGTAGAAGTTAACCCTATTTAGACAGATTAAAAAAAGTACTCACAAAGCTCTCACCTAATACATAGGCTAAGCACTTCTCTTCATCTGCTCTAAAACCTTAGTACAATGCTCTCATATGGATAGTACAAGGGGCTCAAGTGGTTGGCTCAAGTCCTCTCATAATCATACTCCTCTATTTATAGGACTAAAAAACTTAACCCCTAAGTTTCCAAGCTTTTTTTTCAAAATATCCCCCTCTTGTAGTATACTCCTACCTATCACCGAGGGTATTTTGGTTTATTTTTTACTTCATTCATCGGACAGCCGCAGCATCTTCACGATTTAGTTTCGACTCGACGCAAGCTTTGTGATGGTGTCACGTACTCCTCCTATCCTCCCACAGTTTTGAGACCAAACAGCGAAACCCTAGTGCGCTTCTCAAAACATGAGTAGTCGCCACTTGCTTCCACCTGAAGCGAGCGCTCCGATGATGACGTATGTTCTCCGTTTTACGATCTTGACCGCCGGTAAGTCTCTTCCGCTCTCGATCCCTCGGGCCACCTTGTCACTTGTACTGGCATCCCTTTCGCTTGACTTTTTCAACATGCAGCCTTTATCCTTTGTTTCATGTTTTGCTTGACCTCCACGTGTATAACTAGGATCACCCTTGACTCTGTTCGGCCTCCTTGATCGTTCGATACCAAGCCTTCCACTTAGCTCCGATCATCCTGCTGTCGACCGCTAAATTGCATCCACCACATGTATACCATAAGACAAGGAAATATGTTTCTCTAACTCCAAACCAAGTTAGTTCAAAACAAAAATCATAAATCCTTAGTTCAAAATACATTGTACTGAAAACGTGAACATCAGATGATCTGACATTTTTTGCCTCTAAACACCGGACCATCCTGTGAGTGTAGCACTATCTGTCCTAGGAAAATTTTGCTCTCTACAAGAAAATGTCCGGTGGAAGCTTTCGGTGACCTCATGCCGATCACCGGATAATCCGACGTGTGCAAATCCAACGAAACACCCTTCTGTAACCTCTCTGCAATAAAAGGTCCGGTGATATCCTCCGGTGCTCACACTGAAACACCGAACTATCCGGTATTTGCTCATATTTCTTTTTCAGCACTGAAAATGCTCTGGTGCTCACTTCACCGTACCACCGGACTATCCGGTGTGGTCAAGAACCCACACATTGGATGTTCCGGTGAGATATTTTTTCTGGACTCTAAAATAGTCTGCTCCAATTCAAACTTTGGTTAGCCATAAATAAGAACACATACAAGCAAACTCATGCCAACTAAAATCATCTCAAATCCAATGTTGTCAGTGACTCATCATACGTAAACCAAAGCACATTTCAATTTGGTATCTCAACCTCCTCCTTGATGAGTGCTTGACAACCCTCAAAATACAAAGATTTTGATTTGAAGATATGAAGCACATTCAAGTGACCAAAAACTCAAGAAAGAGCAAAATATGTCACTTAGCATAAGAAAAATTACATAAGACCTAATAAAGACAAAGACAATCCAAAAATCTCAAAAGAGCAATAAAAGCTCAAAAATACAAAATCAAGTGCCCCCTTTGATAAATGCACATTTTTCGTTTATACAAGATTCTTCTTTGTGATTTGGTATATATTTTTTATTTCTCCCCTTTTTTATTCATTTCTCCCCTTCAGCAATGCAAATATCAAGGATAAAATATTATACAATGCATGAACATGCAAACCTAATAAATTTTTATAAGTATACCACAAAGCATTTGCAAATGCTAGAAAAATCAAAGGGCTACAAAAGGTAGAGGATGAAGCTCACAATTACACAAAGGCTCAAAAAAAGATAGTGACACAAAAACATGAAGCGTCACAATCTAAACCCGAAAAATTGGTTGGCACATTTAATTTTACATATCCGAATCATGTTCAAAGCGACCACCACATAAGCATCCACTCATACCGAGGCAATACAAGTATTAAGAACTAGCTAACTTCAATCTCAAACTAGGCAAACAAGCATTCATGACAGTAGGTTTTATAAATATTTACATATGAAATCAAGACTTAGATTGATCAAATGATTAAAAAGAATTAACATTGAGACACATTTATGTTATTTTCATCTTATCCTCAAGTTACCTCTTATCCAAGCGCCACGCGACTGGGTACGACAAACACCTTGAGGCTTCAAGATAACCATATTAGATTCCATTTTAGCACAAAAGACTTGATTTATTAAAAGAATTCAATTTTCACAATTTATCAAGTTTTTCACATGATCAAGTTAAGTAGTGCATTTGCGATAGAAGGAACGCATGTTCCCTCAAGGTTCTATCATGAGCTAAATATTTGACAAAGATAGAAAACATAGTGTAATGTTCCCTAATCTACCGTCTTAAACCAAGAAGTCTTAGAGCAAGATATTCATCAAACTAGTCTTAACACAAACATTAACTAAGCCTTAGCAATTACAAACATGATGATCAAGAGTGTATCATTTTATAGCCAACATGATTCATAAAATTACCAAATTTTATCTTAAAGAAAGCTAACTTCCTTGAAATATTTCATGTCAAAGCATTAAAAAGAGACTAAGATGAAAAGATTGCCCTGCACAACTACTCAACTTAGTCTAAATTCAAGTCTAGCAAGTAAAAATGCTAAAGACATATAAGTCAAAACTCAACAACTATGATTATCTTACATGTTGTGATGTAATACAAATGCAACAAAAGTAAGATAGAGTATATATAAAGGCAACTCCCATCACACAATGTCATAGGGATGTCACACACTAAGCTCTTCCCTCAAATAGATAAATCTAGTAGCATCTAGAGGCTTAGTGAAGATATCGGCTAGCTGGTGTTGGGTATCAATGTATTTTAAGTATATGTCCCCCTTCTCATTGTGGTCTCTCAGAAAGTGGAATCTCGCATCTATGTGTTTGATTCTGGAGTGCTGGACTGAATTATTGGCTAGACTTATGGCACTGATGTTGTCACATAAAAGTGGCACACTCTTGAAATCTAACCCAAAGTCCCTCAAGATAGCAACCATCTATGAAATCTGTGAGCAACGCTAGATTGTTTACGAGAAGACCAACACACAAGAGAAGTACTCGAAAAATGACAAGTACTAGAGGTACTCTTCCTGTTAATTCTACAACTAGCAAAATTCGCATCGAAAAAACCTCGAAGAGAAAGCGAAGAGGCAGCAGAAAATCAAAGTCCATAATCGAGAGTGCGCTTGTGGTACCTCAGAATGTGTTTCACCACTTGACGGTGAGACGTCCTCAATGAAGCTTGAAAGCACGCGCAGAATCAGACAACAAAGTGGATATCCGGTCTTGTCGATGTCAGGTACAGGAGGGAGCCAATCATGTTCCTGAATTCCTGCTGGTCCACCGCTTCGCCATCTTCATCCGGATCAAGCATAGTCGAGGTAGCCATCGGTGTCACCAAGGGCTTCGCGTCGCTCATATCGAATTTCTTTAGTAACTCCTTGGTGTACTTTGTCTGGTGGACAAATGTACCCTGCTTGCATTACTTGATTTGAAGTCCAAAGAAGAAGTTGAGCTCGCTCATTATCAACATCTGAAACTCACTGCTCATAGTTTCTACAAACTTGGCCACAAGTGCATGAGAAGAGCCATAAAAATTAATATCATCCACGTAAATCTGAACAAGTAGGAAATCATTGCCAAGCTTGAGAGTGAATAAAGTTTTATCAACCAACCTCATGACATACCCATGCTCTAATAAGAAAGACATAAGTCTATCATACCAAACCCTAGGTGCTTTCTTAAGCTCATACAAAGTTTTCTGAAGCTTGCATACTCTGTGATGATGTTAGTGTCTACGATATTTAGGGTGCTTAAAGCCTAGGGGTTGCTTGACATAGACCTCTTCCTATATGAAACCATTAAGGAAAGCACTCTTGGCATCCATTTGATACATCTTGAAACCCTAGGATGCCACAAATGTTAGGAGGATCCTAATGACTTTTAGCCTAGCTACCGGTGCAAAGGTCTCTCCAAAGTTTATCCCCTCAATTTGAGTAAAACCCTGGGCCACTTGTCTAACCTTGTTTCTCACTACATACCCATTCTCTCATAGTTTTATTTTTTAAAATCCATTTTGTACCTATGGTGTGAACATTATGGATGGCTCTACAAAGACCCAAACTTGATTTCTCTTAAAATTTTAAGCTCTTCATGCATGGTATTGACCTAATTTAAATCAGATAAATCATGTCCAATATCATGGGGCTCAAAGGAAGCAACGAATGTAGAATCAGTAAAATGAGCATAAGAAGCAGATTTGGACCTTGTTACCCTCTCATTAATGTCACCGATCATTGTCTGTGGAGGGTGTCGCCGTTGAATGTGTTGAGTGGCCTCACGCCTTGAGAGAACCTCCCCCTCAAACACAGCTAGTGCAGGCTCGAGAGCAGCTGAAGTGGAAGCAGAGGCTGCAGGACCCTCTGCTGGAGTAGAAAAAGCAGGAGCCAGCTTTGGAGCAAGTGTGGTCGAGGGAAGTAGTGGATTATCCTCTTCATCACCAAGAGCTAGAAGGTCGCCACCTACAAAGATGCTTTCGCTCATCTCCTGATCACCTGCACACTCAAAGACAGGGCTATCACAAGAGGTTGATTCATCAAAGGTCACATTACATGACTCTATAATGATGTTAGTGTCAAAATTAAAGAACCTGTAAGAATGATCATGAAAATAATACCCTAAGAAAATTCCATCGAAAGAACATGACTCAAACTTGTCAAGATTGTCACGTTTTAGGATGAAGCACCGACGCCCAAGAACTCTCAAATGCAAAACCTTCAGCTTCCTCCCAAAACGCAACTCATAAGAAGTCAAATTCAAGATCGAGTGCAAAAAAAATTGATTGGAGATGTAGCACGCCATGCTAATGGCCTCAACCCAAAACTTTCTAGGAGTCATATGCTCATCGAGCATCGTTCTAGCCATCTCCACCAAAGTGCGATTTTTCCTCTCAATCATGTCATTATGTTGAGGAACGCGTGGGGCAGAAAATTGATGCTCAATACCATACTCAAGACAGAAAGCATCAAAGAGATAGTTCTTGAACTTGGTACCATTATCGTTGTGAATTGCTTTCAATGCATCAAGGAGTTCTTTGAACACTCTCAAAGCCAAGCTCCAAAAGTGTGAAAACACTTCATCGTTGCTCACAATAAAGAAGACCCAAGAATAGCGAGAGACGTCATCAACAATGACAAGAACATACCACTTTTCGCCCGTCGAACGAACCCGGGAAGGACCAACAATGTCCATATAGAGAAGTTCTCCCGATCGTCAGTCATCACCAGATTGACTGGTGGGTGAGGAGCGGCAACCATCTTGCCATACCGACAAGAAGCACAAATAAGGTTATTCTCAAACTTGAGCTTGGGCAATCCTCGGATTAAACCTAGGGTACTCAAACGAGTAAGCAAATTAAAGCTCATGTGCTCTAGTCTCCTATGCTACATCCAAAGCTCAGAAGAAGGTTGTGCAATCTAACAATGAGTAGAACCAAGAGAATCGAAAAAATTAGCTCCAAAAACTCTCCGAACTATGTAAATTTGGCAAATCAAAGCACCAAAAGAATCAAGAACTCGAGAAGTATCGCGTTTGAAACGTACTTCCATGTCCTCATCTAGCAACTGAGATACAAAAAGCAGGTTGTATCCCAGATGCTCAACCAAAGCCGTATCTTTGAGACTAAAACTCTCATTTACCTTTATCGTTCTTCACTCTACCTTTCCAATCACCTCGAAAGTGATGTACTCGTAATGCTTTGTCACGATGAGGTTGGAGAACTATGATGAATCTCCGGTCATGTGGCATGAACAATCGGAGTCAATGAGTCACTTGTTCTCCAGGCCTCGACCTAGAAGAATAAGAGGTGGATGGCTCAGTGCTGGGGTTAGTCAAAAATCTTATGGGAATCCAATACTAGGTCATCCGCCCTGAAGTAGAAATAGTAGGTGCATGCAACTTAACACCAATACGCTAGGGGCGAGTACCACGATAAGGAAAATGTCATCTGCCTAAGCATTGGGACTTAAAGCCTCTCACATGTGGACCAAAACCATATAAGTCATGGTAAAATCCACGCTGAAAAACGCCTATAGAAAAAGACTGAAAAACGCTAGAGACTCATGGGTAAGAGCGGGGAAAAGGCTCATGTACACCAATAGATGGACAATACATGTCTCAGGTACTCTAGTCCCACTCACACCTCTCATCTTTCCTACGGCAAAAGCGAAACCCAACAAGGTGACTCTCTCTTTGGCAGTAGGTGCAGTGATAGCGTCTCTCGGGAACTCAACTGCCAGTCACTCTAGGCTCTCTCACAGATGCCCTCATCTTAGGCTGTGGAGCTCTCTTGGGTGTGCGTTTCTTCTTTGTAGGTTGAGATGTATGCTTGTTCTTTTCTGATATGGATTGTAAGGCATTGATCTTGGTTTTCTCCAACTCTAGGGTATTAGGTGTGGTGAATACAGTCTTGTTAGAACTGGTGTAAGTAACTCTCTCAAAGCCTAAATCCAAAGCTAACCCAACCTTATTAGCACACATCTTGGTCTTGACCAAGATCAAATCCATTTTGCCCTCACCTTCTGAGCACTTCTCCATAAGAGAAAGAAGGTATTCATTATTAGCCATGAGCTTTCCAATTTACTCTCTAACCCAATTAAGCTTGTTCTTAAGGATCATATAGGTGGGACACTTAGGCTACACATCTGTAAAACTCTCAGCACTTTCCAATCTAGACTCTAGCTCCTTTATACGCTTGCTTTTCACTTTAGTGACCTTTGAAAGAAAAGGGTAATTCTTGCAAGCGCCTAAAATAGTGGGTCTAGACTCCTCCTCAAAGAGCTTCTTCTCGGAAGTCTCAAGTCGACTGATGACTTGAGCATATACAGTTTGAAGCTCGGCAAGCTCACTCATGAAAACCAAGCAACTTTCACAATCCTCATCCTCAACCTTGGCCCTAGACCTAAGCAACTCAAACTCAGAAGAAACAGTCTCATACTTAGACCTAAGCTCCTTCAACTCACACATAACTTTCTTAAGTAACACATCCTGGCTAATGAGAGCATCATTTAACGTATCAACTTGATAGAAAGCTGATCATAGGAAGGTAGTACCTCAAAGGGATCAAGCTCGGAATTACTGTCGTTGTTGTCGTCCGCCATGAAGCAGAGGCCAGTGAAGTCTTTGGCATTTTTCTTGTTCTTCACTTGCGGTTCCTCCTCCTCTAAGCTCTTCTTCTCACTTGATGAGGTGTCAATGTCGCTAAGAGCTGCCACGAACATCCTAGAAGTCGTCTTTACGCCTTCTTGTCCATCTTATTGCCATTCTTTTTTAAGAAAGGCTTCTTATTCTTCTTCTTATGCTTGTGGTAGTCGTGGTCGCTGTCCTCCCTCTTCTTGAACTTGGGACAGTCCGCCTCGAAGTGAGTGGTATCACCACACTCAAAACAAGCACGAGAACCCCCTCTCCTCCAGTCTCTCCTGTTGCTGTAGAAGTGGGTGAACTTCTTCACAATGAGAGTAGGATTCTCATCCTCCAATGTATCTACCTGCTCCTCTATGATAGAAACCAAGGAAGAAAAAAAGCAAAACCACTCGGTGAGATGTTAGTACAAGAAAAGCTAGCTCCAGCCTGATTTCCACCATTTGGTCCGAAAACCAACGCCATGTTTTGAGACACGAGATTTCCGAGGCTAATTCGAGCCGACTTGGTTATCTCGATAGACTTGATCTTGCTGAAGAGTTCATCATAAGTTAACATGTCATAATTTGGTGACTCTTCAATGCTCGAGATCTTCACTTCCTATATGCTACGCTCAAGAGCATATAGAAGCTTGATCATCCTCTCAATGACAAAGTAGAGCAAAACACTAGTGGATCTAAGGTTGCTCATAATTCCATCAAAACAAGCAAACATAGCATCCAAAGATTTACCGGACCCTTGCACAAATATTTGATACTATTGGTTGTAAAGTGCTTTGGTGTCTGATCTTAATCTGATTAGTACCCTCATGAAAGACACCAAGAGTCGACTAGATCTCACGAGCAGTACAGAGGTGCTGAACTCTGTCAAACTCATTACGACTCAAGCTAGTGAATAATATATTGCGAGCCTTGTTGTTAGCCTCATATTATTCAATCTGGGCGGAGAAGAACAAGCAACAGGAATCACATAGTTGGAGTCCATAATCTCTTATATTGCACTTCCTTGGCTTAGGAGATAAACCTTCATATGCACCTTTTGGTTAAAAAAATCTCGACCATCGAAAAACGGAATTTTCCCACTTCTCTCCATTGTTGCATGCGGATCACAAAGTCGATTAAGGTCAACAAGTAATCAAATCGGCTCTGATACCAATTGTAGGACCGAGATTGATGACTAGAGGGGGTGAATAGCTTCCTCAACAAATTTTTTGCAAAATCGATGGCCTTCTCCTATCTGTATCACCCAATGCACTTCAAAACTCAAGTGGAAAAAAATAGAGAAATGTTTTAACAAGAAAAAATTGAGGTAACACGAATCTACGGATGATATATAAATAATAGTTTTCATTTAAGATCAATCCATACGTCTTAGCACTCGAAAGATCACAACTTGCAAAGAAACAAGAAAATATGAACACCGAGCAACGAAACTCTTCAAATGATTGTATAAAGGCAAGAAAAAAACCTTATCACATAAGCGTATGTATGCGAATTTTATACCTCTAGCAACAAGAAGAATGACCTCACAAGGTGCTAAAATTTCAGCCAAGAAACAAAACAAAAATCAAATCCAGAAACAAAAAACTTACAAACTTGCAAGGGAACCAACAAAGGAAAACTAGAAGGAAGTGAGCACAATAATATAAAGAAAAATAAACTTCATTGCAACAGAGGTCAGCCCTATTTTAGACAGATTATAAAGATTTTTTCTCATAAAACTCTCACCTAATACATAGGCTAAACACTCATTTTCCTCTGCTCTAAAACCCTAGCACAAGGCTCTCATATGGATGGCACAAGGAGCTCAAGTGGCTGACTCAAGTCCCCCCATAGCCCTACCTCTCTATTTATAGGGCTAGGAAACTGAATCACTAAGTTTCCTAGTTTTTTCTCAAAATACATATTTATTGTAGTACACTCCTATCTACCACCGAGGGTATTTTGATCAATTTTCTATTCCGTTCATCGGGCAATCGCGACTCCTTCACGACTTAACTTCGCCTCGACGCAAGCTTCGCGATGGTGCCATGTACTCCTCCAGTCCTCCCACGGTTTTAAGGCCAAACCGTAAAACCCTAACACGCTTCTCAAAGCGTGACTAGTCGCCACTTTCTTTCACCTAAAATGAGTGCTCCGATTATGACGCGTGTCCTCCGTCTTGCGATCTTGACTGCCGGTAAGTCTCTCTCACTCTCGATCCCTCGGACCACCTTGTCATTTGCATCGGTATCCCCTTCACTTGACTTTATCAACATACTGTCTTTATCTTCCGTTTCATGCTTTGTTTGACCTTCACATGTATAGCTAGTATCACTCTTGACTTCGTTCAGCCTCCTTGATCGTCCGACACTAAGCCTCCCGTTTGGCCCCGATCATCCCGCCGTCGACCGCTAAATTGTATCCATCACCTGCATACCATGAGATAAGCAAACATGTTTCTCCAACTCCAAAGCAAGTTAGTTTAAAACTAAAATCACAAATCCTTAGTTCAAAATACATTATGCTGAAAACGTGAACACCGGATACCGGATGATCCGGCGTGTTTTGCCTCTGAACACCAAACCATCCGATAAGTGTAGCACTATCTATCTTAGAAAATTTTTGCTCTCTATAAGAAAAGGTCCAGTGAAAGCTTTCGGTGATCCTATACCTATCACCGGATAATCCAGCGTGTACAAATCCACCGAACCACCTTTCACCAACCTCTCTGCATCAAAAGGTTCGACGATATCCTCCGTTACTCACACTGAAACGATAGACTATCCGGTGTTTGCACCTATTTTTTCTTCAGCACTAAAAATGATCTGGTGCTGACTTCACCGTACCATCAAATTATCTGGTGTGGTTAAAACCCACATGCCGGATATTTCGGTGAGATATTTTTTTTGAACTTTGAAACAATCAACTTCAATTCAAACTTTAGTTAGCTATAAATAAAAATACACATAAATAAGCTGATGATAATTAAAATTATCTCAAATCCAACGTTGTTTTAGTAGTATGCTAGCTATCTCATTGTGAGATATCTCACTCACCAATGGTCTAACGCCGCTGGCATGCCTCGATCTCGCTTCAGCGATCAGGTCGCACGATCGGGGTTCAGGATTGGAGCCATATTTTGTTACATTATGACCACTTTTTAAACTGGACGGCAGGATCAGGTCACACGGTACCCTGTACTCAGCTGCCAACGAGGTGCACACGATCCAGAAGCGCTGGTTGGGCCAAACCGACACGGTGAGCCGAACACCCAAAATCTGAGTGAAATCGGCCTCGTTTCGGCTGCCACGGCCCGTCAGGCGGAACACGGGCCGAATGCCGAATCGTTGCGGAATCTGGTCACGCTCGCGCCACCATCCCATGACCGGACGATCCCACGTGGGACAAGCGGAGCCAACCACGCCCGCGAACCAAACCCTCGCGCCGTGCGCCCTGCCCGGGCGGTCCGCACGCCGGTTTGTTTGCCCAGTGGGCAGTGGCCGGGCGCCCGGCCTCCTGATTCTGCACGCGGCACGCGATTTTTTTATTTTTTATATTTCGAAAATAAAAAATTGAAAAATGAGACATCTATTTTGATTTTTTTTTAAAAAATAGACTACTATCACCCGTTGGAAAATCGATATACCTCATTCTAATTTGATGGTAGGAATGGAGCCCTTCCAATAGATGACAGGTTAAAAAATCAAAAACCATTACATTCTATTTCTCTTAAAATTAAAAACAATATCGAAATAGTCATTTAAAAATCTAAAAAAAATATGTTTTTTAAAGGATACTATGATTTAGCTTTAAAAAATTTCAGACAAAAATATGACCGGTATGATGAGAAACAAAAATACAGATTATGTACAATAAAATTTATTTTTTTGTTTTTATTGTAAAAGTAATTGTTTGAGTTTATTTTTTATAAATATATATTATAGCATCATCTATAATATACTTTTCTTTTTAGATTTTTAATGACTATTTCGATAGTGTTTTCAATTTTAAAGTAATAGAATGTAGTGTTTTATTTTTTATTTTTTAACTTGTCGCTTGTTAAAAGAGTGACATTTTTATTTTTTTTAAATCTATCACATGCTAGAAAAACAACACCTTATTATCGCACAGTTGAAAACCAGCGAGTTTGGTGCCACAACAATAGTCAGTGTTGGGACGTATGAATGGGCGACTGATCAACACGTCCTTAGCTACCTTCGGAGGAAGCTCGATGCCGCATGATCCCGTGCTAAACTGCTATGGCAGGATCAGGCGCCAGACTTTGTTTATGCCTTGCCTTCTAACGATCTAGCTGGACTCAACGGTTAATGAGATTTACTTTCCATCTAAAAACACTTTTGTTAGATCTGTGTTGATATCTAAAAAACACTTTTGATAGGAAGACAATGTTTGTGGGGTTGAAGGATGATTTCCGTTTTTGCTAAATTTTGAGCTTTCTGCTCAAGCTTTATTAGTGTCACTGAATGAGATTTAACATGGCCTTGTAACTTTTCATAGCCTCCATGCTACTTAAATTTTCTCAGATTTGAACTTTTCATCTTAAACATGTGCTTATTATCTCCTCTGTTTCGCTCGTGCGTCCATGAAACTGAAAAGAAAAATCAGGTAAACCTTAAAAGTTCCCCTTACAACATCATGAAACTAGAAACGTAACTGCCGCAATCAGGTAGGATACCGGGTTGAATCGGTCTACACTGAAGCGGTTGAGAGCTAGCCTTGAACACTCGGGAATCATGATCCATGATGAGGCCGCCTGCACCCGTGGTAGCAAAAGCCTGCCCATGCCTTCGTCGACTTACTGTCCTCACCGCAACAGTCGCCCGGTACGTACTACCATCTTAGCGCCGATGGCTCGAGCAGCTTCCGCCAGCTCTGCCATTTCCGCGGCCATAATGGTGCCGCACCGGCTTTCCCCTTTGCGGCAGTGAAGGGGATGATTCAAGGCTAGCCATGGTCCCTGACTCCCCTACCGGATTTGTCGTCATGTTGATCGACCGACTGTTCCATCGGCGGCCGCTGGGCAGAGCCCGGCCGGGTTCTTCTCAGATCTTGGAACGGGGACACCGACACTATGCCGGTGGTGACAACCATACTTGTTAGAAACCTGCAGTGGTGGATGCGAAGGAATCAGATAGAAGTTGTTCTTCCTTCTCTCTCTACTTCTTCCTCTTTCTCGTCCTCTCTATTTTCTTCTCTCTCATTTATGACAAAAAGATTATTGGAGGCTTCGATGGGTTACGAAGCAGTAAGGGTTGGAGCCCCCGGGAACCTGAACCAATCGTGCCGTGCATTGTAAACGTTCATTTATTTTTGCTTAGGTCCGGGCAGGGGTTTACATGAACTCGTCCTATCGTCACTATAGGTTGATAGTGCTTCTACAGTTCTGCCAGCTAAATGCCGGTTTCTAGGCTTATTTGTGACAACTTATTGTTAGTTTCTACTTATCAGAAACTATAACCTAAAACAAATATACTGATTTATTGCTGGTATTTGAAAAACTAATTTTTGATGAAATAAACTAAAACTAATAAACTAGTTGAGAGTGTTTTTTTAAAAAAACTAATGTGTTTGAGAACTTAAAAATTTCTCATAAAAGGCATGAGCAGCTTTCAGCAAAAACCACCTTTCAGCAAAAGCTTATAAGTTTCAGCTGTTTCTCGTAAAAACCATAAGTAGCTTTCAGCAAAAAATCATTTTCAGCTAAAACTCATAAGTTTCAACTGTACCAAACATAACTTTGTCAGGGATACGATTGAAGCTTGTTTGTTGCAGTACGTTTTCAGACCAATAGTGATCTGTGAAATACTTGAGCCCTCTGTTCGTCTGTTTGCGAACTTGACCGGAGCCTGGTGGAACAATTACCTAAGAGACAACAGACAGTTCGTCAAACACCTCAGGTTATATGGTACTTAGCAAGCAAACAAACACATCGCACAAATACAAATTGTAGTTTATGCAACGTCCGTCCTGCACTCCTGCTCTACGAACAAGCAGACAGCCAGAGAGCAGACAAGCTACACGGAGCGGCCGGGTCAGCTTTTGGCTTTACAACAGCAAAGTGAGGAGCCGAGGGCTAAAGCTAACCAAGAGGATAGAATACAGCAGCATATCACAGCTTCACACACACATAGAGATCAGGCACACGCACACGGCACACACTACGGGCAGTGGAGGTTATTGATACAGTTACTTATTGATCTTGTAAAAGCTAAGCCTTGGCAGTAAAGTTTCGATCCCAGGAGGCCTGTCAGCGTCAAGCGAGGAGCCAGAAGTTCTTCTGCCACCGGGTGCTGATGAGGTAGCCGCCGACGCCCTTGCTCTGCCGCCGCACCGCCAGCGTCAGGCAGTCCGCCCGGTTGACGCACTCCTCCACCAACTCCTCGCCGCTGCTCCGCATGAAGCTGCAGTCGCAAAGATACGCAGAAACAAGCGTTTGCTTGTGTCAAGGAGTAGCAAATTAACAATCCAGCATAGTACATTAGTGCTAACTGCATAAACATGACAGTTTGATTACATGCATGGTGAAAAGGTAACTTTCCCGTTGTAACTTCTCTGACGCTGTAAGCTTTTTCGTGAGGTATAAAACTTTCAGATGTTACTTTCACAAGAGTGCAACAGCAAAAGGGGGGCAGCGATGGCAGGGGCTCACAGTACCCCTATGGTTCTTGCTGGTTGCTGCATTTGGGAGATCGAATTTAAACTGGAAGGACAAGGAAATGCATCTCCGGATTATGGATGGCACATGGCTCTTGCTGTCTGCTAGTTTTTGACCCAAGGCAGACTGGCAGAGCCCCCATTCCTGCTCTGCTCAGCTCTCTGGTAAAGTTTCTGTTCTTCCTATAATTGTCTGCTTTTCAAAACAGTTTTTGCTACAAAGAATACTTTACCTGCTCAATATATTCATTTGGGAATTTTAGGCATGGACAACTCTGAGCGTTCGTTCCTGAAATCTGAAGAACAATGGACAAGGAAAACAGTGTGATAGGTTGTGCCAGCTGTGTTAGATTCTATTCTCGCTTTCACCTTTGCACAGAGCTTATCCGTGACAAGGGATACGGATGTGAACGTGGTGCATGCACAGGACATGCATGCTGTGTGCTTACCAGCAGAAAGGCGACGGCTTGCGTTGGCTGAGCACCAGCACGGACGCCTCCAGCTTCTTCACCTGGCTGAGGACGGTGGACAGCTTGGGCCCCTGGATCACAAGCGCTTCCACCTCCACCTAGCATTCACCGAAGCAAACCAATTTCGCATGACATCGCACGAGATGCTGTGATGCATGCATGAGCGCTCCTCCCTTTTCACAGGCTAAAAGACGAGGGATAACACATGCATCCACTGCTAAGCACAGTGATTCAAGTGCACTGAAATGCTAGTTTTCTAGCCAACTGACAAGCAAAAGAAAGGTGTTCGACAGTGACTCAAGGGCATTCTAAATTGTTATGGAGATCAGACTATTATTCTGAGCATCTAGGAGGGAACCCACAATTCCTCCTTTTTTAACCTCGCTTTTATCAAGGTTGAGGCCTTTTTAGCTTTAGGCCTGCCATGATCCAAAATAAAAGGTTGGCTATGATCCCCTATCTCTTTTCATGAATGTTCCGATCTGATCTATCCACCTACTTGCATAACTCTTGCCTTCAGGCAGTCAGTGGCCCAAGACCCAAAAGCACTTGATCTAAGGGAAGCCACACAGAACAAACCATAACTCTCTAATAAGTAGAAAATTTCACTGCATGAACTACCTAAAGAGGCATCGTCTGACTAAGTAAAACTAGCACTCTTTTCCTTGGTGATCACTCTGTGACTTGTGATCTTGAAAGTTGTAACTTACTACTGTTGCCTGTTGGTGAGAATTAAGGTCATAATGCACACTGTAAAACACCTCGCGGTATGCTTGAACTGATCCTAAAACGAACTCCAAGACACATATCTGCTACCTAATTAACTGAAGGTCCTAAAGGAGAATGTGAAACACCTAAACTCTGTACGATTGAAGGTTCTAAAACCAAATGTCATGAACCTACCTTATCTGCTTACTGTACAAAACTGTAACTACAGGTTGTAGAAACAAGCTGCAAATCACCGCAACTTGTGCACGCATGAACAACTGAAAACACACGCACCTCAGGCTTGCAGGCCTTGCAGAGCGAGCCGAGCGAGTTGGCGAGCGCGGAGGCGTCCTCTCCTCCGCGGCTTCCGCTCGGCGGCAGGACGTGGAGCAGGGTGAGGAAGTCGCCCTTGTTGGCGACGTGGGTGAGCGCCCACATCATGGCGTGCTTGGTACCGGAGCTCTGGTCCACAACCACCATCACACGCTTCCGCCCGGCCGCGACCTCCTCCGTCCTGCAGAACCCGCCGCCGCGGCGGTGGCCACGTGTCCTCGCCTTCTTCTTGGACCACCGGCGCGACCCCCGCCTGCCGCCGCCGCCGCCGCAGTCCTCCCACTCCTGGAGCTGGTGCGTCGCGCTGCCACCGTCGCTCGAGCTCAGCTGCCGTAGGAAGTGCTCGCTGCTGCCCCCGCTAGTCCCCATCGATCTCCCCGCTGCTTGTGCAATGCAGTACGCGGCTCGGTGCGTGTGCGCGCTGTGGTGGTGTCGGGTGTTGGGCTTTGGTGCGCGTGTGTGCGTGATGTAACGTTCTTTCTTGTTTTAAAGTGGAGGCAGGCACATGCAAGAGTTAATATACGTCCTGTCTAAGTCAGATGTTTTGCTGGCGTAAGTACGGTCAACATTTTAAACTTGGATCATGCCCATAAAAAATTGCACGTGAAAATCATACGATTAGATTGGTAGAAGATAAAATTGTCTATCATATTTTTTCACACTTTCTACACAACATGCGCCTGAAATTTTGGAGTCTTACAGTCGACGGCAATTTGATTCCATCGGTGAGGTTAGGGAGGAGGGGTTCGGGGTTTTGGGGGTTTCGGATGTCACCAGGCCTAGAGGGAGGTCTATGGGAGGAAAGATGGCCCGACTGCGATGGCGAGCACAGGAGTAGGGGTGTTGCCAGCTGTGAGAGGCAGAGTGCCGTTGATTGGGTTGGTGCCTTTGGAGTGAAAAATTAGACTAGTTAGCGCGACGGAGGGTGATGATTGTAGATTCCACAGTGTTAGATGCCACTAGAGACGGGCGGAGAAGAGTGGCGCAGTGGAGATTCGTTGGCTTTGTCGAAGAACAAGAGAGAGATAGCAACGACTAAAATACGCAGAGGAAGAAGAAAGGTCCAACGGCTCACAACCGTTGATTGTCGACTGAAGGGAGACGTAAAAACAGAGACATATTGTATAATATTGCCCTAATTTTAGCATCTATTATCTTAATATCGAGGAGAAAAAGAAACGTTACGTTTATTCTAAAGATCACAAAATTATCATATTAATAAAAAAATAAAAAGATCTAAACTACTCATCGTTGTGAACGTCTAACGGCCTATATTTAACCATAGATTCCATATAAACGATTAAAAGATATCTGTTCGATTTGGATAAAAATTAGAAAGAAAAGCATACACCACGTTCGTGCTTTTGTATTCTGTTCGGACACAATAAATATCTCCAACTTTTTTGTGTCCTGTTTGGACACGTTTATTGGCACAAGCAATATATATGTCCAACTCTACTACTCATAAAACACCTGCGTACATTATCTGCCAAAAAAAAAGATTGTCTGCGTACTTCAGTTCGGTTTTAGCCAAAACATTGTCTTTGGTGTTTGTCCTCTCTTTCAGCATCTCTACTGCTGCCGCAACAGTTGGTGAGTTTTCCCAGCTGTTGCATGTTTTCTCAGCTCCTTTCATCGCCATATCCTGTTCGGACACTCCAACTCTACAACTCATGAACTTCAGCCGTATTTTAGATTTATTTTTGCTAAAAATTTGCTGCAGTTGAACGACATCTATCCGCTTCAGTTTGGTTTATGCGGAAACATTGTCTGCCGGTGTTTGTACTCTCTTTCAGCATCTCCACTACGGCCGCAATATCTGGTGAGATATCTCTGCTCTAGCATGTTTCCTCTGCTCCTTTCATCGCCATAACAACTAAGTAAATAGGATGGAAATTCCAATTTAGATTAGCATACAAATTAGATATCTGACACAATTTTCCAATGAAATATAAAGGATGTCATATCTTTAATGTTGTAAGTCAAATAAAGAGACATCAACTACAATTCTAATAGAATTCAGATTTGATTGGAGTCAAAGTACCTTGCAGCAGAGGATGTGAATACAATAGTCAATTTTTTATTCCACTCAACCTGAAAACAACTTTCCCCTGCAGGTGCAAGCTGAACCCAAGGTCATAGTTTTCAGTAAATGTTACTAGAACATAACTGATCCAATATGACATAGAAAACTACATGGAAAAAAATGAATAAAACAGATATAAAATACTATAGATTGTGCAATCTGAAGCTATCGAACTGGGCCAAATCAAATTAGGGTACATGGTAACTCAACTCAACAACAGGCAGGAGTATGTGTCAAGCAACAAAGGTAATAAAAGAAGAGCCAAATTACCTAATTGTTCCAGGCTAACACAATGACCAAGTTGAGAAGTCTCCTTTTTTGAAATGTGGTTTTGTGACCCAAATTCCTAGGAATTTGTAAAAAATTGAACTAATTTCTAAAAATTCCTAGACCAATCCCTCTCTTCCAAACAGGCCCCTACTTCCCAGTGGCAAATCACTGTATAACTAAGTAAGCAATCAAACAGAAATTAGGCATGGAGGGAAAGAAGAGCTCAAGAAACCTTAACCTATCCCCCTCTCTTCCTTTCCAACTCCTCGCTCGACTCCGCTGGTGCTGCTATGTTTGATGATGTTTTGCACCCACCATCAGCCCCACCCACCGCACAAGCATAGTGGTTTTTTTTCTTCTGAGGGGGTTTGCAAGAAGAAATGGATGAGATTTCTTACTTTATATGAGTTATTGCATGCATCAATGAACTGAAACGATCTGATTCATAAACTAAAACAATAATAAGTGACAATAAATCTAAACATTACAAAAAAGAAAATGTAAAATAGAAAATGGAAAGTTCCTAGTCTGCTATAACCAAGTTTTTAGAAAGCTGATTGAATCAAGAAATCGATATGGAGATTCAAATGAGCATTTTTCAGACCAATATGCATACATACTATGATGTTTGAATCAAGAAATCGACCAGCCATAATTTTGTAATGATTAATTCATCATTTGAAAATTGAAGAATCTGGATAGCAAGTTATATTTTACCTAATACCATATTTTCATTGGAGTTTTCTTCCATGCTCCGTATCATGTATTTGACAAGAATGAATTAGACAAGTAATTCACAATGCAGACCAATGATTGAAATAATAGAAACAAATTTGAATACCAAGTTAATATTCAAATAATCTTCTTTGATATAGATCATATACATGTTACTAACAATTAGTGCCATAAATAGCTGGTTGCTTCTTCTAACTGGAAATTTGCCTATGCCCCATTAAGACACTTAAGAAAACATAAGAATAGCATTTATGCAATTGGTAATTTGGATAGGACACATTCTATGAATTCAAAGGAAATAAGGGCTCATGGCTGTAGAAATTGTGGAAGCTTTTTGAAAGTTTTTGTGACGGCCTAAAGTCATCAATTAGGTCATTAAGAATTAATGAACATCATTAGCATCATGTTTATTGTTTGAGCAAGTTTTGACATGAAATTCAAATTAAACATAAATTGTTAAAATCAATATTAATTGGTGCATTGTGAAGCATCTCACAAAGTTGCTATGAAACATAGGACTGGAAATAATTTTAGAAATTAGTCCATGCCATGTGAAGAATATAAATGAATTTCCCAAATTTTTGGGAATTACTTTGAAGGGATAAAAATTACCACAAGTTAGAAAAGCTTGCATCTTTGGAGAATTTTAATTGGAAATTGGCTCAAGCTATTGGGGTCAAACAAGTTAAAATGGATTGCACGTGAATTGCAGTTTCACACAAAAATTGTCCTATGAATTTTGGACCCCGGGAAAATCTCCAAATGGTTGAGAGAGGTGGAGTTTCACATGACAGATACTGTTCATCACACATACCCTTTCTGCCCGCCACTTTCTTTGACTGTGGAGGCCGACCGCCGATGCCATGTTGTCGGAGAAGCCGGCCATGGCTCTGAGCCTTCGAGTGGAAGCATCGTCGCCCTTATCACCTCCCCCTCGCTCTCTCTCTCTGCTCACCCTCTCTCTTTTCTCTCCCCCGGCCACAAGAATAGAGCAGCGCATAGCTCAGCGCCTGGTCGTTGCTGCTAAATCCGCCGTAGTCTGACCCGTTCTGCCCCCAAGACGAACCATGAGAAGAGTGTGGGGGAGATCCTCCGGTCCTCCCTGAGCCTTTCCCGCGCGAGCCCCGTCCTTTCCCCGACTGGATTCAGGCGCGAGGGCGTTCTTCTTTGGCACCAGCCCGCTCGTCTTGCCACCTCGCCGACAAACCACCTCCGAGATCCCTCCTCCCCAATTGGCATTGTGGTGAGATTCTCTGTCCCCCGTAGAAGCTTGTGTGCACACCCGCTCATGTTTGGCACGTCGCCGGCCCGGCTGCCCGCCACGGCCGCTCGATGCTCGTCGCCGGCCCTGTTCCGATTCGGCACGCCGGTCGATATCCCGCTAGACGAGTTCCTCGTGGCACAGCGTTGCTGTGGATTCCCTCGGTCGGGCCATTGGGGTCGCTGCTCGCCGCTAGGGAGCCGGCCGGCCAGCCTTGGCGCTGTGTAGCAATGCGGCGTGGCCTCTAGTCATTTTGACTAGAGTCAAGCTGGCCTGGCCCCACCGGTCAAGAGAGAGGCTAGGGTTTTCCCCGGTGCAAAAGTGTTTTGGCTCATTTATTATTCAGTTAAATCAGAAATTATGAAATAGGCTTGCTGTTGTTGTAAAATTGGCTGAAACACTAAAAAATGCATATAAAAATCGAATATTGTTCTAGAAATAGTGAAACCAATTTTGTTAATCTTGTTAGTTTATGCCCTGTTAAGTAAAAAATATTCACACTCATGTTAAACATAGTAAATTTTCTAATTAGGTTTAAGCTTTGTGTTAAGCTTAAATAATCCAGAAAATGATGAGATGCTTAACAATAATCCAAGTATAAGAAGTTTTGATGCTTTAAAACTCATATCCTGATACATTGCATCTCCTCGGTTGTCATACACTGTGAAGCATCTTTCTCTGTATAGAATTCATGCTCATCATTGCATGCGTTCTTTTAGTGAACGAAGAACTGGAAAGTGATGCGAGAATGATCGACGGTGACACCGAGGCACACCACTTCTACGAATTCTGTGTAAGTAGCGTTAGACAGATCTCGAAGCAGCAAGACAAGCATCTAAGCATATTGTACCCTTTGTTCAAATTGAATGGAATCTAAATTGATAAATTATACTTTATGTATGTTTACATGTGTTGAGTCCAGTGTCGGGCTTATATGGGTAGAACCTATGTTGATGCATTGTCTCTACCTCGACTTATTGATGAATCCTTATCCTTGTAGCCTTGATGATATAGTTGGTGTCTACCTTCAAGGATTATTCGAAATGCTTAGCAATGCTTAGGTCCTGGTTAGAAGCCGAGCGATGGTGCTGCCGCTGTTCGCGAGCCTAGGCCTTAATCACTATTCACAAATACAAAGATGAGGTTGAGATGATGGTTGAGATGTGAGATTGAGGTGAGATGTGGGCGGTGTTAGAAGTATCTTCTGCCTAGGAGGAGTCCTCTGGGTAGTTCGGGAGAGGAGCCTGGATGTCATAGACCGCTTTGCATCGTTTAAGGCCGTTCGCCGGTGCAATTGGCTCTAGCACTTTCCATACTCACAACATGCTAATCTAATGGTAAGGTAAGCTGATTATCATATGCCGTGCCGACACTTGCCTTGCAGCTCTATGACGTGTAAGAGAAAAAGAAAATGAGAAGCAAGGTGTCGAGGGACCGAAGCATGGCTGGGACTTGCTCACAGTAACCCCGGTACCATAGGAGCATTGCAAGTGGTGGTTCCTGGTATGAGAAAGGTTGACACGAGTACCCCCTTGTGTGTACTTTTTCAAGTAGCAAGGCCGAATGGTCCTCGAGTCGTGTGGGTAAAGTTGTACCCCCTGCAGGGTGTAAAAATATTTTGAAATGTTGCACTCTCGGTCATGAGTATGCTTTTGTTCATTTGCATCAGTGTAGAGTTTGTGAATGTGGGATAAGGATATGGTATGATGGAAAAGGTTGGTGGATATTGTTGATGAGATACTATGGTTCCTATACATACATGCTCAAGTTGTGGATTGCAAGGTACACTAGTATGTCGGTTAAGTATAGATGCTCACACGTAGGTGTCCAGGTTGCTTACCACATATGTTTTACTTAACACTGTGGCCTTATTCTTGCTAATAGCTCAATGCATGATTCTTGTAGTCGGGCTATTTATATGTGCCATATATGGATTAAGTCTTGCGAGTACCTTCATACTCACGCTGTTCTTTCAGGTTCTACTGGTGAGGGTGATGTGGTGTTTGGCTACTTCGTGCCCGCTGATGCAGATGGTGGACAAGAGTAGTGCATCCTACTCTGGTGAGGTATAGCTTTTGGGGTGAAGTCTAAGGGCATATGGCTCCACTCTCCTTTTGTTGTTGTTAAGGTTTTAATCTTCCGCTGCGTACTTTCTCTTTTGTCGCAAACTGTTGTAAATGATCATGCTTAAGAACTTGTAATATGACTTTTATTACTCACTCTTTCTTAACTATGTTGTGATGTACATGTTGGAAAGACATGTGTTCCAATCTTGAGTATAAAACACGTACCAGGACTACCGGGATGGTTCTCTAGTTAATCATTGAGGTTGTGATTATAAATAATGATCCTCCTAATGATTAATTAGAATACTATTTGGACGGTTTCTCACAGCGTGGTATCAGAGCTTAGTTTAAGGAAGTAGCCTAAGACACTTAAGACGTGGGTTAGTAAAGTGTGTCAACTCCACTAACCCAACCCACTAAAGTTTCTTTTATGCCTCCTCTTCCCAATACCTATGAACTTGCTATACTATGCCCCTAAGTATAATACATTGTTGGTTGGTGTACTTATGTTGGTTGTTTCCGCATTATGTTGTTCCATAGTATGATGTCTTTGTGATTTATATTGCATCGACGTAATCGACAAAAAAGGTAAGAAGGCAAGGAACGCATCCCCTCTTCGTCTTATCGTTGCAACTGGATGAGAACCCACCATAGTCTCAGAGATCTTCCTGAGGGTTCTAATGAGAACAACCCTCTGCCGCCTCCACCGCCGAACATGGTGGATGTGCTCATGCAAATTGAGCAGAACCGTCATGCTCACAAGGCACTCCTTGAAGCTCTCGTGTGTAAGATGACCCCTCAAGGAGGAGGTAGAGCCGAACGCTAAGATGACTTCGCCGATTTCTTAGGAACTCAACCGCTCACCTTCACGCGGGCTGAGGATCCTCTCGATACTGACCACTGGCTTCGTACTATCAAGTAGAAACTCGCTCTCCTCAGATGTGAAGACCATGAGAAGGCGCTTGTCACCGCCCATCAACTTCAGAGTCCTGCGGGCGCGTGATGGACCAACTACTTGGCCATGCACTCCACCAACCACCGGGTGTCTTGGGCGGAGTTCCGCTAGGCATTCTGTGATTATCATATCCCCAAGGGGATAATGGAGATCAAAAGGCAAGAGTTTTTGGACCTCAAGTAAGGAGGCAGAACTGTCATGAAGTATATGCAGGTGTTCAACCACCTTGCCCAATAAGTGCCGGATGAGGTCAACACCGACGAGTGGAAGTAATACCACTTTATGAATGGCCTCACTTTGAAGATGCAAGACCGGCTATCTGCACATAAGTTCGCCGACTCTAACAAGTTGATGAGCACCTCTCTCACGGTGGATTTCAAGTTGAAGAACCACCAGGAGGAGAAGAAGCGCAAGAGGGTCCCGTCGCCTTCCATGGACGGGGGTTCTCAACGCACCTACACGGAGAGTCAGCCTCCATCATCTCACACGTTGGCCTCGAGTGCTCCAGGACCGATGTGGATAGTGCGGCTCCCATCTTCCTTCGCTCCATAAGGGCAGCCTCCAAGACCTACCGCATCTCAGGGTAGTGTGACAGGTGGTCCCTGTGGCCCGTGCTACAACTGTGGACGTGTCATCCACTATGCTCGAGATTGCCCCTACCCGAAGCCGAGAGCCATGGCGATCGCTCCAAGGCCACCACCCGCTCAACCTACTTCGCAAGCCTCCCAGGCAACGCAAGTCCCCAAGCGTGGCCGAGTGCGCCACATCACCAACGAAGGGGTTCAGGAGGACGACAGCGTGCTCGTCGGTACACTACTTATGAATTCTCATCCCGTAGTTGTTCATTTTGATTCTGGTGCATCCCATTAATGCATCAAGGAGGGTCATGCTTTGAGACACAATATAGTTATCGAGAACCTGCCTTCTGCCTACCATATTGATGCACCCGAGACTAAGTTAATAACCAATCAAGTTGTTCCTAAGGCCAAGATTCTCATTGAGGGAATTTAGTTTTCTGCAAATTTGATCTTGCTGGATACTAGAGGAATGGACGTAATTTTAGGAATGAATTGGTTAGCCTAATATAGTGCTCGACTTGATTGTTCCAAGAGAGTCGTTTCTCTCAAAAGCCCAAGGGGTGAACGTGTTTCTCTTCACCTTGGAGAGGGAGGTCTCCACCTATATGCTCTGAAGGTTGTCACAGCCACAGATCTCCTGAATATTACTATGGTTTGTGAATTTCCTAATGTTTTCCCAGAAGAACTGCCAGGAATGCCACCCGACAGAGCAGTAGAATTCTATATTGATCTTGTGCCTGGAATGGCCCCCAATTTCGAAGAAGTTGTATAAGATGCCGTCGAACGAGTTAGTGGAACTGAAGAAGCAAATTCAAAGTTGCTTGCAAAGGGCTTCATTCGTTCGAGCTCCTCACCCTGAGGATGCCCAACGCTCTTTGTCAAGAAGAAGGATGGCACCCTACGGATGTGTGTTGATTACTATCCTCTAAATGAGGTCAATATCAAGAATAAATATCTACTTCCTAGGATCGATATTCTATTCAATTAGTTGACCAGTGCCTGAGTTTTCTCGGAGATTGACTTGAGGTTGGGCTAGCATCAAATAAAGGTCTGACCAGAGGATATTCTGAAGACAGCTTTCTCCACCCGCTATGGGATTTATGAGTTTACTGTCATGTTTTTTGGCCTGACCAATGCACCAACATTCTTCATGTATTTGATGAACACTGTATTCATGGAAGAACTTGAAAAGTTTCTTGTGGTTTTCATCGACGACATTCTTATATACTTGAAGACCGAAGAGGAACATTCTGAGCACCTCCGTGTTGTTGTTGGCCGACTTCAAGATCATCAACTATATGCCAAGTTCAGCAAGTGTGAGTTCTAGCTCAAAGAGGTTGCTTTTCTGGGGTTGACACGAGCAAGGTGCGGGATGTGCTCAATTGAGTTCAGCCTAAGAATGTCACTGACATTCAGAGTTTTCTCGGACTCACGGACAATTATCGTCGGTTCATCGAGAATTTCTCCAAGATTGCCAAGTCCATGACTGAGCTGTTGAAGCAAGGCAGCGTGTTCGAGTGGTCTAGTGAATGCGAGTCAGCTTTCCAAACCTTGAAGAAACTACTCACGATCGCTCCTATTCTCGCTCAGCCAGAAGTGGACAACGGTTTCGATGTCTTTTGCGATGCTTCCAGCATAGGCCTCGGATGTGTCCTCATGCAAGAGGGCCGAGTTATTGCTTATGCCTCATGTCAGTTGAAGCGCCATGAGGAGAACTACCCAACCCATGATTTAGAGCTCACAGTAGTTGTCCATGCCTTGAACATCTGATGCCATTATCTATTGGAAAATCTCTGCCATATCTATACGGATCACAAAAGTCTCAAGTACATTTTTACTCAGGCCGATCTGAATATGAGGCAGAGAAGATGGCTCGAGCTAATCAAGGATTATGAGTTGGAAGTACATTATCATCCCGATAAAGCGAATGTGGTCACCGATGCCTTAAGCCGAAAGGCTCATTGTCATTATCTTATGATCTCGCCCAAGGATTCCACCCTCTGTGATGATTTCCGAAGACTTGGACTTGAGATGGTTTCGTAGGGTTACCTTTCCAACTTAAAGGTGAAATCCGTTCTCATTTGACCAAATTAAGGAGGCTCAGAAGAAGGACAAGGGCATGGAAAGGATTCGTGATAAGACCAAGGAAGGGCAAGCCAAGTGCTTTACCCTGGATGATGAGGCTGTCCTGTGGTTTGAGAAGAGATTAGTGGTCCCTAAAGTTCTGGAGTTGAGAAAGAAGATCCTGGATGAAGCTCATGATTCCTTGCTATCCATTCACCTAGGGAGTATTAAGATGTACTAGGATCTTAAGCCCAGATTTTGGTGGACTTGTATGAAGCGAGAGATCGCTCGATATGTAGTTGAGTGTGACGTCAGCCAAAGAGTGAAGGCCGAGCATCTTAAACCAACCGGTACGCTTCAACCTTTGCCCATTCCCACCTGAAAGTGGGAGGAGATCAGCATGGATTTCATTATCGGGTTGCCGAAGACCTCTCGTGGGTACGACTCAATTTGGTTCATTGTGGACCGGTTGACGAAGTCCGCTCATTTCTTGTATGTCAAGACCACCTTTTCGATCAAGCAGTACATGGAGCTGTACCTCACTCGGATTGTTTGCCTCCATGGGATTCCGAAGAATATAATTTCTGATCGAGGCACTCAATTCACTTCCCATTTCTAGAAGGGCCTTCATGAAGCTATGGGAACCGAGCTCTTTCATAGCACTGCATATCATCCTCAGACCGACGATCAAATCGAGAGGGTGAATCAAATGTTAGAAGATATGTTGAGGGCCTGTGTCTTCACATATGGGAAGAAGTGGGAAATCTGCTTGCCATTTGTGGAGTTCTCCTATAACAACAGTTATGAAGCGAGCATTGAGATGTCACCATTTGAAGCTTTGTATGGCCGACGCTACCGAACACTGTTGAATTGGTCTGAATCCGGCAAAAGGGCTTTTCTCGGCCCATATTTGGTCAAGGAGGTAGAAGAGCAAGTTCTGACGATCTGCAAGTGTCTCCTCATGGCTCAGTCCCGACAAAAGAGCTATGCAAATCGCCGCAAACAAGATCTTGTGTTTGAGATTAGGCATTTCGTCTATCTTAAGGTATCACCTCTCAAAGGGGTTCAATGCTTTAAAGTCAGAGGGAAGCTAGCACCTCGCTATGTTGGTCCATTTCAAATTGTTGCTCGGCGTGGAGAGGTGGCCTATCAATTGGACTTGCATCCATTCCTTTCCACCACAGACAATATCTTCCATGTCTCTCAATTGAAGAAATGCCTTCGAGTCCCAACCGAAGTCATTGAAGTTGCAAACCAAGAATTGCAGCCGGATCTCTCATATTGTGAACATCCAATTCGTATTCTTGATGAAGCCGAACGGAAGACACAATGCAAGTCAATTAAGTTTCTCAAGGTTCAATGGAGTAATCACTCAGAAGGCGAAGCGATGTGGGAACGTGGGGATTGGCTTCGCGCCGATTATCCCGAGTTTTTCTCTAAATTGCGAGTGTTGCATTAGTTTCTATTCCTCACAGCATGGTTAAATGGTGCTAAAGTAATATAAATGTCATGAAACACCCTGCATGATGTTGAGATGCATTCACTTTTGAGTAGATGAAAGTTCCATCATCCTGCCCACACCACCCGTGGTTTAGTAGGGTTCTTGTATTTCTGTTTTTCTTATATATGTGCACAATCACCATCATGTTCCCAAGGAGACCACCCCGCCTTTGTTCTCTCGTGAGTATAAGTGGAATTTGTTACTTTGTCGTGTGAGTGAACTGAGATGAGAAAGGATGATGGCCCCATCATCGCTTACACAATATCCACTATTTTCTTGTGGAATCCTTGTTGAGGGATTTGCTTGTCTAGGTGAATATGGCTCTCCAAAACCTTAGAGTTTTCCCAAGGCCCCTAGTCCCCTGCACTCTACCCGAATCTCAGGACGAGATTCTTTTTAAGGGGGGAAGTTTTGTGACGGCCTAAAGTTGTTAATTAGGTCATTAAGTATTAATGAACATCATTAGCATCATGTTTATTGTTTGAGCAAGTTTTGACATGAAATTCAAATTAAACATAAACTATTAAAATCAATATTAATTAGTGCAATTTTGAAGCATCTCACAAAAGTTGCTATGAAACATAGGGCTGGAAATAATTCTAGAAATTATTCTATGCCATGTGAAGAATATAAATGAATTTTTCTAAATTTTTGGGAATTACTTTGAAGGCATAAAAATTACCACAAGTTAGAAAAGCTTGCATCTTTGGAGACTTTTAATTGGAAATTGGCTCAGGCTATTGGGGTTAAAAAGTTAAAATGGATTGCACATGAATTATAATTTCACACAAAAATTGTCCCAGGAATTTTGGACCCCGGGAAAATCTCCAAATGGTTGAGAGAGGTGGAGAGATATTTTTCACCAGACAACTACTGTTCATAACCCATACATGCTCTGCGCGCCGCTTTCTTTGACCATGGAGGCCGACCACCGATGCTACATCATGAAGAAGCCAACTACAGCTCTGACCTTTGAGTGGAAGCGTTGACGCCTTTATTTCCTCCCCCTAGCTCTCTCTCTTTTCTCTCTGTCGGCCACAAGAACAGAGCAGCGTGTAGCTCAGCGCTCAGCCACCGCCGCTAAAGCCGCTGAAGTTTGAGCCATTCCGCCCCAAGCCGAGCTACGGGAAGAGTGTGAGGAGATCCTCCAGTCCTCCCCAAGCCTTTCCTGCGCGAGGCCTGTCCTTTCCCTGGCCGGATTCAGGCGTGAGGGCGTTCTTCTTCGGTGTCAGCCTGCCCGTCCCGCCACCTCGCCGATGAGCCACCACCTCCAAGCTTCCTCCTCCCCAACCGAAACTGTGGTGAGATTCTTTGTCCGTCGTAGAAGCTTGTGTGCACGCCTGCTCATGTTTAACACGTCGCCGACGTGGCCGCCCACGTAAGCCATCGCCGCCGCCGCTCGGTGCTCATCGCTGGCCTTGTTCCGGCTAGGCATGTTGGTAGATATCCCCCTAGACGAGTTCCTTGCGCCACAGTGTTGCTGTGGGTGCCCTTGGCCAGGCCGCTGGGGTCGCCGCTCGTAGCCGGTGGGAGTCGGCCGAGCTGGCCAGCCAGCCTTGGTGTTGTGCAGCCATGCACCATGGCCTCTGGTCATTTTGACCAGAGTCAAGCCGGCCTGGCCCCACTGGTCAAGAGAGAGGATACGGTTTTCCCAGATGCAAAAGTGTTTCGGCTCATTTAATATTCGGTTAAATCAAAAATTATGAAATAGGCTTGTTGTTGCATTGTAAAATTAGCTGAAACACTCAAAAATGCGTAGAAAAATTGAATATTGTTCCAAAAATAGTGAAACCAAATTTGTTAATCTTGTTAGTTTATGCGCTGTTAAGTAAAAAAATACTCACACTCATGTTAAACATAGTAAATTTTCTAATTAGGTTTAGGCTTTGTGTTAAGCTTAAATAATCCAGGAAATGATGAGAAGCTTAACAATAATCCAAGTTGAAGTTTTGATGCTTTAAAACTCATATCCTGATACATTGCATCTCCGTGGTTGTCATACACTGCGAAGCATCTTTCTCTACACAACATTCATGATCATCATTGCATGCGTTCTTTTAGTGAAGACGAACCGGAAAGTGACGCGGGAGTGATCGAGGGCGACACCGAGGCACCGAGGCCCTCAAGGCTCACGTCTTCGACCTCAAAACACTAGTTATACCCCTTCTCAACGAAGAGTTCCTGTTATACTTATCCGCCTCTACCTCTGCTGTAAGTGCAGTACTCTTACGGGAGGAGGAGAGTGTGGGCCGCTCTGGGAAAAGGGTGGTTTACTATATTTCAAATGCCCTAGCTGGGGCCAAAATGGGCTACAGAGCTTGAGAAGATGTCATATGCACTCATGATAGCCTCGCACAAGCTCTAACAGTACTTCCTCGCCCATGACATCACAATACCAACCTCGTACCCGCTAGGCAACATGTAATGTAATCACGAGGCGATGGAATGTATAGGCAAGTGGGCTATGAAATTAGAACCCTTCGCGGTGAAGTTTGTGACTCTATCGGCCATCAAGTCGTTGATCCTAGTTGACTTCATCACTGAATGGACTCCCCCCAGCACAAGCCCCCTAGCAACCCCTCCCCAAGATATATGGATGATATACACCGACGACCCATATGAATCCACCGACGCGGGAGCCAGAGCTGTCCTTATCACCCTGATCAGCTAGCAAGCCGCATTCGCCACCCGCATGGAATTCAAGACAACCAATGACATTGCTGAATACGAGTCCATCCTCTTGGGCCTTCGGAAGGCTTGAACCTTAGTAGCCTCCAGGCTCCTCATCATGATAGACTCTCAGATTGTCATCGGGCACGTTGACAAGAGCTTCTAGGCTCGGCATCTGGACCTGGTGAAGTACCTCGAGGCCATACACAAAGCCGAGGTATCCTTCCATGGTATCTCAATGCAAGCATACCACGCATGGATAACCAAGAGGCTGAGGCCCTAGCAAAGCTATTGCTGGGAGCGGAGCCCTTCCAGAGGGAGCCTTCCTCGAAGTCCTCCACAACTCAGCGACGGGTACCCCTGATGAGGCTACTGCCACTATCCTCCCCATTACACTCCCAAACTAGAGGGCCACACTCCTCTCTTTCCTAAATGGAGCATAGGTGCCCGACGACCCTATTGAGCTTCGCTGCACTAGGCAACATGCCAGGGGCTACCTCCTGATTGATGGAGCCCTCTATAAGGCTAGAGTTGATAAGGAGTAGGGGGCCGACCTCCTTTGATAGATCCACAAAGGCCTTTGCAGCAGCCACCTCACACCTCGAGCCCTCGCTAACAAGGCACTCCACTAGAGGCTATACTAGCCCACTATCATGATTGATGTGGAGGAACTCATCTGCACCTGCCAAGGATGCATGTGGATGGGGCACCAAAGCCTTCAGCCTCCGTTTCATCTATAGCCAATCACTCTCGTCTGGCCCCTGTCACGTTGGGGAATGGACTTGATAGGCACATTCCCCCATACCACGAGAAACATGCGGTATGTTGTGGTAGCCCCGGAGTACTTGTCCAAATGGATCGAGGCCGAACCCCTCACGGCAATCACATCCAGAAAATCTTCTAAAAAAATATCATATGTCGCTTCGGCATTCCGTGTCAATTCACTGTCGACAATGTGACACAATTTGACTGCACCGAACTCGGTATCGAACTATGCTTCGCATCGGTTCACCACCTGCAGTCCAATGGGGCCATTGAGTGCGCCAACGGCAACATCCTCTCAGGCCTTAACTGGCTTCTCGTCGGCCTCGCTAAAGGCCTATGGATTGAGGAGCTACCAAAGGTCTTGTGGTCCCTTCGCACCACGGTCACACATCCCACCATCTTCACCCCCTTCCACCTCTTATTTGGCGACAAAGCCATAACTCCAACAGAAATCAACAGACGCTCCCTCCAGGTACAACTCCCAGAGATCACCAGAGAAAAGGAACTCTCCCTTGACCTTGTCGAAAGAACAAGGCTCCATGCTATCCAGAACCTCGACCACTACATTGCTGAGACAAAGGCATGGTATAATCCCAAGGTCACGCCGCAAACCTTCGTGCCCGGAGACTTGGTCCTCCGGCACACACTGGTTGTAGGCAAATTGCACAACAAATGGGAAGGCTCCTACCTCGTCCTTGAATCCAACAGTCCTGGCTCCTATCGCTTGGTGGACACAAAAGGGACCCCCTCGAGCACACTTGGAATGTGGAGGTACTCCGCAAATACTACATGTAGAAACCTCCCCTAATATATGTAATATGGGAGCTGATATGTGGAAGCAACAATATATCCGGGCCAAACCCTTGACCGCATTTTGTAAAACATGGAACAATACCCAAGTCTTTCCCAGATACCTTGACCTCTAAAGCCTCAGGCCTCGGTCGCGTTTAGGCTCCAACCCCCCCCCCCCCCCCACCTAGGAAACTAGGACATGCAATGTGCATGGCATGACTCAAGGTACGCCCCACCGTTAAATTCTCCAGTTTAGCATCGCTGTTTAATTTTGACCTTTTCATAGCATACTAAAAGTTAGGTTGGCGTGTGCTAAGATTAGCGGTCGAGGTACATAACCGAGGAACTAATATATGTCTACCACACGGTAGAAAACAAGTGTTCCAGAGAGAAATTATCAAAAGGATATGGACAAAAGATCATAGAAATCACCACATATTGGTTTGTGCATCCAGAGGATGCTAACATAAGCAGGTCAACCCTCCGAGGTCCTGGCTTTCAAAAAAGCTACGAGGCCCAAAAGGTGACGCAGCCGCTTCAGATGTGTCCTGCCTTAGAGGCTCATGTAGTAGCTGGCCCTTGAGACATCGTAGCCATCAGAGGACGAAGACGAAGACAAACCAAGGGACTCCTCCTTTGCCTCCTCTTCCCCCTTCTCCTCCTCATCGACCTCCTTCTCTAGGAGATCCCAGTCAATCTCCTCTTCATCGTCAGAGATGTCGATGAATTCTACTGAAGGGACCGCTTGGGTTGGAGATAAGGGTGGAACGGTCGGAGGCACCCCCCCCCCCTCTGCAAGGATGGAAGCACGAAGAGGCGAGCCAGATCATATCCTAGACATGGGCCCTTTGGGGCACCTGCTAGCATTGGCATCGGCATCAAGGGTGACCCAGCCCTGACCGGATCACCTGATCCTGAAGTGGAAGGAGACGCCATGATCAAAATAAGGAGAATCGCTCTCTTACTCAAACTAGATGGCTACTAAGGTAAAACTTTGGTTCTAAAGCCCACTGGCTTGGTCAGTCATTGGGAGAGTTCTGCGGATTTTTCATTTACTACTCCGGGACACGTGGCAATACTTTAGTCAGCCCCGCATACACGTGCCTACATCCTATGGCCATGACCTAGTTTTTTGCACACACGAGCAAGCGCAAGACCCCAGGAGTCAAGCGGCAGCGTTTCCTCTAGCATAGACCCCGTGATGTGGGGCATGTGGGGCTCGTGGTAGGCCAGCCCACATAACAGCGACCACGTCGTGGGGCCGGTATGAGGGAAAATATCACTGGTGTCAAATGTGCTACCATTATTTTGCGTCATCATGTCCTTACGCACCTCGAGGGCATCGACCTCGGTTGGGTTGAGGTCAACCCCCATACCATAGGCGTCGAGGTCCAAAATCCTCCACACCTCGAAGGCATTAGTTTTGGTCGTGTCAAGGTCAAACCCTCCACCATGTGTGTTGAGGTCGAAACCCTCCGTCACAGACATCGAGGTCCTAAACCCTCCACATCTCGAAGACATCAGGCTCGGTCGCCTCGAGGTCAAACCCTCCACCATAAGCATCGAGGTCCAAACCCACCACCACAGGCGTCGAGGTCCAAATTCCTCCGCACCTCGAAGGCATCAGCCTTGGTCATGTCGAGGTCAAACCCTTCGCCATACGTGTTGAGGTCTAAACACTCCACCACAGGCGTCGAGGTCCAAATTCCTCTGCACCTCGAAGGCATCAGCCTTGGTCATGTCGAGGTCAAACCCTTCACCATACGTGTTGAGGTCTAAACACTCCACCACAGGCATCGAGGTCCAAAACCCTCTGCACCTCAAATGCATGAGCCTCGGTCGCGTCAAGGTCGAACCCTCTACTATACGCGTCGAGGTCTAAACCCTCCAACACAGGCATAGAGGTCCAAAACCCTCCGCACCTCAAAGGCATCAGCCTCGATCACTTCAAGGTCAAACCCTCTGCTATATGTGTCAAGGTCCAAACCTTCCACCATAGGCGTTGAGGTCCAAAACCCTCCACACCACGGAGGCATCAGCCTCGATCACGTCAAGGTCAAACCCTCTGCCATACGCGTGAGGTCCAAACCCTCCACCATAGGCGTTGAGGTCCAAAACCCTTCACACCTCGAAGGCATCAGCCTCGGTCGTGTTGAACCCTTCGTCATACGCGTCGAGGTTCAAACCCTCTACCACAGGCATCGAGGTCAAAAACCATCCACACCTCGAAGGCATCGGCCTCCATCATGTTGAGGTCATACCCTCCTCCATATGCATCAAGGTCTAAACCCTCCACCACATGCGTCGAGGTCCAAAATCCTCTACACCTCAAAGGCATCAGCCTAAATTGTGTCAAGGTGAAACCCTCCGTCATAGGCATTGAGGTCCAAACCCTCTGCCACAGGTGTCGAGGTCCAAAATTCTCTGCACCTCTAAGGCATTGACCTCGGTTGTGTTGAGGCCAAACCTTCCACCATAGGCATCGAGGTCCAAAGCCTACGCACCTCAAAGGCATCATCCTCAATCATATCGAGGCCAAACCCTCCATCATAGGTGTTGAGGTCCAAACCCTACGCACCTCAAAGGCATCAACCTTGGTTGCATCGAGGCCAAACCCTCCGCCATATGCGTTGAGGTCCAAAACCCTTCACACCTCAAAGGCATCAGCCTTAGTCGAGTCGAGGTCAAACCCTCGGTCGCGTCAAGGTCCAAACCCTCAACCACATACATTGAGGTCCCAAACTGTCTGCACCTTGAAGGCGTCCACCTCGATCACATCAAGGCTCATTGGAGTATAAATGTATTCAATTATCGATGTAATTCCTACTCCCCCTAGTCGCACCTAAGACACCTAAGTGTACATCTAGTCGCACCCTCTAGTTGCTAACGACCACAACATGCGAGGGGGGTGGGAAATGGGAGGTAGCCGGAGCGTTGGTGTGAGGGAAAGGAAAGCGAAGCCAAAATATAAACAATCTTATTCTTGTATCATGGGTACAGAAGTACTCAGAAATACACCTTATAATCAATCCAGGCCTAACAAGTGCGCTAAGCTACCACGCCTCCCCGAAGAACAACCGCAGAGGTACATCTCTGCTCACTGGAGCCTCCTGCCACACGCCAGTAGCGGCGCACGGAGTGATGATGCAGGTACCCTCGGCGTGAAGACTAACTGTCAAAGATAGAATCTCACTGAACTTGAGGCAACGAAGGTTTCGCCTGGAAAGGGTGGGAGTCGAAGGCTGTAAAATCTAGCTCCTCCAATAATGGAGATGCCTCCGCATCCTCCGTCTTGATCCGAGCCATGACATTCTCAAGGATACCTACTGGCACCAATCTGTCGGGGTCCCGTGGGAGAACAAAACACCGAGAGTCACCTAGGCTGGTAGCCTCAATGATCCTCCACCATTCGTCTACCCCTCTGGAGCTTGGGCCAGCCTCTGAAGTAGAAGTGGGAGGATCCTCCGCTCCACTTTAACCAAGATATCAGTGACCAGCTCTAGGTCCATGAGTCCTTGGGAATTGCAAGGAAGGACGAAGCGCTCTTGTCGCAAGGAAGATAGCGTAGGCCTGTAGGATTAGGGCATGCTAGGCTCTTCTATGGAAGCGGCGGGTCGAGCACTTGGAAA
The DNA here is from genome assembly GCF_958298935.1 of Phragmites australis. NCBI lineage: Eukaryota > Viridiplantae > Streptophyta > Magnoliopsida > Poales > Poaceae > Phragmites > Phragmites australis. Next base: position 24,964,342 of record NC_084931.1, read on the forward strand.
CGTTCCCATTGCCTCAGGTAGCCAAACTTGAATGCACAAATCCTGCTCAAAAGTTAGCCGTATGGCAAGCACATTCTAGTACCATATACAGATAAGCTGATAAAAGCTTGAAGGGGACATAGCTCCATAAGTTCGGCGAGCGCAATCAAGATACACGAAGCAGGAGGGACAAATTAACATGCTAGCGTCCTACCTCCTACATAAAACGAAGAAAAACAAAAGATAAAGCTTACTCAGGGCTACACCTCCGATGGACAATCTTGCGGAGCATCGCCCACATGCGGTGACTATTCTTGCGAAGTGATATCCGAACAAGGAGGCTGTCTAGGTGGCGACAGTGCATCAGAGGAGGTGACTGGATGCAAAGCTTGAGCTCCCGAATGGGGACCCCTCGGGCACCCGACTTCATGCGTTCTGCTATGAAACATAGTGTCGTAGGCTAGTCATTCCTCACTCATACTCCCTGGTGGAAGCCGTCCAAGACAACTCAAATTTACACCGAAGGTGTCTCACACCAGACATTCTCGACCGCGAATCTTAGGTTCGGCTGCTCCAGCACGCCAAACTGGCGAACCCCCACTAGATGTAGAACCCCAGCTAGAGCGCCAAGGACACACAAACGCTTGAGCTAGTGTAGGCCTCGGGTGGCACTGGTCACCACCCCTACCGTGAACTAGAGCCAATGGAGCGTCGAGACTAGGACATCCGAGCCAGAGGGAAATGGTGGGCCCTTAGCCCTGAGGCCGCCCAAGGAACTTTCAATGGAATGAGCTACCTTCGTAGCACGGTCAGCTAGCCCTTGGCACTCCGCACACAGCGCATCCTCCACTGTACGTGCCTCCCTCAGCTCTTGTTGAGCCACAACCACCGTTATCTGGAGGTCCCGGGCTTTGCCTTTGACAGCCACGTGACCTGTGATGGACTCATTAATGGCCTCTGCCATAACCCTGTGGGCTTCGGTAACCTCTCAGGCTGTGATCTTTGCACGCTCCTGGCGCATCACCTCTTCATGAAGATGACTCTCCGTCGATTATGCTCGCTTCACGCCCCTCCAGGGCTTGCTAGAGCCCTGCCTCTTCCTCCTGAGCAGTGTCTAGGGCCGCCGCAAGGGCCTGGTGCTGCGTGCAGCCCAGCGCCTTCGCTAGCAATAATTGCTGCAAAACACAAAGAAGGATCGATAAGATGGCAGCCCAAGGCTCGAAGCTAAAAAAGACCTGCCTCTAGGACATACTTACCAAACTGCCACTTCTAGGCTTCTAGGCGCGCTGCCACCTCCTCTAGGGGCCTCTGAGCAAGAGATATCTTGATCTCTCTACTCCTGAGGAGAGATGAGCCTGAGGCAAAGGCGCTCAATGCCTCCGAGCGGAGAGAGAAATCATCCAGAGTCTGGGCCTCAAAGCCCAAACTCCTCCCTAAGAGTACAGAGGTGTCGCCACAGAGGGTTCGGCTCCCCCTGCACCCACCGCAAGGGCCAAGCCGTTGTCTGGTGCGATGCCTCGAGGCATCAGAGCCATCGCCTTTGGAGTAGTTGTCGCAAGCACCTCCGTGGTGGTCATCATGTTCTCGTAGGTTGCCATAACCTCAGGAGCAGGGGTTGAGGCTAGGCCCATTTCAGTAGCCTCTGAATACTAGAAGAAACACAAAAAGTCAGTATCCACAAGCACCAGTGCAACGGGACAAAAATAGAGGGTGAACTAGGGTTATGCCTTACCCGTGCCACTTGTTATAACATTAGTGGGGCCCGTGACATCTTCAACATCGAAGGGATCGACAAACTCCTACGCCATATAGTCATCGAGGGACACCTTGCCCCCTTCTCCCATCTGGCCATGGCCAGCTAGGTCCAGAGGGACCGGAGCCCTCCCCTTGTCACCACCACCAGACTGGGCCTCGTCGTCAGCTGCGTGGTCCACAAACACAATGTCCACTGCAAGCCTCTAGCGCTTCATCCAATCCAACACAGCCTCAAATGGCTTGGCCGCCGAACTGGCACACGAGCCTGCAGGACCGGGTGGAGCTCGGGCTTGGAGCGGGATTGCAAGAATCGGGGAGGCCGTAGCACTAACAACCAGGAGCCCTCACCTTTTGGTGACACGAGACTCTGCTTGATCTTGCTAGGTCGGAGCGAACAGTCCGAGGTGGGATCAAACATGATTATGCCGCTCCTAGCTCCTCACCAACTCCATACGGTGGTCATGCACCAACGGAGGGTTGGTCGAGTAATTTTTCCACAATCTTGGTCACTTGATCTAGCATGAGATAATTCCCTGAAATTAAGAGGCGTCTTACATCTACGGATTCGAAGCTAGACTGTAGAGAGGACTCACCAGAGTGGATGATGGGCCCAGAGTACACGCTTGGCTCGCCCTCCTCACCTTGCTCGAAGGCATGATCCCAATCTGCCCAGAGGGGCCTACGTGAGGAGAGCAACCCTCGAGGCCAGCTGAGCCTTAGAAATGTCCCCCACCGGGGTCCGAACGTAATGGATGTCTCGGTTGGTAGAGTGGAGGGGGGACTCGGAGCCTACATCACAATAGAACCACCCCTTCAACCACCCAGTGTATCACCGTTCATTGATAGCCTTCGATTGGAATGCTACTTGGTACTCCTACCGGAGTTGAAAGGTCAAGCTACTGAAGTGGAGGGTCCTTGTCTCTCTGTCCTCCGTCCGGGTCTTTAGCTGATAGCTGGCCTCATGGATGACAGCAAAAAACTCCTCTCGTCCCTCACAACCCTCCGCCCGCATGGTCCATTCGAAGATGGCCAGGAGGGTGATAACATTGGCCAAGAGTTGGGGGATCTCCACGTAAAAGTGTCGAAGCACCTCTTTAAGGAGCGGCACGATTGGGAAACCAAGGCCGTTGTCGAAGAAGGTCTCGAAGACCATGGTCTCGTGGCCTCACAACACCGAAACCATTCCCCCCCATGGGTCCCGAGTGACAGATCTTGAGGAGGTCTTCCCCTCCTCAACCATCCAGTCAAGCTCGGCCTCAGTGACGGTGGACACCCCCAGCGCACTGGTCTGCTAGGGATACATCTTGCTAGCATGGTGGAGCTCTGCGCCCAGCGGTAGCCTAGGTAGCGGTGGAGGAACCGATGCAGCCATGGTCTCCGTTGGCATGCACACGTCAGTGGCCCTGCTCATCGTCGGCTCCCTCAGGCCAACGACAATGGATGCCGCTTCTGTGCGGCGAGAAGTGGTGGCCAAAGTTGGTGACACGGTGGTGGGGTCCCTTGATGTCGCGCGGCCCACCACTAGGGAACCGACTCCGCCGCGAGCACCAGAGCGAGCCATGAAGGATCCTTGGAGGTGGTGAGGGCACTCGTCGGTGAGGGAAGATGGGAGCACAGTGTCTAGCAGGCATGCACTCACTAAAACAAAGACAGCTGGAAAACAGGAGCGCCGGATTAGGCCACAGCTTGTCCGAGATCCTTGCCTTATAAAGCTAAAGAGGGGGGGGGTGAGGTAACTGCCTCCTTGGGGTGCATGCGCACGACCCATCCCATCACCCACAATCATGGGGAAGCGTAACTGCCCCCACGACCCTCCAATGTCGGGACACCACATGTCCCACTACCGACGCCAGGACACGACAACACCACTAATCGCATGTTGCATTTAAATGCCCTCTCTCGCAGGTGAAGCTAGGTGTTCGGCTCGACCATTGGGTGGGCACTTTAAACGGCTCAAAACAAACGAAGGGTAGTGGGGCCCATAGCAACGGAATCAAGGATTATCGAAGGCCCTGTTCCGGGAACCGTGGGGATGGATGCTCCGCTCGCCATTCTTGCGAGAGGCTACTGTTGGGGGGTATCCATCAAGGACCCCCGTCGCCCCTTGACTCGACCCACTTATGACCGAAGACCATCAAGCTCAGGATCCCTCTGGAACCCCTGAGCTCCAGAGTGGCCTTGGTGACCCAAGCCTTCGGAGCCTTTCGGAGGTCCGGAGGCCGCTAACCACCTGGGGCCATGGATCTCTGACAGCTTGGGGCAAGGGCCACCAAGTAGGACCAGCAAGGTTGGGCCCGTCGACCATGTGGTATCTGTCACGATGTGATTGGCATTTAATGCCCATCAAGTGGCGGTCACCCTGACACGCTGCTATAAGTGGTGGTCGTCCTGGCACGCAGGACAAGTCTGGCATCATATTTGGCAACCGACCAAGCACAGTGGCTGCTCACCGCCATAGTGATTGCCACAGTTGGGTGATGTCATCAGCGTGTTGTTATTTTGGCCTCTTGCTTAGGCAATGTAGTACTAAACTAACCTTGTAACTCAGTGGTACAAGTAGTAGCTCATATCTCTACCACTGGTAGGAGCATGTCTATAATCATACGCTTAGGAAGGCAATATAAATACCAACCATGGGCACACGGTTCCAACCCTAAAAAATTCTTGAAGAACTATCGTAGGCATCCTTTTCCTCTCAACTACTTCTCCAAACTTGAGTCTCTCTAGTGAGATTGATTCTCACAACACCTTATTCATGGAAAACTGTTTCTTTGACCAACAATAATACATAATACAAGAGGATGACCAATCAATTCAGATCGTAGAAAAAACAAGCATCCGCTTAAGGAAAAAAATGTAATATATTATCTCTCCCTCCTGGATGATGAACCGGACGATGTAGGCAGGCTAGTGGAAGATGGGCTCAAACCGCGTATCCAATGGTGTATGATCAAGGCAAATGCAATGAAAAAGAGAAGTGGTCGGTACGACCACCCATATCGAGGGAGACAAGAATCATTATAGGGGAGGATGCATACACTGTTATACCGGGCTTGGACCTTGTAGATCTAGATCGCGATGTTAGCTAGGCGGTAGAGCAAGAGTTGACCGAAGATCGCTAATGATGGAACCATAACATCTTGCGGTGACAAGAAACGCCAATGAAGCCATTGATCTGCATAGCAGGATACGAGAGTGAAAATAGTACAGGAGGATACAGGATCCGCTGCACTGGGCTTGAGCCATGTAGCTCAAGGTTACGACATTAGGAAGGCAATAGGAAAAGATGCCGTCTATAGATTGCGTAGATGATAAAGCGTGACCTTCCAACTCAAACTAAAGTTATTCGGTTGGAATAGTAAATTAAAAACAAGAATAAGTTCATACAGAGTAGAATCAATATGAAATAAAACAAAGAGATAATGATACGATACCCGAAAAGATGAAAATACTGTTATGACAAGCCTATGTTCGAATTAGGCATAGCACTGGCAGAAAGAAGAACTATATATGGTAAGACAAAATACAAATTGATAATAAAACAATACATGCATAGTTAAATTCTTGATACTAACCGCGCCTGCGGGCCTCGCCACTGGTTTCCTGAAAACCTCATCGCAGCAACATGCGTATATGTGGTGACGCAATGTGATGCTGCGGAACAACATGAGATGGACCCGTGGCTCGTGGGGGATAATTGCTCAGTTGCCATCCTCAGAAATTGATAATTACTGCTGATGATGACATGTAGGTCATCCTGAGTCTATGCATGTGAGGTAGCGTGGCAAATAAGATGCCACCTAAGGTCACATTTGGCAAAAAAACAAAAACCCGTGGCTCGTGGGTACTGATTGCAGTGCAGGGCAATGCAATGCAATGAGCCGCCGTGCACGTACGTGGGTCATTTGTTTGTTCATTTGCTCTATGATTTGTAGCAGCTAGGTTCATATATATATATATATATATATGGTCACGTGAGCTGTGAGCAAACAGGGAAAAAGAACGGAATAACGACGAAGCATCTATAGTCCAAACAGCGAACGACGGAAACGATCCAACGACCTGTGAAGGTTCAGTCATCTCAGCCACCGACGCAGAACAACTCATGTCAGAGCCACCCTCATCTAGACTCGAGTAAAGAAACACCTGCAGGACCCTCATTGTATCGTGCCAATTCGGTTCGTTTTCTTCAAACTTTTAGGCGAACTAAGTATCTTCTGCATTAAGAAGACACGGTAAAGATCACGTATACAGATCACTGTACTAGTCTCTTAGAACAACTGAAATGTGCTGATTTGATTATAGTCGTACTAATTGGGACCAAATCAGACATTGCTAGGATTAAACACGGCACACACATGTGGCTCTAGTTGTACTAGAAGTAAATAATTCAATTTCGTTTTACTTTTTTTTTCACCGACGAAAAGATCAAAATTTGAAAATTTATTGAAAATTTAGTTATTTAAAATTCTAGAATTAGATATTTTATTTCTCTCTAAAATTTACGAAATTCACAAAATTCATTAAAATTTTAATTTACACATCTGCGTCGGTCGGACTGTCGGTTCAGTGCGCGCGTGGTGAACCGTGCCTGAAATGCCAGATCGTACTTGCCGTAGTAATGATCTCTAGTCAGCTCTTTCTGCAGCAATGGTCGACGCAGTACGAATTGCAGCGTGAAACTGGGGCGGTGGTGAAGGATCTTGGCTTCACATGTTTGTGCTTTTCTACGCTGAAAATGATAATTCAGCAGTAAATCTCTTTTTCTCTTACGGGCAATTCACCAGAGAGTCTTACCAAATGACAGTTTCTGCTCTACTGGAAGTCACAAGGTGCAAATGTTCGAAACACATGGAAGCGCCTGATTACTATGTTCATGAGTCAGGACTCTCTCGGCTCTTTTGTGCTATGCTTAAGACCATCTCCAGTGCTACAATGCAAATGCCGCTCCCTCTCGCTCCGCATTTGGCATCCAGCAGACTCATAAGGGAGGAGAGAGGAATAACATATTTGCGGAGGGGATGAAGATGTGGCAACACTGTTTACAGAGGATGACTCTGAGCTCGAAGGGAGGAGAAGAATAATAAAATGTAGGAAATAGAGTAGCGGTTAGATATAGACAAAATAGATAGTATTGTAATAGTATTATAGAATGCTATAATAATATTATAGGAAATGAATTTTTAGAGTATCTATTGAAGATGATCTAAAAATACAAGCTTTATATTTTCTAGATCATTAGATCTGTCCAAAACTAAAAGAATGAACTAAAGATTTACTTCTACCTAATTAAATTAAGAAAAAAATAAACTAAATAGTGACACAGAACTACCCATTAAGTATTCACTTGCATCCCTAGTTATGCTTCATTTCAGTTTATCTTGTTTGAATTTTTGTATTTTGTGGAGCTAGTTTGGTAATCAAGTTGTGAGTTTCATATTACCATCTCTGACTTTTTTTTTCCTAAGGTGACTACTCCAAAAATAAAATAGCTAAATTGTCACATAGTCCAAAAAGAAATAGCTATCATTATATGGTTGGGTCAGATGTACAATTCTAGCAAAATTGTAGAAAAAGACTCCATGTCTAAAATCTAATATAACTCTGCCAGTTAATCACTACACAAGCATATGCTTATATTTCAAATTTTGGACCAATAAAGAATTATTTTGACACTGTGCTAATAAATTGAATTAAAAAATTCTGAAAAGTAATGATTCCCCTCAAAGTATTGTTACGTAAAGACTCCACGTCTAATACAATTACTAAAGGAATAAATTTGAAAAATCAAAAGGAAAATCCGATTTCAAAGTTTCAAAATACGATAGGGAAATCTTTTCAAAAGCCACCACAATACCAAATGAATCTAAATATTTTGTCACATTTTGTTTGATTTTTAACTTTGTTTTATGATACATACAATCAGCAAAATCTATTTGAGGCCGATTTCCAAATGCGGTTTGAACCAATATACCCATGCACTCTGTCTCTAGTTTCAAAGTATCAATGAAACATCACAAATCACGCGAACGACACTTCTCAGGTTCCCTGAGACGGTGGCATGCATAGAGAGAACTCGCTTATTCAACTAACTCTTAGCTACACAACTACCATAACACGTACTACTGAACGCCTGAATCTACGTATGCTATGATGCAGCCATCGAGTCCATTGTTGCCAATCTCCTCAGATGATCTTCAGTGACTACAAACAGCTTGTCGTTGTCCCGGATCACGTCGATCGAGTCGATTTCCGCAGCTCCATCGTTCATGATAAGAGCGTTCTCTGCATCAACTTTCAGTTTCTCTCCTGAAAAAAAGAGAGTAAGCATAAGGACATGTTCAGTTTGCACAGCTACGTTGCCATCGCAACCAAAATGAATTGTGATTTTTGCGCCTACCGATGATGGCTTTGAATTCTTGCATCGTGCCGGGCAGATTGATCAGCTTACCGGCTTCTGAGCTGTGGTTTCTGACAAAGGGATGACCCTTGTATATGCTGACGCGAGGCCAACGCACGTTGTCCGATCTTGCGCTCAGGAACATACCTTGACGATCGTTCCCCGACGAGCCGCCGTCCAGGACCACCGCCGGCGCGTCAAGGATGGTTATCGGGTGGCCGACCTCCCGCTTCTGCAGGAGCTCGCGCAGCTCGGCCGGCGACACCGTCGACCGCGCAGCGCCGGAGCCGTCGTCGAGGTTCACCCTGTCCACGTTGGCTCCGTTCATGATCAGGAACCTGGCCGCGTCGGCGTGGCCCTCGGACAGCGCGACGCGCAGGGCGGTGGCGCCGTCATGGTCCTCCGAGTCGACGTCAACGCCGTGCTTCAGGAGCTCCCGGAGCGTGTCGAGGTCGTTGCGGCGCGCGGCGAGGCAGAGGACGTCGCCGCCGGCGTGCGGGTTGGACACGCGCGCGAAGTGGTACAGGATGTTGAAGATCTTGTGGTGCCTCGCCGCGATGGCGTGCCACAGCGCCGTGTTTCCCTGCGCATCTTTGATGTTTACGTTGCACGCGTGCTTGAGCAGCACCAGCACGCAGTCCTCGTATCCCTTCGATGCTGCGATGTGCTGTGGGTGGCATTGGCAAGAACAGACTCCAAATGATCAGTAGGAAAAAAAAAATGGTTGTGCATGCAAATGCTGTGATGACTTGAATTATGTGTGTTCACTTACCAACGCAGTTCTACCCTTGGCGTCACCGACGTCAGGGTCCCTCCCTGCCCTGAGGAGGTCCTCGAGGAAGCCTCTGTTCCCCATCGCGGCGACCGTCATCAGATTGCCGTCGTCGTGCTCCCCGTCCCCGGTACTCTCTCCCAGCAGGTCCTCGACCTTCATGCCATGCATCTCAACCTGATGCTGCAAGCGACACCAATCCAAACAAGGTTTCAATCGTCTCCAGCACACATCACGGTGCAGTTTGTACATCAGAGAGCTGTGAGGCCATGAGCCAGTCACCTTGACAAAGTTCCGGATGACGACGACGCTGTCCTCGGGCCTACTCTGCATGGCCTCCTTGAGCGTGGCCTGCTTCAGACGCAGCAGCTGGCTCAGCGTCCTCGTCCGGAACGTGAAGCTCTGGGCCCTGTCGCTCAGCGCGCTCACCTCGCCGAAGATGTCCCGCGTCCCCAGCGTTGCCATCACCTTCTCGCTGTTCCCGTCAAAGAATATGACATCCACCTCGCCTGAGACGACGACGTACACGTCGTCCGGTGCCTCATTCTGCATGATCACGTCCTCCCTCGGCGGAATGTACTCCGGCTTCATCTTTGTAACCTGCATGCGCGCGCGTACACTGAAATTTGAGTCACTGGTACTAATGGCAAGAATTACGTACTCCAGCAGGTTGTTGAATTGAACAGATGAATTAATTAATACGACGTGATTACCAGGCATAGGAGTACTTCTCTTGAGACCCCCTTGAAGAGGTAGACGTCCTTGATGACCGGGAGGAAGAGGTGCTCGCAGATGCTCTTGCAGATGGACTTGGGCAGCTGGTCCATGAGCTGCTGCTGGTTCAGGCTCTCCGCCCTGAACTTGAGGCACATGTAAGCCAGTATCTGTTGCTTCAGCCGCGGCGGCAGGTGGTTCCGGCCCACGAAGCTCGACGCAGCCCTGATGCTGTTCCTCTGCATATGCCAATGGTGTCATTCAATTTGCAAGAGATCTAATCCTGCTAGCGCGACGCGAAGTCGTGAAGGCACAAGCAGATAGTGCTTACGAACTCCATGGTGCGGCGGGTGCCCTCGACGACGAGGTTGGTCATGTTGCCGATGAGGTAGGCGGTGAGGCCGAGGTTGAAGAGCATGTAGAAGATGTTGAAGATCATCTCGACGGTGTTCTCGGCGTGCAGGTCGCCGTACCCGACGGTGGTCATGGTGGTGATGGACCAGTAGATGGAGGAGATGTAGCGGATCCGCAGGCTCGCCTGCCGGAAGTTGGGGATCACCGCGCCGATCCACGTCTTCTCCCGGTGCGGGTACCGGTCCGCGATGAGGTAGTACAGGCACCCGGCACAGTGCACCAGGAACAGAGTCACCTGAACCGAGAAGAAAGACGCCTTCAAATTTCAGAAGAAAACGTGCGCATGCATGCAGACCAGCACACTTGACGTACCGCGACGAGGCGCGCGCAGCGGATCCAGAAGTAGCTGAACCTGATGTCCTTCTCGAGCCTGGTGAAGAACTGCTTGACCTTGCGGAGACGCCAGAGCCGGAGGACGCCGAGCAGGCTGTACGCGACGCCCTCCCTGACCTCGCCGGTGATGAGGTAGGCCAGGCCCTGGAACGGGATCGTCGACGCGACGTCCATGATGAAGAACGTCGACAGGTACCTACGCGCGCAGCGCACAGTAGAAGTTTGCAGCGTCAATTGCTTATTCATGGATCAACATTCAATCAAGGGCTCAAGACCCGGTCCATCGTGGGCTCAGCGCGCTCTGGGCGAAGACCCATAGGCCATGGACCAGTGGCGGATCCAGCGTTGGGTAGGTATCCGATTAGGCTTTTCTTTTTTTTTTAAGATGAACTATAGCTAGATCACATACTGAATCAAACTTAGATCAGATCCTAAGATAGTCCTAGACCCACCTGAACTACCCTCTGAGTCCGCCACTACCATGGACCATGGCCTAATAAGCTAAGCCTAGCTAGGCTCTGCGTTTTCTTTTCTTTTCTTTTTTGCCTTTTCTCAAACCCTGTGAATGATTTAACCTAAGATTAACACATATTTCTGGACGTGGCAACTTAAATCCTTCTTTTTGTTTGTATCTATTATATTATTATTTAAATATTAAAATGAACCACCACGTTCATTCTTAAGGTCACAAAATTATTACGCTAATCGAAAAAATGATCTACATCACTCATTATTATGAACATATAATAGTCTAAATTAAATAAAAAACTAATGTAAATACAATTAGTAAATATCTAAATTTAGAATTAAAAATATAGAAAATTAGTAGTTCGGTTTTCATACGGTTTGGGAAGCAAAATATCTAAATAAAGAGTCCAAATAAAATAAAATAATGAAAATTGGGGTTATAATAGAAAAAATAAGGATCCATATTAAATATAGTCAAAAATCAAATTATTATAAAAATCAAATACCTAAATAAAGAGATCATGTAAAATACAATTAATCAATACCTAAAATTTATAATAAAAAATAAAAAAATAAATTTCTTATTAAGATAATAGATTAAGAACAATCGTGTAGCTCAATATCATCGCATCAAGCCAGCAACAAGCAAGGCACAACATGTAAGCAAGGCTAAACTTATTCTGATTTTGATTAGACTGCCTACACCTGACGTGCGATTTTTAAAGTTGATCAAAATATATACGAATCAAACCAATACATATATACGATTCAAGTCATAAGTTTGGAGTATAAATAATTTTCTCTTTCTCTAACATATTTTTTTTATCTCTTCTTCTAATTTTACGTTTTATAACTAAATGACACTAAACTCATAAAAAACCTAAAGAGAGTAATTTTTAATCAAAAGTTATTATAATAAAATATTGTAGAGATGATAATCACGTTATTAACGTGATCATTTTTTAGATAGGAATGTTACATCTAGATTCTAGAATACCGAATCCATCATATCCAAATAAAGTAACAAAAGCCACCTACCACAATTTGGTGACTATGTGGTCCATTTGGCCTGTCCTAGAACCCACAATTTCTGTGTGCTAATAGCGTTTTGCACCAGAACTTCACCAGTCACGATGTGTACGGTGTAGGTCCCTACTAATATGCATGACTGTAAGCTGACAATCAATAATGCAGTTTGGTCTGTGTCCCGTCCTTTACAGCGTAAGGCTATCTCCAGAAATTATTTTAAATTTTCATTCTTAAAAATACTATTACAGTATCTCATATCACTATTACAGCATCCCTTATTTTTTTATCTTCAGCAGCTACCTATATTCTACTTTCTACTCCTCTTTTTCTCTCTTCGGACCCGCTGTCAGTCTTTGTGAACAGTACAGCTACAGTGTGCAACAGTACTGCTACCTCTGCTAGAGATGGTCTAAGTTTCATATGACCTTCTTTGTAGTACTATTACTATTTTAGTTTGGTTTCTTAACTAAAGTGTGGCCAAGTAAAGGTATTCATATTTCGTGAAACTTCCATCGCATTTGTCACGACGAACAATTTGACCACAGGATTTCTCATAGAGACTTGATGATGTGACAATTATGGTCTTATGGGTAACATTGACATCGTCACCCATGACTTGGCCATTGCTTATATCCCCATCAGGCAGTGAATGACCAGAATGGAATTCTTCGGCAGCTGAACTAACATCTAGTGATCTAACACCCGGAACTAACCTTGCCATTTTCTGCCGGCCGGATGCATGCAAAGACGAGATGGAAGAAAGGAGATGGAGAAAACTTGCACCGAGAGAGACGGTGCAAGAGCAAGATTCACAACGTCGCTCTGGTCATTACAAGAGTCTAGTTTCATATTTAGCTATACCACACGACTTTTAAACCATTGCGATGCGACCAAAATAACATCTGCGACGTAAAGTGAGATGATGAAACGTAAGCCCGCGGTGCCGCGTTGTGTGCGCACCTGATGGTTATCTTCTTCCTGTTGCGGACGAGGAGCTGGGTCCTGGGGTCGATGTAGGCGAGGAAGAAGGTGAGCACGATGTCGACGGCGAAGAAGAGGTCGACCACGATGTCGGCCACCTCCAGGCCACCCTTGGGGGAGGCGTCCATGAAGGCCACCTCGAACGGGTACACCCATGCCGAGTACGCCACCAGGATCACCATGAACGTCTCCCAGCACCTGATCGATGGAACAGCCATCACATATGCATGTCAAGTTCAGATGTCATGTAACATGCAAAGATCACTATGAGCTTAATCATGGGTTCATGGCAGACCGTCAGTTCGTCACCTACTCACCTGTATCTGGAGTCGAGCGGCGAGATGACCCACTTGTCGGAGCCGCCATGGCACTGGCTGTGGCCGGCCGGCACGCCGAGGGGAGGCAGGATAACCTTGGACAGGTTCCTGAGGTTAAAGGAACTGGAGCCATCGCCGGAGCCGGAGCCGGAGCCGGGGCCGCCGGCGCTGCTTCTGCTCGTGCTCTTCATTGCGCGCCGCGGCGCATCAAAGCTATCTTTCCGCAGTTGCCTACTAACAAACTAGCTAAGATAAGACGTGCATGTGCTAGTGTGCTACTGCAGCCAGCAGGGAGATCAAGGATAAGGCAGAGGTAGAGCTCCAGCCAAGAAAGGCAAAAGCAAAGAGAGAATCAGATCAGAGGCTTCGAAATAATGGAAGCAGCATCCGCACATCAATAATGGAGGAGGGTAAACTAGGGGATATTGTCCGGGACGACAGTGACCACCGGCCACCGGGCACAGCTGCTCATCTCTGAAGCCGCAGATGTGTGGATCGATATGGCAATGAACCACATATGTGCGTAGAGTAGAGAGACTGGTAGTTAGTAGTGGCTGAGAGGATTCACCGCGATTTTCAGGCACTGTTGGGTGCACAGTACGATCGCTACTTGGTGGGCACCTAGCATACGGAATGTTCATAGACGTAGACTGATGCTTGGGTCCATGCATGTACCGTTTGCAGTGGCGGGTTCAACATTTTAATAATGGATGGATATTGCTAAAACAATTTGCTCGATTACAAGGTACTTGCACATTTGGGTCACCGGAAGTAAAGCGGAACAGATAGTTTTTTATTTGATCCGTGCGGATACAAATACAGGTATAGTAAACTTTTTTAAGATATCCGTACAGATACAGATACGAATATTACTGATAGTTTTATATGGATATGAATATAGTATTGCAAAAATCTGATTAATACATATTATCCAATTTTTAGATCGGAATATCCGTATTTTACTGGACACATTGCCTATGACTTAGACCAATACTAACTACTATCTATGAAATAGAGTATAGATTCTATCTATCTATACAATGTAACATTTTGAATTATGCTTTTAGCTATTACCTGCTATATTATGCTTATTTAATAAAATCTGTAGTATTTCTATATGCTAATGTGAATGTCTCTTGCTTGCGTGGAAGAAATAGAAATAACTCTCGGTTTCTTTTTCTTGTAACGAACTATGTGATATACATATCTTGTTTTATATCTACTTACCTAATTTTTTTACTCCTTTAGCGCATCATCGCTTCCTGAAAAAAAACATTTATGACGGGTGACAATAGTCTGAATAAGATTTTAGCTATACATATGAATCTGTATACTCACGAAAGCTTATTCTAGTGAAGATGATGGATAACTTTAGAATGCAGACCAAACCCACATGGCCCTAACACTAATGGGCATGATTGTTATCACGTTATTTGTTGCTTGCACGACCATATGTGCGTGTAATATCTGACTATTTTAGTCTATTTTTTGTCCGATTTCACTCTGTTTGACTTTGAAACAATCTGTATCAAATATCTACTTCTACTATAAATTTAACAAAAAGAAATGGATGCGAATATAGTAAAAGCATTATGCGTCTGAATCTGATCTATTTTCACTCTCAAGAAAGCTAATTAGGTTTAGAGATGGAGTACGGTAGTGATAAAAGGCTTAAAAAAATATAAATAATCTGTTAAGTTAGAATAAATATGTAATTATAAATTTTTAACAACTACTAATATATATAACTATTACATACAATACATAGTCAACGTTTTATACAATAATTTAGTGTACATATGTACATTCATGCCCTCAAGTGTGCCCGCCACTGCCTGTCTGCCTCTTGCACCAAGCACACTTGCATGCTAATCGCTTAGGGCACTCCATCAATGGTCGATATAGCTAGCTGAGTCAGATTCCTGCAGACGTGGAGGGAAAAAAAGGGTGGGAATCTTGAATGCTAGCTCTTTATCGAGAGTTAGGGCTCGTTTAGCAGGGCTTTAAATTCTTCTAGAAACGTTTCAGTTTCAGATTCTTTCTGAAAACGTTTCTCTGGTAAATCACTCTTAATTTTTTGAAAATGTTTGGCAGGAATTCTGGATTCGGATTCTTGAAGAAAAATGACCTGAGTGATTCTCGAAATGGGTGAAACAGCATTTTGGATGACTCTCCTTGTAGTGTTAAAAATAAGAAACGTTTCAGGTGATTTAAGGTGAAACGTTTCACGTTTTGGTGCGTTTGGTAGAAATTCTAGAGAATCAACAGAGAATCTGAAATATTTCTTGCAACCAAACGGGGCCTTAGTTCTAAGCCTCTAAGCACCCACGCGGGCCTCGCCTATTTCTTTCTCTCCTCTCTCTATCGAAAAAGCTGATGGATGCGGGTCTGGAAGAGGCCGGTGTGATAATGCTATTTTCAATATATATTTTAAAATTTTATTTTTATAATATTATTATAGCATCTTTTTAACATTATTATAGTACTTTCTATATTTTTTATCTTAAGCAGCCATCATACTTTCTATCTTTTATTACTCTTCTCTTCCTTTTAAATTCACAGTCATCTTCTATAAATAGTGATACGGCTAACTTTGCCGTCCGCAAATTTACAGCTAACTCTTACCATCCACGTCACTGTAGCACACGATCCGATCTCTACTGGAGGATGATACAGAGCAGTAGAGACGGCATCCGGATTGGCACAGTGATGTGGTGGTCACTGTCGTCTCTGCTGGAGCTGATCTAAGGAGGGCAGGGACCTCGCGAGGGATCTGGATGCGGCGGTGCGAAGCCGGACGTGGCATGGGCAGTGAGAGAGAGGGAAGCTGGCATGGGCGGTGAGAGAGAGCTCGGTGGGGAGGAAGGAGCCGGCTGCCGGCGGGTCTGGGGAAAGGCCGGCGGATGAGGGAAGAGAGAGATGGAGGATTGTTACTAAATAAAAGTGCTGACTAGGGGTCCCCTGATAACTTTGGGTAGCACGTCAAGAGCCAGATTGTTGAAGAGGTGATATACAAGTTTGCTATAGATGACGTGTACAGTCTTAGAGCTAGCAAGTTGCCAAGTTGGCTCTATCTCTGGAGATGCCCTCGGGCCTCATGTCCTTTTTCGATTTGGAGTTTTGCCTTTGAGTAGAATTCATTGGTGAATGGTGACAGGCAGACAGTGCAGTCTCTTGAGGACAATGTACGCAAAGCAGTTTTGGTTCTCCACGTTTATCATGATCTCTCTGACACAACAATTAGCCGATTAAATAAATTGTCCGGGTATATATGTTACCAATTGTAACGTCTGAGGTATTCACATAACCAGAGGTCACTATCTAACATCTAAATACTATTAAATATAGAACTTCCTAAAAATTTCGATAGTCTCCACTGTCATTGCCTCTCCTGGACAAGTAAAAACCCACGAACTCCACGACATAATATTTATAGATAAGAAGTAAACATTAAGCCAAAACTAGAACTCCATACAACTCAAACCCCAGTGATTAAATTGACCAAACTAGTAGCTATGGTCTAAAACATTACTGAAATAACTAACTATGTTTATAAGTGTGCTAAAACGTGATGCTACACTCATTCCATATTGTGAGGATTGATAACGTTTTAAGAAGGGATGAATTATGATACTTACAAATAATTCGGCTCTAAAGGCTTTATAAGATAAATTTATCTTAATTTCTATCTAAATATATTTTATGTTTATCTAGTGTGTCTACTCTACCAATCAAAACACTTAAACCTATCTAAGAAGGTAAATTGCAAGTAAATAAATACAGAAACATAAATAAGATAGAGAGAGTAAATTCGACACAATGATTTTTCCCATGGTATCTAGTCCACATTAGAGCTCTACCAAGGATATGCTCCTGGTCGGTATTCGGTCACGGCTATTGAGCTACCAAATCACAAAGACAAGACCTCAATCCGGATGAGCTGTCAAGCCACCAAGGCAAAGTCTTGCCACAAGTATCTCTTCCGGTCCTTTACCGCCGTCATCACTTCAGAGCTTGAGCCATCAAGATAAGGGTCTCCGCGTCCCCGTACACATGTCTTGTCGTCGCTCCACGCCAAGTCGGAGGGTCAATAAGTTACCGGCGAGTCACAAAGGCTTCAAGGCGCCGACGTATATCTCGGTACACGGTTGGATCACTCTTTGATCCACTCTCTAGATTGCAGCACCTAGCAACACTTCTCTCTATGTCTAATAACACTAATCACTCTAATGGTGTGCTAAATTGCCTTGGATGAACACTTTAAGCTCTTTAGTGGCTTAGATGTCTTCTCAAGTGTATATGAGATTCTCTAGACTTCAGCAGCATGCCACACCTTCAAATAACTAAGTGGAGGGGGTATTTATAGCTTCAAACTCGCTAGTAGTTGCTTCAATGGCTCAACTTTATTGTAAACACCGGATGATCCGGTAACAACAGTAGTACAAGCATCAGATCATCCAGTGTGTGCATCAGTGGATATTAGCCGTTGGAATTCCACTCAAACTTCTTTTGAATACCGGATTCTCTGGCGTATACTCAAATACATCACCGGACATTCTGGTAAGTTATCTTGAGCCATCCGAGCATTTGTATCTTCCCTATGTAAATTGCTCCGGTGAAGCCTCCGGTGTGCATCTCTTCATTACTGGACCATCCAGTGAGTTATCATGAGCCAAACCGCGTATTTGCAGCCTCTCTGTGTAAAATGCTCCGGTGCATTCATCCGGTATTTATTCCATTCATACCGGACCATCCAGTGATTTAAACTTTCTCTTCTTTTTCCTAGAAATACTCCAGCGCAACTATCTCTGTGATCAACAAACTGTCCGGTAACTTCATCCTTCTTCTTCAATAGCTACACCCTCTTTGGTAGGAATGCTCCGGTGAGATTATTCGGTGTGCACAAGCCAAACATTGTAACATTCGGTCAACTAATCACTGCTCTTTAGTATTTGCGACCCTCTCTGTAAGAATTACTCCGATATATATCTTCTACTGATCACATATCATCTGGTGGGTTGTTCCATTTTGCCTTTTGAGCAGAAACACTCCGGTGAGTACATGGGTCTTAACATCAGACTATATGGTGCCTTATTTCTCCTTTGCTGAGAATACTCTGATGATTATAGCCTTCAGTACACCGGACCATCCGGTGAGAACAAATCTCCTGGGACTTCTCCAATTCAATCAAACTTTGTCCTAGCTGCGGTGACTTCTTCATATATTGCATTCATGAGACCTACTAACATATATTCTTGGTAAACATATTAGTCTCATTGACATGTTATCATTAATCACCAAAATCACAATCATGGACTAATATGACTATTTTCACTACAATCTCCCCATTTTTGGTGATTGATGATAACACAACCAAAGCAAGTGGCAAACGATAAATGATACCAATTCATAAGATCATAAAAGAGCACAAAATCTTACCACATTGCTTTAATACATGTTCTTACCACATAGTCCCCCTTTGTTGTGGCTCCTCCTTTCTATAATGCCACTATCTACCTTGATCTACCTATGCAAAAGCTTCTCTTTTGTCAATCTAGACGCCTTATGTTGTTTCTAGTATATTCTCCTTCTCTCCCTTTGTCAATTTCGACATTCCTATACATCTTTTTTGTTGCTATAATGTCCCTCACATTGTTCATCTTGCTTTGGTCATTAAAATTCTCCCCCTTTATCAACAATCTCCTAAGAAGACTATAAGCATATGTTGAACTTAAGGGAAAAATGTTAGAGTATATGGGAGGGAGCTTCACAAATCGTGATCCAATAAAAATGATACCAATTGAAATGAAAAGAAATAGATCACAATTCATGAAACTCGCATAATATAGTCTAAACTCCTCCTATATTTGTTCATACATATGGTAATAAAGAAACATATGCACAACTAGATAATATATTAAGATAAGAAGTTTAAACTATATTATGCATGAGGTAGCTTTTAAATGAATAAAATGATTTGACAATGATACCAATTGAATCATTTAAGCATTGCATACCCCGGAAACTTGTAGATTGCTCTATGAAATTATAAAAGATATAACTTGCAACGCATATTAGTCTCAAAATCACAACCTATATGATATACTCGCATTAAATATGTGCATATAAATGTTGAATACTTGTGAGGCATATGAATTTGTTATCGATAACAATGGAGATTTATCCTATAGATTAGATCATAGCACATAAAAGATACTAAATGTAAAACTAGTGCCATGTAAGAGACCTATAACTGATAAACCATGTAGGTTGCTCATAGTTAGAAATAAACACAAGCAACCTACTGTATAAAAACCTACACTAGGCATTGCAATAAATTGAAATAAGCATATGCAATCCTAGACAAGGTAAATGAGCTAAAAGCAAAACAAAATGCATGAATAATAATCTAGCTACACTTACCTCTTTTACCTATGGATGAGGATTTGGGTATGTGATAATCATTATCTTCATCAATGCGTCCATCTTGTATACTTAGCTTCTTTACTTGAATATTCACTTTATTTTGTAAGCCAAGCCTCTGAATCCCTATGGCCGCTTCGGGCTTCAAGTCTTATTTGGAACCCAAATTGATTGGGAACTCTTCATATTGGTGATGACTTTCTTGGCACCCAAATTGGTTGGTTCTACCTCCAATCATTTCTTCCAACCATCTGTGCAACCACCTTGCCATTTTCCTTCTTCTTAAGCTTGTATTGGTTACTCTTGGTCTTAATATTGTAGTTGGGCTTGGTGTAGATGTTGGAGGTTTTGTTGGAGAGGCTCGTCATCTTCTTCTTCTACTTGGCCTCCTCCTTGGCTTGCTTGCATTGGAAGGACTTATGGTCATCTTGATGGCATTTGAAGCATATCACGGTTGACGCATCCGTAAGCTTCTTCACCATAGTAGCATGATTATCTTAAGGAGGTTAGATATGGTTCTTGGCTTTTAATCTTGCCAAGTCCTTGAGCTTTTTGACTCCTTGCATAAGCTTATCATTTTCTTGTGCAATGAGGTCATTAGATGGTTCTACAGAAACATTCTTAATGCATTTCTCATTGTAAAGTGGTGAACATGATATATTAATTAAATCATTGCAAGAAGTAGAAGCATCTACCTTACAATTGAACATAGATAGTGAGGTAGATTGCTCCAAAGTGACCTTAGTTTGAGATTCAATGCACTCAAATTTAGCTTTAAGCTTATCATGCTCCTTGTTTAGCAAATTGAATTTGCTCAATAATTGTTTATAATTAGAAACAAAGGTAGCATGAATGTTATTAAGTGTATTGAATTTCTTAAGCTCTTTTGGTTGTTTCTTAATGGCCATTTGTTGCCCATTGATCAAATGAAGAAGTTCATCATTGGAAGAAGAATCCTCATCAGATTCATCATCACTTGCATCGCTATTCATACCTTTGACCATAAGACACTTGTGAGATGGCTTGCGTGTCGACTTGTGTGATAATGACTTTAAGGAAGAGCTCTTCTTAGAGGGGAGGATGGTGAAGCTTTCATCACTTGAGTTTGAATCTTCATCATCGCTCACCCATCTTCCTAAGCTTGCGAATGCCTTAGCTCTTCCCCTTGTTTCCCTCTTGTTCTTGTTCTACTTCTCCTTCTTGATATGATCAATTGTGTTGACCAAATCTTCAATAGAGATAGGATGATCAATCTTGGCATTAATCCTCTTCATATTATTCTCTATCTTTGAGAAGATCTTGGCCATCTTGGGATCAATTTCATTGTCACTTGATGTTCTTTGATCATCCTCTTCATTGCTCTTTTTATCTTGATCACCATCATCTTCACTTGAGCTTGACTCTTGCTCTTGTCTCCTCATCTTCGCATTCATGTGTGAGTATTGAGCTTGCTTGCTTACGAGGGCAAGATTTTTGGTGTTGGATGAGGTGAAAGCTTGCACTTCCATGTTCATTGTCATCTTATAGGCGGTGATCTTACTGAGCACTTGACCTAGAGTCATCTTCTTGATATCAATGTTATCGTAAATTATGGATACTATTAACTTATACTTTGAAAGAAGATCTTGAAGTATTCTTCTCACTACTTGATCATCTTCAATTGGCGTTAAACCTAACCTATTGATCTTATTGACAAGAATATTCAAATGTGAGTACATGTCTTTAGCACTTTCATAGGGTAGTTGCTTGATATCATTGAGCTTAGTAACAAGCACATGATATTTCTCATTGCGCACATCCTTTGTGCCTTCATGTATTTCAATGAGGTTAGTCCAAATATTATGTGCATTAGTGAGAGAATAAACATGATTAAATGCATCAATATTTAAAGATGATAAAATGATAATCTTCACCAATGCATCTAATTGTCTCTACTTGTTGATGATGCGAGGTCACATCCCTTCCTCGGTGACCCTCCAAACATCTAGACCTTTAGCTTGCAAATAACAAAACATTAGAATTTTCCAATGCAGAAAATTTTTGCCATCGAAAAGTGAAACACTATAGGTATTCATCCCAACCCTGGATGTCACAACTCACTAGGCGGTGAAGCCTAACCGATCAAAATGAGACGGGGTCTCAAATGCTACTTGAATGGCGTGTCCTTATGAAAGGTGTGAGATCCGACTCTGATACCAATTGTGAGAATCGATGACGTCATAAGAGGGGGGTGAATTAGGACACTTAGAAACTAGTCGTCCCTAAAGACTTCACAAGATAAAACTATCTCAATTTCTATCTAAATTTGATCTAGATTTATTTAGTGTGTCTACTCTATTGTTCAAAGCGCTTGCAACCTATCTAAGAAGGTAAATTGCAAGTAAGTAAATACAGAAATATAAATAAGGTAGAGAAAGCAAACTTGACACAAATTTTTTTCATGTGGTATCAATGACAAAAATGCTATCCCTAGTCTATGTTGGAGATCCACTAAGAATATGCTCCTGGTTGGCACCCGGTTACAGCTATTGAACCACCAAGTCACAAAGACTAGGTCTCAACCCGGATGAGCCGCCAAGCCACCAAGATAAGGCCTCAACACAAGCATATATTCTGGTCCCTTGCCATCGTGATCAATTCGAAGCTTGAGCCACTAAAGAAAGGGTCTCTGCATCCTCGTACACGTGTCTTACCGCCGCTCCACACCAAGTCAGAGGGTCAACAAGTTGCCAGCGAGTCGCAAAGAATCCAAGGCGTCGGCGTACCTCTTGGTACATGGTTGGATCACTCTTTAATCCACTCTCTAGGTTGCAGCACCTAGCAACACTTCTCTCTGGGACTAATAGCACTAATCACTCTCTAGTGGTGTGCTAAATTTCCTTAGATGAACACTTTAAGCACTTTGGTGGCTTTGATGTCTTCTCAAGTATATATGGGATTCTCTAGACTCCATCAGCATGCCACACCGTCAAATGACTGAGTGGATGGATATTTATAGCCTCAAACTCACGGACTAATCGTTACTCCAACGGCTCCACATTACTATGAACACTGGATGATCCGGTGATAACAATAGTACAAGCACTGAACCATCTAGTGTGTACATCAGTGGATACTAGCTGTTAGAACTCCATTTAAACTTCTTCTGAACACCAGATTCTCTGGTGTATACTCAAATCCATCACCGAACCTTCCGATGAGTTATCTTGAGCCATCTGAGCCTTTACATCTTCTCTGTGTAAATTGCTCCGGTGAAGCCTTCGGTGTGCATCATTTCATCACCGAAACATCCGGTGAGTTATCCTGATCCAAACTGCGTCTTTGCAGCCTCTCTATATAAAATTCTTAGGTACATTCATCCGGTGTTCATTCCATTCACACTGGACCATCCAGTGAGTTAAACCTTCTTTTCTTTTCCCTGAAAATTCTCGGTGCAACTATCTTTGTGATCACTGTACTATCTGGTGACTTCATCCTTCTTCTTCAACAGCTGCATCCTCTCTGATAGGAATGCTCCGGTGAGATCATCCGGTGTGCACAAGCCAAACGCCATACCATCCGGTCAACTAATCATCGCTCTTTAGCACTTGCAACCCTCTCTGTAACAACTGCTCCGGTGTATATCTTCTACTGATTACCGTACCATCCAATGGGTTGTTCCATTTTGCCTTCTGAGCAAAAACACTTCAATGAGTACATGGGTCTTAACACCGGACTATCCGGTGCCTTTTTCTCCTCTGCTGAGAATACTCTGGTGATTATAGCCTTCAGTACACCGGACCATCCGGTGAGAACAAATCTCCTGGGATTTCTTTAATTCAACCAAAGTTTGTCCCGGATATGATGGCTTCTTTATGTATTGTATCCATGAGACCTACTAATATATATTCTTGATAAACATTTTAGTCCCATTGACTATATTGTCATTAATCAGCAAAAACACTCAGCAAGTCCAGAGTAAAACCTAAAAGAACACGCACAACATTAAAATCCATGAAGAACGAGAAATGATAGAATTTTTTCTTTTTCTTCAAAATAGCAATGGAACAGTAATTTTCTCTTGAAACAGATAGACATGAGTACATCCTTAACATTTATCAGTAAAACCAAGTAAGTAGGGCCAATACTTACTTACAGGCTCCTGAACGTAAGAACCAAATTACATCTCTAGAACCAACGGCACTTGAATGGAATGTAAAGGAACCACTTGAAACCTTAATTTTTGGATAGAAACATGTCCATGAAACTTCATACAATAAACACCAAGAAATACAAATATAATTGGGAATGATCAAGAAAGCACAACCAAACCGCAAGCAAACTATGCCATCACATGATAAGAATCAACAACATATCCATGGATCAAAACACTCCATAGAACAAACGATATGAAAGGCTCATCATGGAGACATGAATTAGAAACATGTAACATCACTCAAAACTTAAATTATGAAATCACATGAACACGTGAATCAAGAAGGAATCAATAACAGAACAGATAGAAAAATAAACCATATGTCATGCATATATATATATAGGCCACACTATTTAATAGTCTGTGCGTTAAATATTATTCCACACACCGCATTCGGACTAATCAGAACCCACTAGAGCGACCAAACAGGTCCGCATATGGAAAAAATTGGAAATAGTCTATTAAGAAACTGGAAAACACCTATTAAGAAACCGGATAGCCAAAAACACAGGTTATAAAATAGAAAACACCTATTAAGAAACCAGAAAACTGAAAACATACGATATAGAACGGGAAAACATGCATTATAAAACAGGGATGCTGAAAAACACATGTAATAGAACAGAAAAAAAAAACCTATTAAGAAACTGGAAAGTAGTTGCTGGCAGCAGCGCCGTATATGGAATACAAGGGAATAACAACCTACGATATTTCCTCTCCAAATAAGGAAACTAATCATGTAATTAGGAAACAATCTTTAGGTAATTAAGTAAAGGGATAACAACATGCAAGATTTTCTTTCTAAACAAGGAAACTAATCATGTAGTTAGAAAACAATCTTAGGCAATCAAGGGAAGAGATAAGAACCTGCGAGATTTTCTCTCTAAATAAGGAAATTACTCACGTAATCAGTGAAATAATCTCTGGGTAATAAGGAAAGGAAAATTAGGTAAAAATGATCAAGTAAACATATATGTGATGCGTGAAATCACTTGTTTTCCATGTTTTGATGATCATTTTCATCATTTTTCGGTTTTGATGATTATCTTTTCCAGTTGAGTAAAAGACGATTTCCATGTACAACAGAAATATTTCAGTATTTTCTTGTTACTTTTCCGGTTATAACAATTATCGTTTCATGTTTGCAATATTCATCTTTTACTTATAGATTTTTGGTTTTGACGATTATGGTTTTCGGTTGAGTAAAGAATATGAAGATAAAAGGTACGGGGAGAATATGAATTGAATGATATGTCAAAACAAAATTGAACTAAATAAATGTAAAAAAGTATCATAAAATGTGATTCACAGATCTCTTTCTGTACTAGAAACGATTTCAGAAATATTCTCTTAGCATATCACATTAACTCAATATCAAAATTATATACAAAAGAAATCCAACACTCCGATTGAAGGAGATGATGAGGGAATGATAACCATCATGCCGCCACTTTGCCCATCAAGCACTACAAGAATCGTGGGTTGTGCCGCCATGGCAGTGCCCGCCGAGGTCTAGGTGCGCGAACACGGGCGAATAGCGCATGCACCCACGATGCCTCCGCCGTCGAGTACGTCGATTTGGTCGATGGTGGAGACTGGAGAGAGCATTTGCACCGATGGATGCCATCTCGGCTCATCGGTGAACATCGGGGAGAAAGTTCAACGAGATAGAGGGATTTACAACCCTCTCAAATCGCCCTCACCGGCATTGGCTACAAAATCGGATCTAGAGATCTGCAGTGGTTTATGAGGGATTACAGGGGAGAGAAGAAGATAACCACTATTTAAACGCTAGCAGGATAGCCCACTTTCTATTTTTTTCAGTAGTAGGAGTAAAATTACTATATTTTCCAATTGCAGGATGGTTTTTCTAGCTTTTTCCGATTGTGTAAAAAAATTCAAGTTAAATAAGAGTTATAAGGAAGTCTTTTCTGTACTCCAGTTATACATACTTCCTCTCTTATAGATGTTCAGAAATAAATATATACATCTTAAAAGTAGTATATACATATTAGAAAATATAAATTTCACTTATAAAAAAGTATACATATATAAGAAAATAGTATTTACATCTTAAAAGGCAGTATATACATATTAAAATGTAGTATATACTTTAGTTGTAATGAGATTAACTATATATCGAGCCTGAGTATATATACACACACAAGAGTTTGTCGTCCCTGAAAAATTTTGGTTTTCAGCTACGAGTATTAAAATTTTTCCTTTCCAGCTTTACAAAGCGATAGATTTCACTATCAGATTGACACGTTCGGTGCACGATAAGATTGGTTCGCCGAAACGCAAGAAGGTAAAGCGAATTAATCTGCAGTGCCAGAATAAAAATGAGATTTGACGGCTGAGATTGACTTTCAAACAGCAGAATGAGACAGTTGACCGAACATTAGCCAAGAAATCCCGCAGGCTTTTCGCTACTGGCTTGAAGGTTACCTGTGGTATTTTTTTATATAAATTTTAAAAACCTATAACTATTTCTACATATGTTATAAAAAACTATAACTTTTAATGCTTATTTCGAAAACCTATAACTATTTTGATATATGTTATAAAAAATTATAACTGTTTCATCGCGGGCTCATCAGTCATCCTCTGGCAACAGGTGGACATATAGTTAATCCTCATATTACATGATATAGAGCATGATAGTTGGGTACATAATGAGAAAATTATAATTTTTACAACATACGTTAAAATAGTTGTAGGTTTTTGAAATAGGTACAAGAAGTTATAATTTTCTATAACATATGTCAAAATAATTGTAGATTTTTAAAATTTACTTTTTTTCAGCCTCAACGCTTGATACAAGTTGTAGCATCTGAACTCACACCACACATAACACAGGCTCTCATTGTGATCCACATGCACTTGAGGCTCTTCGAAAGAAATCCATTCAAGAATAAATCTGTCCCCTCTACAAGGGCGTGCGAGAGTCGGGGGTCGAACGCCCGACCCAGCCGCAATAATACTTCACTGAAGCGGAGGCTAGGATTTTCTTTCCCATTATCTAAAAATGCAGTTCAATCCCTTTTTCTTTACTGTAAGTGTCAAAGATTTGTCCCTGATAATACATCCATAATTGGCTGGGGTACCTTCGAGATTAGGGATTGAACATGAATCGAGACACACGATTTAGACAAGTTCAGGTCCTCGGTTAGAGTAATACCTTATATCTTATATGGATGGTGGTGTGTATATATTCTCTCGAATACTAGCAATATGTCTAGACCTATTACAGGGAATAGATTGGATCTAAACTAATCTAAGGATGATGTCACCGAGTATCTCCTATGGCCTTAGTGCTTGCGTCGAGTTGCAGATGCCTAAGTTTTCTCTGTTGCCCTCTGGGGGTCTGGGTCCCCGCTTTATATAGGGCTAATATGCCATCTCCTATCTAGCCGTAGTCGATAGAGAATCCTTCATCTTGTCTACCACAACAAAGCAGATAAATCTGACTTCGATACTAGTCATTTTTCAAGTTGGGAAACCAATCGAGACCTTCCTAGTATGCGTCTTCTAGATTTCTGGCTGTATCAGGTACCGCAGATTCAGTTTCATAGTATCCGGAGTTGTTATACATGTGCATGATATACCCTGTCCATATATAATGTACTCTTTACCCTATAGTTAGATATTCGATAGTAGCCCCTTAACTCTACTCAGGAGGAAAGATTTCTACAAGTGTCCACTCGAGTATTGGCAAGTCTAAACTTGGTCAAGTAAGGTAGATTAGGCTTGCAGTCAAAAGAATTGAGAAGAAATAGATCATGTTCTGAATATCGAGTGGATACGTAATTGGGTCAAGCGCCCTACTGTTAACTGCACTCAAACGCAAAAAAAAAGCACTAAACTCGACTAATTGAACCTGACGCTAAGTAGAGTAAAAAAACCATCAAAATTTGAAACGTTGGGTATAGAAGCATTTAATGTGCGTAGATGGGAGTGAAGAGATTCGCACAACGCCATCATCCCGCCTTTCACGTCAATCAAGGCACCACAGAGACGGGGTGGTTACCAAAAAGGTGATTTTTTTTTTGGCTATTTATCTGTACAAACCTTAACTGTGGTAATTTTTCATCGCTCTCACCCTCAACCTTCTCTCACAAGCCTCCATCTTTCTCCACCCAAACACACGTCACTGTTGGAAAACTTAGACTCATGGATTCTGGCTCCCCTGCGAAGACCTCTGCTCCTTCTTCGTCGAAGAAGCAGCCCGACGTGAAAATTGCTCGCGCCTCCCCCGAGAAGATAGACGAGATGAAGCACTTGATTGAAGTTTGAGCGATTTCGTCAATGCAAGAATCAAGGCTAAAGGAGCTTAAGGTTGAAGGGATAGTGCCTCATCATGATTTGGTTGACTAGAGGCCTACATCTGGTGAGGAATTCCCATGTTGCCGATTCAACTACGAGATCATGGTTTTGAATCCTTTTTTTGATGTGGATTCAATGTTCCCCATTCTAACTAACTTATCTTGAAACATTTGAATCTTGTTCCGTGACTTGGGGATGTCTGTAAACATTACTGTATTTTGTTTGTCTATTATGCTATTGCCTACTATTTCCTTATTGATGAGACAGAGTTAGCACAAGTAGATGCAAATACTAATTAGTAAATGTTGTAACCATCATCGCGTTTAGTTGACCAAATATCCATTAACACCTGAAAACTCAACTAGATAGATGATTAGATGTGTTGGCCTTCGAGTAACAACGCAAAGCAACCATAATAATGAGAAAAAGACTAGTATAACACTAGAAACAGGAATAACATGATGTACTTTTTGCAAATTTTCACCGGCTTGCACTTTGACCAGCGCACAGACATGAACTCGATAGAGACATACATAGAATTGACTAGAACTTTAGAACATTGTTAGCCGTTAGGCGTGAGATGTCTGACAATCACTTGTGCTGTTATGCCTTATAAGGTGTAGTTGTCCGTCATCAACCCAACATATGCCTCTGCTGGTTCTATCCAATGCAGTCGATGAAAAACCAAATAAACTTTTGCAAAAAGTACATCCTTATTGAATAAATATGGTAATACTATGTATCCCTCTACTCTTTGGTTATGGAGGAAAACATACTCGATCATAGAGTAAGAAATAACATACCTATACCATCGAAAATATACGATGTAGCCCTTAACTCTCTGCTCGATGATTAGATCGACCGGAGAGTAAAGCTGTAGCATCAAAAGTATGCGATGTAGCCCCCGACTCTCTATTTGATGTGATAATCAAGACAGAGAGTAGAGCTATATAATTATAATATACTCGATGTGGCCACTGACTCTTCGCTCAATAACTCAGTTTGAGTAGAAAATGGAGCACAAGCACACTCATCAAATAATGTAACTCCCAACTCTCTAGTTAACGCGATAGTTAAATAGAGAGTGAATTATAAGCATAAAAAATACATGATGTAACCCCCCGACTCTTTGCTAATGACCGGATCAAGCAGAGAGTATAGCATAAGCATCGACTCATTCTTCTCGACCACATGCTCGAGGGTATGGGCCCCCGGGCGTACGACATCAATTATATTATGGTCATTGAGTGAAAATCAAATATTCATGTATGTGAGCATTAAAAACCCACTCCCGTTTGTGCTCGTTTTCACCTTAACCTTTGATTTTAACGTGTCATAATGACACCACACCCATCTTTGCAGAGATTAGACAAGTCATAACGCCTCAGCAGCGCCTCGACTTCCGCCCAACCCGTCACACGACCAAGGTGGCCTCGTCATCATGCCAAATTCTATAGGATCTTGACATCACCATTTACGCATTATGACCCATTTCCACAGCTATAAATAGGTACATCCAAGGCTGTCTATTTTCACCATGTCTTCTTCCTTTCTCCCTGCCCATTGCCCAGTAGAAACTTGTAGAGCTTGAAACTATGGCTTCCCCTCTATAGTCATCACCCGAGTCATGTTCAGAAATAGAAGGAGTAGGATCTCTAGCCTCAAAGCCTCTCGCCATGGTTCCACCCGGTGTCATCATTGCTTCCTCCTACAAGGAGGAATCTTTATCGAAAGGCCTAAGAGGAGAAGGAACAAAATATCCGTCAGAGGTCATCGACTCTTCACCCGCAACCCGCATAGTAGCCAGCGACGGGAGCTGCACAGGAGGGAGATGGAGATGGTGGTGATCTTGATATGATCATCGACCTGGCAACCAATGAGGTCTTCGGTGATGGAACCGCCAAACCTCCGGTTGTGAAGAAAATGCAGTCATCTTCTCCATCAACAACCGACAGATCATCTTCGCATCCCGCGAAGGGCCACTCGGCATCGTTAGCACCGATCAATAGCTCCAGCAGGGTCTTCACCTCGGCCACCTTCCCTGGCCCTTACGCTGGTTTATGACTGATCCCTAGGACAATCAGTACTACTCTACGGAGGAACAAAAGAGATTCCTCGACTTGTTTAAGGGCAAGTAGGGGTCCACATACTTCTAAACTCTTGGAGGTGGTGGATCTTCACTATTTGCAAAAGCTAGGCGAATCCTTTCTGTTAACAATATGTAATAGGGCAGTCAGTCTGATCAGAATGTAATGAACTTACCTTTGGCTTACCTTATCTACGGATGGAATTGACGGAGTTGGTCAATGTGCCATGAGCTTTCAAGTATCTCACCGTTTGGAGTAGATAGCCTTACTGATCCAGGTCGAGTTACTTCGACTACTATATAGGGCCCTTCCCACTTAGGTGATAACTTATGACGTTGAGCTTGTTTCTGCACCTTTTGTAAAACAAGGTCCCCAGCAGCGAGTGTCCTGAGTTGGACTTTTTGATTATGATATCTACGCAATGCTTGTTGATACTTAGCCACTCGAATGGATGCTCTATCATGATCCCCGAGTAAATTGATATTGTTCGCTCGTGATTGCTCTTACTCTTCTTCCGAGTAACTTTCCACTCAAGGCTATCCATACTTTAACTCGGTCGGGAGCACTGCTTCTGCTCCGTAGATTAAGAAGAAAGGAGTTTCACCGGTGGCCCTATTAGTAGAAGTGCGAACGACCCATAGTACCGAGGGAAGCTCTTTCACCCATCATTTCGAGTAGACTTTTGATACCCTGCAAGACTATACCATTGGCGCGCTCAACCTGACCATTACTTTGAGAGTGAGCTACTGAAGAGAAACAAGTTCTTATGCCAAATTCTTCGCAGAACCAAAACAAGGTCCCACTTTTGAACTGGCTAC
The DNA here is from genome assembly GCF_958298935.1 of Phragmites australis. Lineage (NCBI taxonomy): Eukaryota > Viridiplantae > Streptophyta > Magnoliopsida > Poales > Poaceae > Phragmites > Phragmites australis. Next base: position 24,995,353 of record NC_084931.1, read on the forward strand.
CATTGTCTGTAATTATCTAATGCGGAATTCTGAATCGAGTAATTACGCTCCTCATGAACTTCTTAGTCGCTTCTGTGGTTATCTTCCCCATGGTTTCGACCTCAATTCACTTAGTGAACATGTCGATAGCCACGAATAGGAACTTATAACTACCTTGGACCCTTGGAACGGTCCCAGGATATTCAAACCCCAGTCCCAGGATATTCAAACCCCAGACGGAGAAAGTTCAAGAAAGAGGAATTGTTTGCAGAGCTTGGGTTGGCCGAGTGGTATGCCTTCCAAAATATTGGCAGCTTTAGCACTTTTTGACCAGCTCAGAAGCATATGGGAGGGCAGTCATCCAATAGAATCCCTAGCGGAAAGATTTTCCGGCCAAGGTGCGGTAAAACGCATGATTATCACACATGCCTCCGTGGATATCAAGCAATATTTTATTACCTCCTGAGTGATGCACTTCATCAAGATTATATTACTCCCCTTTTGGTAGAGCTTGTCGTCTACCAAAGCATATAGCATGGACTTATGAGCAATTTTCTCTGTAAACGCATCATCATCAAAGACCTCTCGACCTTCAAGATAGGCTCAGAATGGGGTTATCCAAGTCAGCTCACGTTCAAGTAGCGTAACTACCGTGTCTACAAGTTCTGTCTCGCTGACCTGACCAGACTACTGGTGAGTTGAGCAACATCCGTTCGCCAAATTGTCGGGACATATGGTTTGAGGAGTTTCTCAACAAAAACTCCCATGGGCACTGGTGCTCGAGAAGAAGTGAGTCTAGCAAGTTTATCCGCACTAAAGTTATCACTCCTTCTAATGTGTGGTACTTCTAGCTCTTCAAACTTTTCCTTAAGATTTCACACCTCATTCAGGTAAGCTGCCATGTTGTCGTCCGAGAAATGGTTCTCCTTTTGCACCTGGTTTACGACTAGCTATGAGTTCCCCTTTCATGAGAAGTCACTGATTCCAAGTGATGAAACTATGCAGAGCCCGTTTACCAGTCTTTCGTATTCTGCAACATTGTTGGAAGCTTTAAAATTTAATCGAACAACGTACCTGAGTTCATCGCCCGTTGGAGATTTAAGTACAATGCCAGCCCTGAAGCATGAGTGATCTATCGAAGAAGAGCGTCCAGTGGTCCTCAACCATACTTGTCTTTGTTTCTTCGATGCTTGTCCATTCAACAAAGAATTCCGCTAGTACTCCTGACTTAACGCTTGTTCGCGGTGCGTAGTGTATGTCAAACTCATTGACCTCGACCGCCCATTATGCGATTTGTCCAGTAGCCTCCCTGTTGTGTATGACATCCTTCAGTGGATACATTGTCACAACAGTGACCTTGTGCGCCTAGAAATAGTGTTGTACCTTCCAGGAAGACATCAAGACTGCATATAGCAACATTTGCACTTGCGGGTACCGCAGCATAGCGTTGTGTAGAACTTCGCTCATGTAGTAAACAGGTTTCTAGACCTTGGCCTTTTTCTTGGGACATTCCCGCTCGACCACCCGGACAGTGCTTACCACTTGTGGGGTCACCACAATATACAAAAATAAAACCTCTTTTTCATTAGGCGATGTTAGAATTAACGAATATGATACTTAACTTTTTAAATCCTAGAAGGCGTTCTCCACTTCTTCTGTCCACTTGAACTGGTCGTGTTTCTTCAGCAACTTGAAGAAAGGCATCCCTCACTCGCCCATCCTGGAGATGAATCAACTAAGGGCTGCTATGCATCATGTCAATTTTTGAACTTCTTTTAGTGTTCGAGGTGACCGCATTTGGTTGAGCGCCTCAATTTTACGTGGATTAGCCTTGATTCCTCGACTTGACACCATGAAGCTGAGAAGCTTGCCGAACAGAACGCCAAACAAGCACTTCTCGCGATTGAGCATCATACGATACTTCCTGAGGTTGTTGAATGTCTCCTTGAGGTCGTTAATTAATGAGTCTTTGGTTCTAGACTTGACTACAATATCGTCGACATAAGCTTCAATATTGTGCCTGGTCTGGGCCTGTAAGTAGTTTTGAATACACCATTGGTAAGTAGCATCAGTATTTTTTAAACCAAAATGCATCTTTACATAACAAAATACACTGAAGGGAGTAAGAAAAGCAGTTTTCTCCTCATCCTCCACCCCCATGCTAATTTGGTGATACCTAGAATAGGCATCTAGAAAACACAGTAGGGCACATTGTAGAGCTAATGATCTAGTCGATGCGAGGAAGAGGAGAAGAATCCTTGGGACAGACTTTGTTGAGGTCGATACAATCGACACACATTCTCCACCTACCATTGGGTTTCTTCATGAGGACGGGATTTGTGAGCAATGTAGGATGATGGACCTCTCCAAAGAAGCCCGCTTTTAGGAGTTTACCGAGCTCATTCTGGATAGCTTGCTTCCTATCCTCTGCAAACCTTCATTGCTTCTACAACACGGGTTTGGCGTCGGGTTTTGACAGCTAGTCGATGCTCAATCACCTCCCTAGGGACCCCGGGCATATCGGAAGATTGCTATGCAAACACATCTTAGTTCACCCGGAGGAAAGTTATGAGCTAGAGTTCCTATTTTGGATTAAGGTCAACCACTATCTTGATCATCCTGGCTAATTCAGACGGGTCGACGGGTATTGCCTTGACACTATCATCAATCTTCTTGTCCCTATCACCGTCGTTGTAATCTCCTTTGGCAGCCTCGTTGGACTTGGAAGTGCCAGCAAGACTTACAAACTTAGAATCCACAACCTCAACAATGGCTTGATGCTTCTGGCGCTTCGACTCCGCACATTTTGAAGTAGTTGTTGTCCAACAGAAGTGCATGACTATATCCAAGCTCTACTTATCACATTTGACCACGACACGCTGATCCCCTTTGACAGTTATGACACCTTTGGGGCCTGGGATCTTGAGTGTTTGTGTGACATACCAAAGATTGTAAGCACGTAATTGAGCACCATTAACATCATAATTGAAGTGTTGAGCATGTAATTAATTCAATTAAAGCTTACCCAAAATGGTTAAGTTAAATAATAATTCATGTCTTGTGAAGCAACTCACAATATTTCTATACAACATAGGGTTGGAAACAATTTTAGAAATTAGTCCATTATAAGTGAGGAATATTAGTAATTTTTCCCAAATATTTGGGAGTTATTTTGAAGGCATAAAAATTACAAAAACTTAGGAAAGGTTGAATGTTTGAAGAATTTTAGTTCAAATTTGGCTCAAGATTTTTGGGGTAATCAAGTTAAAATGGATTGCACATGGATTCTAGTTTCACACAAAAAAATTTGGAGCTTGGGAAGGCTTTCTCTTGGATGGAGCAAATTGAGAGGACATTTTCCTTGGTTGGCTATTGTTCATCGCGCCCATCCCTACCTCTCAGCGCTCTCTGTCCACCGACTTTGTGGACTTTGGAGGCCGACCAGTCCATCACGCCATCGAGTCACACCCGGGCACCTTCCAGACAGAGCGCCCACACCCTTATCTCTCCCCTCTCTCTTGTTGCTCTCTATCTCCCTCACTCTTTTGCTCCTCCCGGACAAGCACAACATAGAGCGCAGTGCATGGCACAGTGGCCACCGACCCAAATCCCGTGTGCCCCGGTGAGCTTCGAGCTTGAGGAACGAGGAGCTAAGGAAGGGGTCACTAGCGCTGCTCCTTCCGTCGTTCATCGTCGACCTACCGGACCGCTACTTCTCCGGTCCAACCAAGACATGGTGAGCTTCCACATCCCCCAAGGAGTCTAGTGCATGCACATTTTCCCTTGCGGTGCGTCGTTGGTTCGGCTTTCCGTGGCAACCGAGCTGCCACCGGCCACCTACCAACCAGGCCTGTTGGCCACGAGTCACGCCGTTGTGTCCACGTGGTTGTGCTGGTCCTGTTGGTGACCTTGGCCGAGTTGATGGTCATCCCTCGCCGCCGGTAAGGCGCTGGCCGATTTTGACCCGAGTCAAGCACCGGTCCCACTGCTCATCTTAGGGGCTAGCAGACCTAGGGTGAAAAAGGGTTTTAGCCCTTTTATTTATTTGTTTAATTCAGAAATTCAGAGAAAAATCAAAATAGGTTTAATTTTGTATTGTTTAATCGGCTGAAACACTCCAAATTGCATAGAAAATTGAAAGTTGCTCCAAAATTTGTGAAGCCAATTTTGTTAGGTTTGTATGATCATAATCTAAATGTTAAAAATACTAGAAGCTATTAAATATGTACTGGAATTTCATTGGTTAATAAAATAGGTTTAAGCTTTATTAATCCATAATTCATTGTTGGTAACCCCAAAATTGATGAGGTCAATTTTGTTAATCTCATTATTTTGTGCCATATTCATTAGAAATTCTCACACTCATGTTAAACATAGTTAACCTTATAATTTGTTTTAAACTTAGTTCAAGCTTAATCAAATCCATGAATTTTGAATGTTTAACAATAATATAAATTAAGGAAATCCTTAATGCTTTAATTTCATGTCACAATGCATTGCATCTCCACTTTGTCATGCACTGTGGAGCATCCATCTTTGCACTTCATTCATGCTCATCATTGCACACATTCTTCATTAGTGACAGAAGGACCAGAGCATGACGCGGGCGCGATCAAGGACAACGCTGAACTATCAGAATTTTGCAAGTGTTGTGCGGGTAGCGTCAGATAGGCACCAGAGCAAAAAAACAAGCATCTAAGCATATTGCACCCTTTGGTTCAAATTGAATGGAGTTTAATTTGATAAATTATGCTCTATGTATATTGCATGATCAGTGAGTCGATGTCAGGTTTGTATGGGTAGAACCTAAGTTGATTGCTTTGCCTCTACCTTGAGTTGTTGTTCATCCATATCCTTGTAGCCTTTATGTAATTGGTGTCTAGTTTCAAAGGTAATTGAAATGCTTAGCACTGCTTAGGTCCTCGGTAGAAGTCGAGCGACGGTGCATCCGTTGTTCGCGAGCCTAGGGTTTACTTACTGTTTACAATAATGGTTACAAGGTTAAGATGGATGAGTTGTGATGATGAGGAGATATGTGGGTGGTGTTAGGGGTGTTTCTCCTGCTCGGATGTGGAGTTCCCCTAAGTAGGTCGGAAGAAGAGCTCGGACACCATAGATCACTTGCGTCGTTTAAGCATCGATCGTTGTTGTAGTTGGCTCCAGCACTTTCTGTACTAAACACATGTTTATCTAATAGTAAGGTAAGCCGATTATCATACGTCATGCTGACACTTGCCTTGCAGCCCTATGATGCGTAAGAGAAAAAGAATGAGGAGAAGCAAGGTGTCGGGGAGCCGGAGCATGGCGGGACTTACGCGCGGTAACCCCGGTGCTATAGGGGCATGTGCTAGTGGTGGTTCCGAGTATGAGAAAGGCTGTCACGAGTACCCCTTGTGTGTACTTTAGAGAGTAGCACAAGCCGAATGATCCTTGTTTCATGTGGGTAAAGATGTACCCCCTACGGTGTGTCAGAACAATTCGAATTGTTACGCTCTCGGTTATAAACATGCTTCTGTCCATTTACAGCAGTTGTAGAGTCACGAGTTGTGGATTGGGGTTTGGTATGTGGGAGTTGGTTGAGATGGTTCTATTTACAGTCATGGTTATTATGGTTTCAGTTGCATGCATGTTCATGTGGGGAATTGTAGGTTAGAATGGTAGTTTGGTTAAGTTAGATGCTCACACATAGATGTCTATATTGCGATCGCATAAAAAATTTACTTAACCTTGTGGCCTTTATTCTTGCTATTGGTTCAATGCATAATCCTTGGAGCCGACCTATTTATATGTGCTCTATATGGATTAAGTCCTGCAAGTACCTTCGTACTCACTCTACTTTTTTAGGTTCTGTCAATGGAAGAGGCAATGTTTGGCTAATTCACGTCTACCAATGTTGGTGGCAGGTATGAGTAGTGCATCCTACTCTAAATGGCGTGCTTTGGGGTGGAGCCTATGGGCATACGGCTTCACGCAGCTTTTATTGTTTTAGCTTTACTTTCTGCTATGTAGTATCTCTGTAAACTATTGTAAATGATGCTTCCCTAAAGGCTTGTAAGATACCTTTAATTATTCGCTCTTTCTTAAGTTTTGTTGTGATGACTTATGTTGGAAAAGCATGTGTTCCGATTTTAGGCAGAAAACACGTGCCGGGACTACCGGGATAGTATTCTGGTTAATCATGGAGATTGTGATTATGAATAATGATCCTCCAGATGATTAATTAGAATATTGTTTGGACAGCTCCTCACAGCTTGTTATCAAAGCTTGGTTTAAGGAACTAGCCTAAAACACTTAAGGTGTTGTTTAGTAAGTGTTTCAATATGACTAAGCAACACATTAAAGTTTCTTTAGTGCCACTATTTCTAATATGTACGAACTTGTTATATTATGCCCCTAAGTATATGTGTTGTTGTTTGTGGTATTTAAATTGTTTGTTTCTGCATTATGTTGTTCCATAGTATGATGTCTTTGTGATTTATATTGTATCGACACAATCAACGAAAAAAGTAAGAAGGTAAGGAACGCATCCCGATGGCGGTAAATATCGGGGGCTCAATTAGTATGAGGCAGGGGCCTGGTATGTTCTGTATGGTGATGGTACGGAAAGTGAATATGTTAGCAATAATGTATGAACATCCACCGTACGATGATAGATATGGTCGTCTACCCATGTGGCGATTACATGGGATGTCACATAAGACGATGGTACGGTAAGTGAATACATTAGCAACAACGTATGAAATGTTGCTTGCACGACGAGATGCACAAGCACTGCTCACGCTACTTATTCTTTCTCGCACGAAGGCTGATGATTGGTATTTTTTGTATATATAACTGCCTATGATCTTGATGTTTGTTGCGGAGAGACGCGTTCAAGAAATAATACGTGTAGGTAGGATCGAGCATGCCGTCATTTCTCTATTGCTCATATGCATGAATTTTCCCAAATATACGCTCTTATGGAATCCAAGCAAGTAATATCCGACATAGCATAACACCATGAGTCGGAATTTGATCTTTCACATCTTTCCTCATCCTATTGTGATGACATTCATGTTGGTCTACCGTGCAGGTGTTCAACCACCTTGCACAATAAGCGTCGTACGAGGTCAACACCAATGAGCGGAAGTAATAACGTTTTGTGAATGGCCTCTCTTCCAAGATGCAAGATCGCTTGTCGACTCATGAGTTCACCGACTTCAACAAGTTGGTTAGCACCTCCCTCACTGTCAAGTTCAAGATGAAGGGCCCTCAAGAGGAGAAGAAACATAAGAGGGTTCCGTGTCACCTTCCGTGGGCGGGACCTCCCAACGTACGCGTACGAAAAGTCATCCTCCTCCATCTCACATGTCAACTTTGGCTGCTCCATGGCCAATGTGGATGGTGCGATGTCCATCTTTCTCCACTCTGCAAGGACAACCTCCAAGACCCGCCGGTTCTCAAGCGAGTGTGACAGGTGGCCCCGATGGCCCATGTTACAATTGTGGCCATATCGGTCACTATGTGTGGGATTGCCCCTTCTCGAAGCCGGGAACCGTGGAAACTGCTTCAAGGCCATCATAGTCAGCTCAACCCCCTCCCCAAGCTTCCAAGATGGTGCATGTTCCCAAATGTGGCTGAGTGAACTACACCACCACCAAGGAAGCTCACGAGGATGCCGATGTATTGACAGGTATCTTGCTCGTGAATTCTCACCCTACAGTTGTTCTTTTGATTATGCATCCCATTCATTCATCAAGGAGGGTTATGCTTTGGGTCACCATATAGTCATCGAGACCCTACCATCTACTTATCATATTGATGCACCCGGGGCCAAGTTATTAACCAACCAATGTGTTCCTAAGGCCAAGATTCTTATTGAAGAGTTGCATTATTTGCCAATTTGGTCCTGCTTGATACTAGAGGAATGTATATCATATTAGGGATGAATTGGCTAACCAATTATGGTGCTCATATTGATTGTGCCCAGAGAGTCGTTTCTCTCAAGAATCCCAAGGGTGATCGGGTGTCTTTTCACATTGGAAAGGGTGGTCACCATCTTTATGCTTTGACGAGTGTCACAACCACGAGTCTTCTAGATATTCTAGTTGTTTGTGAATTTCCTAATGTCTTCTCAGAAGAATTGCCAGGAATACCACCCGATCGAGCTGTAGAATTCTCTATTGATCGATTGCCCGGTACGGCCCCGATTTCAAAGAGGTCCTATCGAATACCACCGAACGAGTTAGCAGAATTGAAGAAGAAAATTCTCGAATTTCTTGTGAAGAGTTTCATTCGTTCAAGCTCCTCACCTTAGGGATGCCTGACACTCTTTGTGAAGAAGAAGGACCAAACTGTTCGGATGTTTACTGATTACCTTTCATTGAATGAGGTCACCGTCAAGAACAAGTATCTGATTCCTCATATCGATATTCTGTTTGATCAACTGACTGGTGCTCTAGTTTTCTCCAAGACTGACTTACGATTGGGCTACCACCAAATAAAGGACCGACCAGAGGATATTCCAAAGATGGCTTTCTCTACCCGCTACGATCTTTACAAGTTTATCGTCATGTCCTTCGGCCTTACAATTGCACTAACAGTCTTCATGTATTTGATGAATACGGTGTTCATGGAGGAACTGGATAAGTTCGTTATGGTTTTCATCGACAACAACCTTATATACTCCAAGACTGAGGAAGAGAATTCATAGCACCTCCGTGTTGTTCTAGGCCGACTTCAAGATCACCAACTCTATGCCAAATTCAGCAAATGTGAGTTCTGGCTCAAAGAGGTCACTTTTCTGGGTCATATGTTGTCTAAAGGTGGTGTCGCAGTTGACCCGAGCAAGGTACAGGATGTGCTCAACTGGGTGTAGCCTAGGAATTTCATCGACATTTGGAGTTTTCTCAAACTCGCGGGTTATTTACGCCAATTCATAGAGAATTTCTCCAAAATCTCTAAACCAATGACCGAGCTATTAAAGCAAGGGAGTGTATTCGAGTGGTCGAGTGAATATGAGTCAGCTTTCTATACTTTGAAGAAACTACTCATGACCGCTCCCGTTCTTGCTCAACCCGAAGTAGACAAAGGGTTTTAACGTCTATTACGATGCTTCACGCATTGGCCTCGGTTGTGTCCTCATGCAAGAAGACCGAGTTATTGCTTATGCCTCGCACCAATTGAAGTGCCATGTAGAGAACTATCCAACCCATGATTTAGAACTTGTGGCAGTGGTGCATGTTCTAAAGATTTGGCTCCACTACCTATTAGGAAATATGTGTCGTATCTATACGGATCACAAAAGTCTTAAGTATATATTCACTCAAGCTAATCTGAATATGAGACAGAGAAGATGGATCGAATTGATCAAGGACTATGAGCTAGAAATTCATTATCATCCCGGCAAGACCAATGTGGTCGCCGATACACTGAGTCGAAAGTCTTGATGCAACTGCCTCATGGTCAAGCCTGGGAATGCCATACTTTTTGATGACTTCCGATGGCTTGGACTCGAAATGGTTCCAGAGGGATTTCTTGCTAACCTGGAGATCAAGTCCACCCTCTTGGATAAAATCAAAGAAGCTCAGAAAGACGATAAGGGCATGGCCTGAATCTGAGACAAAATGGAGGAAGGCAAAACCACATGCTTTTCTAAAGATGATCAAGGTATTCTGTGGTTTGGGAAGAGGCTAGTGGTTCTGAAGGTTGAGGTATTGAGGAAGAAGATTCTGGATGAGGCCCATGATTCATTATTGTCCATCCATCCAGGAAGTACCAAGATGTACCAAGACCTCAATCCTAGATTCTGGTGGACTCGCATGAAGCGAGAGATCGCTCTACATGTAGCCGAGTGTGATGTCTGTTGAAGGGTGAAGGCCGAACATTTCAAGCCGACCGGTACGCTCCACATTTCACTTTCCACCACCTCGACTAAGGTCTTTGTTATCCCCGGTGTTGCACGACTTGCTCCTATAGACCGCAGCTATAGTCGTGTCTGGACCTTTGTGCTTATCAGTAGGTTTATTCTTCTCCCCCCCTGTTCTTCGAGGACTCAGGATTATCCTTGCCAGGTTGAGGGTTTTTGGCATGTGCCTGAGCTTCAGCACGCTTTGCAAACTTCTTAGCCAACTCGAAGATCTCTTTGACCATTTGGATCTATCTAGTGGCTAACTTGATGACCAGATCTGTGTCCTTGACGCTCGCTTAAAGGCAATGATGACTGACTCGTTGGAGATATCCGGGATTGTGTTGCACTTATCGCTTAACCTTCAGATGAAGCCACGAAGAGATTCATCTTTGCCTTGGTTCAGCTGACAAAGATCGTTCTTCGTTCCTGGGAGCTCGAATGTGCCCTGGAAGTTGGCTATGAACTGAGCCTTTAGCTCGGCCCACAATCAGATCGAGTTAGGAGGCAAGTTAAACAACCGGGACTAGGACCCATCCAACGTGGTCAATAGATAGTTGGCCATCACCTTGTAGCCACCACCTCCCACTCAAATAACAGTAGTATAGATCTATAATCACTCATTGGGATTGAGCTTTCCATTGTACTTTTGGATCAGACCCACTTTGAACTTCTCAGGCCACTTCATCAATCAGAGCTTAGGTGCGAAGGCTTCGCGACCCCCATAAAACTCTTGAGGAGGCGAAGGAGGAGGACTAACACGTCTGTTCCTTTGAATAAGGGAGTCACGTCGATTGTCTAGTCCTATAGATATGTGCTCATTATAGCCTTTGCCGTCCTCACGACGTTCCTCATGACGGTTGTCTATCACTCTTCGTAGATCATGCCGATCGTGAGGGATGCGATTTCTTAGGTCTTCCTGGTTCATGCGCCTATGAATAGGGCAGTTATAGCCTGGTCCGCAGGACTGCCTTGACCTCGACCACCCAAGGTTCCCATCTGCGATTCCTTGACTCAGGGATGTTCGCATATGTGGCTCCTTGAACCGGCACCTTGCCGACTCGGGTGCCTAGAATTGTCATGGTTGTTTACTCGAGCAGCCTGGATCTGAGCGGCATCAAGTAAAGTCTTCACTTGATTGAGCATCGGGGTTAAAGGATTCATCAGATCCAACTTGAGGATTAATCAGGTGAGCGCCCTAGATGTTAGCCTATGGAGTACTAAAGACACCACTGTCGAGGCTTGGCTACGGTTGAGTTGATGAAGCCTCGTGACAATTGTCCTGATGGTATATGTTCCTCGATCTCGGGACCAATGCTGGTGGAGGGGTACCCACCTGAAGTCGTCACTGAAGACTAGAGGGCACCTGACCTCCTACGATCTATCAATGATCAGTAGTATTAGGAGCTAACGGGGCACCAGCCACAGACATTCCTGGTGGTATATCTCCGGCGACGACGGTACCATGGGCGATGGTTGCTGCTAGTGGGTCTGTGAGAATCTTTGCGCCATTGTTCTCTGCGGCATTTTGATCTACCACCGTCGGGTTATCGCATGGGGTTCCGACTCCTCGAGCCATGAACACTAATCTATTAGTTCGGCTGCTCTGGCTGATCCTTGTCCTCGTTGTCGGTGTCTATGCACTGGAGAACTTTAGGCTCCTTGGGATAACAATCGAGATGTCTCACCTCACAGTATGCGTCCAATGGGCAGGACTCAAGAATACCAGTGTGGATCAGTCCACCTTGACTGTCCCAGTGGAAAACGAAAAGTCTGAAGAGGATCTCAAATCCTGTAGAGGCGATGAGTAGATGGTTTCTGCCAACTCGAAGTAGTCGTAGAAACCTTCGTTAGAGAAACAAACACGGATGTGAACTCGAGACATGATCAATCCTGAAAAAGCAGAAGAAGCCCCCTACCTAGCGCGCCAACTATCGAAGATTTGTTCCTGACAAAATATCCGTAATTGATTGGGGTACCTTCGAAATCAGGGATTGAACACGAATTGAGACACGCAATTTAGACAAGGTTTGGACATCTAGTTAGAGTAATACCCTACGTCCTAGATGAATGGTGATGTGTATGTATTCCCTCAAGTACAGGCAATATGTATGGGCCTATTATAGGGAATAGCTTGGAGCTAAGCTAAATTAAGGATGATGTCGCCGAGTATCTCCTATGGTCTTGGTGCTTACGTCGAGTTGCAGATGCCTCAGTTTTCTCTATTGTTCCCAGGGGTTTGGGTCCTCGCTTTATATAGGGCAAATATGTTGCCTCCTATCTAGCCATAGTCGATATAGAGTCTTTCATCTTGTCTACCATGATAAAGTAGATGAATCTGACTTGGATACTAATCATTCTTGAGTTGGACAACCAATCGAGACCTTTCTAGTATACGTACTACTACAGAATCCATTTAGTGGGATGCTCCTGCACAGACGGATCTATAGAGCTACATGTACAAATGGTACCATAGACGGCTCCAAATTAGAACCGTCTGAGAAAATGGCAATGAGCAGTTACAACAAAGCGGGACACTCCAGTACAGACGGTTACAAACTACAACCGTCTGTACAATAGTACAGACAGTTCTAGTTTAGAATTATATGTATTGTTCCTTTTTTACAGACGGTTCTAAATTAGAACCATCTGTACTATTGTCAGTAATAGTACAGATGATTCTAAGTTTAGGACCGTCTGTACTAATAGTGTCTCACTCGTTTTAAGTGTATATCTTATATAGATTATTTTCATATAATGGTCAGTAATGAACGATAGGTAAGACGGTAAGGAAGGTTTACGCGAGGTTAGAGGTTGCAGGTTCGACTCTAGAAAACGCACTCGTGGTATTTCGCGTGAAAAATCGTGTGAACGTCTGTACAAATTATTTGTACAGACGGTCCCAATAACGAGCCGTCTGTACAAATCTGATTTGTACAGACACTTTTTCACAGACGGCTCAAAATAGTGCCCCGCACGGGGTTTCTGAACGTCTATACAAATCATTTTTCTACTAGTGACGTCTTCTCGATTTTCAGGTGTATCAGATACAGCAGATTCAGTTTCATAGTATCCGAAATTATTATACATGCCCACGATATACCTATCTATATACAATATACTTATTTATATATATAGTTAGATATTCAACCGTAAGTTTTCCTTAAACAAAGGATGGGCACGTGCATGTCATGGCATCGTTGTGCTTCTACTGGTATTGCATTTGATCAGTGTCTGAAGTGACATAGATAATTATACACGGGCCTGATAACTGTTAGTGTATATTATTATATTGCTCATGTAACAGCCGTTTGGTAAAGGACCATGTATAACAACTGTTAGAGAACCTTTACCGTTTCCCCAAAACATGCTTGCTTTAGCCTCCACTTTCTTTTCCTTCTCTTTTCGCATCACAACCCATTTTGAGTAGTCTTCTTTCTGCCTTGTTTTTCTCCCTGAATGCGTCATTCCTCTTTCTTTCTCCTTTTATCAAGTGTTGACAAAAGTGAGAAGCTACGATAGGGCTGCTCAAGCTCAACGCGTAGGCATGACTGACGACGGCTAACTACTACACTGGTAGACATGCTGGTCATTTAGGCGCACACAATTGTGACGCCATGCATGCTTCCTAAGCTGAAGCCAATGATTACGTACATCTCTCCTCTAATTACTCATCCCCTTTGTTAATTGTTGATCAGTGGTCGCCACCTTTCCCAACCAAGTGTACGGCAATGCAAGCTCTCGCAGCTGCACGAACGTCTTCGCAGGCAGAGGCGCTTGTCCTGCTGTCGACAGCGTCCTCTTCGATGGGGAGAGAGACTGAAAGCTAAAGCAACACCTAAGGAAGAGCAACACAAAAGGTAGGATGGTCTCTTACCTTTTCTTGCATGCAAGAGGCGTGATTGTGTGGTATATGTACGGTCTACCTCCATTCGCATTCAAATTATTGGTAGATTTAGCGATGGGTAACGGGTTTCAGCGTTCGAATTTATAGTATTCATCCAAATCAGCATTTAGTCGAGGTGCTGGTACCTGACGGATAATCGCTTCCATCATGCATGCATAATTTTCAGATACACTCAGGTTGTGTCAGGCACAAGTATTCACTCTTTTTGGTTCCGCATGCCAGTAATTCCTAGTTTTAGAGTTGTAGTTCTGAATTCTGACTATAGAACTCACGTGCCTCAAGCTCACATTAGAACTGCTAGATATATTATATGTCTATGTGTAATATCCTCAGTCTATAAGGGTTTTTTCATATTATCACATTTACATATGTATATATATTGGTTTAGGATCTCTAGGGAATACAAGTTGATATTCTAACAAGATATCAGAGCTAGGTTTTGTTTGTGGGTCGCGTATATCTTCATTACTGTGTTGTGCTCTTTTAGTTTATTAGGGTTGTAATCTTGGTAAACAGATTCAACTTCTTTATCCTCATAGTGAGTCAGTGTCTCAACGTTCTTTTGATATTGTCCGCTCCAATGTATAGGATCGGGCTCCCTTCATTTCGAAAGGGAGTCATAGATACTATATTATTTTTATAGATGATTTTTCTCGTCACACTTGATATTATTTCATGTCTTCTTGTTGCGAGATGTTATTTATATATAAGCACTTTGACACTATAATTCACACTCAATTTGACACCTATATTCATGTTTTTGTACTGACTTTGTCTGGGAATTTCTTTCTGGACATCTTCACTCCTTTTTTGCTGAATAGTGTACGTTGTCTCAGTTCTCTTGTCTTGGAGCTCATGCTCAGAATGGTGTAGCTAAGTGCAAGCATCGTCATCTTCTTAAGACAGCTCGCGTGCTTATAATTGTCTCTTCTGTTTCACCTTATTTTTGAGCTGAGGTGGTCTCCACTGCCACATACTTGGTCAATATCTAACCCCCCCATCTACTCTCAAGGGTCGGATTCCTTTTGAGCATCTATGTGGACATCTTACTTGACTACTCCTCTCTTCATCTTTTTAGCTGTGTTTGCTACGTTCTCCCTCCCCCCATGAACATACTAAACTGACTGCTCAATCTGTTGAGTATCTTTCTTGATTACAGTGCTGAGCATAAGTGTCATAGGTGTTAGGATCCTGTTGCTCGTCGGATCGGGATGTTACTTTTGATAAGTCTTGTCCCTTCTATCCTCTCACCTCACCTACCACTTTTTCAGCTTTCTTAGTTGAGCCATTGTCTTTCTCACTTTTCCTGTCACACCTATCATTGTTTCTTCTTCTCTTCCTCGAGCAACGTTGGCGCCCTCTCCAGCTCTGCATTCTTTGGTGCCTTCCACGTCTTTGGTCACTACCTCACATGCTCCTCCTTCCTTTAGTCTTATTGAGCATTTTTCATTCCACTACACTTGTCGTTCTCGTGCTGTCTCCCACCTTGATGTGCCACTTTCTAAGGAGTCATCTCCTTTTGGTGACTCACTTCCTCCTCCTTATGCTCACTATTTTCTCTTTGTAATCGCCAGTCGGTTCGACCTCTTGATTGATTTGGCTTTGCTAGTATTGTTCCTGTCGAGGCGTCTTTTTATTGTGATGCTGTTGTCCACCAGGAATGGCAGCATACGATGGCAAAGGAGATTGCTACTCTTGAGAACACTAGCACATGAGATCTTGCTACTCTTCCCCCACATGTTTTTTTTCTATCACGTGTAACTAGGTTTATAAGGTCAAGATCGGATCGGATGGTTCTCTTGAGCACTACAAGGCTCGTATTGTCATCTGTGGTTTTTAGCAGGAGTATGGTCACGACTATGATGAGACTTTTGTTTTGGTGGCCCACATGACCACAATGCACACTCTTATTGTTGTTGCTTCTGTGCCAGTGGTCTATCTCCCAGCTTGATGTCATTACTACCTTTCATAATGGTGAGTTGTGTGAGGAGGTCTACATACACCCACCATCAAAATATTCTATTTGTGAGGACATCGATATAATCCCGCTCAATTCAGCCCAACACAAGTCAATCCAGCTCCCCTGCCCATCAGATGCTACCCTAATCCAGAACTGGGTCTCCCACATGTGGTGCAACAGCCGGCCACTGGATCCGCCCCATCATCCTGGATTGCGTCATCCTCCCCCGCCCGGCTGGATCCAGTATCATAGACCGGAGCGAGAGTATGCTCTACTGCAGTCATCATTGCCCTCCTCACCGTTGATAGAGCTGTTGCAGCTAGTGCAGGTGATGTGCCCATCAGGATCTTTTTGTCGAGTTGTCTTCTACATCAGGTCGTGCTGCAAGGGGCTCTAGTCCACACGCACAGTTCTTGCTGCTAAGTTGGACTGGATGTGCTGGGCCTGCAAGTGGCTTCATTGTCTTTTGCTTGCCTGCTACCATTGTTTTAGGCCCAGCCCAGCGATTTCTTGGTGAGCTGGTCCATGTGCTTTCTGGGCTGCTAGTTGTTGGCCTGCCACTGTGATTGTTTCTCGGTGGATGTATGTGTTGCGACCACTAGTATCTCTATTTTCCCTTATAGTCTTTGCTTCCATTATGTACATCTAAATTTCAGTTTCTCTCTTTGAGTTTGTCTTGGCCCACTCGGCCAGAACAAGCTACGGCCCCCTGGCCAATTCGTGCGAGCGCACGGCGAGCGGGTGCGCGAGCGGTGGAGGGGAGGGAGAAATGGTCGGCTGTGAAGAATCCACAGCGGCGCCTACAGGAAAGCTCACCGGAGGAGCACTCCTGCCGGGGCTTCACGACAGGAATTCGACGACGGGCTTCTATGGGACATGGAGGACTCATTTATGAGCATCTTGACAGCGGCCAGCGGTGAGAGGAGTGGCAAATAACGGCCGGAGAGGGGACAGTGGCACGGGTAAAAACGGGCAGCACCTCCCCTGCAAGGGGAGGTGTCAATCTTGCAAGAAAAAGAGGCCTAGCGCCTCAGGCATCACGGCACGATAGCCAGTCACATCACATAGCAAAGGCGCACATCGGCGGCGACACTTGCATGGCGGCAGAGACAAACACACGCGGTGGCGCGCGGCTATACGCTAATCAGTGGCTCAGGGGACCAAGAGGCTCACCGAGAAGGAGAACGGCGGCAGGTTGGTCGCGGTGGCTAGTGGTTTGTAGAAGAGGCGATGGTGGTCGACTCGGCTCGGCACGCGGGCGGCTCACATCAGGCTTCCGGCGGATGGAGAGTGGCACCAGGACGGTAAGGGCTCCCTGGTGCTCCTCGGCAACACGACGACGGCAGATTTGCAACGGTGAGGTCACAGCAGCGAGAATGGCGGTGGAGGCGGCGTGGTGGTGGCGGTGAATTGGGTAAACCGAGAGAGGGGCCAGTCGGCTCTATTTATAGAGGGAGGCAGAGCAATGAGGCGGTGCGACGCATGACATCGTGCGGTCATCAGTGGCAGCACGGCGGTGAGGTGGCGGAGCGGCGCCCACCATTTTTCCTACAGCATGGGTGCCTGCACTTTCCCCGCATGTGCGTGGGCGCAGAAATTGCACGGCGCAGAGGCATGGGCAACGCGAGCAAGGGTGAAGAGAGAAGAGAGAAAGCGAGGGAGCGGAGAGGTGTCGCGGTTGACACGGTGGCGAGCTGTGCGGCGTCACACTAGAGGAAGGAGGAGAAGGAGGTCAGGCCGGCGGCCGACGTACGACGCGTGGATGGCCACAGTTGCGCAGGTGTGCATGCATGTGGGCGGCTGGCCAGCGCGAGGGTGAGCAGGCCAAGTGGGCCCAGCGGCGCGGGAGGGAGTGCGCGGGCGAGCGCCCAGATCATGGGCCGGCGCGGGAGCTGGGCCGAGCACGTGCGGGAGGGAAAGAGGAGAGGTTGGGCCGACGCTTCGACCAAAACAAAGAGGAGAGAGGAATCCAGCCTAGGGAAGAAAAGAAAAAGGGGAAGAAAATTGGTTTTAGAATTAAATTCAAATGAGATATTTGAATTTGAATTTGTCTTTGGAATAGGATCATTGCAAATAAATATATTTGAATTATCATTTGAACTTGAATCTTGAGCTTCCTAAAATGATTTGAATCAAGGAATTTGAATTTGAATTGGATTTGAGACGAATAGAATCTAAGAGTAGATTTGAAATTGAGAGACATTCAATTTAAAATCTCCACACAAAGAACCATAAAAACAATTAAACCAAAAATGCATATGATCAATTTATTGCAATGATTGATTCAAAAATTATCTTGGTGCTATTTTGAATACTTAGCCCAAATAATATATTTGAATATATACATACGAGTATATATACCTCAAATATATATTTCCTTGGTTTTATATTGGTTTAATTAATTAGAAGTTCTTTAACTTAGATTGAATTTTGTAATTAATTTACATGCTAAAACTCATGATGTTATAAGGTCAATCCAAGTCCATCTATCCATGTACATCCAGTGTTTCTCACATACAGGTATGCTCGCATGTGGCATCTGCCAACTGCCATGCGTCGATGCCATTACCACGTTGATTACAATGTTTCCAAAAGATCCAATGGGCTGTTGCTCCGCGAGTGATAAAATATTGGTCGTGAGGTTTTGCTAGTCCGGTGCGACGTGCCTTGTCTTACGTACCCATAAAGCATTTTTGCTTGACACCGCTTTCCCTTCCGTCACAAGAAAAATGATAAGCAATGCCCTCTCAATTGTGCATGCCTTCTCCTTTGATAGAAAAGCGCAATGGTGCATAGTTCAGAGCGAAACAGGCAGCTAGCTTGATTTTGTTGTACATGATCTCGATTTTATCTCTAATGTATCCTAACAGACTGAGATACGAGAAGAGTCATGTTGCCATGTTTAGCACTCTGATCGAGGGCATAACCATCTAATGGTTGTGGTTTCATCTCGGACAGTGTGATATAAACACATGAAGGGGGAGCAGGTGCCTACTTGATCGTTCACATTAGGCCTAACCTCCCCCCATATCTCTAAACCCTACTGATCCTCATTGACACTGCTACGAGGTGAAGGTCATCGCCGCTGCAACAGCAACGATGACCACATTGATCAGTTACACCAAGCCAGTGACCTCTTCTGCATGGTGTCGTCCACAACATCGACTACACACGCACGAGGTCGCCTGACTGCGGTGCATCAACGATCTCTACCGATGTGTATGCCTACATCAACCATCTACTTCAAGCCCTAGATGGCATCATTTGGCTCTAGTAAGTCAATCACGCTTTGTCAATTAAGGGTATTTTATCTTAGGGCTACTGTTCATGATGATTAAGTAAAAATTTAGGCTAACAATCGGTATCAGAGCCTAACTAGCCTCTAATCAAACCCCATTAGACCTAATTAAGTTATATTATGTTCGGATGATGCTATTTTATGAACAATCAGTCCTAATGCGCTTCGGTTTAGATGAATTAGTTGTCAATTATGTGTTTTCAAGATCAATTTTTCTTGGATCAGCATGCTTATGTCTTGTTTATGCATATATGCTTATGATTGTTATGATCCAACCTGTGTTTGATCCTAATTAATACAAATTAGATGCAAATTGATTATGTTTAGATCAATTTAGCCCCGGATTGCTGGAATTAGGATATATGTGTTCATGAATTAGGACAATTTAGGCTTGGATTAGTTATTTTTCATACATGTATGTGTGTTTGTGTGCTCGGTTTGAGGTTAATTGGTCTCGGGTTGGGGATTTATGGGCTCGAGAAGCATAGAGAAGGAGGAGAAGCAATCAATTTTATGAAAACCTAAAGGATTCCCCAAATCCCCCCCCCCCCCCGCCAAATCCCAAAACCCTAACCCTAGTTTTCCCCTAATTAAGATTTGTAATTCACAATCCCCAACCTGTGAACCCTAATCCATGAGGGGAGGGAGAACGCACCTGTTTTGGTGCACCAATTTACGGCAAGCGAAGTTTCTTCTCTTTCTCCTGCGTTGCGCCTCCTCAACTTGTCCATCGTTCGTGGATCCATCATGTCCAACACCTTCGCACTTCCATCACTCCTCATATGCACGCGTCAGATCTCTGTCTTCACACAGCACGCGTGAGAAACTAAGTTGAAATGTACCTTGGTTTATATGTGATGAGTGAATGACAATATTGTGGTTTTGGTTTGTTGATTTGAGGAGTGTACGAGCATGTATATGTGTTGCAATTATAATCAAGGCTAACCAAAGTTGCAGAGAGAAATGTAGTTGGCGTGTTTGTCCTTGAGTCAAGGAAAATTGTATACGCTGAATGATCCGACGCTTGGGATTTTGTACACGCTGGAAGGTCCGGTGTTAAGAAGGGGTTCACGCTGGAGATTTTCAACTCAAAAGCCAAAATTGAGGTACACACCGGATGGTCTAGCGACGGACAGCAATACATGCTGGAGCATTTCTTTCAAAGAGGTTGCAAATCAGCCCTGGTGGACTTACATGCGCCGGATGGTCCAACGATGGGCAAACGTACACGCCGGAGTATTTTATCCTAGAGGCAAAGATTGAAGTTTACACCGGATGGTCCGGCGATGAAGTGAAGTGAATGTCAGAGCTTTTATTGCAGAGAGGTTACAAACTAGCTCTGGTGGACTTGTACTTATCAGATGGTTCAGTGTTCAAAGGAATGTACACCGGATGTTTCACCGGAGCATTTCTTGCATAGAGGTTGCAAGATGGCTGGTTCAGAGAAGAAGTACACACTGGATGGTCTGGTGTTCAGGATGGGTACACGCCGGAACATCCAGCGTTCATGATTTCTCTGAGATGTGCTTTGAACTGAGAATTTTGTTTTTGAGCTAACTGGAGATGGAGTTGGGATATGTGTTTGCTTGTCTAAGGTTATGCAAGTGATGGATGCAACTTGACGGCCGATGACAGGAAGATCGGGCCTAAGCAAGGAGCTTGGTGCCAAACGATTGAGGGAGCCAGGTGGAGTCAAAGGTGATCCTAGTTGTACGCATGGAGGTCAAGCAAAGTATGAGATAGAGGATGAAAATGGCGTATTGACAAGTCAAATGAAAGGGATACCGGTGCAAGTGACAAGGTGACTCAAGGGATCAGGAGCAGGAGAGACTTGACAGCGATCAAGATCGCAAGATGGAGGACATGTGTTGACATCGAAAGACTTGCTTTGAGAAGCATGCAAGGCGGTTTCCCGGTTTGGCTGCAAAACTGCAGGAGGATGGAGTGCATGTTGCATCATCGTGAAGCTTGCGTCAAGAGGAGGCTAAGTCATGAAGGCGTCACGGCCATCCGATGGATGGAAAAATTTGGACAAAACTAACCCGTGGTAGGTGGGAGTGTAAGTGAAGGGCAGTTTAGAGACAGAATTGCTTAAGGGTTAAGTAAGCCCCTTAGGCCTATAAATAGATGGGTATGACTGGTGGAAACACTCGAGCCTTTGAGAGCCTTCCATTTGTGTTGTGTGGAGAGGAAGAGATGAGTGCTTGACCTATATTGAGGTAAGAGCTTTTATGAGAAAAATACTTTGTAATCTACCAAAAGAGGACATTTCTCTGAGCTTAATGACGAGAGTGTTTTGCATATGCTTGAGTTTATCTCATTCTATTCTCTTGCTTTTGGCTCCCATGTTTTGGTGCAAGTTTTTTGTGTTTATTTGTTGACTTTTATTTTCCTTGAGAGCTACTCCTTTTGGGTCTTGTAAGAGGTATCCTTCCTGTTCCTAGAAGGTTAATCTTCTCATATGAGTTGGTCTTGAACCATCCCAACCCTTTGGATCTATCAACTTGAAGAATCTCCTTTTTCGGTGGCTAGTTCTCTTGTGTTCAGAAGATTTTCTTTTAGTTGATTGCTTTCTTGCACTATGAATCTTGATATGGCCTGGAACCTAGAGTTCTCATCCATCGAAGAGAAGCATTGGTTTTAGAAGTCTTGCAATCTGTTCTATCTCTCTTGCTTCCGCGTGTTGTTTTAAGGTTCATTGGGTTCAAGAATAGGAGAAGGTGATCAATTTTGATAGAAATTTATATAGGCTCCTATTCACTCCCACCTCTAGTCGTTGTTCTTGGTCCAACAACATGTTAGTCTCCATGGGAGCCACCATGAAGCAGCTCAACGGAGCGGCGCGCGACCTCTATAGCTTGCGCACTAGTGAGCAACCCCACAGTGGCACCTTTTCTTGCCTCATCTGATCTCCTCCCTCCCACCCTCTCTCTCTCTCTCTCTCTTCCCCCCCCCCTCTCTCTTCTTTCTCTCTCTCACCAGCAGCGATACGTCGCTGGATCTGTCTCGCTGCCGCGGCCATCTTCTTTCGCTCTCAATTTCACGCTTGCGGCCATGACATTTTGGAGGAGATGGAGGTGAATGACGCTAGGGTTAGGGCACCAGACGTCAGACAGGTTTTGATCCAACAAAACATGTGTGTAGCCCTAGGATTCGATCCGACGGTCGAGACACGTCGAGCTCATGGTCTCAAGCCAGCATGCGTGATGCTGGGCTGGCAGCATGCTTTTGGGCAGCCATCGCTCTCTGGGCCAACGTGGGTGCTTCTAAGCTGACGTCGCACTATTGGGCCGCCATCGCGCACGCGTGTGGCGTTGGGCCAAGCCATCAGTTGTGGGCCGACTCGCAGGCTAAGCTGTTTTGTTAAGATTTTTTGGTTTTTTCCATTTATTTGGAATTTTCCTGTTAATGTTTATCCTTTTATGCACTAGATTATTGCCCAAATAATAATGTTTTATGCACTAAAGTTTATAATTACTTCTCTGGATGAATTGGAACCAACAGGAAGAATTATTCAGAGAATTTTATGGTCATTTTTTTACGTAGGTCCATAATTATTTTCTGACCAACGTTGATGGTAATTATGTGTCATTTAATCATTTATTAAGTTCTTTTCTGTTTTCCGCCAAATGGTGATACAGAATTGAATTTTGCATGTTATTAATCAGACCAATGTAAGGTTAATTTCATGAAATATTATTTTATAGCAATTTTCTAATCTGGCCCAATCTTTTGTTCAGATGTTAACGCTTCCAATGTTGCCACCACAATTGACAACATTGAGCAGCTCATAGGAAACACTTTCCCCTCTTGGAAAGAAAATGTTTCTATTGCAATTGGCATTCTGGACCTGGACTATGCACTCAGGGTTTATGTTTCCACTGCTTCTGCCATCAGTGAGGATAATTATGATGAACTTGAGAAAACTTATGAGGCGAATGTTGAAAAATGGGAGTGGTTCAACCGCACGTCCTTAAGGATAATGAAGAGCTCTATCTCTGTTGGGATAAGGGGAGCAATCCTCGACTCTAATAATGCTAAGAAGTATTTTGTGTCCATGGAGGAGCAACTCAAATGCTCCTCTAAGATTTATGCCAGTACACTTATTTAGAGGCTCTTAACCACTAAGTATGATGGGTTCGGCAACATAAGAGAGCACATCATGATAATGATAGACATGGCTGACAAGCTCAAAGGAATGAACATGGAGATCTCTGAAGGTTTTCTTGTCCACTTCATTATGACATATCTACCTCTAGAGTTTACTCCATTTAAGATATATTACAACACTCAGAAGGAGAAGTGGACCATAAGCGACTTGATCGCAATGTGCGTCCAAGAGGAGTGGCTGAGGGATGAAAACTAAGATTATGTGCATCATGTTAGCGACCCCAGCAAGAGGAAATTCCAAGGGGACTTTAAGTCTAAGAAGAAGCTGCATTTCCCCCTTAAGCTCAATAAGGTAGCTCACGATGCACTCAAGGCACCTGCTTCTTCTGCGCCTGCTACTCAAGAAACCTCAACTGGAGATGAATGTCACTTCTGCCATAAGAAAGGACACTACAAGGGAGACTGTGTTGGTTTCTTAAAGTGGCTCGCAAGAAAGTGTAATGATTTAATAACGTTCATTGATGATTCTATTTATGTTGATTTTTTCCTTAAGTTTTGGTGGATTGACTTAGGTGCCACTGTGCACGTTACCAAGTTATTATAGAGATTCCTTACCATTAGAACACTAAGAAGGAGGGAGCGAAGTCTTAGAGTAGCCAACGGGAAGGAAGCTGAAGTTGAAGCTATCGGATCACTTTCCTTAGTTCTAGATAGTGGCTTCACTCCTAGACTTAATAATGTAGTTTATGTTCCTACCATGAGGAGGAATCTCATTTCAGTTTCGATGTTAGATGATTATGGATTTGAATATAATTTTGAAAACAATAAGTGTATTCTTAAGTTTAATTAAGATATTATTGTTCTTGTCATCAGACAAGACAAACTTTATATGCTTCATATGAATGAATCATTTATATCTTTGAATGTCTGTGATATAAGTCATAAGAGAAAGGGAAGCGCAAATGATGAGACTTCTTTGAAACTGTGGCATTACTATTTGGGCCACATTTCGACGGGGAGAATGGAGTGTCTCATTAAGGAAGAGATTCTCCAACTGTTAGACTTCTTTTACTCTAACCACTGCATAGGTTGCATTAAACAAAAATACGTCAAGCAAATAAGGAAGGGGGCTACTAGAAGCACATGACTTTTAGAGTTAATTCATATGGATACTTGTGGTCCTTTTCCTGTGACATCAGTAGATGGTTTTGATTCCTTCATTACCTTTACTGTTCATACTCCTGTTACGGCTATATCTTCCCCATTAAGGATGGATCTAAGTCTCTCGATAAATTCAAGATATTTAAGGCTAGGGTAGAAAATCAGCACAATTTAAAAATTAAGGTAGTGAGGTCGGATCGAGAGGGAGAGTCTTATGGGAGACATGCCCCTTATAGGCAAATTTCTAGTCCCTTTGTCATATTCATTTAAAAAATAGCATAGTAGCTCAATATTCTACTCCTGGTGAATCTCGGCAAAACGGTATAACTAAGCGATGCAACCGCATACTTAAGGATATGGTGCGAAGTATGCTTAGCTATTCTAGTTTACCAGTTGGATTATGGATGGAAGCACTTAAGATGGCCACGCACATCTTAAACCGGGTTCCTAGTAAATCAGTTCCCAAAATCCCTTTTGAATTATGGATTGGGAGGAAACCGACTTTGAAGTACTTACACATGTTGGGTTGTCCTGCTGAAGCTAAAGTATTCACTCCACATATTGGGAAATTAGATCCTAAGACAATCAGCTATCACTTTGTTGGGTATCTTGAAAGATCCAATAGGTATCATTTTTGCTATCCAGTTAGGATCACTAAGTTCGTAGAAACAAGACATGTTGTGTTCCTAGAGAATGGGGATCTGGAGCCTAGGGAAGTCGATCTCGAGAAGAAGCGGGTTTATGTTCCTTCACTGCTGATCAAAGAGACTTACGTTCATATGGCCCAAGTGGTTGCACCTTCAGTAGAGAATAATATTAGTGCACCTCCTGTTGAGGTCTCTGAAATTCCTAATGATATACCTAACGATAAGCCTTAGTAGTCCCCTACGGTACCAAATTCTAGTCCTGTAGTACCTAATGAACTGATCAGGAGATCACAACGTGACAGGAGACATGTTATCTCGAATGATTGTGTGGCCTGCATGAATAAGGATGTTAATGATATAGGGAAGATGGAAGATCCCAATTCGTATAGAGAGACCATGATGAGTGAGTCATTCGTCTGAGTGGCTTAATGCCATGAATGATGAATTAAAGTCTATTAATGATAATGATGTATGGGATCTAATAGAAATTTCTAACAAAGCCAAAACAGTAAGTTGTAAATGGGTCTACAAAACCAAGTGACTCTAAGGGAAGCATTGAAAGGTTCAAAGTAAAGCTCATAGCAAAAGGCTTCTCACAAATAGATGGAAATGACTATAATGAAACTTTCTCTCCCATATCAACTAAGAATTCATTTATAATTATTATGGCGCTTGTGGCTCATTATAATTTGGAGCTATATCAAATGGATGTTAAAATGACATTTTTTTTTTAATGGTGACTTAAAAGAAATTGTTTACATAGCTCAACTGGAAGGTTTTGTTGTAGAAGGTAAGGAGCATATGGGATATCGGCTTAAGAAAACAATTTATAGTCTAAAGCAAGCGTTTAGGCAATGGCATTTCAAGTTTGATAAAGTCATTAGAAATTTTGGCTTTAAAAAAAATGAAGTTGATAACTGCATTTATGTTAAGTTTAAAGGGGAGAAATCACCATCATAGTTTTTGATGTGGATGATATCTTATTAGTCAGCAGTGATAAGAATATGTTATTTAAGATCAAGAGATTTCTTTCCTTTAATTTTGACATGAAGGATCTTGATGAAGCTTCTTACGTTCTTGGCATTGAGATTCACCAAGATATGTCCAAAGGAGTACTAGTTTTATCTCAAAAGGCATACATTAAGAGAGAACTAATGAAATACAATATGCATAAGTACTCTGCCTATCCTGCTTCTATTGTTAAGGGCGATAAGTTTGGGACATTTCAATGTCCGAGAAATCAAAATAAAGCTAATTAGATAAAGTTGGTTTCTTGTGTTTTAGCTGTTGGAAGCATTATGTATGCTCAAGTTACGCGTCTTGATTTAGCTTTCGTAATCGGGATGCTTGGCAGATATCAATCAAATCCAGTTCTGAGCCACTGGAAAGCCATTAAGAAAGTCCTTCGTAATTTGCAAAACACTAAGCACTACATGCTCATATTTAGAAAATCCGATAACTTTGAATTTGTTGGTTATTCAGATGCAGACTTTGCAGGGTGTGTGGGTACTAATAAATCCACATCAGGTTATATCTTCACTCTCATTGGAGGAGCTATCTCATGGAAAAACTCCAAACAGACACTTACGACATCGTCAACGATGCAAGCTGAGTTTGTAGTATGTTATGAGGCTACCGGACATGATGTATGGCTTAAGATCTTTATCCTGGGATTAATAGTGGTAGACAGTATTTCAAAATCACTCATGTTATACTACAATAATCAACTTACTGTTTTTATACGAGTAACAACAAATCGAGAGGTACTGCTAAACACATCGACATTAAGTATCATATTGTAAAAGATATAATCCAGGATAAAATAATTAGTGTCAAGCATGTAAGTATTAAGTCAATGCTTGCGGTCCGCTTACAAAGGCTTACCACTCAATATTTTTCATGATCATATTGCCGGCATGGGATTATTGGAAGGCATGTGATTTTGGATAAGATGATCATGAAGCAAACCATCTCCTATTAAGCATAACAAATTTCTATTTTGAAATAGAGTAGTATGCTATAGGTATTTGTGTTTTAGTAGCATTTCTTTAGCCGCTACAACACTTTGCCTTGGTGTATTGTTTCATTGAGAGTGGGCTTATAATATTAGCCTTACGATTAAGGAAGAGAATGTTATATATGATCTCAGCTCTATCTCTAACATATCCTAACAGACCAAGATAAGAGGGGGCGCGCCATGTTGCGGTCCCATCTTGAGCAGTATCATAGAAACACATAAGGGGGGAGCTGTCACCTACTTGATCTTTCACGTTAGGCCTAACCTCCCTCCCCACCACCCAATATCTGTAAACCCTGCCAATCCTCATGGGCGTTGCTACGAGGTGAAGGCTGTCGCCACTGCAACACCAATGATAACCACGTCGATTAGCTACACCAAGCCGATGACCTCTTCCTCACGCCAGCGTCTAGGAAATTGACTACACGCGCACGATGTCACCTAACTGCATTGCATCAACGATCTCCACCAACACGTACGCCTACTTCAACCATCTATTTCAAGCCCTATATGGCGTCATCAGGCTCCGATAAATCAATCATGCTTCCATAATTAAGGGTGTTTGCTCTTAGGCTAGTGTTCATGATGATTAAGTGAAAAATTAGGCTAACAGGTCTGCAGCAAAGTTCCCCCCCCCCCCCCCCTCCCCCGTTGGGACATGGCTTTGGTGCGTGGTAACGCATGTAGAAATATCCAGGTTCCCAACAAAAATTCAGGTAGCACATTCCTCCATTTTCGCCATGCAAAAGCATATGGCACATGGTAGGGTTGCTGGACTAGAGTTTCGAGGATGCAAGGGCAAGGGACCACGACAACGTGCCCATTGCACCACTGCTCCTGGCGCTCCCACCGCCACGGGCGTCACGGAAAAACACCGCGAGAGACGCGACCAAAATCGGCCATTATTTCGTGCCCCCTCCATCGCGGGGACAGCGGGCGGAGACCGCCGCTTGTCCCGCAGCGCAATGGCCGCTTCGTCTGAACTCGTCGCCTCATCCATAGGCCGGACAACGGGGGGGAGCTCAACCAAAAGATCGCACGCCGCGACGGCGGTGCGCGTGAAAGGCACTGTGGCCGGCCTTATCTGCTTCTCGTTCCCAACTCGATCGAGACGCGCGCTTGCAGAAAGGTACAAGGGAAGCGGTGAGGGAAGGCCTGCTGGGTTTGTATCTTGGCTGCTTCTTGTGCCATGCCCCCCTGTTCCACGCAGCATGACAGCAAGTAAATCAAGAGCACTCATGCATCGTACCCAGCGGTTCATCTTGGAGTAAATCGAGTAAGAGCATGTTTGGATCGAAAGAATATAGGGATCATAGTAGTTTTACAGGAAACAATTTAATTCCGGCATGAATGAGGAAGTGAAGCAAAAGGATGCAAATTTTAGTGGGTGAGCAGAGCAGTCAGCGAAAGTTATAACTTGAACCGGGCTCATAACTTTTTCTTGATCCCGAACTGAAGATGCAACGCTGAAAACTCCATACTGGTCCATCCGTCCATGAGTGACAGTGCAGTTGCAGCGTTGCAAGTTACAGTTCTGGGCGTCTGAACTCTGGACCATGTATGCACAATTTGCACATCCATCTCGTTAAATTGAAGAAGACGATGATGATGAAGGTGCAATGCAAGTAGGTAATGGGGGAGGTTTGGGGGGTGACAGTATGACACTGCTACTGGCTGTACGAGCTGCATGACCTTGACTTGTACCCACCATCATCACCATGGCAACCGATTTTCAAATCAAATTCAGGGTATATAACTCTTGCCAACATATGTAGGAATCAAATGGTTCATTGCAAAGAGCACATCTACAAGCACTGACTGTAAGAATATTTTCTTCTCAATAAACGTCCAAGGATGATGTAGTTAGGATTCAACGTGCTGCCCACCTATAATACAGCAAGACATCATCTGTCTTACATAGGATCTGTTTGATTGCGTGCACATACCCTTAGTCAGGTCTAGTAGATGCAGGGTGCACGTGTTTGTTAACTCGCACACGCTCTCAGGCTAGGCCTGCTCATGCAACTGTACCACTAGAGCCAGGTCGGAGGAAAACACGAAGAAGTTCTTTTGCAGGCTGAGCCTAGCCTGGCTGGGTGGTTAGTCAACTAAAGAGACCCATAGCACCTCAAATTGTAAAAGCCTCTTGTGTTTCACACGTGTCTTCAAATTTCTTCCTATAGTATAAATGTTGGATAAATACATATTTTTAGATTTAATTCAATTCCTAGATAAATCATGAACAACAACAGATATATTGTCATTATTATGCACAAACAGTATAACATAGATACAGATATAACAGAACTATGATTAAAAGAAGATTAATTATAACAAACATACCGATTAGTAGAAAAATACTCTTGAAGCCTCGTGATGATGATACAGAAGGTGACTTGATGACGATGCAAAAGGCAATGATGAATAGAAAGCAGATCGTGCAAACAGTTGATGGCGACAAAGAAAGCAGATCATGAGCAGTTGGGCAAAGCGCTTCCTAAAAATCTTATTCAACTTCTCCCGATGCAGGATCCCAAGAGCGACAGGTTCGGAAACTTGCTCTCTCATTCATCGATGCACACCGGCGCAATAGGACGGAGCAGACTACATGTAGGGGCGCAAGAGAGAGGGGCAAAACCCTGACATATTGTATCCTTCTGTGGTGACGGCGGCTGTGCAGGTATATTAAATATAGAGAATCGATCATCACCGGCATGCCATAATTGGTCTTATATATGTTATATTGATCATTATCCCACGTAAAAAAATCAAAAAAATGCCGCACATGCGTAAGCTATTGGACCTAATTTTGGTGGATCGTTCATGCAGGTGGCTGTGCCCGCGCCTTTCGCCATCGCTACCGGCTGATCCAATGAGTGAGCATACACGTGTATTCTCCTAGTCCTCTCATCCACACATATCAATTAGATGTAGGAGATAATTTATTATAAGTTGATCTCATTCTATCTCTGCTAGAAAGATAATACTAAAATATACACCTATTTCTACTTAGTTAGGTCTTTAAGATTTTTTAAAATTACTCAAATATATAGACCAACCTCATATATTCTAACAGTAAAACTCAAGACGCGACGCATGGAGATCCTGATCGCAACCGCTCCCGACCAAGCCATATGGAGGGAACGCCAGGGCAGGGGACACACCCATCGGCCTACCTAAAACGCCACCCGAGCCAAGCACGTCGATTGGCAGCGGCGCCGCTTGTCCACGCCATCAATCATGAGGTTCCCCTCCTGATCATTAAGAAAACGGAGCCTTTGGATAAAGACGGAGCAACGCACAGGTTGTCCCCGGAAAGATCGCGGTGGCAAACGCTCCAGTCATCCCCTCCGATCACACCGGCAGTCAGGCTCCATTATTCTTGAAGCTGCAGGTGGGGGATCATGGCGTCGTGGCCGAGCTGGACATGCATGATGAGGGAAGGCGGCGCCTGCTTTTGGTTTTTATGGCCCTGATTGCTGTCATGGTGTGGTCAAAGGGTAAGTTCTTGCCCAGGCACACAACATTATCCTTTGCCTTGTTTATTGCTATCTTGTTGTCACTCTATCCATCTACAGCTTGCTTGCTTGCTTTTTTTTTACAAGACAGCTTGCTTGCTTTGAACTACTTTTGTTTGATCTTTGGTTCTTTGCTTTCTGTTAAGTGATTGGAATCACAGCCTAGGATTGGGCAGCTCCTCTGAATGTTCCACCGCCTAAGCATGGTTTGTTCCGATCATTAGCAGCATAAACACTCTGGAAGATGCCTGGTTTTGGTCTGGCCTGCAGCCTTTGCTGTTATTTTGCCTGATTAGGAATACCATAGGTACAAAAGAAAAAGTGTGCGTCTGTTGTAGTGTTCTACAGCCTTGACATCCGACTGCAAAGGGATGTTTACAAAGGCACAGATCCTGACGTCCATGGAATGCAACTATGCAAGTAAACTTGTCATGAAATGGAGAGTTATTATCGTTGCCAGATGTGAATCACCAACGACAAAATGGAATCAGCGTAAGAACATTGAGAGTAACATGGTGCTGGTAACGACAAAACGGGATGCTTTCTAAAATCAACATGTTGATGAAAGAGAATCCATGGATTAAATGTACAGACAGATATACAGAGCAGCAACTATCTCTTCTTCAGTCCGTCCTTCCACAGTTCCCCCTCTTGACCTCATGAACCATCACCATCTCATACTTCTCCCACCTCCCAGCTATCTCTTCCTCATAGAACAAGCTCACTTTGGTTCAAGTAAACACATACAAATGTGACCCCAAAAAACAGCAAACCAACAAATCAAAGAACCAGACACAAAATGACCCTAAAAACTCTTATTGTCGTCTTCTATCATGCGACATGTTCAAATGGTGGTGATATGGACCTGTGGACTGGGTTGGTGATCAAATGTGTAGAGTCAAGCAGCTGGAACCTCAGGTGGACTCGGCGGTGCTCTTGACCTTGAACCGGTACAGTAGCTTCTTCTTCTTGGACGCTGGGTTGTTGACGGTGAGCACAACCTTGCCGGGCTCGCTAACCTTGAAGCTACCCTTCATGATCGGCTCTTCGTTGGCCGGCACCTTCCTCGTCTTCTGCACGATGATGGTGTAGCCACCCTCTGCATCAGGGGTGAATTCAGCGCCGTAGCTTACCTCCCATCCAAGCACGCGGAGCTCCCATGCAACCGTGGAGTTCTACAATGATAGCACATTTCATACGTGTCAACAGATAGTTTTTTCATCATATTGTAGAATTTGCATGAAAATTCAGGATACATGAACAAAGAGGCAACCTCGGTGACTGGAATCTCAATGGTTTCTTTGGAGGATGGTTTGACAGTGAGCTCGGTGACAGCATCAGAGGTGGAGAACTCAGTGTCATCCTCTTTGTAGAGGCCACCGAATTGGACAGGAACTTGCTCCGGAGAAATGTATCTGTATCAAATTAGATTCGCCGAGCCATATGTAAGAAGGTACAATCTGGATGTATGATTACAGTAAGTATTGATTGCTATATATCCTTGTGTGCAAACCTGAAAAGGGTCTCCGCGGACTTGCCAGGGCTGCAAAAGATGATCTTGCTCTTGGTGCGCTGCGTGAGGAATGGGCTCATCACTTTGTTCGCTGCAAGGTACCACCATGGCACATTGATAAACACCTACAATTGATTGATGAACCAACGAAACCAGTTACCCCAATTTAGTTCATTCAGCACCTGACATATCTGAATTCTGAAGCACAGTAATCTCACAACAAAAGTACCTATGGATAGTATACCATGTTATGGTAAGGAGCATGCGTAGCAGTTACACAAGACTGGCAAGCAACGGTGTGAAAAAGAGGAAAACAACAAGGGTAAAAAGGAATCCCAGCTTGCTTGCACCATCATATCTAGTTACATACTTAGATTACTGAGCTTGTACTTGGCAGAAAGAAGCATGACGCCATAGAGAATTAAAGATCCTATTTGTAACCAAGCACAAGAACTACAGACGCGGAAATTATCAGTTTTTGAACTAAGCGTATCAAATTTTGGAACAAGAAATGATTCGATCAATGCGAAAGAAGAAGTTATACCTTCTTGGCGATGAACTCGGGGTAGTTGTCCTGGAGTAGGGCCAGCGCCTGGCGGGTGACGACGCGGTGCTTACCGAGCATGGGGGGCGAGTTCTTGAGGTCAGTCACTTGCACCATGGAGCAGATGCCGCTGGGCGAGAAGTCCAGCAGCTCCCGGATGCCGCGCTCGAGGAGCTGGATGCGCCACTTGAGGAAGCGCTCCCGCTTCTCCTCGTCGCCGAAGGCCTTCTCGTACAGCTCCTTGTCCTGGAACTCGCTGTAGACGTTGTAGCAGACGGGGTGGCCCTCGCGGTCAGCGCCGCGGTAGAACACCACGTAATCCAGCTCCGGCAGGCCGAGGTCGGTGCCCAGGACCTCGTCGATGCCGAACCGCTTGCGCCACAGCACCGCGGACTTGAGCATCGCCATGGCCTCCTTCACCTTGAACTCCCGCGCGCGGAGGAACTTGAGCAGCACCGTGTCCGTGCGCTCGTCGTCGCCCACCAGCGGCACGCCCCAGATCAGCTCCACTTTCGGCTCGGCCGCCGCCTGCTCTGGCGCCGCATCCGCCTCAGCGACAGCGGCTGGCTCAGACGCGGTGGGCACGACGGTCTCAGCGATGGCTTCCACCGTCTTGGCGCCTTCCTCTTCGGCGACTAAGACGGTCTTCTCCTCCGGCTCCGGCTCGGCTGGCTTGGCCTCTGCTGCCGCCGCCTCAGCCTTGGTCTCTTCCTTGGCGGAATCTTCGGTACTGGGCTCCTCCTTGGCCGGCTCCTCAGCCTTGGTCTCCTCCGGCGCGGGCTCCTCGGCTTTGGGCTCCTCCTTGGCCGGCTCCTCAGCCTTGGGCTCCTCCGGCGTGGGGGCCTCGACCTTGGGCTCTTCCTCGGCCGCCGTCTCAGACTTGGGCTCCTCGGCCGCTGCCTCTGCTGGTGCCTCCGTCTTGGGCTCTTCCTTAACCGGCTCCTCCCGTTTGGTCTCCTCCGCCAGAGCCGCCGCTGCAGCGGGCTGAGCCGGCGGAGGCGGGGGCGGGGGTAGATCGAACTCCCCGTTGGCGAGCGCGGCGGCGACGAGCTCCTTGAGCTGCGCGAGCGCCGTGCGCTCCGGGTCGGGGAGTTCGGACACCAGGTTGCTCTCCTCCTTGAATGACCCGGTGCCGTCGATCACCGCCGCCTCGTCCGCCGCGGCCGCCTCCTCGGCCTCCTCCGCCTTCTTCTCCTCCTCCGAATCCGCCTCCAGAGCCTTCTCTTCCGCCTCCACCGCCTTCTCCTCCGCCGCCGGTGCGGCCTCCTCCGCCTTCTTCTCCTCCACGGGCGCGGGCTCCTCCGCCTTCTTCTCCGCCTCCGTCACGACCACCTCGGTGGCCTCGGCGGCGGTTTCTTGCTTCGTCTCATCGGCCATGCCTGATCGATCGATCAAACCGAATCGAAAGGCGCGTGCGGAAAGGCAACAACGAGGGGTGGAGTTCGGGGAAATTTGGAGCGCGATATGGACGTGGAGAGAGAGAGATGGAAGAGATTTGTAGAGAGAGAGCTGTGGCCTGTGGGGGAGGTGGCGAAGGAGAGGCGGAGCAGGCTGTCGGGGTGGGCAGAATGTTTGGACTTCTGCTTTTCGTTTTTTAAAAAACTGTGCTTTTAGTAAAAAAACTGTTTTTTAAATAGTTTGTTGGTTTATATATTAATTTTTTGATTTCTTCATTATATAGTTCCTCATCAAAACGTTTTTCAGTGAGTTTTTTTACTTTAGTTTGTTTTTCTAAAAAAACATTCTATCTCCTTCAAAATTACATTTGTTCTGATTTTAATTTCTAACTTCTGACAATAATAAAAACCAAAAACAAACAGGCTTAAGATCATCTCCAACAGCTACCTCTAATTTTCAACCTCAAAAATACTATTACAGTATCTCCTATCACTATTACAGTATCCTTTATTTTTTCATCTCCAACGACTACCCTATTTCTTATCTTCTACTACTTTTTTCTTTCCTCCGGACCCGGTCAACCTATGTGAACATCACCGCTACAGTACTGCAGCTGCTACAGTACCCTGCAAATTTACAGCCCTTCCCTCCCTCCGTAATAAGATGAATTTACCGTGTTATAGTAGATCGTAAAATATTGTAGCGCTGAAATTTGCAGATTTAGGGATTTTGTTGAAGTTGGCCTAAGAGCAGCTTGCTTTGCTTGCTGTTATGTTTGCTGGAAGCCTTGAAGTGTGTGCTAGGCCGCACGAGGCGCCAGTATGACTGCAGGTGGGGCCCACGGCATGAATGGATTAGCATGACACTACTTATACTCTCGTACAGTTCTTCCCTGCCCTTCAAGCACCGCTAAATGTGTAACCTGTTTCTTACAACTCGAACGGCATAAATGGTTAGTAACAATAAATAAAAACTATTAAAGTACCTAAGTTAATAACGTGATTAGTATCGCTATAATATTTTTTAAGATAATATTTGATCAATTATATTTAACTTTGACTCTTTAATTAGGTATTTAATTTTATAATAATTTGATTTTTTAAGACTATATTTGATATGGATCTTTCATGTTTTATTTGAACCTAATTTTAATTATTATTTTATTTTATTTGGCCTCTTTATTTACATATTTTGCTTTCCATACCATATGAAAATTAATCGTTAATCTTCCATAACTTTTAATTTCGAATTTAGCTATTTGTCTATTATATTATTTTTTTAGTGAAAAAGGAATCATCATGTTCGTTCTCAAGGTAACAAAATTACCATATTAATCGAAAAAAAAAGAAAAGTATCTCGACCACTAATTATTATGAATATCTGACGGTCTAGATTAAATCAAAGAGTTCGTATCGATATGATTAATAAATAGCTAACTTTGGAAACTAAAAAGTCCATATCAAATACGATTAATAAATACTAAATTTGGAATTAAAATTATGAAAATTAGCAGTTCAATTTCCATACGGTTTAAGAAGCAAAATATCACAATAAAAGGTACAAATAAAATATAATTAATAATAATTAAAATTAGCGTTAGAATAGAAAAAATAAGAATCCATCTCAAATATAGTCTTGTAAAAATAAATTATTATAAAAATCAAATACATAAATAAAATGTCCAATTAATCAATGGCTAAAATTCATAACAAAAAATAATTAATTTTAAAAGAAAATTCTTACTAAGGTAATAGACTAAGAAACATCGTATAGCTCAAGATACTCACATCAAGCAGGCAGCAGGCAAGACAAATATATTTTAATTTTGGTTAGGCTGCCTACAACTGGCGTACGATTTTGGCAGTTGATTAAAATATATACGAATCGAACCAATGCATGTATACGATTCAAGTACAAGTTTGAGCATAAATAGTTTTCTTTTTCACTAATATAATTTTTATTTTTTTCTAATTTTGTATATTTTGTAACTAAATAACACTAACCTCATAAAAAACTAAAGATACTAATTTTTAATCAAAGATTTTTATGACAAAATATTACAGCAATGCTAGCGTGGGCTAGCTTGCTAGTTAATTATATTTGATATGGACTCTTTTGTTTAATCTAGACTTTTAAATATTTATAATAATGAGTGATCTAGATTTTTTTATTAACATGGTAATTTTGTATCTTTAAGGGCAAACTTGTTGGCTTCTTAACACTAAAATATTAATGTAATAACAGTTTGGATTACTTAGACAATGAATCTTTTACGATCAAATTTAGAAATTTTGGTAGTAAGTGAGTTGTACAAACGGATTGTCCGTGAAGCATTTCCTCTTACGTCAACATTTGTCCGTGTTTTAAACCTTATAATCTAGAATCAAAACTATATTGTAATTTGCATAATTTTTTTTCAAGAATTAGGACCCATTTTTAATGTAAAATCGGCTGAGATCCGCCCATCTTATATTGATAGAGGAGTAAGAGAATTAGAACTGTTTGAAACGCGAAGAATTTCTTATTTGCCCTGTAAAAAGTTTGAAATCCTTGCTTCGGTTCCCCTAAATTTCTGCCATCTGTCCGTGTTTGGTTTGCTCGATCTACAGCTTCACTACTGGCTCACATCCACTCCGTGATGGCTGCCAAGCACTGTCAAATTGCCATCTCTTTTCCACGTCAAACAGGTCACTGTCACATTGTCATCAACCTCCACTCATCTATATCCAGGAAGCAGAGCGATCAGGAGAAAATTCTGCGTTCTAGAAAGTATGCAGCAGGTTCACTGATTTGTCTATCATGAGCGTCTCTCTTAAACCAGCTGTTCTTTTGCTTTCCTTGAACGAGCATCGATTTGTGGATCGACATGTTTGCCTTCAGTGGGGTGCAAAATTTCTGCAGATGAAAACGAAATGCACTTCTTCAGTACCCTAAGAAAAATTGAGCTTCTTAATGCGTTTATTTCTGCATATCATGACTGTAGAGCAGAGGAAATAGTGGTTTCATTTTCTGTCCTTTTAACCCTAATGATTCTTGACTAAACTGAACTTTGATTACATATGGTTCTCCCTTTCTGCACATTTGCACACTCATTTCACCGAAGTTTAGTTGTAAAAGTAGGGAGGGTGATGGTTAGCAAAGCTGCTTCTGATTTAGAGATGGTAATGGGGTCTCGAAATCTGGTGGGTAATTATTCCATTAGGGGCTAGGTATGAACCACTTTTTATACCCGCGGGTCTATTAATGGGGAAAATCGTCACCCATCGGGTGGAGCAGGTACGGATCCGTTCTCCTACTATCCATATCCATACCCGTTCTCTTACTACCCGTACTCGTGTACCTAATCGGGCTAGTTGGGTCTAGGTGGGCTTCCGCCGCCCCTCCCAGTGGCTTCCACCGCCGTTGCCTTCTCCTTCGTCACCCCTCCCTGCCGCCACCGTCACCTCACCCTCTGTCACCCCTCCCGATCGTTGAGGGTGAGTTTTCGGGTGTGGGTAACCCGTTGGGTACCCGTTACCCGCACGGGTACGGGTACGGGTAAATATCGTACCCGTGTGCGGGTATGGGTATTATAGCGGGTGTAATTTTTTCACATAGATACAGATACGGGATGGTACAACCCGACAGATCTAGATCTATTGCCATCTCTATTCTGATTGGCCGGTGAAAACAAGGACCAGGAGGGAATTCAGAACAGCGTGATAGTAGAAAAACAAAAGAAAAGAAATTCTGATAAAATAATAAGGAAAAGGGGCCATCAGTCACTCAGCCCGCACTGCAATTGTCATGTCTGATCACTGATCCTTTCGCCCTCTAGTTTCTCAATGCTCGCTTTGACTAGTTACAGAATCCAAAGAACTGCCATTATTAAAAACCCGGAGTTGAAAAATCAATCCCATCGCAAAAAACTTGAGTCCGGCGCTGTTTTCTTTTATTCTCATTATGGATTCTTTTTTTAAAGAGGGCGATTGTATTAAAAATGGCACATCAGTACATCCCCTCTTACATTCAGGACCTTAAGAAACAAAGGAAAACATCAAGATCCTAAACGTCATCTTCTTTGTCGCCGTTGCCCGTTGCCAATCGTCACGCCACCGAGCCAAAGCAGAACCACGCTGACTATTGACGAGTGAAACCCGCCCTCCTACCGAGAACACCATGGAAACCCAGACATTATGAAGCCGCAAGAGTCAGT
The DNA here is from genome assembly GCF_958298935.1 of Phragmites australis. Classification (NCBI taxonomy): domain Eukaryota; kingdom Viridiplantae; phylum Streptophyta; class Magnoliopsida; order Poales; family Poaceae; genus Phragmites; species Phragmites australis. The sequence goes on from NC_084931.1 coordinate 25,033,486, forward strand.
ACCCCGGTGTCCACACCCGAGCACATCTATCCCATTGAACAAACATCGACAGTTTCCACAGAGAGAATGGCAAAGGGAAACACTGCAAGCACCAGCATCAAAAACCTCCGTCCGGACGCCCTTTGACCGCTGAAGATGCATCGACAGCCAAGACGCAGAGCTCCTACGGAAAGAAATCAAATTGGCGCCACCAAAATCCAGAGACACCATAGATGGAGGCCCAGACGCCTTGTCCGACGCTGCCGAACCAAAATCTGGCGACCCGGAAGCCCAGACGAAGGAAAGGGATCCGAAGAATCCCTCTCCCTCCTCGAAAACGCAACTTCAACAAAACAAAAACTATCACATACCTCCCGAGGCTGGCATAGGAGTGGTCGACGGAACCCACGACCACGTCGGAGGCGACCCTAAGGAGCAAAAAACGACGGAGCACCATCTGAAAAATACCCTACTATGCCGGCCGGAACCTACACCAAACTAACCTAAGTTACAACATAACAACAACTAGAAATACCCTACTAAAACCTCCCGGCGTTGATCCAACTATTACCCTCCAACTCCGCCACCAGAGGTCATCGGCGGAGAGAAAATCGGCGAGATAGATGCCGGATTGCAAAGATCGCCTAAAAGTCGCCTTTGGGTATTGTAGCTGGGGAAAGTTCTTTTTCGATGCACCCAGGCTAACTCTCATTATGGATTCTAGCTTAAAAACAAAAATAAAAATAAATATCATAATTTAAAAACTAATTCTCATAATCCACAAACTAAATTATACCATAAAATCTCGTAATCCATAACCTGATAGGAAGAAGCTTCTCAGCAGAATATAGATTATGATAATCTATAGCAAAATAAACAGGACCTCAATAGCAAAGCGCCTTTGAGTTGCAAAATCCAAAGTGGCAGTTAGACATATTTCTTTATAGAGGAAATTTTAGAAATGTAGCTATGTTGTCGTTCTTCTTTTTTCTCTGTTACTAGCTAGCATATTGGAACAATTAATGGCCAAGTTAATAGTTTGCGACAGATAGTGTAGTTTTCTGGTAAATCGTGCAAAGTGTAATTGTTTCTTTGGCAAGAAAGCAAAACGGTGTAACCTTGCGATTATTTATTGCACATAGATGTCGCTTTGTGAAATTTGCTCAATTCATTCCGTTACGGACTATGGGAGTTTCTTGTTTAACCTTGATATCTAATCACTCTCATCCAAAAATGCTGAAACCAAATCGGCTTTTACTTGCTTCAGAATTCCATTAGTCTCTCTCTCACACACACATCGAAATTTTCTATGACTAGATAAGTAATTAATTTCCAGATATTTTTAGCCCATTGGTGCATGCCATCACGCAAGACTCTTGGGTCTGTACTCTAATCATATGAACCTATGGTATCCAATGACAGTGACCAGACATGCAACGGATTCGAAATCCTGAGCACAAAGGCTTCGCTGCCTCTTGTTTTGTCGATGGAGCTGCAGCAAATTGTGGATCTAGCCTATGCAACTTCTTCACTTGGAAAGAAAAGAGAACAATGCTGTCTCTGATAATCCAATGATAAGCTGTTCTAAGTGGCACTGACTAGACGTTGGATCCGCAGCCGCGAGGCGTACTAAATTTTGCGTCCTGCTTAGGTTTCGATACAAAAATACAAGCAAGATTCCCATCAGCTCTTAGCCTATTCTTAATCAAAGGCAAATAACAGGTGTCAGTAAAAAACTTGGAAACCTCCGCTCCAGAATGATTAGTCCTTCCTTAAAAAAAGAATGGTAAAGATTGTTCGGGAAAAAAAAGAATGATTAGTTCCAATAATCAGGTGACCTGGCATGACGATATTCCCTGGCTCCCTAAAACAAATAAGAGTATCACGCTGCAATCCATAAACACATTCTAAGTGAACGCATCTAAAGGATATTTTCCCTTTTTAAAAAAAAACATCCAAAGAATAGAGGGCATCCTTTCAAAATAAAATAAATAAAGTAAAATAAAATTAGAGTAGCTCCCAGCTCCTAAAGCGAAATTGAGCAATGATTGATACGGGCATCAAACAAGGCTGGAATCAAGACCTTGTATATCACCTCTGATCGTGACAGGTGACAACCAAACATTGGGGTTAAGCTAGCTAATGCGCTATGGAGTTGGAAGCCTAAAATAAAGCCATATTCCTAACCAATTATATGCACAGATAGCTGTTCTGATTAAGCTAGGACATACAACCAGCTGCTGAATATTATTTTCTGCCAATTTTTCCCCCTTTCTGAAAAGGGTTAGTTCCAACATGGCAGTACTAATTTGCATTTAGATAAGCAACCACAGCACACAGCACACTACCTAGTCAGTGCTACTAGCAAACACCAGCATTGATGCCTTAACACTTGACAGCTCATAACATATCTTTTTTTAGGAATCGTAACATCTCTTCAGTATGCGTTCACAAAAGAAAACTAAAGTGGCATCCACTAGTGAACCTTAGGCAAAGGCAGCTCCATAAAAAACTTGGATATATAGGTTATCTCATTCATCAATCTCTCTCACCTGATATATATTTATTCATTGATTCTCTCAGCTACTTTATGATTTTTTCACATATTTTTTCAAAATATATCTCAATATAAATAAACTATAGCCTTCGCTGCGTAAACCAATGGTAGTAAAATTTTCCCTCTCTGAATCTGGATGAATGGGTCCCAAGACGCGAGTTTCTGGCCAACACATGCTAGCTCCTCCGGTCCTCCCCGTCTTGGGGGTCCTGCCAGGTGTTTGTGCCGGTCATGAAGACAGCAACCGAACCCACATCATTCATGGCTCCAGCTCCGGATTCCATGCGTTTTCCTCGCACAGCCTGCAGGCCGGTCAGGTATTCATTGCTGGAGCGATGCCAGTCTGGGAACGAGTAGTTGGAGGCTGGGAGTGTAGCTTCTTTTTTGAGGAAAACGCAATGCAGTTTCTAGTGGCACAATACCGAACCCTGCTGAATCATTCGTGCCTTCGCTGCGTAAACCAATGGTAGCGATGCTGACCTGGACGACACCGGCACAAGGAAGAAGACGCCAGCGGTTGGGCCCAGAAGGTCCAACAAACAGCCCAAGCCCAATCCCAATGTTTCGGGTCCCAGTTGGGCTTGTTGAGGTCCAAGTCGGCTTGTGGTGTATATGAGAGGGCAATGCAGAGAGGAGAAGGCAAGTTTGGAGAGCAATGTCATTAGGTTCCCTCTCTGAACTGCTAAAGCCTGAACCTCTAAACTGTTATTCATCTTGATCAATTCTTCCTCCTCCTAACTACCTCCAATTCTCATCTATGCTACTCGTATGGTATCCTAACAACCTGTTATCAGAGACCTCGTTTTGACACTCTAGATTCTCACCACCATTTCACTTGCTACCCGAAATCACTCGACGTCATGGACCTGCAGACGAAGCTCATCCTCGATGTGCTTCGCGACCAATTCGAGGCCATTGAACAGCGATTCAACGGTGTCGAGACTTTGCTGGATGACAAGCTGCGGAAGATCAACGGCTTCTCCACCATGATCGATGCGTGGAAGCCCCAGGTCGCCGCTGTCGTGGAGAATCTGCGACTCGGGATCGGAGTCCTCCGCAAGCACATGAATTGGGTGGTGCTCAATCCGGCGCATGAGTCGTCGGGCATCTTTTTCACCCAGAGATGGTTGCCACGTGCCCACCTGTCGGAGAACCAACCATTAGCCCTTGTGGGCACTGCGTGCGACAAGACCACCAGGAGAATGTGTTTGGGTCGGTAACCACCCTTTCGCATCTCCTGGTCAAAGGTACCACCGATCCACATCTAGTTCAACCCTTCCCTTGCATTCCACAGTCTGAGTTCACACCTCGATCAGCTAGTTCGTTTCACCATTTCACCAAGTTGCCAAAACTTAATCTTTCGGAATTTGATGGGGATAATCCAAAATTATGGAAGAGCAGATGCGAGAGCTATTTTGATATGTTTGGTCTTGATCATTCTATGTGGGTCAAAGTCGCATCTATGCATCTCACCTTTGTCACAGCACGCTGGCTTTGGTCAGTCGACCGCCATGTTTGTCAGTGCACTTGGTCTAAATTTTCATAATTACTGCTCTTGTGTTTTGGTCAGGATGAACAAGAGAGTTTAATTAGGCAACTATTTCATATTCAGCAAACCTCAATGGTTAAAGAATATGTTGACAAGTTTGTTGAATTGGTTGATCAACTCCCTGCATATGATTCAGTTACCGATCCATTATATTACACAACATGATTTATTAATGGCTTGCGTGAAGATATCAGATCAGTCATATTAGTATAGAGACCTCCCGATCTCGATACTACTTGTGTTCGTGCCTCCTTGCAGGAAGAGGTTGGCAATTCAGCACGACGACAAGATGTCTGCAAGTCAGAGTTGACTTCATCAAGTCACTCAGTGTTCCGTGGCACTAATTCAGTCTATCATGTTCCACAAGCCAAGCCAGTGCCACAGGAACTGACAGAGGACAGTAGAGGCATTGAAGCAGCTCATTAGCAGACAACTGATGACAAGCATGCCTATCGTAGAGCACGAGGACTGTGTTATAAGTGTTCTGAGAAATGGAGCAGGGATCACAAGTGTAATCCTACTGTCTAACTCCATGTTGTCCAAGAATTGTGGGAGCTATGTGCTTGCGAGGAGGTGGAATTGCATTTCTCTAACCAATCGACTCTTGTTCCCAACAAGAGTCTAATGAAAATTTCTTGTGAAGCTATATCACGGAGTGAATCCCCAAAAACTCTGAAATTGCAAGGTAGCATTCAAGGAATTGACATGTTGATGCTTTTGGACTTGGCCAGTTCCACACATTTTGAGTTCCAATATTGCTACTCAGTTTCAGAACCTGACTACTCTATCTCAGCCCCTCAATGTCCAAGTTGCCAATGGTCAGGTCTTGTCTTGCCAGGAACTCAATTCAGTCAGTTGGTCCATCCAATGTACTGTGTTCCACACTCATTTCAAAATTCTTTCACTGCATTCCTATGATGCCATTATTGGTATGGATTGTCTTCAAATATTTAGTCCTATGAAGATTCATTAGGGACACAAGCGCCTCTCTATTCCATATCATCGCACTTGGGTTACTCTTCAGCATCTATTGCTAGACACACTTGAATGCACTTCTCTATAGATGGTTCCAGTTCAACTCTGAAGATCCACACCAGAAACCACACATTCCTGAATTTGTACATGCCATCTTGGATAGATACAAGGATATCTTTGCAGAACCTCAGGATCTCTCTCTCCCTAGATCGTGTGACCATGCAATTCCGTTGTTATCGGGTGCCAGACCAATGCAAATCCAGCCCTATCATTACCCACCAAAGCTTAAATCAGAGATAGAACCACAAGTTCACGAGATGTTACAGCAATGTCTAATACAACACAGCATGAGTGAGTTCTCCTCTCCGATGTTTATTGTGAAGAAAAAAGATGGCAAATGGAGTTTTTGTGTCGATTATAGACCACTCAATGCTTTGTCTATCAAAACTAAATATCCAGCCCCAATCATCGATAAATTACTCGATGAACTATCCGACTCTTCTTGGTTTTCCAAATTGGATTGCACGCCTAATATCACCAAATCCAATTGCACGAGGGAGAGGGATTCAAGATAGCCTTCCAGACTCACTTGGTCCATTACGAATTTCGTGTTATGGCCTTCGGATTGTCAGGCGCCCCATCCATCTTTCAAAGTGCCATGAATGCAACACTATCAGAGCTTCTCCGTAAATGTGTTCTTGAGTTTTTTTTGGGTGACATCCTCATTTATAGCAAATCACTTGAGGATCACTTAGTCCACCTGGAGAAGGTATTGCATCTCTTGTAAACTGACCAATGCAATGTCAAGCTCTCCAAGTGTGCCTTCGCTCAGCGGAAAATAACATGTCTGGGTCATGTCGTCAGCACTGCCGGAGTGCAAACTGCTGAATCCAAGATTGCAACAATTCGTGATTGGCCTACACCTACATCAGTGAAGGAGTTGCGCAGGTTATTAGGACTCGCCAGTTATTATCGCAAGTTTGTCCGCAATTTGGATCGATCAGCAAACATTTGTCAGACCTGTTGCATAAGAACATATTGTTCGTCTGGACATCTCAAACGAAGACAGCATTCCAAACTCTCAAGCAAGCATTGATTCACGCACTAGTGCTCACCCTTCCAGACTTCTCTAAGAAATTTCACATTGAGATGGATGCAAGTGAATTGGGCACCGGCACAGTACTCATGCAAGACGACCATCCACTTGCCTTCGTCAACAAGTCCTTGGGACCACGTACTCAGGGGCTCTCAACTTACGAGAAGGAGTATCTTACTATTCTTGTGGCTATCAATTAATGGCGATCTTATCTGCAATTGAGTGACTTTGTCATCCATACCAACCAATGCAGTTTAGCACACTTGAATGAGCAGCGGCTTCATACACCCTAGCATGGTGTTCACGAAGTTTTTGGGCCCTCACTATCGCATCGTCTATAAGAAGGGCATCACTAATCACGCCGCGGACGCGTTATCACATCGGCCATCTTCTACTGCATAATTGCTTGCTATCTCTTCTTGTCAACTAAGCTGGCTCCTGGATGTCATGGCTAGTTATACTCAAGATCAAGGTTGCAAATAGCGTATAGCGGCGCTTAGCAGCAAAGGTTCCGCTTAGCATTTAGCGTTATAGCGTGATATATTGGCCGATAAAGGTTAAAATATATTATGAATATTTACTTATTTTACCATAATTTTGCATAGTCAGATTTACTAATCAACACACAAATCACATTGATAAAGTATGAGATACATAGTAGCAAAGGAAATATTATCAATAAAGTAGATAAATATGGTTATTGGTATTTTAAGAAACAATGCATCAACTAAAAGTCTCACAAACAAGATAGATGCAAGCACTAAATAATTAAGTATTTAAGTTACATTCCATGTCCCACAAATATCAAACATCTGATTCACCACCTCCTGATTGAGGGGATAAGCTCCCTAATGACTCCATCTCAATATCTTCATATCCATCCTCGGAAGAAGACGAGGATGATGACTGCATTTCTTCCTCAACTTGAATAAGTTTCTTTCTTCTCTTTGCTCGGCTGAAACTGGAAGATGCAATATTACATGATGCCCCTGCCCTTCTTTTCCTTGTTGAACGTGGAGCAGGTGTCACATGTGCAAGTTCAGCCTCTTGATCAGGTTGTTTTTTTGTGTTCCTTCTCCTTGTTGCCTGTACACCCATTCATTGTTTATATCCTCGATAATTTTCACACTCTTGATCTCAATAGGATCCTTGTTCTTATCTTCTTTCTTTTCAAGCAGCCTTGAATTAAACTTGACAAAAACAAGATTGCTCATGCTTCCATGAAGTAGCTTAGCCCTCTTCTTTGTATGCACCAGCTTGACAAAATTAAAATGAGAAAATAGAAATATAGAATGATTGAATGAAAAACAAAGTGCATACTTAAGGTTGCAGATCACAGAGGACACTGACTTGCCCAAATATACTCCAGTTTCTTTCACATCCAGATGTGCTACATGTCAAACTCAATATTCTCACAACCAAGTTCTTAAAATGAGGGGCACTGGAGCCATGATTAGCCCACCAATTTTTTGTAGAAAGAAGATGATCATGCAATTATTTAATCATAAAATCTGTAAAAATAAGATTTAAAGTCAATGCTAGTACATGGGCTAAAGTTCTTGTTGCTACGTTGTTTTTTAGCAATTACTCGAGCAAAGGAGCCCTCACTGTTTTGATATTTGTTGAGCTCATCCAATATTTTCTCTTGTGTGTTTTCATCAGGAAACATTTACTCCATGCATGATAGCACACTTTCTCGAAATGCTGTATTTCTTTCAATGCTCAACATATTTGAGTGGTAGTAGTACGGGTTCAAGTAATGGCCATCCAAGTGAATGGAGTTTTCAACTTATCATCCCATCTCTTGTCAATTATTTTCCAAATAGCACTATACTTATTTTCTTTGTTATTAAAGTGCAAGGCAATTTCTTGCTTTGCTTCCATCAAACCACCATATAGAAATTCCATAGTTGGGACATCAGAATCTACACATCTTAATAACTCAACCAATGGCTCAAAAATGTTAACGATGTAGTTTACTCCCTTCCAAAAGCTATCTGATCTAACAATCTGATCAGCTTTCTTCCCTTTATCCTTTTTCAAGTAACCCCAATCACTTAGCTCATCAAATCTAAACAACTTCCTACATTCACTTTTCTTATCTTGAATGCTCTTTAAATTCAAATATGATGTGGCAAAATGAGTAACACCTGAACAAACTAGATCTTTGCTAATATATTGTCTCATCAAGCTGAGAACACGGTGTGGGCATAGAGAAAATTTGTGAGTTCCTTTGCTTTGTAGATTGTGCTATTCACTCTTTTTATGTTGCCAATTTCTTCTAGCATGAGGTCAATGACGTGGGCTGCACATCCAACCCAGAATATGTGTGGTCGTTTTGCCCTCGACAATGCTACCATGGTCTGGTTTGGTCTTGTTGTGTCAATGACCACTTGAACTACATTTTGCTCGCCAATTTTCTCAATGTAATCATCAACTAGCTGAAAAATGTATGCACCATCCTTCCCATCACCAGAGGCATCATAGGATTTCAGGAAACATGTACCTTGTGGACTATGAACTAGCAAATTCATTATACCCCTTCCCCTCTTATCTGTTCATGAATCTGTCATAATTGAACATTATGTAAGCCCCCAAGACTCTCTTTGCTTCACAAGCCTAGCATGCACTTTCCGCTTCCTATTTTGCAAAAATGGCTCAATAAGCTCATAGCAACTTGGACCCCTTAAACCTCGATCGTAGTCTCCAACAGCTTTTAATATGTAGTCAAAACTAGGCAATGTTACTGAATTAAAGGCAATGCCGGCATCATAGAACCATTGTGCAATGTACTCACAAGCACGATCTCTCTTCACTTCCATTGCTTTTGTAGTCAATATAGACTGAATCTTTTCTCTTGGACCTGATTTTCTTAACTCTCCTAAGATAGCTTACAAAATTTTTCCAGAGGCCCTACTGATCCTTTGAACAGCTTCTCTTGGCCTGAGTTCTACACATGAACCACGCTAGCATCATCATCATATTCTTGTTCTTCACCCTCTGAATGGCTCAAATCCACTTCTCCTCTCAACAAGATCTGTTCTTCTGCCCTCTTTTGCTTCTCCTTGATTTTTGCAGTCATTATGTCAAAGAATTTCTTCTGTACATCAGCTGGTACATTATCACAAGGAGTAACATCTCTAGGAATTCCAACAAAGTGATTCTTCAATCTAGTCACACCACCAATTTTATTAGGGCAATACTTGCATTGAACCTTATTCATGTTGTTCACATCTGGCAAAAATCCATGGTCCCAGGCTGGATCTTTAGATTTAGGCTTGCTAGAATGTGATGTAGAAGTGGACATGGTCCACAGTAGCAAAGCTACGTTGATTAAAGAAAAAACAACTTAGTATTTCAAGAATCAAGAAATGATATTCAACAACAAACAAATCAGAAATCATACGAAGATATACTAGAGCATAAAGGGAAGATTAAATAACCCATTTCAAACCTAAAACATGGCATATTGGCTTACTTGTCAGGAAGGAAAGCATATTAGGGAGGAAGAACAAAGAAACAGCAGCATGCAAAAGCCTTTTTTGATGGCTATGGTTTCAGACTACTGGTTGCACTTCACCTTATATATTAGTTATCCATTTTGTTGGGCTCTATTGGGCCAAAATGGCCAAAAACCTGACCCAACACAACTTAGACATATATCGGTGATATATCGGTCTTGGCACTAAGGCGATATATTGCTATAATCGGTGATAAATCGGCAAAAAGTGTGAATTGCGATATTCTTGGATTCTTTTGGCACCGGCCACTATTTTGACGCTATAGTGTCATATCACCGCTAAATCGTCGCTATATGCAAGCTTGGTTAGGATCCTTTTGCGTAGAGCTTGTTGGCGGAATTGACTGCTTCTTCTTCTTAATCACATGGATATACATTGAATCAAGGCATTATACGCTACAAGCAACGCATTTGGATTGGTCACAATGAAGAATTGCAACACCGCATTATCCATGCTCTACATAGTAGCGCAATAGGCGGACATTATGGCTTTCCCGCCATTTATAGGTGGATCAAGAAGTTGTTCACTTGGTACGGTATGAAATCACAAATCCATGACTTGGTGACCTTGTGCACTATCTATCAAATAGGAAAGCCCAGTCGTGCAAAGTACCCAAGTTTGTTACAATAACTGTTCGTTCCAACTTAGTCCTGGCAAATTATATCTTTTGATTTCATGGAGGGCCCGTCGCGCTCTGGACGCTTCAACGCTATAGCGAACATGATCCTTTTAGGGCATGTGTGTAACTTTGGTGATTAATGACAACATAGTCAATGAGACTAATATGTTTGACAAGTATTTGCTTTAGTAGCTCTCATGGATGAAATACATGAAGAAGCCACCGAAGCGGAACTCAAGAAAGATTGAATTGCACGAATTCTGAAAAGATTGGTAACGCCAGATGGTCCAGCGCTCAGAAAATTGTACACGCCAGAGTGTTTTGACTCAGAAGAGGTATTTTAGTAGAACACACCAGATAGTCCGACGTTGAAATGATAAACACGCCAGAGCATTTTCCAGGAGTGGTGTTTCTCGGTGGTAGAATGAGTTTGAACGTCGGATGGTCCGTTTGTCGGTGTATCAGGAACCGAGGGTCCCTGAGTCCCGAGGCCAGGCCAGCCGTCCGCCATGTGTCACCATCCCGCGAGGTCCCTCCTGCGGGGTGAGGAAAGTCCAAGTTCCGGGAGAAGGTGCTCGGGGCCACAGTCTCTGGTCCCCGAGCACCCCAGTTTCCCGATGACCCGCAGAGTCCAAGTACCGGGAAGAAAGTGCTCGGGGAGGTGCCCGGTCGCCCCCGAGCACCCTAGTCCCCTGACGATCAGAAGAGCTAAGTTCCGGGAGAGAGCGCTCGGGGGGCTGCGTGCGGCAGCCCCCGAGCGCCCGGTTCCCCGAGGGTCAGTGCAAAAGTGCTCGGGAGAGAGTGCTCGGGATTGCACGTGGCAGCCCCCGAGCGCCCGGTTCCCCGAGGGTCAGTGCAAAAGTGCTCGGGATTGCACGTGGCAGCCCCCGAGCACTCGGTTCCCCGAAGGTTCATGCGAGAGTGCTCGGGAGAGAGTGTTCGGGGAGGTGAACAGTACCCCCGAGCACTCGGCGCCCCGACGACCCAGAAGAGCCCCCGAGGGGCCCACCGATGAGGTGTCAACCAGTCAGAGGTCCGAGGCCGCATTTAATGGGCGTGCGCGGCCTGACATTCCCAACTGCTCCCGCCACAGTGTCAGTCCCTACCATGCTTTGGCAGAGAGACGTGGGGCCATTAATTGCACTGGTCTCGTCCCGTATTAGCCGGTGTATCTCGGGATAACGTTGCCAGGATCAAGGCGTTCCGCCTGCCGCCCTGCCGTGGCAGAGGAACAAGACAGGGCGGGCACGCCGGGTGCCTCTGTGGCTGCTCGGTGGGCCCTCTCAACGGCGCCCGTCGCCAAGGCGTCCACAGTGACGGGTGACCAGACGCGCGGTGCGTTTTTCCACCACCCGTGTCACTTCGCCCAGAGGAAATGATGACGCCTTTCTCAATCGTGGCGTCTTGGAACTTGTGCCCCTTCCTTCCCGTTCGGGTATGTCGTGGCCGGCGAGTGCATAAAAGGATCGGCATACAGAGAGAAGAAGACATTGGATCGAAACATCGGAGGAGAGAACAATTGGAAAAAAGATAAGCCCAAGCAATCGACCGTGCCACACTCAGACGAAGAACATTGCAAGTAAGCCTGAGCAGAGCTAGAACAAGGAGCCTCAAGCTCTTAGTTAGACAATATCTTCTTGTAACCAGACATATCCCTGAGGGATCCCCCTCAGGGTAAGATATAGCATCCATACAGGAGTAGGGTATTACGCCCCCGTGCGACCCGAACCTGTCTAAACTCCGTTGCATTTATTTCCACTTCCATTTATTTCTCCGACGAACTTATTCAGGATCATCCCCCCTGCCGAATCTCTAAAAAGGGGTCTCTCGAGATCCCTGCGACAGGAGTTAATCCTCCGACACCGTTGATTAGAAGATCTACACGATGGATAAATGCACAGTGAGAAGTGGTTCGGTAGGCTCAAGTCTACACATCGAATAGTCTGGTGATGGAGTTCAAGATAACACTGGAATATCCGGTATTCACAATGAGTTTGAGTATGGTTCCAACAGCTAGTTAACGGCTAGTTTTTGCTACTGTACACGTCGGATGGTCCGATATTTGTACTACTGTTGACGCCGAATCATCTGATGTTCACAATGTTTTTTGACCGTTAGAGCAACGGCTAGTGCGTGGGTTTGAGACTATAAATACCCTCTCCCACTCGACTATTTGAGTGTGATGGAGTCCAGAAAAGCTCATATACACTTAAGAAGATATTCAGGCCACTAAAGTGCTAAAAATGATCATCCAAGCTAATTAAGCATAAGATTAGTGAGTTATTAATGCTAATAGGCATAAAGAGAGTTGTTTCCTAGAGAGGGGATCAATGAGTGATCCTACATTGTACCAAGTGGTACGCCGGTACTTTGGAGTCTTGGTGACTCGCTGAGCCTTGGTAACTCATACTTGTCGATCCTCCGACTTTTATGTGGAGCAGCGGCAAGACTCTTGTATAGGGACACGGAGACCCTTATCTTGGTGGCTCAAGCTCCGAAGTGAAGATGGTGACAAGTGACCAGAAGGTAGGCTTGTGGTGAGACCTTACCTTGGTGGCTTGGTAGCAAAACCTACTTGAGGCCTAAGTGGCTCAAGGGTCGTGACCGGGTGCCGTCTGGGAGATATAGCCTATGTAGTTGGTCCAATATGAACTAGGGGTAATGTTTGTGCCATCGATACCACGGAATAAAAATCTCTTGTGCCGAGTTTACTTTCTCTACCATCTTTACATTTTAACATTTACATACTTGCAATCTACCTTTGCATGTTTAACTTTCTAGAGTAGTTTGCTAGAATTGACTATAGGTTGCATATCTTTTTAAACGGTAGAGTAGATACACTTAATAAACCTAAAACACATTTATATAAAAATTGAGATAGATTTATCTTATAAAATTTTTGGAACCGGTTAGTTTTAGGTATCATAATTCACCCCTCTCTTATGACATCACCAATCCCTACAAACGTGTTACTGATGGTCATGGACAAATTCTCGAAATATGGCCACTTCATTCCGTTTGCCCATCCCTTCACAGCGACACACATTGCTAAGGTATTCATGAACTCCATTTACAAATTGCATGGCTTGCCTCTCTCGATTATCTCTGGCAGGGATCGAATCTTCATGAGTTTGTTCTAGCAAAAGACCAAATTGCGTATGAGTTCCGCCTACCATCTGTAAACAGATGACCAGATCAAGAGACTCAACCAATGTGTGGAGACATATCTTCCCTGCTTTGTCAGTGCCTGTTCGTCGAGGTGGAGCCAGTGGATCACACACGCCGAGTTTTGGTACAACATGAGTTTTCACTCTACAGTGAACAAATCTCCCTTTGAGGTCCTCTAGGTACTACTCCGCACCACCTGAGCATTGATTCGTTGGATTCTTGCTCAATATCATAGTTAGCCGAGTGGCTAGAAGAGCGCACATTGGTGAATCGGTTGCTCCATCAGCACTTGCTTCGTGCGCAGCAGCACATGAAGTCCCAAGCTGACAAGTTGTGAACTGAGCGTCAATTCTAGGTGGGCGATATGGTTTTCTTAAAACTCTAGCCCTATGTGCAATCCTCAGTGGCCGCCCGTGCGAATCACAAGCTATCATTCAAGTATTTCGATTCATTCCGCATTATGGAGAAGATCAGTCATGTGGCTTATCGCTTGGAATTGCCCCCTGCCAGCTCAATCCATCAAATATTCTATGTCTCATAATTAAAAGCAGCTATCAAGGCCAAGGCACAGGTACTTCATGATTTACTAGCAACTGACACTTTCTTTCAGGTGCCCAAACTTGTTTTGTAGCGTCACATGGCTACAAGGGGATCCTCGTCAATTGCTCAGGTGCTGGTGAAATGGTCTTCGTCGCCGGTGGAGTTGGCTACCTGGGAGGACGTTGAAGCGTTGCACCAACACTTTCCTAGGGCTCCTGCTTGGGGGCAAGATGGCACTCAAGGGGGAGGGGATGTTAGCGATGATGACCTAGACCACGCCAGCACAGGGAAGAAGAAGATACTAGCGGTTAGGCCCAAAAGATCTAACAGATAACCCAAGCCCAATCCCAATGTTTCGGGTCTTGGCTATGCTTGTTGAGGCGTTGAGGCCCAAGTCAGCTTGTTATGTATACGAGTGGGCAAGGCACAAAGGAGAAGACAAGTTTGGAGAACAATGTCATTATGTTTCTCCTTCTGAACTGCTAAACCCTGAACCTCTGAACTGGTCTTCGGCTTGATCAATTCTTCCGGAGACTTCTTTGAAGCCTATTTGATGGGGCATGCATACCGCGCGAGCACTGCGGCTCGAACGCGGCTGGCTTAGGACGGGAGCTCCTTGCTCCCTCCGTCACTGCTAACCAAGCTAAGGATCGGATTCCTCCTCCGAACTCCCTCCAATTCTCCTATGTGCTACTCGTATGGTATCCTAACAACCAATCGCATCGGTTTCGTTATTCTGTTCTGTTCCAGCTCAAAATGGTAATTACCAGGGCACAACCTCGATCACTTCGATATTTTCTTCTTTTTCTGTTTCGGTGCTACCAGCTATGACAGCGATCTCTTGGAATGATTTAGGTCACGTTTCGACGGCCTGGGCTGAAGCTGAAGGTGATGTTTAGGTGCGACGATGCTGTACGCCTGTACTCGCTTATTCAACTCGCTCGTCATCGTCACAGCGAAGACGATGCTATAATGTCCGCTTTGATCGCGCCCGACGCTACGCAACGTGCAGAGACTGATGCTGTTTTGTACCTGCTTTCGTGCGGTTGCAGATTTTTCTCACGGGGTTTGGTGTATCTGCCGCTGCTGCGTCTCCGGTCTCCATTTCACCGAAAACAGTATGGATTGGGCGTGTTCTAAATGGTGACTTATTTTGTCCAGAAGCTCAATCTCTGATCACTTCCTGATTTCTTGACCAATTCGTCGTGTACGATTCAGGCACCCAAGTAACCATGAATGGGCCATATAGGGCCCAATGTTGTGTGCCATTCTTCTGTCGAGAAACTTGTCTGGGAGCCCGGCTGGTACTCGTTGGCGGCGTTGCGTGTTGCTCGCGGCCCACAAGCGGCTCCCTGGATCGTCGGACACCATACCATGCTTTTCTGCTGATGATCAAGGGGCCCGCGTAGATGGACTTAAAGTGGCCCATCCTTGGTTTGGAGCTAATCCACGATGAACTCCTGCGATCATGCAGAAAATTAAGCCATCATATTCATACCTGTTAAAGATGAACGACATCGCAGGTGGGCAAGTCTGAATAGCTACATCAAGCACTAGAGTAGTAGAGTTCATGCCCTCAAGACTCAACAGTTTCAGAATCACCCAGACAGATGTGCGCGCAAATACAATTTTTCGCATTTACCATTGGAATTTCGCTGAATATCCTGCACCGTAATCCTGCTCTGCCACTGATAAACAAACGGACCTATGCACATTACCAGTTGGCACGTACGTTAACAATCGACAGACACGCCGGCTGGTCAGGCGAGTAGGTGGTCGTGCAGCCACCCTCGCATCGCGTTGAACGCGTCCTCGGCGTCGGCGTCGTCCTCCAGCGACTGCGGCCGGTGCGCGAACCCGTGGCCCCTGCCGGCGTACACGGCGGCTTTGGCACCCTTCGCGCGCCTCTCCAGATCCCGAACCGTCTCCACGGGGCAGAGCGGGTCCCCGTCGCCGCACACGAACAGCACGGGCGCGGCGATCCGGTCCCCCAGGCACGCATCCATCCCGGACCCGTAGAAGCAGACGCCCGCGCTGAAGCAGGCGTCGCCGTCGCGCGCCAGCGTCTCCACGAGGCGCCCGCCGCCGTAGCAGAACCCGACCACGCTCAGCTTCCTGGACACCCCTGCCGCAGTGAACTCGTCCACCAGCCACCTCGTGCACGCGTCGATGTCGCCCGACACCCGCCCCGGAGATTGCCCGGCCAGCCACCGCTCGAAGCCTTCGTCGAACGGGAGGCTCAGCTTCCACGGGTTCCCGCGGAACAGGTCCGGCACCAGGACACTGCACATCCAAAGATCAAGGTACAGATCAAGCAATCGGAGTCGAAGCTCGGAACAAGCGAGGAGAAGATGAAATGATGCGGAGAAGGTTTGGTACTTGTAGCCGTTGCAGGCGACGCGGTAGGCGAAGTCCCGGGTGGCGGACTCCTCGAAGCCGAAGATGTCGGAGAGGAGGAGGACGCCAGTGCCGTTGTTGTCCTTGACGGCCTTGAGGAGGTACGCGCGGAAGCTGTCCTCGCCCTCGCCGATGACGAGGTCAGCGCCGCTCACCAGATCGCACGCCTCGTCGTCGTCGACGGCGCTGCCGCTCGCCACCTCGCTCTGGCTGCAGCGCGGTCGTCGTCCCTGCCGCTGCTGACTCCGGGGATGGCCGGCGCAGCAGGATTTCTGTATGGGAACTGAAATCGTCACGTCATAGAGCGGAGAACGCGAGCTACTAGTATCACACGGCTGTTCCAAGAGAGCCGTCCATGGTAAGGGAATTGGAGCAGAGAGCAAAAATTTGAGCACTGGTAGTAAAGACGGAGCTCGAACTGAAAGATAAGAGTAGATAAGGCGCATCGCGTGCGTGCGGCAGCTGACTTACAGAGGACAAACGTGTGGCGGTGCGTGAGCTCGGCGCGGCGCACCGTAGCGAGCAGGCACGGCCCCGCTGGGACGACGCGCGGGGGAAAGAAGGGCGAGCCGCTGCGACTGCTGCGGCGGCCGCGGGCGCCATCGAGGGAAACTCGGAGTGTCGCGCGCGGGAGATAGCCCACCCTCTGCATTGGCTGCACAGCCGCGCGTTTAGATATTTCTGGCCCATCGTGGGTCGCGACTCGCGAGTGTCGCGTCGTCGTCATGTGGATTTTTCGCGAGGCGGCACCACGTACTCTTCACCTAGCGATGGCAATGGTTATATTTTACTTGTGTATCTGCACGTGTCCGTTTTGAGTTTTAAGCTTTACTTATGAGTATAGGCGTGAGTTTAAAATTGAATCTAACAAGTATAGAGAGACAGGTTTGAAATTAGTCTATATGTGTCCATTTTGCCCATATAACCGTTTCACATATTTGATATATGGGCTCACTTATTTTAATAAATAAGCTCCACACTCACTTCTTTAAAGTTTTCAATCCAGCCCTACTGCCTTAGCCTCCACTCGTGACTCACCCTAGCCCCGAAAAGTCTCACCGCCTCCATTTGCACCTCGCCTAGCCACTTCCATCTATGCCCACCACCTATCGCTTCCATCTGCGCCCCTCGCATGCTGCCTCCGTCTGCGTGTAGTCCCCACTCCCACCCTAACCCCTCTCATACCTCTGGCTCACCTCTCACAACCTCCGGTTTCCACCACCACCTCCTCGAGCGCAAACGGTTTCATCGTCGTCGGTTGGTGAGAGAGATAGCGGGTCAAGGCAAGGTGATCGGCACAGACACGACGAATAAGGCGGCATCGAGGAGCTCCAAGGCTGGGCTGCAATTCCCCATTAGTAGGATCATGAGGTTCCTCAAGGCTGGCAAGTGCATCGAGCGTGTCAGAGCTAGAGCCCGTCTGCCTCGCAGCGGTCCTCGAGTACCTCACTGCTGAGGTACGTACCCCGCATCTTTCTTCCTTCGATTGCACTTTAGGCTCGTTGTTAGCACCTCGATCTGATCCATGCCCCTTTCTAGATGTCAATGTACTGGTGTTCCTAGATCTGAATTGAGTAACCTTGTGGATTGGCTACATAGAAGTTGACAATGTTGGGGAAATTTCTTTCGTGCTGATTATCTTAGCATTTTAAAATGATTTCACAAATTTGAGCACGAAACAGTTATAGATCGAGTAAATTTCACAAACTTATAACTATTTATTTTCCTTTGTAATAGATAACTATAATTTTTTATACCTATTTCATAAAACTATAACTATTTGTACCTTTGATAACACAAAACTACAATTTTTTACCTAGTCCACCCGTTAGCCATACATTTTCAGCATAGTTTCACAAACCTATAACTTTCAGCAAAATATGTGGCTAATGGGTAGGATCAGAAAAAAAAAGTTGTAATTTTGTGTTATCAAGGATACGAATAGTTATAGTTTTGTGAAATATATCTTAAAAGTTGTAGTTTTCTGTTACAAAGGTATAAATAATTGTAGGTTTGTGGAATTTACTCTTATAGATTTGATTCTTATGCAGAAATCTTGGTATAATGTTACATGTAGATTCATACCGTTCATGCATGCTAGTTCTTTAGATTAACACGAGAATACTTGTTTAATATATCCGTTGGTATACGGGTGTGCCCTCGGTTGGCAGGTGCGGGTTTCAATTTTTACCCATGGCGGGTAATAGGTACGAGCGCGGGTTTGAGAATTAGCTCACGGATACAGATTTGTATAGCTTTCACCTGTGGGTATTGTACCCATTGCCATCTATATCTTCACCGTGATGCATGAATCAATTCACCAAAAGTCTAACTTGATGGGAAAAAGTGGATAATTCATTTATATTTCAACAGGATCTGACTGGGAGTTGAGCCTCGGGTGTGAGCGCGACGGGTTTGATGGTGGGATTGATTCAGATGGTTCCATATTTTATTGACACGAGTGGTACATAATAAAAAAAGATTAATTTTTTATGGTAAATTATCAATTTATTTTGACTTGTGTTGTCTAGCTCCGTCCTGTTATACTGAGATCCAAGTACTGGCGGACCCAAGGCCCGGCGAGCCTGGGCAGCTGCCCGGGCTCCGTCTCGGCCCGCCCCAGTATATATACCTAGATAATGAGGAAATTTACTACGTAGGCCGGTCAAATTTTGGATAAAACTTAGCTCGCACGACTGCATGAGCATCTCCTCAGTGAGCGAGCGCACGGCCTGCGTCTATCTTTCGCACGGTTCGCTCAGGCTCTCCTAAATCTCTGGGACCGCCGCTAGATCCAAGGGCTGGTGACTGGCTCAATGGTTCTTACATCTTCGGCGTGCCGGACCGGGACAGGGACTGGCTTCTGCGCGAGCCGGCTGGCATCACGCGGGCTCCTTGTTTTATGGAGGACGCCGAGCATTTTTCGCGTGCCACCGCCAGTAACCTCAGATCCAACCTTGGGCCTAGTTTCCCGGACTGTCATCCGGCTTGTACATGACCAACCCAGTTTGTAAATTTTAGCTTCCTGTTCGAAGCTGAGTCTGGTGGCCGCTTCAGGTTGCTACGAATGGGCTTATAATGGGCCAAAGCTATTTCACACTGTACGGTCGGCTGGCCGCAAGCGCTGTACAATGACGGATGGAGCCAAGCCTTGGCTTGTTCTAGAGTTACTGCTGGTCTGATACAGCTGCTCTCTCAATTGCTACTCTGTTCTCTCCTTACCGGTCTTGCCACTCTTGTGAGCTGCAGCCTGCAGGGCCCTGAAGACTGGGAGCCTGGGAACATACTCAGACCAGCAACGTTCTCAAGCTGTCGTTTGCTTGTTCAGAGAAAGGAAGAGAGATCAAGAAGTCTGCGGCACATCCAAATTCTGATGACTATACGCATACGGTTGCTCATTACGCCATGCATGCAGGTCACATTTGACATGCCGTCAGACGTCGGTATCAGAAGTTCTGTTTCTGCTGCATAGGAGAGTCGTATTCTGATCCGGGAAAAAAGTAACGCCCATGTCTCATATCTACTCCTAGCCACCAGGCAATCTCATTCTGGCGAAGTCATATGTTGCCCGCAAGAAAAGAGCTGCAGGCACGATTCATTTGTTAGGTTGCAACAGAGCACAAGGGTCAAAGGATGCTTTTCTTAGTTACATGTCTTCCTTCAGTGGTTTTCTTGCACAGGAACCGGGCGTTTCTTCAGAGCTGAATTACGCAAAACATCTAGAAGACAGAAACTACGGCTTCATTTCCGCACTAGACCACGGAAAACAACATATTGTGCTAGCACACGGCACATTCAGTCAAAGATTAACCAACCAACAATCTTGTAGGCCACAACAACGATGAACCTTGCCAATGCCAGCAGAATTTCTCACCAAACAAACATCGCAGGAAAACCGCCCACAAAGAAGTGCAACTGCAGCAAGCAGAGCATGACCACTGAAACAAAGGTGAGGTGATCGAACAGAATAGCACAAATAAATACAAACAACATGATCCAGGGGCAGGGACGTAACATAAACAAATTGGCACAAATACAAACAAAATACACTGAGGACAAGATTGTTCCTGCTGTTTGTTCTACACTAGAAACCTGAAACTAACATTACATTTTTGCAACCAAAAAGCTCTCTACTCCTTGTCCCAAAACTCAAAGGGAACTAAAATTGTTCCCTTCTTTTGGCATAACCAAGCAAATAACGTTTAAGTCGACACCTTATTCCTGGGCCACTAACTGCCTCTAACTTACCAACTCATCAGGTATATTCACATCTGATCTGATGCTAATCAAAAGGAACTGAATGGAACAGACATAAACAAAGTTACAACTTTTCCCCATTTCTCTCATGTTCAGTGCTCTGAGCTCAAAGGAGCATATCAGACTTGGCAGGCAATCTCCTGTAGAAGTTGAACGGCACGGAGGGCATCCTGCTACGGAACCGGGGGTGTCGCAACAGGTAAAGCATAGCTATCACCATCAAAACCTGAAATGGTGTCACATACAGCACAATGGCGACAACCAGGGATAAGAATATGAAGATGGCGGTGGCCCGAGGGTCCCTCCAGCTCAGCAATGCATGGGCTCTCTCGCCTTGTGTTGCCAGGTCCCCAACTACCGTCTGCACACGACCACCAACGCTCCTCAGCCTGTCGTAGCGCATTCTTACAATGTCAGCTGGTCTGGAGGTTGGGAATGTGTCAAACTCCTCATCAAGCTCGTCGGGGTGTGTCATCTCAGCATGGGATAGCTTAGTATCCATGTGTGACGGGTGCCTTGGCCTGTAACGATAGTTCCACAGTCCAATCATGAACATGTAGAGGAAGACGGTAGGCAGGATGAGCTCTGGGTAGCAGATTAGTATCAGGAAGAGCATATGCACAAGCATTGTCGTAATTGGATTCCGCCAGCTCCTGATGCCATCATACCACTTGACCATTGCCGCAAAACCACAGAACAGTGAGGTAATACGATAAAAGTTAGCCTTGCTGCGCCGGAGACTAAACATGTGTAAATCCACATCGAGCGTGTACTCCACAACCTCCCTGCGCAGCGGGGGCTCAGCTCGGCTAAGCCTCGCTGCAACAATCTGCATTGCTTGGTGCCTCAGGTAATCCAATTGCATCACCGAAATTGGCTGAGTGTAGTGCATCTTTGGTAGCAGCGGTCGACCATACAGCGCCATCATGTTCACCCATGCTGTGCAAGTAAACCGCACAGCCAAATGCAGCTCACCAGTCTTCTTGAGCCCACTGGGATGCAGAACCAGCAAAGGGTAGAAATGTGTGTACACCCTATCAGTCTCCAGTGTTGAGAGCCGGATACGGACCTTCCCAATCCGCTGATCTGGGCCACCACCATTCTTGCTCCCAATCTGGCCATTATCGAACACCACCACTGTGATCACAGTGCAAGGATCGAACACCTCCCAAGTGTACTGCTCATTCCACTGCGGATTCAGCGTGTCAAGAATAGTTCTTGTGCGCACCCACTTAGGTCCATATTTGGCAACACAGTAGGCGTCCGTGGTGCGCCCATCCTTAGGCTTCATCGGTATCAAGTTGCGAGCACCAAGAACCCCCAGCTCAAGCATCCCAATGCTCGGCTTCCTTGCAGGCTTTGATGATGGCTGGAGATCACTACTGTAGTAAGTGGACTCGTCGAGAACGTGGTACCCAAAATCCAGAGACATCCGAAGCTGTAGCTTGCTCGTGAACTTGGCTTCCTTCTTCTCAGGATCGTCGCTGGGGCGCATGAGGCTGTACCACCGTGGCTCCACGGGTTTGCCGAAATGGTCGTGCCGCGGCATTGCCGCTGAGAGGGGCAGGATAATGCGCCCGAGCAGCTCGTCGCGCCCCGGCCCGACGCGGTCCTCTACAGTGACCACCAGCGGCTCATCGAAGGGCTCCGACGCGACGAACATGAACTCCTCGTTCCAAATTGGGTTGGGCATTCCCGGCGGAGCGCCGGGGCGCGTGCGCCGCACCTGCCCGGTGAACTGCAGCTTCACGCAGGCGTTCATGGGGCGCGAGGTGTCGTGCGGCACGAGGTCCTGCGCCCCGATGGCGGCGACGCGGAGGTACACGAGCTTCGGCGAGAAGTATACCTTGGCGCGCGTGGAAGCGACGGCCGCCGGACCGGCTGCCGCGTGCGCGTCGGAGTGCCAGGCGTCCGGAAACGCCTCGTCGGCCTGGGTCCCGAGCCACACGGAGAGCATGATCTCGCCGCGGGGGAGCTTCTCGCCGCGCTTGGTCTCCAGGCGGTACCACTGGGGCGCCAGCGGAGAGTCCGGGGGCACGCGGACCGGCACCTCGGCGAGATCGAACCCGACGCGCCCCACGAGGTCGTCGCCGGTGAGATCCTTGGCCTTGACGGCCACCTCGAGCAGATGCGACTGCAGGTGCGTCGCGGAGAAGGCGAACACCCGCTGCCAGGCCGGGTTGTGGTTGGCCCCCAGCACGGACGTGGTGCCCTTGAAGTTTCCGAGCTTGACCTCGACGAAGGGGTCGATGGCGCCGGTGGGGGACACCGCGGGGAGGTCCCGCGCCTTGACGACGTGCACGTAGAGGAACCGCATCGGCTCCACGAGGTCGTAGGTGGACGCGATCTTGCCTGCGGCCGAGGCCGCCGCGGCGGAGGGATGCAGCCCCGGGATGTTGAAGCGCGGCCGCAGCACGGCGGCCAGCGGGGGCCGAGTCTCCACCAGCCCGAACTGCTGCTGCGGGGGCAGCATCGGGCCACCGGGGCCCGGCACCATGAACGGCCGCGGCGGCATTGCTCCCTTCATCTCGGCGGCGTCGGCGTTGCTCGGTTGGGAAGCGGCGGCGTGGGGAGTGCGGGTTAGAGCCCTACTAGTGAGGCATTCCGCCGAACAGCCGTGTGAACGAGCGGAGTGGGTTACTGCGCTACGTGTGTGTGGCAAGAGATCTGTATTGCTTCGCCGCCCGCGCCTCGTAACGAACCACGCCCGTTGGATCTCCATCCAACGGGGTGCAACCGGTTGTACCTTTTCGAACGGAGCCAGATCATTGACCTGAAGAAACCATCGGGCAAACACACGCGTTCCTGACGTGTGGGTCCCTATATTTGTGGGACACCGGAGTCAGCGAGCCTGGTGGTACGTTCGGGTTGGTGCGGAAATCCTGGTGTTGGGGGCAGGCGTGCCTCGTTGGGAGGTGGGGCCTGGGGAGCCTCGGTTCGCAGGGGGCGGATGTTGCTGGCCAGCCTGGTGCGTCGGATTCTCTGTGGATGTTCCCGGGAGTTCGGGCTCGGAGTGGGCGGCCGCCGGTGCCGGCTGGCCCGCAACGTGAGCGTGCTGCTTGCCACTTTCACTTTTCTTCTGGCTCTCGGCCTAGAGGGAGCATGCATGCGCTCCATGCCTCCGTCCCAGGGCAGCTGGCTACTCTGATTGTTTGATGCTTCACCATGGGAAATGGAGCAATGGAACCTGCAGGATGAATGGATCTCTGGTTTTGAAAAAGGTTTCTTTCTAATCGTGAATCATTATTTGCGTGAACCAAAAATTGGAAGAAAGACATGCCGAACGTTGCTACTATTTTTTCCTGTTTTGCGCATGGCAAAGATTGTTGTTTTAGATGTTAAAATGGTATTTGAAACGTAACTTTGATCACTTATCTATGAAACACATTAAGTTTGTTTTTTTTTTCAAACAACTCTACAACACTAATATAGAGAAATAGTGTGGAAACTTCTAAGGATTCAACAATACAGCAATTGTGACTTAGGCACTTGGGTTCGTTTAGTTCACGTGAGGAGTGGAGGATGGGATCGCCCCATCCCAGTATTTCGCCCGCCGCCTGTTTGAATCACGGACAAGAGCGCACAAGATGATCTAAGAAAAAGAATATTCCATTAAGATCTTGGACGAGCTCATCCCGCAAAAGACCCGAACGCGCTCGTCCCCTTCCGTCCTCGTACTTGACTCCTCACCCACAGCGGAAGGCAGTGGGGTCAGATGTAAGAATGAAAATACATCAGATATGAACCGAATAGTTCTATATTACTATCTATATTTTAAATACGAAAATGAATATAAATCTGAATATCCTTAAATGTGAATATGAATCGGATTGTTCGAATCTGAATCCGTATTTAGATATCTACTCGATCAGATTGTATGCAAATATCTTGCATCTTTAATGATAAGAATTTTTATTTTTGTGTGCAAAAAATTCATTCACATTTGGAATTACTGAAATTTTAGAAATTTTGTTCAAATTTCATGTTGGAAATTTATTTTTTTTTATCAAATTTGACTGAAATTTGATCCAATTTGATTGGGTCGAAATATATAAATTTCGTTCACCTCTGAAATGTCTAAAACTTTATCAAAACTTAGTTTTTGGTTGGCAGATATAGATATTATCTATTTCCACATCTAAATTCAAAGCAATTTGGATATCCATATTTGAATCTGAATCTCGAAAACGAATTCGGATACATCTATTTTAGTATCCATTTTAAAAAAAAATACGAATACATATATTCAAATTCGTATTTTAATGAACACGAATATCAAATAATTCAGATACCTGCTATCCATTTTCCACCCCTAGTTGGATGAACAGTACCCACCCGTTTTCATACTTTTCCTTCCATCTTTCTCTATTTGGCAGTGGTGTTGCCGTAGTCAAAAAAACAAATTTGTTTTAGGTTTTATAATTAATAATGAATTCATTTTAAAAGGATTCACCTCAATATCCCTTATATGTTTCAAAATAAAAATCTCCAAATGGGCTACTCTAGAAATTCTAGCAATTTTTAAGGCATCAAAGAAATTCCAAAAAACTGAAAAAAAAATCATTATTCCTCTCATGTGGCTTAATAATTTTTAAAATTATTTTCAAATCTAGGTTACTTGGTGAAAAACTGAGTTCCTTTATAATGTTCCATTTATATACATCTTTTCATTTCATATGATATTATCTTTTTAATTCAATTTGAATCCAAATATGCACAAATTCACACAAACTTTTATGGAATGCATAGAAATATGATTGTGCATAAATTAGGGTGTTTAACAAAAAAAATCATCCTAATCAACTCAACTCATCATATCCATACAACCAAACAGAAAACTGGTTCATCTTATTCATCCTAACCAAATAGAAAATTAGATCATTCCATCTAGAAAAATATAGATAGTTATATCACATCTAACCTCATCCTCTAACCAAACACATCCTTAGATAACC
Source organism: Phragmites australis (assembly GCF_958298935.1). Classification (NCBI taxonomy): domain Eukaryota; kingdom Viridiplantae; phylum Streptophyta; class Magnoliopsida; order Poales; family Poaceae; genus Phragmites; species Phragmites australis. Next base: position 25,059,099 of record NC_084931.1, read on the forward strand.
TAAACTACTTGACTACAATGTTTATGAGGTTGATTACATGATGGTATGCCTAGGGTTTGCAACAAAGACACGTGCCACACCCAGTGTCCGAACTAGAAAATAAGTAATGGATGTACTAAGTATAACAATATAACTAACCACGTTCAATCCATCTATTATCTTAATATTTGAAGAGAAAAAAGAGCAACCACGTTCGTTTTCAAGATTACGAAATTACTATGTTAATCTGAAAAAGAAAAAGATTTAGACTACTCATTGTTATGAGCATCTAACAGTTTATATTTAACCAATGAGTCCATATAAAATACGATTAATAATTTGATAATTTCAGAATTAAAAAATAGCGAAGATTAACAATTCGATTTTCATATGGTTTGGGAAGCAACATTCTAAATAAAAAGTCCAAATAAAATAAAACTATTAATAAAAAGAGACTAATTTTTAATCAAATGTTATAGTGATAAAATATTATAGTAAAATTAGCCACGCTATTAGTATGAGTCACGTTGATAATTATTTTAATAAAGTTAAAGTAGCTACTTTCTTTGCTCTCGAGGTATAGAAATCACAACATTAATTATTAGAAAAAGAGAAAGATCTATACCATAGATTATCTATCGTGGGCCCATATCATCACGGTGTAGATTGATTAGATCTTTTTGGAATCCAAACAAGATAGGATTCTAATTTTTTAGCAGAGGTAACCTAATACAAAACGATTGATCATATAGCCTATTGAAACACAAACATACGCACGGATGCTATTTGAATCAATCTACAACTCTGCTCCTGGTATCATAAAAAGCAAGCCAAGCATGCTTGAAACCAATCCAATTCTTTTGACCCGTAACGACAAAGAGCATCACGTCCTGCTTGCTAGCCTTCTTCAATGAGTACCGGTTCTCCGGCCGAACGCTCGAGTCCAAAACAGCATTAGCATCTTCATGCACCGTTTGGCAATAAACAAAGAACCCCATATCAAGCAAGATGTGATTGCAATGGCGGAGCTAGCAACAAGGCATACCGACGCAGCTACCCTAGATCGGTTTGCCTCGCGTTCGTGGTCGCGGCAACCAACCATGGCAGATTAGAGGTCATTGCCTTGAGAGAAGTCCTCCTCTTTCTCCTCCGTGACTCCTCATTGGCTCATTCTTCCGTGCCGCTCTTTTCCTCCGTTATCCCTGGTGCGGCTAAAAATAAGCACTATTATGAACGGACTTTATATATCGGTTCATCACTATCAATTTATAAAAACTGGTATTGATACAGTTATCACTGCTAGTTCTTAAAATCAACCGGTACAAATGATTGTTATTCACTGTTGGTTCATAAGACCAACCGACAGGAACTGACAGTCAACAGCGTAGAGGATCCAAAATTTCCATTGAATCCATTTAGTCACGTGTTCACGTCCGCTAGCTCATCCTAGCCAGCTTAAAAAATCTAAATCTAGAGAACCCACCATCTTCTCAATCCACCCGAGCACCTCCTTCTCCTCCTCCGACCATATCTCCTCACGTGACGCTCTCGTCTGCGGCCCTCCTCCTCTGGCCGTCGCCCTCCTCGTCCAGCCGAGTGCCTCCTCTGGCTGCGGCCCTCCTCCTCTCGCCACACACCTCGTCCGGCCAAGCACCTATTCCGACCACGCCTTCTCCTCCAACGGTCGAGTGCCTCATCTCAACCGCGCCTCGCTCTCCTCTTTGCTCACGCATGCCTCCACTCGTCACAGTTGCATGGATTGATCCAGTGATGAAGGCTCTGATTTGGCCGTCACATGGAAGAGAAGCAGGGCAAGCTTCCGATTTCAGCCATCATGGGTTCGATTCAGCAACGAAGGCTCCGATTCAGTCGTTAGGGGGCTCAATCTGTGTGTAAGGCGTCGCAGTGGCTCCAATTCGACAGTGAACATTTCTGTGATGTGGTGGTGGCCTTCGTGCCATTGTGTTTCTGTTGCGCGTCGTGGTGGCAGGATTCATGGCGGCAAGCACAACGAGGTCCTGGGCGCCGCGGTGGAAGGATCGATTTCTTTTCTTTTTTTCTTTTTTTCTAGAAAATGCTTCACTACCGGTTCTAAAACACCAGCAGTGATGTCATCCCCACTTTCACTGCCCAAAACTCACTGCTGGTTTTAAAACTGCAGTAAAAACCAGTTTAAAACCGACGGTTAAACCATGTTTTGTACTAGTGAAGGGCGCCTTGAAAGCAACCGCGTCATCCATCTGCTGCTGCAGGCCACTTAACAATACCGCACCGAGCAATTCATAATCCAGCCACTCCTCCGCTCGAGAGATTTGGCTCCGTTGCAGCAACCTCTGGCGGACCTGAGGTTGTAGGACCCAAAATCCAAATGCCCCGTCATGGTTTAGGTTTGGCTTTACGAGTGGAGGTGGTAAAATCAGGCAAGAAGAAAGAGAGAATGGGAAGCCAAGGTAGCACATTGACCTTTATTGTGATGACCGGCAATAACTGATAGCTAATCGAAAGCGGCAATGGAGATAATTGGGAGAGCAAAGAGGAACTAGGCGCGATCATAAGAAACTGGAATCGACAAGATTGGAATGTGTGTGGTTATACTGTGCAGTTATCCTGCTCGGTGAGAAGACAACACTTGGGCTGGGCCCATGCATGATTTTGGCGGAAGATAAAAATGTATATGAAATGAACAATGTAGTCATCATCGCATGTTTCTCCTGATATACTACTACGATATGAAGACCTTCTCAAAGAATGGAATCAACAGTCAGCACATGAAGAAACAAACAAAGAATTGTCACATCATATTCTTTGCTCTTCATTTGTCCTTATATTTTGAACTAATTCTTCTGTACAATTCTAATTAGCAGATATATGTGTATTGACATATTTTTTTTTAAAAATCAAGAATTCACGAGACCAATCAAGGATTCATAATACTATAGACATATTGCTCGCTCTATCAATCTTGAACATCTGACCATCATAAGAAGAAAAAAGAGGTACCATACCGATCCAACTCCACCGTTTCAATTATCATGTTAACGAGAAAATGATGGTGACCACCGCTTATTTGTTGGGTCCAAATTATTATAGTGGTGATTATTTGATATGATATAAATTAATTTTGGAAGTAAGAGGGAAATAGAGGGGGGGGGGGGGAAGAGACGCAACCCATACCAGAGATGTAAAAGAAAGAAAAGGAGACAAGGTAGAATATGAAATGATGTCCGATCTAATGCAAATCGGGTAAAAAAAAAAAGGGAACCTCGCCTCTCCCCTTGAGGCTTTGACCAAAACCGAGTGACACCGACAAAGAAAGGAGAGATTGATAGGGGAGACAAATAGGGAAATAATATGAAACCTCGACTCTTCCCTTCAACTTGCTCTTTTGTTTCTTCAAACTGAGATACACCAATGTAAAAAAGGGATCAGCAAGGAGGACACAAGCATTGTCATGCTAGGCTTGAGCCGCACAGCTCATTGTCACAACGTTAGGCAGATGCAAAGCAAGGAACAACCCATCGAGCCAGATATGGTGGAGTCACGAGCCACGACAGCGACAACAGACACCGATGTGACTGTAGATCAGCAAGGCAAACACATGGGAGCCAAGCTTGGCCACTTTAGTTTACAGTCAAGGTCGTAGTGACAAGGTTCAGTGTTTGTTTGACCAACTGAAAAAGCCTATGAAACTATGTTTGATTGAATTCCTAAGCAAACAACAACATGCGACAACGACAAGTAACACCAACAAAGCTACAGACTAGCATGAGAGAACAAGGGGTGTCACGTCCTGAAGTCGTAATTATGTAATTAAGCCTAATCGTGCTTCATAAGCATGATTTAATTTTGAGTAATTTTATTTTGGAACATTAGAGCACTTGGTTTTAAATCAATTGAATGAGAGAAAGAAATTAAAAGAGAAACAAATGAATTCACAGTTGAAACGAGCTTCTTTCTCTAGTATATGGGGCCCACATGGGTGGCTAATCACCCCATCTCCTCTTAGGGCAGCAGCCCCCACCTACTCTGCCCCACTCCCCCACTCCCACTGTGTTCTCTCTCACTCCCTCGTGTTTCCAACCGGCCAAGGAGAGATCACCCCCCCTCTCAAGCTCTCTCACATTCTCCCTCTATTCCTCTCTCTAGAAGCTGAATCGAGGTACGCATATGGTATTCACATAATCATTAGCTCCTAAGTTCCTCATCCATCCAATTCATTTTTATTTTCCCGAAGGATTCGAGCCGTTCTTGGTGTTTTTACTTGAAGTACGAGGAACCGCGGTTGGACTCCTCTTCCCTAGTGATTTCTTTGTTTCCTTCATTACCCGGTGGTCACAAACCTCTAAAAGCACCATGGGTAAGTCTCTTAGGCTTCCCTTGATAAGAATATGTGAATTGGTGGGTGGATTTCGAGTTTAGAACTAATGTTTGTGAAGTTCTCGAGTTCTTGAGCTTTGGAGAAAAAAGGAGGATTTAGATAAGATTTGTGCTAGGAATCGTGTTTCTAGGTTGATGAGTAAGTTCTAGACTCTATGAACTATCTCAAATATGTTTCTATTTGTTTTGGAGAGGCTCGCAAATCAAATCGGTCGAGTTTTCCCCCTTGAAGTAACCTCTCTAGACAATCTGCATAGTCCGGGTAGAATCCGGATAGTCTGGGTAGCTCAGTGAAAACCCCGATAAATTGTGCTGAAAAATCATTAAAGTTTAGGGTGCAAGTTGAGTCCAGAACCCTTTGTATAGTATATATGTATGTTTATGTATGATACACTTAACATGCGGGTTGAATCGGCTGAGAAAGATCATCGAGAAGTGCAAGTCTGCCTAACCCGGATAGTCTTGGTTAAACCCAAAGGGTCCAAGTAATTTGTGGTGCTTTTAACCAAGCACCCTCGCTTGGAGCCTCACCCAGATAATCCACCCAACACAGATAGTCTGGGTTAAACCCGAAGGGTCCGACTTAATTCAATTTAGATTTAGCAGAGAACCCTCACTCGGAACCTCACTCGGACATTCCGGTCCAACGTAGAGGTTCTAGAATCCTAAGGTTCCGAGTTCAACTCGGAGTCTTTAGCCTCCTGTTAGATTTCCAAAGTCGATTAGATTGTAAAGTTTGCTATTATTTTGCATGTCTTACACTTTCATCATCATCATTGCATGCGTTCTTCTTCAGTAAACGAGGATCTGGAGCGTGATGCGGGTGTGGTTGAAGGTGACACCAAGCCACATGGGTTCTATGAATTCTGTGTGGGTAGCATCAGACACTGATTGTTGTTACAGTTGGTTTTAGCACTTATCGTACTTACCACATGTAGTACCTCTGCAGCTATGATCATTTGAGCTTGCACATCGACGGTGTGAGCGAACGGGCTTGTAAGAGACACTTGAGATTGCTCCGGGACTTAACCTAAGTGAGATCCCCACCGAGCGATGCCTGATTTAAATGGTTAGGTCTTATTGAAAAGGGTTGATACGAGTACCCCTTGGGTGTACCTATGTGGTCACTCAAGTCGTATGGTCCTCGAGTCTTGTGGGTAAAGTTGTACCCCTGCAGGGTGTAAATATATTTTGAAATGTCGTGCTCTTAGTCATGAGTATGCTTTTGTCCATTTGCAACAGTCGTAGAGTTACTAATGTGAATTGAGATGGTTGATGGGTTGAGATGGTTCTTTACCGATGTTATTACTATGGTTCCTTTTACATATATGTTCAGTTGATGATGATAGGTTAGATAGTTGTGTTGGTTAAATCTAGATGCTCACACATTTTTTTCAAATTTTTCTTTCGCATAATAATTTACTTAATCATATGGTTGTATTCTTGCTAACATACAAATTCATAATCTTTAGAGTCGGGTTATCTATAAGTACACAATATGGATTAAGTCTTGCGAGTACCTTCGTACTCACGCTGCTCTTTCAGGTGCTACCGGCGAGAAGGGGTTGGTCTTTAGCATGAGTAGGTAACTACTCGGAGGTCGTGCTTTAATAATAGAGTCTAAGGGCATATGTCTCAATCATTGTTTTATTGTTTATAGGTTTAGCTTTCGTTACATAGTTCTCTTTTGTCTAGTAGTTGATTAGTTTCAGTCTCCTCCTAACTCTCTTTTGCTGTAAATTATAAGAAATTGTGGATGCTTAATAACTTGTAATATAATTAAATTACTCTCTATTTGTTAAGCTTTATGGTGATGTGATATGTTGAAAATGCATATGTTCCGATCTTGACATAAAACACTTGCTGGAACTACCGGAGTGGTATTCTGATTAATCATTGAAATTGTGATTAGGTAAATAATCGATTTAATGATTAATTAGAGTACTGATTGCATAGTTTCTTACAAGGGAGCCAATTAGGGGTCACACAACTAGATGTCATGACGCCAGGCAGGAACGAGGCAAGGCACTACTCGTAGGTCCAGAGATACTAGAGTGGCAACATGTGACAGTGACAATTGACACTGAAAAAGTCGTGGATAAACACAACACTATGTGGGGGGCAGGATTGAGCCGTGAAGTTTGCCAAGATGTGTAAAGGAAGTTACAAACTGAATAAGCCTATGAAAATATGCTTTATTGAATTCATCAACGAAACGACGACATAGTGCAATGATCAATGAAACAACAAGCTTGGTCGTGCAACATGCTATCGTGGTGATAAGCGGGCGAGAACAAGGTTGAGTCTTTGGGTGACCAACTAAAAAGCCTATGCAACTACGTACGATTGAATTCTTTAGTGAAATTTAGAAATCGGATGATAGATATGGATCGATCGTATGTCTATGAATATACATTGAAAGGAATTGTGATGCCAAAATAGATAGCGTAACAAATCTAGTCATATTAGCGTATGATATCGTACTAGTTATCTGAATATTTGAGGAGGAAATGAGCCACCACATTCGCTCTCACGACCATTAAACTACCATGTTAATCTGAAAAAGAAAAAGATCTAAACCGCTCATTGTTATGAATATCTAACCGTTTAGATTAAACAAAAGAATCCATATCAAATACAATTAAATAAATAGCTAAATGGGAATTAAATAATTAGAAAAAATAAAAGATCTAGATCCACTCATTGTTATGAATATTTAACGTCCTAGATTAAACCAAATGATTCATATCAAATATGATTAACAAATAGCTAAATTAAAAATAAGCAACTCGATTTTCATATGATTTGAGAAGCAAACTATCTAAATAAATAACCTAAATAAAATAAAATAAATAATAAAAAGAGACTAATTTTTAATCAAAAGTTATCATAACAAAATATTGCAGCGAGACTAGCTACGTTATTAACACGTGTTACTTTTCTAATTAGATTAATATTATACAATTTTATACATAATCTAAACTATTCTGTAGTGACATATAAGATTTTTAAGGTGTCCAGATATACCGCGAATACTCCTAGCTTCGCCAATGGTCACACATGATCTCGCTACCTAAGACACGGGGGTTTGTTGACATCGATGTTAAGCTCGGTCCTTGTCAAGTTGCCATTCCCGGATGGTGGTGATAGCTTCATCCGTGCAATTCGGACGCACGCGCCTTGAGTAGCCGTTGCTTGATTTGAAACGTTCGTCCTGGCACGATAATCTTTTTGCATTCCATACTCGGCAATTTTTTTCTTTCTCGGCCACTGCTTTTTCTTCCATGTGCAGCCACACCGTTTCTGCACGTCAAACAAACAACAATTGTACCCAACATGCTTTGAAACCGAAATTTAAAACTCGCTTCCGTGACGTGGAACAGTGTACTGTGCCTGCCCATATGATATGCAAACTCGCTTTTTCAGAGGCAACCCTTTTTCTTTTCCGGAATAAATAAAGTAGCCCTGCCGTTTGTGTTCCTGCGAAAGTCGCCGAGTCGATTTCTCCTTTCGGGGAATAGCTCCAAACGGAGGTGAGTCAGCCGTGTACCGTGCGAATCCAGAAATGACGTGTTTTCCTCTTGGACACATGTGTTCATGCACGTACGCGCTGAGCCGCCGATGCCGTCGCGCCGATCAGCCTGATCTTTCCCGTGCAGACATCATAATACACGCTGTTGCCGCTGCCTTGGAATGGCAGGCGTAGTAGATACGACGCCCCATTTCGGTATGACAGGATCGGGAGTGCGACGAGTGGTTCTCGTCTACGGATCTACCGGCGTCACGTAATAAAAATTGGTGGCGTGGTACGTACTCACCGCCGCGGCGCCGTCCGCACGCGGCGGGCTTGGCGAACGGAGGGGCCGAGTAAAACACGTGGACTCGGCTCGGAAAGAAGTTGGTGACGGCGTGACGCGGGCGCCCCACGGCCCAGGACGTACGGAGGGACCGGGAGCGCACTTGTTCGCAGCGCGGCGGGGGGCACCAGCGTTGCGAGATCCCGATTTCGGGCAAGGCCAAGGCGTGAACGGTGGCGTGAACTGTGATCCCCGGGGCCGGCCGCCGGCTCACACCGCTCGCGCGGGCAGCGCGCCCGCATGCGACGGACGGACGCGGGGCCGGCAGGAATAAATCTATGGCGCGCGCGGGGCCGGCTCCGATCGAAAGAGGGGATCGTCCTGCCGAGACCGGCTTTGAACCGTGTTACCGAACGACGGGGCTCATTTGACCGTGCTGTTACTAGTTTGCAGTTGCGCTGTCCTTCCCTTCCATTGCAGCGTTAGCCGCCAGGCTAGTCTTCAGTCTAATGGCAACATGCAGCTTTAAGTATGGGAACAGTAAACAATGGAGACAAAGCGGCAACAGGCGAGAGGTTTCTCACATCACATGCGCTCTCGGGTCGAGGCAAGTGGATCTTATTTATTTGGCGAACTGAGACAGGCGGATCTGCCGTCCACGTGTTCACCGAAGCAGCGTGGCAGAGCGTGTCAGCGAAGGGGTAAGGGTAAGTTTGGGGTAGTTTTTTCTGATTCAAATTTTTGGTGGAGAGTAATGTTTTGGAGAAAATGATTTTTTAAAATAAAATATATAGAGAAAGTGATTCTCTGCAGGAAGTGAATCAGCGAAATCTGTTTTTTTCAACTCCCCAACTTCTAGTTCATTTCAGAGAATTACTCTCACATATTTCACTCAGTGAGCTAAAGGCTGAAAGCTGTTGTTTGGCAGAGCTTTTTCTGATTCCAGTCGAAAAGCTGTTCTGAAAGTTCTGCCAAACAGGCCCTAAGTGGCTGTTTGGTTGCTAGCATATTTGAGTTTGGCTTGTATATTTGAGCTTGGTTTATTTTATACCGTGAGAAGAGATAATGCTTAGTTAGTCGTACGAAGATATATTATAAAAAATATAAAAAATGTAATTATAATATTTATTTTATATCATTATACTATTATAGTTATTAGTTTATTTTATTGAACTTTAATATTCTTTAAAATATATTAATATTATTTAATACGCACTAATCACACATTAATAACATCATTAGCTAAGCACTACGCTACATCTAACAAGTCTGTCTCTATAAAAACATATTTACGTCTAGTATCTACAGCTAAGCTGAATACATACATTTACATCTCAAAAAATAAGCTCAGAATGGCATACAAGTAACCAAACAACTCCTGTCTGTATCCCATGAGACAGACGGAGCCATATATAAGCAATCAAACGCACACTAAACAATTCTACCGCCCTGCGCTGCGACTCCTGACTGCCCCACCGATCACATGGCCTCTCTGGGTCTGGGGTGGGATGGTGGGATTCGTTACTGTCGAGCTTGAGCAAATGAAAATAGAGGAGACCCTGTAGGAGCAGAGGTGAGAACAGAGGAGAGCCTCCTTTTAGCCGGGGCCTCACCTCGTTTGGGAGTGGGAGCAGAGGGAAGCAGAGCAGGGAATCGTCGTGCCTGCCCCTGCGCACGGGTGCGCGCCTGCCTGCGTGGCGAAATGGATTTCTTCTTCCGTCACGTTTCCCTACGGCGTAGCGACAAGCTATGTAAAATACATTTGTGTGGCTGATAGAACTGGACGCGGTACATGACTTTGTGCTGAAGCCTGAAGCGACTTGAGAGCAGAGCAAATAATTCATAGGTCGCAAGTGCAGAGGCAGTAGTGTTAATGTGTTTGTGGTCTCCGCCGTCGCAGTGTCATCGTGTTCTCATCTCTCCTGTCTGATGCCTAGCGCTTGGCTCCAAGTTGGCGCATAAATGGCCGTTTATATGTGCGTCCCACAGGCTGGTACGGCCGTCCCAAGGAATGGCAACAGCTTCGTGCACCCCTCGGAGTTCAGAGCCCATGCCAACGTAGGAGCAATCGTTATCCTCGACACCAGGGCAGGTGCGGAACAGCACGAAAACGTTACCCCTCCGAGTAACTTCAAGCAGGGAAACCAAACGCGAATCCCAACGCCCAGACTACGATGTGCCTGGGCCGGAACAGCGGCGCGGGGTAGCCTGTCGCGGAGGACGGGCCGGCGCCGCCTACGCCACGTCAGTTGAACCGCGCGTCGCACGGTGGTTCGTGCACTGGTCGGCGGTCGCACGGCCGGTTCGCGTGGCCCGACGTTGCTTTGGAACCGCGGCGCGTTTGTTTTGTTGCTGTGCCGACTGCCCTGTGCCAACCGACGCAGTTGCCACCCTGGGCCGCCGGAGTGCTTGATTTCGCGCTGCCCTAGGGGCTGCATGCCTATTTGTCGGTGGCCCAGGAGATTGGCCCGCATCGGTACTTTCGGCATTCCGACCGGGCATGGGAGGGCCATCGGTTGCCAAAAATATGGCGGTCGCCGGCCTAGTATCGGTGCTCGCCATGCATGGTCCACTTAGTCGGAAGCTGAGAGCCCGAGAGCAACAATGAATCGAGATTTTTGAAATAGTATTATTTTAATGAAAAATTATATAAATATTATATAAAACCGGCTAATTGTAAAGATAGGTGTCAGTCGACACATGGAAAGTCGACTAGTGTCCTATCGGCGTTATATATGTATGTCAACTAGCTTATGTGACATCAACAGGAGGCGGGAAGCATTCCTGTCGACGCTGACAAGGCCTACTGCCCTACCAATTGTTGACAGGGCCTTTCCTGCAGGCTCGGCAACCAAACAAGTTTCCTGGTAGTTGAACGGCCGATAAGCATATCGGCTATTCTAGAGTCAAAAGGCTTGTCAGCTAACCACATGCCGACTTATCTTTTTTTTTTTTTTACATTTTGATGTACGCTATTTTTTTTTTTGTTTTTGGCAACAATGCGGAATTCACAACAAAAAATCATGGCAAAACAAAAGAGGATCGTGATTTTTTATTGTGAACTACAACAAAGGCTCTACCGAGTCGGATGAGGATATTTCCCTCTTCTCGGATTTACTATTTATATATACAATTCTAATAAAACCGTACACTACTTACAATCTCATACAAAGAGGTACTTCTAGGTCTAATCTATTAAACCTAAATACCCTAAATATACCCTAATCTATTAAACCTAAATACCCTAAATTTACATTCTAGGTCTAATGTATTAAACCTACCTTATTCTACCTTCTATTTCTATTTCTAATCAAACCGCTATAATTAATTAAAAATAGAGTATATTAAAGGTAAAAAAATTACCTTCACTATAGGCTGCTGATGGCCTCTCTGCCCGGCCACACCCTCTCTCTCTCTTGCCCTCCCTCAATCGTGTGCCACCGTCTCGAGCGCTGCCCTCTCTCCTGGTAAAGAAGAAGAGAGCGGGAGATAGAGAGGCGATCATGAAGGGGTATCCAAGGGCCTCTTCTCGCCCACGGAAGGGCTGAGAAGTGCTACGCGCACACTAACAATCTAAGTTGCTCCGATGTGGTGCGTTGTCCACAACTTGTTGGCATACCATGAACTGGAAAGAGCTAGTCGGCAATCCGACTGTCGATACCACCCTAATCAATAATGGGAGTGCTAACTGACAGTTTGACACCTACTCTTGCAATTAGCCAATTTTAGGTAATATTTTTGTATTTTTTCATTAAATTAATATTATAAAAAAATTCACGGATTGATGCTTCAATCTTTCACCTAGGCTCATGTTCATCGGTTGCATTCATGCGTATCGGTTTCCTGCTGGCCTCGCGGTATCATCACGAACGTCCAACGAAGGATTATGCTGCACATTTTTGCGGGTTGGGACTTGGGAGCAATGAGTAAAACACGCATGCCAATGCCATCAAACTAAGGCAGTCAGCATAATACCTGTGACACATACCGTTCTTTATGTAGCGTTTGAGTCCTGAACGATCAGTGCCTCTGCATTTTCATCTCGTGTTGTTTTGGCGAACCGATTCATGGCGCCCGCGGCCCGGATAACGGAAGAACCAGACGGCATATCCGCAGGTGCATTATTCATTTGGCTCCAGCCTTGTGCCTACCAAGGACACGCCCACCAGAATTCTGGTGGCACCTAACTCCTGCTACATCCAGCATTCCATCCAGCGTCCTATCGCTGCTCTGGTTGGCACTAATAAAGAGTTAATGTTGCAGCTCCTCACAGGTGGTCAAGGGTCACATGCCATGAAACATGCACTCACCGCCTATACGACAGCAGGTATGTAGGCAGGTAGGTAAGAAAGGATGTCCAGGAGGCCAGCCAAACCGCATGAGGCTCTCGATATCATGGTTCTCAAAAAACAGGAGCCGCCTTCCCTCCGATGCCGTCTGTCTGCACCGGAGTTTTGGGAAAAGGAGTACGCGCTCACTGTCGTTCGTACACAACTGAATTACTGAACTCTGCAATTGGCAAAAGGTAGAACCCTTCTAGATGCCTCTGAGGAGAGGGAGTGGCCTAACTACCTTTTGTGTCAACATTCGTACGAGTTGAGACAATGACACGACTGCATGACCCATCATGGCATGGGGTATATCATATGTATCCACCGAGGAAAGAGAAGCGCCGAACCACCTTTTCCAGGATCGTTTCGTCTGCTCTGCGTCTCTGCCGATGTGGCACCAACTCGTCAGAAGCAACTACACGATGGCAAATAATCTTCAAATGATGCACTGGTTAAGATTAAAACCTAATCAAAATCAGATATCGCCTACAGATAATGCTCTATTTCATACTTAGAACATAAACAGCACTGCTGCTTTATTATTGCTTGTGAAACACTTGGTCGAAGGTAATCTTCAGGGAGAAGACCACTCACTACTAACACAAACACGGGAATCACGTTTAGAGAGAATTGGTGGCATCGGCCTGATCGATTAGGTGAGGTGGTGAACAGAACAAGGTGATGCCGTCTGTCCACCAACCTCCAGCAGTCCAGCTACCACCTTCCGATTTCATGCCTGCCGTACCGTCCAGATTCCTTCCTCCTCGATCGGAAGTGATTGCGCCATCTAATCTAGCTGAGATCAGCTGAGAGATGCTGCGTGTGTCCCATACATTATCGATGGTTTAATTGGTTGGTTGGGAAGCTAGAATTCAGAAGCTAGTCGCGGTCGGTGTGAACTGAACACTTATCTGAATCTAATTGACCTACGCCGTACCAAACTGGTCGCAAATGAATGTGCTTGCCATGTTGAGACTGAAGTGTCCGAATCAAAGAAATGGACCCAACTTGCTACGCTTCGGCTTCGCTCGATCGATTCGGTGATCTGTAGACACGCGTGAAGAGAACCGAGGTGTCGAGAGCTCGATAAGTCTTATCTTGCTTGCGCAGGTTCCGAACTCAACGTCAGTACTGTCTGTTCGTGTTCCACGGAATAAGATTCGTGTGCCGACAATAGTTTCTGACGAACAGCTAGCTCGACACAGGAAGCGAGCTTGAGGATGCAAACTCAGCGCTGTCCCTTATGTTAATCGATTCCACGCACCCATTGTGACAAGCACCCGGCATGCGTGGAGATACTGCCATGCATACCGCGTTGGTTTGTGCAGTAGGCTAGGCTTAACAGAAATCTGTCTGGGTTACAAACTTTATGCGATCTTTTGAAATAATATAAACAAATGCATAAAACCAACCTTGATCCTTATACTTAGAATACAAACTACACGGGTACTTGGTAACAGAACCAACCGAAACGAACTCGAGCATTGAATGATCGTAGCAAGTTACCAAGAGAAGAAATGAAGGATCGCTGCTGGAAACTTCCATGACCAAACACAGAAAGGACCTTTGGCCCACTAGAATGGTTCGAAAGTCAGGTGAGAGATCTTTACTCAATGGGAACTATGTATTTTAATTAATATTATCTGTCTTTTCAGTTACAATATTATCCTATTTATAGATCGTACCCAACCACTCTCTGTTATCATGTACAATAATATACATGTAACTGCCACATTCTCGGTATATTCGAGAGGAATACGGTATTATTCCATAGCACATCTGACCTATTTACAATTATACCCTTCTGGGTCCTTGGTTACCAGCTTCAGTTTCTCTTTCGCCGTGTTCCCGAAGGTCTACGGCCGATGGCACCTTTGGAGTACCTTCGATCGTCTTCCTCAGTGCTCCGTGCGATGGTCTTCGCCATGCCTCCAAAGGATAGCCGAGTGCTTCGCTTGCAATGACACCTCCGGCATCCCTTCAGTCGACTCCCTCGCGAAGCCCAATGGAGATCTTTGATCAACTTCTGAAGGCCCATCGATGGCTTCGCCGATACTGACATCCGGACGCGCTTTGGTAGCACCGAGCGCCCGCAAAGTACCTTCGGCATTCCGAAGTGTTCTGCAACATTTGAGACCCATAACGATTAAAAACTGCTAGCGAATGATGAGGCGTTACTTCTCTTGACTAACACCGGGTTGCCTAAGGCAAGCTTTGTTTCAGTCTGTGAAATCAATGCACATTCTCCAACTACCGTTACTTTTCTTGACTAACACCGGGTTCTATAACCACTGCAAATGCAATGCTTCATGCATAACCTCGGCGTCGAGCAGCTTCTGTACTTCAACCTTCGTTGCTTCTTCTCTCTCTTTGGAAGTTTTCTGAAGCGTTTGCTTTTTTGGCTTTGCATTCGGGTCAACATTCAGAGTATGCTCAATGATATTTCTACTGACCTCTTGTATATCCTTCAGCGTCCAAGCGAATGCATCCTCATTGTTGCAGAGGAATTCTACCATCCTTCGTTCGACTTCCTCTGTCATTTTGGCTCTGATGACCATTGATCTTTCTGATCTGTCCTGACAAAGCATCACTTTCTTAGTTTGGCCCTTAGGCTTGGCCCTTGGCATTTTTTGTACATGCAGCAAAGCTTCAACTTCATGGGTCTTCAATAATGTTTCTGTTACGACCTGAACGTTGCGACGTCTCAGAGTGTATCACACTTCAATTCTGTAGGCCATCTATTGATCTCCCAACACTGATAATATGCCTCTAGTGCTGGCCATCTTTATGCATAGATAACCATGGTGTGGTACCACACAGAACTTGTTCAACACTCCTCTTTCGAATATGACATTGTATGGATAGCTCATATTGACCACATCGAAGGTAATATTTTATGTCCTAAAATTGGCCCTTCGTTGAAAGAGACCGGTATATGTACCTTTCCCAAAGCATTGATTTATTTTCCCCTTAGCAAAAATGACCCAATTAGACTATAATTGTGATTTTAGTGATTAATGACAATATAATTAATGAGACTATGTTTGTTAAGAATATATGTTAGTAAGTCTCATGGATGCAATACATGAAAAAGCCACTCCAGCCAGGACAAAGTTGGACTGAATTGGAGAAGTCTCAAGAAGATTTGCCTCACCGGATGGTCCGATACTCTGGTTGTTTGAACTCACCGAAGTATATTTGTCAAATAGGAGAGAAGCCTGAAGACCTCACCAAAAGATCCGGTGTTTGAGTAGAGTGCTCACTGGAGTAATTCTTCCAGAGAAGGTGCTGTGCTAAAGAATGAAGGTTAAGCCTCACCGGATAGTTCGGTGATTAGTGGGAGTTGTACTAGAGTATTTTCAGAGAAAAAAAAAGAGAAGGATCAACCCACTGGATGGTTCGGTGTTGAGAAGGATGAATGCACCGGGACATTATTACCAGAGAAGGATGCAGCCGCTGAAGATCGAAGGTTCAACCCATTGGATGATCCGATATGAATGGAATGAACACCGAATAATACACCGCACAATGAACAATACAAAGAAGCAGAACAATGTTCAAGGCAACGGGTGGTCTGGTGATGAAGGATGTGTAACACCAGAGTATTATTTCCAGAGAGGGTTGCATTGGCTCGGTTGGCTGAAGTCAACTCACCGGATAGTCCAGTGATGAAGTGATGTGCACCGGATGCATACACCGGAGCAAATTACACAGAGAAGAAGGAAAAGCTCGGATGGTTCAGGATAACTCACTGGATAGTCAGGTGATAGAGATGAAGTATACACCGAAGTGTCCGGTGTTCACAGAGGCTTGAGTGGGGTTCCAACGGCTAGTTCGTGAGAGTGTACTCACTGGATGATCCGGTGTTAGTACTAATGTTCTCACCGGATCATCCAATGTTAACAGCTTTTCAGAGCCACTGGGTTAATGGCTAGTACGTGGGTTTGAGGCTATAAATACCCCTCCACTCAGTCATTTGAAGAAGTGGCGTGCTACTGGAGTCCAGAGAAGTTCATGTACACCTGAGAAGACATCCAAGCCACCAAAGTGCTTGAAGTGATTATCCAAGGGGATCAAGCACACGATTAGTGAGTGATTAGTGCTTATAGGTCTAGAGAGAGTGGATCAAGGAGTGATCCAACCTTGTACCAAGTGGTATGCCGGCACCTTGGAGTCTTGGTGACTCATCGGCAAGCTTGTTGACCCTCTGACTTGGTGTGGAGCGGCGACAAGGCGATTGTGTGGGGACACTGAGACCCTTGCCTTGGTGGCTCAAGCTTCAAAATGATGACGGTGCCAAGGAACTGGAAGAGAGGCTAGTGATGAGACCTTACCTTGGTGGCTCATCCGGGTGGAGGCCTTGTCTATGATTTGGTGGCTCAAGAGCCGTGACCGGGTGTCGACCGAGAGCATATCTTTTGTGGAGCTCCAACGTGGACTAGGGGTGGCATTCATGTCATCCATACTACAGGAAAAAATCTCTTGTGCCGAGTTTGCTTTCTCTACCATATTTATGTTTTCGCATTTACATTCTTGCAATTCACCTTCTTAGATAGGTTACAAGTGCTTTGATCGATAGAATAGACACACTAGACAAACCTAGAGCATATTTAGATAGAAATTGATATATGTTTATCTTGTGTTGTTGTTGGAGCCAAAATAGTTCTAAGTGTCCTAATTCACCCATTCTTAGGACGTCACCAATCCCTTCACCCCCGAACCCTATCAATAGTGATTCAGCCTGTTGTAAGACACTTCGCTCCAGTCCCATCCTATCGTAGGCATCGGCGAAGATGATATCTCCCGAGTGTCCACCATCTACCAGGATCCTATGGACCTCGCTTCCTAAGATGTTGGCAGTTATGACAAAAGCATTTGTATGTGGGTAATCCAAGACCCTCATATCCTCCTGTGAGAATGTGATGGGGACATGGGACTGTTTCGAGCGGATGTAGGGAGGGTTTACACCGACATGGTTAACCCTTCGCACATACTTTTCGTTGTTTGTTGGACTTTGTTTCCTTATTTGTACCACAAGTGATTGCCAAAACCACGTTCAACCTGTGGGTTACCGTGTTCACCGATCTGCTAGTTTCTAGTGGGGCTTCGATTGCAGGCCTTGACAGAGGGGGTGGGAGTGGTGCTTGCAAATTCGTTGACTGACCATTGGATTGGTCTGGTGGAGTCAAAGGTGCCGGGACATATGGCTCTGCCGGAGCCATTGATCACCATTGAGAGGAAAACACCAAAGGGTTCGAGCCGTGAGCTTGAGCCTAATTCTGTTGAAACTGCCACGCGTCGCCTGACCTATATGGCATGGCGTGATGCACTCTGGTAGGATCGAATGGCTACTTCCCCAGGCTTTCCTTCATGGCTACAACATGTGGACAGTGCTTTGTCGTATGGCTAGTACCTTCACCATGTAACTCACAATACAACATCCTCCTCGACCTCTGTGGCCTCTACTTACCTTTGTGGGTACTACCTCTATGGGCCTCAACGATCTCTACGAAGGCACATTCTGAACCGACTTCTATCTGGTTAACTTCTTTTTGGTTGGAGCTATTCTCGAATGCCTCATTCTTTTTCGAGTATCTCAGCCTGTCCTTTGGTTGGCCAGCATTTGTTTCCTTGCTTGAAGGGTATGTCTTTGATGTTTTCGACGCTGTCATTTCACTTTCCTTCGATGATGGTTGACCTCAGACCTTGCATACTCCTGCATTTTGTTGAAGAGTTCATGGACACTTTGTGGCCTCTTATGTGCCAACTTTCCTGCCAGCAGACCTCCTCTAATGCCTTGGATAGCGACATCAATAATCGTGTCCTTGCTCAGGCCCTTCGCCTGACAATGCACATGTACGAAGCGGCACATATAATCTTTTAGTGACTCTGCTGGTTGTTGTTTTACTGCGAAGAAGTCTCCGGCTGAGATCTTCTCGACCCGATTGCCTTGGAAGTTACGGAAAAGGGCATTGCGTAATTGCTCCTATGAGTATATGGACCCTGGAGGTAAGGCAGAATATCAAGATCTTGCTTTCCCTTTTATCGCCAGTACAAATGCATTCACCAATGTTGAGTCGTCCCCACCGGCGGATTCAACTGCCGCCTCGAAACTCATGATGAATTCGCTTGGGTCTGATTCTCCATCGACCATGACCACTCTCAGCATCTTGAAAACCAAAGGCCATGGTTAGTTCTGCAAGCTAATGGAGAGTGGTGATTTTGGATTGCTTGCACACAACCTATGCTGAAGATCGTGCACATACCATATTGTAAATGCTAACGAAGGGGTGATTACATTCTGAGCTTCTTCGGCCTCTCGTTGCAGCATGTTAATTTGCTCCTGCATTTACTCTAGAGTACTTCTGGCCTCTTATGCTCTTTGGCGATATTCAGTCACCTTACAACTAGCTTCCAAGCTCTCCAGCGTACGTTTCTTTTTGTGCGATTTGTCTCTCTAGGTCTTCGGCTTCTAGGTGTGCAGCTCTTTCTACTTCGTTTTCTTCTTATTCATCATCTTTGTACTCGTCGATTTGTTCGAAGTCCTCCACATGAGGTGTCTTCACCCTCGCAGCTATCGAACCTTCAAAACGAGCACGAAGGCCTTCCTCAACCATTCACATCGAGGCACTTACATCTTCTTGGTAAGTTGGGTCTTCACTGTTTTGACCCTTCCTATCAGTCACCGTAGCCGCCTCGCGTTCTTTTTCTTGGACCTCTTTGTCTTCCTCGGTCGTGACGATGTTCGGCTCCACCGTCGTCGAAGGGTTGGTCGTGGTCACGCCCCCTTCCGGAAGGTATTGCATCTGGCACAACGATTCTTTGACACCCTTTGACTTTTTCTTGGGTGGCATGGCTTCGCAATCCGTCGTATCCCATAGATGGTCCAAAGGCTAGGTGAGAGACCTTCACCGGATGGGGAATTGTATATTATAATTAATGTTACCCGTCTTTTCAGTTATAGTGACACCCTATTTATAGGTCATACACAACCACTCTCTATCACCATGTATAATAATACCCCTGTAACTGCCACATTCCCGGCACATTCGAGGGCAATACAATATTATTCCATAGTGCATCTATCCTATTTACAATTATGCCCTTCTGGATCCTTGGTTACCAGCTTCGGTTTCTACTTCGCTGTGTTCCCGAAGGTCTATGGTCGATGGCACCTTCGAACCACCCTCGGTCGACTTCCTCAGTGCTCCGTGTGATGGTCTTCGTCATGGCTCCGAAGGCTAGCTGAGTTCTTTGCCCGCAACGATGCCTCCGACATCCCTTCGATCGACTCCCTCGCAAAGCCTAACGGAGATCTTCGGTCAACTTCCGAAGGTTCGTTGATGGCTTCGCAATACCGACATCCGGACATGCTTTGGTAGCGCCAAACGCCTACAAAGTATTCTTGGCATGTCTGAATGGTTCCTATAACATGTGAGACCCATAACAATTGTAAACTGTTAGTAAACAGTGGTTGAAGATACCTTTGACCTCTTCAAAAAGATACAAGATGGATAAAATATCACTGACGGTGCATGTCGGAGGATTAACTCCAGTCGTAGGGATCCCGAGAGACCCCTTTTTAGAGATTCGGCCGGGGGGATGATCCTGAATACGTTCGTCGGAGAAATAAATGGGAATGAATGCAACGGCCGGTGGTGGGGGTGTTGACCTAGTGCAAGAAGAAGTAAATGCACCGAAATTTAGACAGGTTCGGACCGCACGGGGGCGTAATACCCTACTCCTGTATGGATACTATAACTGTCCTGAGGAAGTCTCTCAAGGATGTTGCGGAGTACACGAATGTTGGTCTATCTAAGAGATTGAGGCTCTTTGTTCTTCGGCTGGGACTGGGCTTAACCTTCCTTACAGTGTTCTCTTGCGATGTGTTCTTGTCTATCCGTTACCTCTAACCGTCTTCTTCAGCTCTGCTCTCTTCACTCGGTCTTTCCTTTTGTGCCGCCGGCTGCTTTAAGTACCCGCCGGCCGCGACATGCCCCGAACGGAAGGAGGGGGCACGAGTTTCGAGACGCCATAAATGGAAAGGGCGTCATCATTTTCTCTAGGCGAAGTGACCGGGGGTGGAAAATGTGTCGCACGCCCGGTCATCCGTCACCATAAATGCCCTGGCAACGGGCGCCGTGGAGAGGGCCCACTGGGCAGCCGCAGAGCAACCCGGCGTGCCCGTCCTGTCTTGTTCCCCTGCCACAGCAGCGCGGCAGATGGAACGCCTTGGTCCTTACAACGTTATCCCGAGATAAGCCGGATGGCACGGGACGGGATCCGTGCAATTAATAACCCCATGCCTCTCTGCCAAAACATGGCAGAAATTGACGCTGAGCGCGGCGGGAGCAGTTGGAGGTGACAGGCCACGCACGCTCATTAAATGCGGCATCGGACCTTTGACTGGTTGACACCCCATCGGTGGGCCCCTCGGGGGTCTTTCTGAGTCGTCGGATATCGAGTGCTCGGGGGTACTGTTCACATCCCCGAGCACTCTCTCCCGAGAATGCCTTTCCTTGTCCTCAGGGTGCCGAGTGCTCGGGGGTACTGTTCACCTCCCCGAGCACTCTCTCCCGAGCACTCTTGTACGGACCCTCGGGGAACCGAGTGCTCGGGGGCCGCCGCATGCAGCCCCGAGCACTCTCTCCCGAACACTCTTGCACGGATCCTCGGGGACCCGAGTGCTCGGGGGCTGCCGCACGCAGCCCCGAGCACTCTCTCCCGGAACTTAGCTCTCCTGATCGTAGGGGGACTAGGGTACTCGGGGGTGACCGCACACCTCTCCGAGCACTTTCTTCCCGGTACTTGGACTCCGTGGATCATCAGGGAACTATGGTACTCGGGGGCCACCGACTGTGGCCCCGAGCACCTTCTCCCGGGACTTGACCTTTTCTCATCCTACAGGAGAGACCTCGCGGGATGGCTGACTTGGCCTCGGGACTCGGGGACCCCCGGTTCCTGATACACCGACAGTGCACAATAAAGAACCGTCTGATATAGGCAGCAGCATCTAACTTTCTTGACTAGACTGTTCAAACCTCGGAGCCTCAGGGTCTACAAAACTACAAAAGCATGCTTTCTGTGAACAGTGCTTCCCATCTCCTGCACTAGCAAACCAATGCCCTGAATCATACAAATGAGCACCATCATCAGTCTGTCCACTCCAATCCTGACTCCAACTAGAGTTGAAGTTGTGCGTATCGTTTGATTGACATGACGTGAAGATGCATTATTTGCATTAGGGAAACTAATGCTCTAGTTATGTTTTTTTTAGGTTACAAATGCACGCACACGCTCCCCGGGTGCGCACCCGTGGTTTCCTAAAACCCAAACCACGAGCTGGCTGCGCTCGAGCCTAGAAGCGCGTTCATCTCTGGTTATGCTCATTTGGATTGTGTCAAATTGGCCGAAAGAGAACTATGAACAGTTAACACTAAGGCTAAAAAATCATTGGATAATATATGTCCCAATTTCAAAATATTACTGGATCTCGAAGTTTGGGCAGATGAAGAACTCCTTTACACAATGGCAAGAAAACGACCCAACGTAGCACCACACCCGGAAAAAAAAACCGAGCTGAAAAGGACCTCACTGAAGCTTTACCTTTACTTGGCAGCACTAAGTACAGCAACGCTGGTTTTAAACAGATCAGTGAGATATTATTTTTGCAACTTTACCTTGACAATCTAGCAGCGCACCCCTTTTGGCTAACAACCTAGAAGCGTAGCCGGAACTCATAGGTCCGTTCTGTTCTGACTTTTGTTTGGAAAAAAAGAGGTGGAAGTGTGTTCGACCTGATTACTCGATGCCCCTGTTTGTTCAACTGCGAGTTCAAGTACACTCCGATCATTCATTCAGATGGAAAGAGCGAGAGGGCCTGATAACCACAGCTGCATTTTTAGCACGTCTATTAAAAAACTTAAAACTCACGAATTATTCGAGTTTGACTTGTTTTATGTTTGATTTGAGCTTGAAACTCGAGTCTATGCTAAGACTCTTGAGTCTCACGAAATCGAACTCGATAAGACTCCAGTTAACGAGTATCATGATTTTTATTTGAGTTTGTCTTCTTGTATATCTCAAAAACCAAATAAGATATCATAGTAGCTAAAAAGAAAAAAATCATCCTCAAACCTACGTGAATAACCACTTACAACAACCAACTAAAACAGTAATACCTACTTAAATATTCTTGGGGTTTCTAAGTTGGGCCATCATCTTTGGCTCACTTAAACTCGGCTCAATGTTTTATCGAGCTATTCAGCACGCAAGAAAAGGGTACGCAAACACGACTGGTAAAGTGCTCTGCTCTGGATATTCAAACGTTTGAAGATGCAGAGAGCAGAGGAATAATCACAGTGAAAAGGGCGGCGAGCTGCAGACCTTCAGTGCAGCATGCAGCGGCACTGCACCAAATCCACCAACTACCACCGGTGCAGCGCTCACATGACACCCGTTCTCTTTTCGCTCCTTTTGGGCTGTCAGGTCCTTTTCATCGGTACCATGTAAAGATTCGGCTACCTACCAAACCCAAAACGCCTCGCCTGCTCGCCCCTGCGTGCTTGGTGTCGCCACATAGAGGCTCCGGTCGTCATGCTTTGAAAGCAATCTCGTCCCGTCTTGGAAACTGAATTCGTTTGAATGATTCCCTTGACTTCAGATAACTGCCAATCTAATTCCCCTTTCGGGGTACTTGAAATATTAAAGTGCCTGAAGAATTCTGCTGCCTTGCCTGGAAGAGGAGGCATTTGAGCGCACATACCGTTCAGTCGGGAAAACCAACGATATGAAATGTGAAGAAAATTTTTGAATCATGTTTGGTCAAGAAATTTTTTGAATTCAACATTCTAAGTCCTTAATATTTGACAAGAAATTATCTTGCGTAACCAACGATATGAAAATAGGACCTCTTACAGTCTTACATAAGTTAGCCACATGAGAAATTACAACATTTCCACAAAATTCTTGTGAAATTATTACTTTTTTAACGAAGATATTCATAATTTTCAAACAAACCCTTGGTGACCCCCCACTACTATTTGAAGATCATAACATTTTGTTGAGTACAAACATATAATGCTAGTACCTACGAAATCACGCCACTTAATGACTTGCAAAATATCCACATGACCAAAATTGTAATTGAAACTAGAATATGATGCTCAAATCAATAATACTACCCCTCAATTTCCCCTTTCTCTCCACGAATAACTTCAACGGATCGATAGAGGGAAAATATGAATTTTGAGAGCATATACAATGAAGTGCTTAGAGGGTGAGCTTATGAAAAAACCATTTTTTTCCTCAACCACACTAGAATATGTGCTTAAACGGAGGGCAAGATACTTACTTAAACACCGATACTTATATTACTGCTAACAAGATAGTTAATTATATTTAAGCATATATAGATATAGTTTTTATTTATATTAGAAATTACAATTTTTATATAGATACTTAATATTTTTTTCTTAAGACCCTAACAATAAGCACCTATCATAGTTCATACGTAGAGCGGATTAGAATTTTGTTACCCTTTTCTGAAACAGTACTATCCATTTGAAAACTCTCGTCTTACAAATTGCTGTGAAGCATCTAGCACATAGCCTCATCTCTTGCCTCATATGTACTGGCCTTGTTCCAACGGCCTGAAATATCTAAATCCCTGCGGGCCCGGGTTGTCAGCATGACAGCTGCACGCCTCCCCGGCGCGCAGGCCGAGGCGGTAGCACAGGCACACCGGCTGCGAGGTGGGCGGGCCGACAGACAGGTCGAGGTTGAGGTCGGGGCACCGCGGCTCCCCCGTGCTCGCGCCGCTACTGCTGCTGCGGCCGCCGTCGTCCGATGACTCCGCCACCGCCGGCGGCTTTGCGGCGAACCTGGCGACCGCGGTTGTCGCAGGGACGGTTACGGGCTGCGACAGCGCCGCAACGCTGTCGCTGAGCGGGCGGTGCGTCTGCGGGTCGATGCCGCGGGCGAGGAGCTTGCGCTTGACGTGCGTGTTCCAGTAGTTCTTGATCTCGTTGTCCGTCCTGCCTGGCAGCTGCCCGGCGATCAGAGACCACCTGCGAGAAGAGAACCAAGGAAGCAACCATGTCAGCAAAGAACGGGCCACCTAGGATGATAGGACAGGAGAGGCCGGCCTGCCGACCGGAGCATAAACGACGAGAGATGATTACTTGTTGCCGAGGAGGCTGTGTAGTCGGAGGATGAGCTTGTCCTCGTCGTCGGTGAAGTTGCCGCGCTTGAGGTCGGGCCGGAGGTAGTTCATCCACCGCAGCCTGCAACTCTTGCCGCAGCGGGACAGCCCGGCTGCCTTGGGCAGCGAGCGCCAGCACCCCTCCCCGTGCGCCCTGATGTAAGCGACCAGCCGCTGGTCCTCCTCCTTGGTCCACGCCCCCTTGTTCGTGTGCGCCTTCTCGCAGCACGGCGACCTCCCCATCGCTCGCTAGCTCCGGGCGGGCTCCCCCCTCCGGCCCCTTTCTAGCTATCGGCTATCGCGACCGACCAGAGTTCATGCGCGCGCGCCGGCTCGCCTGTCCAGAGGCGCGCGGCCCGTGGGGGCGGTATATATGGCGCGCGTGCTGGCGAGGGACAAGCGAGTTACCGTGCTCCGCTGGTCGTGCGCTTCTTGTTCTCTCTCTCCATTGGCCCTACGGCGTTTTCGGGTGAGTTTGACGGGCGCGGGCGGGTTTGGAGCTGGGTTGGGTAGGGTGGTGGTTGCGGCGCGGCGCGGCGGTACTCGCTGGAGCCCGCGTGTCCTGCACTTCCGGTGCGTGCCTCCGCCCTGCTCCCACTTTTGTACCGCTCCTCGCTACACTTTGGGTGGTTTGGTAGCTCGGTGGTTGCGGACGGTTTACGTCCTCCCCCGCCGTTGCGCGTATTTAAAATTGGGGTCGACGTCGCTGCGGGGAGCCGGTGACGGTTAGATTGGATGGGCTCTGGTTCCGGCTGAAAGCTAAGCTAATCATAAGTAATTGTGTACTGTTGTATTACTTGAGTAAGTTTATATATATATATATATATATATAGTCAGGAGCTGGACGGCCAGCATGGGAGCCGGACGGCTAGAGCCAGACGGACGCATGCACCGGAGTTGGACGGGCAGCAGGAGCCAGACGGGCGTCGACCAATTTAATATCTAACACCAACCATGTACGGTTCCAAATTCGATCAACCAAAATATTTAGATAAATATAATAAATTATTTTTTTAATAAATATAACTCTATTTAATCTATTTATTTTCAGCATAGCATAGATATAGAGTTAGTCCTATGAGCCGTTGCTATATTGCCCATCTGAAGTCACGCATTTGCAGTCATCCGATTCGAGATGAACGGAGCGGGTCGACTGACACAGTGAAAAACAACAGTAAATTTGGTACAGTATTTTGCTGATCTTTAACCACAAAAATACTGTTTGGTACTGTAGGGCCTGCAAACCTGTATCTCTAGATCGGGTGGGGAGCAATAGTTTAGGGCGTGATTACGTGATGTGCGTCTGGTTAGGAGTTTAGGTCGAGCTTGGTAGCATAGGTGGGTTCGCAAATGGATAAAGAATGGAGCAAAGCTGCCCCGGTCAAAACTACCGACACGCGAAGCTGCCTTTTTCTGTACTATCGGGTCGGGCGGGCCCCACTGGATCCGGTCGGATCCAAAACTAGACACATCACAAAACTAATGTCTAATTCCCTAGCAGAAAGAAAACACTACTCCGCAGTACACTGTTTTTGTAAAAATATTGTATGTATGATTTCTCCCTTATTTTTTCACGCCTATTTGCATTGATCATTTCTGTTCATGATTAGTAGTATTACCATGGCAACGCGACAATGGTTATGTTATTGATGATTTGTCATATTAAAATGAGTGAATTGCACAAAAATATAAGTATTATATCATTTATAACATAAAACTACAAGTATTATATCTAGCAACACAAAACTACAAGTATTGTGCACTAATTTCATATAAACCCAATTTTAATTAGACTCATTTAAAAAAGTCTTATATTTCTCCAAAAATTCTAGAATTTTTTGTACATATTCTATAATCCATATGCAACACATTTTAATTGGTTTCACTCAAAAATATTGTGTATAATTTAAACTAAAATTCTCCAAAAAGGTTACATTTATAACTCCTAACAATTGTTAGGGTCTCAAATAAAATATGAAAATATGAGAAAATTTACTAATATTCTACTTATATGATGTAATAATTTCTAAAATTAATTTTATCCCTAAGTTATATGGTGAAAAAGTGAGTTCCTTTGTAATGCTCTATTTATATACTTACAAAAGAACTCACTTTTTCACCATATAACTTAGGGCTCAAAATAACTTAATAAATTATTCCATCATATAAGAAGAATATTAGTGAAGTTTCCATATTTTTATGGTTTTATTTGAGGCCATAATAATTGTTAGGTGTTCTAAAAGTACCTTTTTGGAGAATTTTAGTTTAAATTATGCACATGATTTTTGGGTGAATCCAATTAAAATGTATTGAAAATGGATTATGGAACATTTACAAAATTTCTAGGATTTTGAGAAACATAAGACCATTTTTGGGTGAATCTAAGTAAAATCAGGTTTTGTGTGAAATTAGTATACAATATTTGTAGTTTTGTGTTACTAGGAACAATACTTATAGTTTTGTGTTATAAATAACACAATACTTGTAGTTTTATATAATTCACTCTATAAAAATCCTTACAGCGGGTGAAATTGCCATGCTTGGGGTGATTCTCTCTCATCGTAGCTACTGTAGACCAATGTTAGCCAATGCCACTTCGCAACCTGGGTCGCCTTTTTGAGGCTGTGACATTTAACGTCAGTAGTTGTTTGATCAAACACTTGGAACCAATCCCACTGTCAACATGGCCCCTTCCCTTTCGCTTGACCAGCCAAGAAATCGCTTGACTAATAGTTGTCCACGTGTCCCCAACTCCACTTCGTTTTTCTCACCCACCTCGCTCCCTCCCTCGACTCCTCTCCAGGCCTACCCCACCATGCGAGCCTCCTCCTCTCCCTCTTTAGCCATTCCCTTGACCCCTTACCTTTCTCTAGCCGCCATTGGCATGATAAGCCTCCCTTCCAACCCGATCTTGCAACAGACACAACGTCTAGAGCTCCTCGTTGTGGCTAAGGCGACAACTTGTGAGCGAATCGGACGGTGATGCTCCACATCGTGTGCGGAATCAAGGTGGAAATAGCCTCGCGCATAGGCAGACCTCTTTGATGTCCAGATGCCCTTGGTGACTCTAACGCTTGTCTCGATCCTGCGTCGCATATGCCGCCTCCTTCCTCCCCCTCATATATCTCCCCCTCTCTCTCCGCTGGACCTTCGCTGCCGCCACCTCCATCTCATGTTGTATCCACCATGATGTTGCGTCCAACTCCAGAGGTGCAAAATGGCGCCAAAGAACCTCCTGCCTCACCACCCCGGTCGTGGTGTCCTCGTCATCCCCAGGGTGAAATCTTCCCCTTCCTTCTCTGGTTTATCTTTTTTTTTTGGATTATAATTTCTTCAATGCTTCTTTTAGGATTTGGTGAACTTGTACGTAGCTCCAAGTCTGACCTCCGCTGCTATTATTGTTGAACTCGTGCTATGCTCAAAGCCTGACCTCGATACCTCGTGCTCTGCCTTTGTTGTTGTTGCAGCCAAGGCAAAAGATGCTGCTATGGGGAAGTAAGAGATGGAAAAGTAGCTATTCGATTGATGAGGAAGAGCATAAAATGCTACTACCCTAGGAAAGAAGAGGAGGAAACAAGAATCACTACCACAGAAAGAGTCATCTGCTCCCTCTCTTCACTGTTAGTTCAAAAATAATCGGTAGTGATAATATATCATTGGCGGTTTGAAAGCTTCAGGCGCACATAAAATGACAAGCTAGAAAGAATCGGTAGTAATAGTAATTAACTTTGTTAGTTATTAACATGAACTGACAGCGATGTATCCTGCTAGTTCTTGTTACAAATCGGTAGTGATATTCAAACTCATTGTCGATTCTAAGCTATAACCGGCAGTGATATTAGCTCATCAAAAGATGTGCTTTTTATAACTGGCAGTGATAATTGAAAGTGCATATAGGCCTCCTATGCGGGTTTTGGATAATTGATGATAAACGATTAAGGAGCTAATGAGTTCAATAAGATTATGAACATGTTTTAGTCCCATTAAAGATGTTAAACTATGTTGGCGTCCCTCAAAAGGAAAAAGGAAGCGGCACGTGGGTACTTAATAGTTTTAATTGATTTTATTTTTGAATTTGAGTATAGGTATGTCGTACTATTAAGAGGGATGCATTTAGATTGTCTTGAGTATGTCTTAGTGCTCAAAATATCTTTTTATCCAAAAGATGAGAGATGCAAATCACCCCACGAACACTTGGTTTTCAAAGTTTCTCTGTGTACCCAGAATTTCTGGGTAGCCAGAACCTCCAAGTGGAGCTCCAAGAAAGGGTGCTCGGTTTGATTTTTTTAAACCAACCCGGAAGTTCTGGGATGGCTCAGAAGATCTGGCAGTCGGAACCTCCCGATTGAGTCCGAGCTAGGGTGCTCGGTTAGGACCCCAGTTCTTAACCTAGAAGTTCTAGGTGCCAGCAGAACATCCAGATTGAGTCCAGGTTGGGGTGCTTGTTTAGGACCTCAGTGCTTAACCCGGGAGTTTCGGGTACCAGAACCTCGAATTCTTTCTAAGAAGGGGTCCTCGATTACTAAGTCTTGAGCTAACCTGAAAGTTCCGGGTTAATGCAGAAAAGCTGCATAACGACTAGTTCTTGGGGGTTGGATATAAGTACCCCTCACCCCCTCCCTTCTTTTGCTGTTGAGCAACCACGAAGATAAAAGCATTCATAGCCATTAAATAGCTCTCCCACTCCCTTAGGCATTAAATCTTGCAAGGTTTTGAGAGTTGAGTTGAGTGATTGAGTGCTAGTGAGCTCCATTCAAACCTTTGAGCATTCGAGTTCATCGTCAAGCCGGTCAATTTTACGTTCGTTACTCTTGGAGCTTTGAGCTTCTAGACGGCTAGGCATCGCCTGCCGAGCACCCAAGCTTGTGGAGTGCCACTGGACATTTGTGAAGGTTCATCCTCGCCTCCGCAAGGAAAGAGAACTTTGCGTAAGGCCAAGCTCGATATTCGTGGTCTCTTAGTGAGGAATAGGGTTGAAAGAGATTTGACTCTTTGTAAGCACCTCAACGGAGATGTAGAATCATTGGATCTGAAATTTGGGAAACAAATTCTTGTCTCATTTGTTGTCTTTGTGTTCTTTGTTGTTCAAGTTGAATTTTGGGCGATTTGCCCCGATCTACATATTTGTGAGTTTGTTGCTATAGGTGAAAGGCGGAAAACACTCTACACTTACTTTGGAACCTTTGGTAATAACTAGATTCAACTAGAAGTACTTAGGCATTGTTTATTTTTGATGTCGTTTTGTTCAGCCAGAAAGTCCGGGTTGAACTCGGAATTTCCGGTAACCGAAAGTTCCGAACTGAATCCGGAAGTTCCAAATTATGTTAATCTGCTGCAAAAATTTTAATTTTAGGAACACCTATTCACTCACCCTCTAGGCAATATCTAGTACATTCAATTAGTATCAGAGCCTAATTTTCTATAAGGATTCACCGCTTGGAGAATTTGAACATGTTGACATCTGGGAAGAAGAGTCCGAAAAGCTCAAAAAGTCCTAAGGATGATACATCAGGCGACGGCAAGAACAAGGGAGTTGAGATTGATTTCAATTATGATAAATTAAATGTGTCTCATTCTTACATTTCTATGTCATCTGGGCATGCGCCATGTTTTGATAGCACACATTATGGCGTGTGGAGGCACAAAATAAAATTATATCTAATATCTCTTCATCTAAGTATTTGACAGATTGTGTGTACATGTTTTGAACTACCGGATGAAGATATAAAGCTTACTCCCGAACAAAAGCAAAACCTCCACCGCAATGCACAAGCTGCAAGCATGTTGCTTGGTGCCTTGAGCCCTGAGGAGTTCGACAAGGTGGATGGCTTGAGGAGGCCAAAGGGATATGGGACACACTCCAATTCACACATGAAGACAGCACAAGTGTGAGAGAATAAAAAATAGAGTTGCTTGAAGGAAAATTGGGAAAGTTCATGATGGAAGATGATGAAATCTCTCATGTATGACCGCATGATGGTGCTAGTGAACAAGATTAGAGAGTTTGAAAGTGAAGAGCTAGATGACTACAAAGTGATTAGAAGATTATTGAGAGCTTTCACACCAAGGAATCCTATCTTGGTAACACTCATCTGTAAAAGAAGTGATTACAAGAGACTCACTCCAAGTGATGTGCTTGGAAGAATTCTTGCTCATGAGCTCACGGAGGAGGAAACAAATAAAGTAAAGAACCTTGTCAAGCAAAGCTCAACCTCCAAGACTAAAGATGTTGCATTGAATGCAAGCAAGATCAAGCAAAGTGAAGAATTGAGCTCAAGTGAAGAAGAGAGCTCCGATGATGAAGAAATTGTTTTTTAAGAAATTCATGAAAAATGATGGTTATAGCAAATATTAGAAAGACAAGTTCAAAAGAAGACCATACAAGAGGGCTTGCTATGAGTGTGATGAGGTTGACCACTTCATCACCGAGTGTCATAACAAGAAGAATAACAAGGACAAGAAAGAGAATAAGGGCAAGCCTTACAAGAAGAACAAGTACAAGACCTACAAGAAGGTTTATTCGGGCTAAGCTCACATCGGAGAAGAGTGAGACTCCAACTCTGACTCCGAGATGAAGGGGTCGCCACCATCGCCATCTGCTTCACTTCACTAACAAGCTCACTTTTTAGTGACATGAGCGACGATGACAACACTCCCAAGTGTCTTATGGCTAAAGGGTGTAAGGTAAAATCACAACCTAAACTCCTAAATAGCGATAGCAATAGTGATAGTGGTTGTGAATCATTGCTAAAATGTCTAAGTAAAAATACCATGACAAAAATAAAAGAACTAAGGGAAACAATAAAGAGTCAAGAGGAGATTCTCGAGAAGTAAGAGTACTTGCTTATTCTTGAAAATGAGAGAAACCTTGAACTCGAGAAGCTTCTTGCTAAAGAGAAGGGGAATGTTGAGGAGTTGACCAATAATTAAGATTGACCAATGAGTCTATTGCTAGTCTAGAGGGTAGCAATATCACACTTTAAGAGGATGTCAGTTGTTTGGATAAAACTCATAAACTCTTGAAATGCAATTTGATGCCCTTAAAAATAGCACTTCCCACTATAATAATGCAACCTTGCTCTCTAATACTTCTACTAGTCAAGGTTGCTCCCGTTGCTATAATATTGATATAAATGCTCATGCCACTAGTGCTTAATCTTTGCAAGCTTTACAAAAAGAAATGAGAGGCTAAATGTCTTGGTCAAGTAAGGGTGTATTAAAACATATAAATTCAAAGATGCTCTATATAAGACCATGAAGGTCAAGGATAATAGGCAAAAAAGATGACTTGGGTTTGATATGTATACAAACAAATCAAATGAGCGTGTGGTGGTAAATAGTAGAGATTGCCCCAAATTTATCAAAGAAGGCAAGCAAGTTGATTCCACTACACAAACCAAGAAACCCATAGGCCATGCACCACAAGCTACATTTTATGCTTCTTATGTTTTGCAGAGGAACCACCTTGGTAAAGTCACTACACAAGCTCAACTGGCGTAGGAAGATTAGACAGCCACCTCACCACCAAACTACTGTACTCGCATGTATCACTATAAAAAACTATTTCTTGAGACACTTTGAGTATATTTTCACCAATGGCTCATTTGAAAAACCGTCTGTGCCGTTAGCAGAGGTCCGCTATGGTTATGGATTACCTGTGAAAATATATTTTCACATGCAGTTCTTTATATGAACCGTTTCTAAAACTATGATGATAATCACAGATGGATAATATAAGGAACCGCATGTGTAAAATGTTATTTTCACAGACGGTTCCTTATGTGAACTGTCTGTTAAAATGAACCCATTTTCACAGTGGAAATAAGTGATTGGTTATCTTAAAAAAATTATAACTTATCCATGTAAAGTCGGATGAGGACAAACTTTATATAAAAAATGTAGCCCTCGACGAGATCTACAACTTTGTAGTTGAAAAGGTTTTCATTTGAAGTCATTTATATATCCAAATAATCATTTAAAACTGCAAATGATTATTTGGGCATCTAAATTACTTCAAATGAAAAACTTTTCAATTAAAAACTTGTAGATCTCATCGAGGGCTATAATTTTTATATAGAGTTTGTGCTCATCCGACTTAGTATGAAAAAGTTATGATTTTTTTAGATACGTTGTCGCCCGATGAAATTTGTCTTCTTCGTTGTTGTGAAGGTCCCCTTTATCGACCTGGTGTACGTCATCAACCGTGTTCTCCATTCTGTTCTACCGGATGAAAATTTCTCCATTGCTGTTCGTTATAATGGAAACATTTTCGTCAGCTGCAAGACATGCTTGAATGCCCATTTCTTGCTGAACCATGGTTGGCGGTTTGGCTGTAACACAGTCTGGTTCCAGCTGATGCGTGAGATAGTCATGGTGTAGCTAGATCTGGATGACTGCGAGCTGAAAAGTTGTCACACCCGGTTTTAACGGACAAAACCAGATGCGGCTTATATGTGCCCAGGATGTTCAACACACATAAGGACGTCACAGGTGAAATAACAAAAGCAATACTTTTATTAAATAAACGTTAAACTCTTACAGCAATTGACATATATTGTCTTCTATCAAGATATCTGCAGCGGAACAGAAGCACTGGTGCCCAACAACACCGCAGGCAACTGACCGGGAGACACGCGCCTAGAACGTCACAACCTCGTCTTGATAGTCTTCAACAGCTTCACTCACTGAGCAGCAGCATACATATCGCATGGTGTAGGGAAAATAGCAAGTGTGAGCACATAGAGTACTCAGCAAGTGGGGGAAAGTAATGATATGCAGGCTTATATCAAGAATAGGCTAACACATGGTATTTTTGCGTAAATGCGAGTAATGAAAACATATTTGGACTCAAAAGCATTAAGTAGTTATTAAATGAATGTAACCCACACAATCCAACCGCAGCATACAAGGCTCCCCACCTTGCATACCATAACCGTCTAGTACTCCCTGTACTAGAACCATAATCACAACTATCTAGTACTCCCTGTACCAGAACCATAACCACTACTATCTAGTACTCCCTGTACCAGAACCATAAACCACAACCAAACTCATAACCACAACCAACTAATCACAACCCACTAATCATGTGAGGATCCAAGTCTCTCATAACCGTGAGCACGGCTGTTATAACAGTTTTACACTCTGCATAGGTTGTCCAACTTTACCCACGAGTCAGTGAATTCCATGTTGCCGTGTTTGCAAGACACTTAACACACGCCAGTGGTGTGCCGCCAAGAATCACTGTATGACACTTTCCACTAACCAGAGACTAATCCAGTGCATGTCTGCCCACTAGGTTTCACCGCCAGGCTTTACGCAAGCAACAGCTCCTACCCAGAAGCCCCCTTTTGTGCTGACCCAACGCACACTGGACAGACACTAATCAGTATGTCACACTTTACCCATATCAGCCTCGTGGTTGGTACGTTACTTCTTGGGTTGTCGCTCCACGAACCGGTCCTTACTTAGGTTACTTGAGCAAACACTAAACCAACATCATAACCATGATAACTATCAAAACTACTTTGCTCAAGGCCTAAGGTTCCATGTTGCTAGACCATTAACACATTAACGACCATTGTTGCATATGTTCATTGATTATGACACCTCTCAACATCCCAAAAGCATGGCTAAGCAATCTATCCACAAGGACACCTAACCATAAACCATCTAGGTTCCAAGGGATGATAAGGGAAAATCTAGGGAAAACCCTAACATAGGTGACTACCCATCATATTGACACTGCATGCAATTTTGTAAAACAAAACATTTAAAAACATAGGTTCAATATGATCAAGGACACTTGCCTTTTTCCCAATGCTGCTCAGTGTTGTCGAAATCTTGGTCTTGAAGTCCCTCGAACTGCTTCGGAACGTTATCGACTAATCGCGAGAACTACCGACAAACAACACAAAGCAAACACTAAGAACAACATACCAAACATCATCAAAATACTTTAAAAAAACACTATGGTTGGTTATGTTTGATTTCAGGAACATTTAGACACAAGAATCATCTAAATTGGAGTTAAGATGAAAAGAGAACAGTTTTCGGGAGATGGATTAGACTGAAAAGGAAATGCTGATTTTCCAGAACTATCTTTCTATAGGAAAGGCTTTATTGTACAATCACTGTGTCAGGCTTGACAACATCATTGCACAGGATTCAAGAAGTGTAGGGCAGACTAGACTTCGCTGACTAGGCTAAGGAGAATGATGTGGTGCTAACTTGGCATGCTATGCAAGTACCATCTTGGATTAAAGAAGGGATACAATGAGATCTAGTATCGACCAGCTATGATGGATCAAAAAGGCCAAAGGTTACGCTTCTAGGTTAAGGGTACTATTGGTCACTCTATGTAGCAGTGGTGGTTCGGGTTTCGTCGGAGATGGCGATCGGGAGCGTGGCCACAAACATTGATGTCGGCTTCAGTGGTGTTTTAGTGAAACGAGGGAAGCATGGCGTCGAACGCGGAAAGACTAACTCAGCGGTATGGTTGGTTTTGGAAGGGGTCATCCGAGATAGCGGTAAAACAGCGATGACTGCTTCTAGGTTTGGTGGTGACCGCGAACAGATGTAGGAACGAAGACACTCGCGTTCCAGGAGATTGGCTATGAATTTTGAGGAACTGTTTGAACAAGGATGTTCATATAACCTGGGAACACAATGCTATGGCATGGGTTTTGGTAGATCATCCACTAAGAGCAAGAACGATCAGCATAGATGAAACGGGTGATGGCTACGACATGCTATGGTTGGCAATGGCGTCCTGGTCGTGTCGCTGCACAAACGGGGATGGGCTCCTAGGGTAACGTAGAAGACTCCATGGGACACTCCGTGACGCAGTTGGTGCATCCATACGGCTTTCGGATTGACGGGGGACGCGAATGCAAATCCAGTGCGCGTGCTGAACACGTCCAGAAACCGGACAGCGGGTATGTCGACCTTGATTTCGATAGTTTGGCTAATCTACTGGCCAAACCGGTTGGTGAGAGCGTGGGGAACATCATGGTACATGCACCGGTGAAAGGGCTTGGTGATTTGACCTCTGGTCGGTCGGGAACATCGATGCCAATCGGCTACAGCGCTGCTGTCTCGCGGCTGTCCGCGACGGTGACGACCATAGCGGCATAGATCGGGCTTTGATCGGGTCTAGGGCTTTGCTAGGGACTTAGTATGATGCTACAACAGTAGTAAGGGAGGAGAAGAAGAGGTCCTCACATTGCTTTGGTGGTCGAGGAAGAAGGATTCGCGGAGAAGATGACGTAGCGCATCACGGGCGGTGGCGGCGGCGACTCCGGCGAACGGCGGCGCTCCGGCGACGCACGGACAGGGCAGCAGTGACTTCTAGGGCTTGAGGACGTAAAATAGAGGTAGGAGAGGGCGTGCAACTCATATATATAGGGCTAGGGACGGCTGGATGAGGTAGAGTCCAAACCGAACACGAGTTGGATTCGAGTTCGAGTCGGTTATGGTTTCCTTTTTCGCAGCTCTGTATTGCGAGGATGATATCTCCATCGTCCGTACTCCAAATTTGATGTTTCTTGATTCTAAATTGTAGTACTCGAAAAGATCTACAACTTTGGTAGTCATTGGAACTTCTTAAAACGTCATCTTGATTTCCAAAAATGCGTCACAAGATAAACTGTTTGAACTCGGACTTCTCTGCGCAGCACTGATTTCGGGGGCCATAACTCCCAGCTCCATATCCAAAAGGTGACTTCCATAGGTTCAAATCGAAGCTCTCGACGAGACCTACAACTTTGGTATTGTCAAGATTTGCATTTGAGGCCGTTTTGAACTCCAAAACGTCATGAGAAGATGAGGCTGTCTAGGACTCCGCGAAAATTTACAGATTTCGTGGATCCTTTGTTGGGCCATCTAGAAGACTTGGCTAAGGCTTTGGACTTGAGCAAGATTGAGCCCAAAGACACTTTAGACATATCTAGGGTTTAGAAAAGAAACTTTTACAGAGAAATTTGAATAGGATTTGAATTTGAATTGAGTTTGGAGTGAATTTGAGAGAAACGAAAAATGAGGTTGATCAAGAATAAGAGTAGGTAAGGAATTTGAATTTTAGATTTGGGTAGAATTTGAGAAAGAGGAAAGATTGGATTTAAACAAGGATTTGAATAAGATTTGAATTGAACTAGACAAGGATCAGGTATGATCAAAGATTGAATAGATGATGAATTCAAGGATTTTGAATTCCAACCATTAAGATCCTTAACTTATTCACTACTGAGTTTTGTAAAAACCTTTTCAAAATCTTTTTCACTCAAAACACCAAAGAGAAAGAAAAAGAAAAAGAACTCTAATGCATTTACCTGGCTCCTAATAAAACTCAGCATGCAATGCACACAAAATAATAACCTATGTTGATTGATTGATTAAGAAAATAGGTTTTAAACCTATACTACTGGTGAAGCTATTCAATACTCTTGAAAAAAATTTAAAAATTTGAGAAATCTGAAAATCAGGGTGTTACAAAAGTGAAGATGAAGCTTGGGATTGACATTATGCTGAAACGTGGGAGGCTGAAATGATGTCTATCACCTCATTTTTTTCAAAGATGACGCTGATCGACCCAAGTTTGTTGATCATTTTTTTTTGTCTTTTTGAAAGACAGCGTTGCCATGATGTCAATCAATTCATCCTTTTGGAATACGGCATCGATCGACTAATGATGTATATCTAGCTAGGTTTATGTGTTCTGAACAATGTATGATTTGCATCGGTGTGATATATATGTAAATTGTTGGACCCCTCCTTTGGGGTCACCTCGTGTAGCTCATACCAGTCCCTGGATCAGTAGCTAGTACGCATGAACTCCAACAGAAGTAGACATCATAGGTATACATCGAATAAATATGATAATAGAGTACAACACAGAGTTCATTACAACAAAGGTCCGAAGGCATAAATTAACAAACCCTCAAAGCACAGCGAAAACACATAAAAGCGACCCATGCCCTACAGGCAGCTTGAGTGCAGACGAAACCGGCTTCTCTAATCTTCATCTTCTCTTTCGACGAAGTCGGTCTCTGGATCATCTAGATCCACAATTAGCAAGTGTGAGTACATAAGATACTCAGCAAGTCCTACCTCAAGAGGGAAAATTAGATGCTTAAAGGTAGATCAAGGTTAAGGCTGTAGAGTCTTTTAGGTTTTGCGAAAAGCTAGTTTTGTTGATGCAAGGTTCATTTTGCAAAGACTAACTTTAATAAAAATACTTCCGAAGAGAACACATAAGTTGAGCTTATGTGGGTTGACGGCCCTGGGGGAGATACATCCGTCCTGCCAGTTCCAACAAGTCTTTTGCCAGCGGACACACAGTCCAGGAGGCTTAGGGCACAAAGCCAAAACCCTTCTTTCCGAAAACACGGGCACACAGCCCACTCACACACCAAGGATATACTCACGCCAACAAGCTAATCATTGTGACCAAACCATAGCAGAGGTTGTACACTTTACCCACAAGATATGCACAGGCTCCCACCTTAGCAACTGGTGAAGCTGTCATAACGAGACGCAACGACCTCACAACAAAGTCACAATATCCACCCATGGGGCACTAAGATACCAGGGGTCTTAGAAGATTCACGGGAAGGACCACTTAGTAATCCCAAGGCTTTGACATAGCCTCAACAGTATCACCAGCCGGACCTTGGGCTATGCACCACCCAAGTCTTCTCCTGGTCCCCATTGCCACTACCGGCCTCCGGGTGGGTACCGCACTAAGTTAGAGGGGTTAGGTCAAGTCCTTCCCATACAGGCCATGTGGTTGTACGAGTGGATACTAGGTGAGATGTCACAGCGAACCGGTCCTTATACGACCGAGGAAAGAGTCTCCCAGCAAGAACTCCACGAAGGCGAACCTTGCTCCAAGGTAGTTCCCACCTTTATGGGGCACCTTACTCACCCTCGTCAACACTACTCTAGAGTTTTCCCAAGAACACAAGTTTTACACACACACACACCAAGCACACATCACTTCACATTGAAAAGCATGATTATCATATGTAAATAATCTAGTTCTCTCTTTTGAGCAAGCAATCCTAAGCATACTAGTAAACAAGCATTCATCCGAACAATCATTATAGTTGATGTTGGGAACCTTCTAGGGTTTTAACGGAATAAAGGTAACAATAACAAGGCATGAGATAAACAAGCTGGGTCATAACTATTCTAACATTTCTTTAAAATCACAACTATTAATCTAATCATGCATACTCCTATTGTTTGAAACAATGGCTCTACGGGTTGTATTAAAACATAGGATCAACATGATCAACGGTTGTAGAGAGCAAAGGAGGCCGACCGGCTGCGGAGAGCGCGAGGGGGAGAGAGAAGGAGGGGTGACGGGGCGGCGACGGCGCACCGATGGCGGAGCCTCGCCGGCCGGTGGACCAGAACGGCAGCGCTAGAACCGGCGGGCGGGGCGGAGGTTGCCGGCGGCGGGGAAGCGGCTTTGGCCGACGGAGGAAGAGCTGCGGCCGACGGAGGAAGAGCGACGGTCGGCGACAGCAGGGACCCAGGTACGCCCACAGGGGGAGGGAAAGGAGGGAGAGGGAAGGAGAGAAGGGGGCCGGGACGGGGCTTACCAGCGGCCGCGCTCGGAGTGAGGCGGCGAGGCGGCGGAGTGCTTGGGGAGAGAGAGAGTGGGAGTGAGGAGGGAGGCACTGTTCATCGCCTTATATAGGGGTCGGCGACCGGGTGGCGCGCGGGGCGAGGTGGCTCGGGGCGCGAGGACTGCCAGTCGGCGACGCGACAGCGTGGCACGACGCGGCGCGGCAGGCGGCGGGGCAGGCGGGTCACGGGGAGGGACAGGAGAGATGGAAGAGAGAGAGAGAAGAGAGAGAAAGAGGGAGATGGGGAAATAAATTAGGGATTTGACATAAATGTATGTGTTTTGTGTTCTGAACAATATGTGA
The DNA here is from genome assembly GCF_958298935.1 of Phragmites australis. Taxonomy (NCBI): domain Eukaryota; kingdom Viridiplantae; phylum Streptophyta; class Magnoliopsida; order Poales; family Poaceae; genus Phragmites; species Phragmites australis. The sequence continues at coordinate 25,098,721 of NC_084931.1, forward strand.
TCAATGTTATGAATAATGTGTGATCGATATTCTGAACAATGTATCTAATTTGAAAATCATAAACTATGTATCTATGTGACCCTTCCCCCTATAAGAAAGTTTGCTTCCTGGCTCGGAAAAAGGAGACAAACGATTTAAAAAAAATCCGCATGTGATAATTAAAATAGACATGTTTAAACAAAACCCGTCTGTGACTCTTAGTAATCACAGACGGGTTTAAACAAACACCGTCTATGACTCTTACTACGTACAAAAGGTTATCTGGAAAATATGTCCATGTGTAAGTGTATTGCAGATGGTTCTGAAACCATCTGTAACAAGCTGCATATCATAGACACTTTTGCAGAAATGAAACCTATAACAGTCTATGATATTGTTTAAAATCCATATTTTAAACCTATAACCTATACTCGTTCTGGGGTAGTGAATATTGATAATATTTGTGCGTGGGGTGGGACCCTAGGCGCCGATGATAGTCTAACACTGTCGGTTGGTAAATAGGACCGACAATTGATGCTGTAACAAAAATAACCCTATTAGGCTATGATTGTGATTTTGTAATTAATGACAATATAGTCACTACGACTAACATGTTTGTTAAGAATATATGTTAGTAGGTCTTATGGTGCAATACATGAAGAAACCGCTGTAGCCGGGACAAAGTTTGGTTGAATTAGAGAAGTCCCAGGAGATTTGTTCTCACTGGATAGTCTAGTGTACTGAAGGCTATACTCACCGGAGTATTTTTAGCATAGGAGAAAGATCTCACCGGATAGTCTAGTGTTAGGCCTGAGTTCAGAACATTTTCTATAAGGATGGAAAACTAAGCTGAAATGATATTGTACCATCGGAAGGTTTGGTGATCAGAACCAAAGTACACCAGAGCATTTAAGAGAAGTTATGTAACTGTCGAAGACTGAAGATCAATACACCGAAATATCCGGTGATGAAAAGACAGTGTACACCAGAGTGTTCCCCCAGAACTCAGAGAAGATGAAGCTATACACACCGGAAGGTTCAGTAATCAGAAGATCAATACACCAGACAGTTGAACATTGAAGAAGTTGTCTTGGTTAGGCTCAAGTATACACACCAGATAGTCTGGTGATGGAGATGAAATATACAACGGATAATATGGTGGTATTTGAGTAGGGTTCCAACTGCTAGTATCCACTATTGTATACATCGGATGGTCCGATGCTTGTACTACTATTGTCATTAGATCATCCGATGTTCACAGTAAAGTTGAGCCTTGGAGCAACGACTAGTCTGTATGGTTGAGGCTATATATACCCCATCCACTAGTTCATTTGAAGGTATTGGAGTCCAGAGAAACTCATATACACTTGAGAAGATATCCAAGCCATCAAAGTGCTAAAAGTGTTCATCCAAGACGATTAAGCACACTATTAGAGAGTGATTAGTGCTTATAAGTCTAGAGAGAAGTGTTGCTACCTGCTGCAACCTAGAGAGTGGATTAAGGAGTGATCCAACCGTGTAACGAGAGGTATGCCGGTGCCTTAGAGTCTTGGTGACTCGTCGGTAACTTATTGACTCTCCAACTTGGTGTGGAGTGGCACTAAGAAGATTATGTAGGGATGCGGAGATCCTTGTCTTTGTGACTAAAGCTCCAAAGTGAAGACAACGCCCAACTACAAGACCAAGACCAAAAGTAACCACTACAAGCTCAAGAAGAAGAACAATAGTGAAGTGGTTGCACACATGGTTGGGAGAAATGACCGGAGGTGGAACCAACCCATTTGGGCGACCAAGGAAGTCATCACCAACATGAAAAGACCCCAGTAGATTTGGGTTCCAAAGAAAACTTAAAGTCCACAAGTCGGATTAGAGATTTGGAGACTTGGCTCACAAGATGAAGCGAAGGTTCAAGCAAAAAAGCTAAGTGTACAAGTTTGGGTGCATTAATAAAGATCATAATCATTATTTAACCAAATTCCCATCCAAAGGTAAACGAGGCAAATATACTAAATGCTAAATCCTCTAAATTGATAAATTTACTTGCCTTGTCTAGGATTGCATGCTCTCAATTTAATTTATTGCAATATCTAGTGTAGATTTATATGGTAGGTTGCTTGTGTTTATCTCTTTCTTATGAGAAACCTACATGATTTATTAGTTGTAGGTTTCTTACAGGACACTAATTTTTTAACTGGTATTCTTTATGTGCCATAAACCAATCTATAGGGTACTCTTCTCATTGTTATAAATAACAAATGCATATCTCTCATAGGTATTCAATACTTGTATGCACGCATTTAGGGGAAGTATATCCTATGGGTTGTGATTTTAAGACTAACATGTATTTCAAGTAATATCTTTTGTATTCTCATGGAGTGATCAATAAGTTCCTAGAGGTATGCAATACTTAAAGGCTTCAATTGGTATCATTGTCAATTAGTTTATTCATTTAAGCTACCTTCATGCATAATATGGCTTAAACTTCCATCTTGACATATTGTCTAGTTGTGCATTTGTCTCTCTCTTATCATATGTATTCACACATATATGGAGAGTTTAAATCATACTATGTGAGTTTCACGAATTATGATCCTTGTTTGTCTTTTTTCCATTGATATTAATGCATCATATCCTTACAATTGGTACATCTATTAAATTGGTATCATTTTATATGGATCATGACTTATGAAGCTCCCTCCCATGTGCTCTAATGCTCTTTATCGAGTTCAACATGTGTTTATAGACCTTTTTGATATTGTTGACACAGGGGGAGAAGTTTGACGACCAAAGCAAGAGGCATACCTAGTGGAGAACAAGAAAGATGCCAAGGTTGACAAAGGGAGACTCATCTACATTTAGTATCAAAAGCTTGCAATGGTGAATCTCTTTCATGGATCGATCAAGGGAGATAGTAACAACAGAGAAAGATGGAGCCACAACAAAAGAATGACTAAGTGGTAAGAACATGCATTCAAATAATGTGGTAAGACTTTGTGCTCTCTACAATTTGTATCATTTCTTATTTACCACTTGCTTTGGCTGTGTTGTCATTAATCACCAAAAAGGAGAGATTATAGCGAAAAAGACCCTATTAAGCCATGATTATGATTTTGATGATTAATGATAACATAGTCATTGAGACTAACATGTTTGTAAAGAATATATCTTAGTAGGTCTAATGGATGCAACACATGAAGAAGCCACCACAACCGGGATAAAGTTTGGTTGAATTGAAAAGGTCCCAGGAGATTTGTTCTCACCGGATAGTCCGCTGTACTAAAGGCTATGCTCACCGGAGTATTTTCAGCAGAGGAGAAAGACCTCACCGGATAGTCTGGTGTTAGGCATGTGTACATACCAGAACATCTTCCATAAGGATGAAAAACTGAGCTGAAATGAGATTGTACTCAACGGAAGGTCCGGCGATCAAAATCAGTGTACACCGGAGCATTTAACAAAAGCTCTGCAACTGTCGAAGACTGAAGATCAATAAACCGGAAGGTCTGGTGATAAAAAGACAGTGCACGCCAGAGTGTTTTCCCACAACTCAGAGAAGATGACGCTATACACACCAGAAGGTTCGGTGATCAGAAGATCAATACACCAGACAGTTGAACAGTGAAGAAGTTAGCTTGGTTAGGCTCAAGTATACACATCAGATAGTTTGGTGATGGAGATAAAGTATACACCAGATAATCTGGTGTTCAAAATGTATTTCAGTGGGGTTCCAATGCTAGTATCCACTGTTGTACACACAGGATGGTCCAGTGCTTGTACTACTGTTATCACCGGATCATCCGGTGTTCACAGTAAAGTTGAGTCATTACAGCAATGGCTTGTCCATGGGGTTAAGGATGCCCTTGTTTTTGTGACTAAAGCTCCAGGTGAAGATGGCGCACAAGTAACCTAAAGATAGGTTAGTGGTGAGACCTCGGCTTGGTGGCTTGACAGCTCATCGAGCTTGAGGCCTTATTTTGGTGACTTGGTATCTCAAGAGCTGTGATTGGAAGAGATTTGGCGATTAGAAGCATATCCTTTGTGGAGCTCCAACGTAGAATATAGGTGATTTGTGTGCCACCGATACCACACGATAAAAATCATTTGCGCGGAGTTTGTCTCTCTACCTTATTTACGTTTCCGTATTTACATATTTGCAGTTTACCTTACTAGAGCAGGTTCAATCCTCTTGAGCGGTAGAGTAGACATACTAGCTAAATCTAGAGCACATTTAGATAAAAATTAGGATAGGTTTATCTTGTGAATTTTTTAGATTTATTAGTTTCTAAGTGTCTTAATTCATCCCTTGTTAGGACATCATAGTTCTTCACAGATGCCCTAAACCGACAGTGATGCTAAGTGATGAAGAAGGATGGAGAAGGATAACTATATATGGTAGAAAACTATCAGAGGCGGATCAAGTAAATAACCGACAATCATAGACTATCACTGTCGGTTCATAACTATAACTAGTAGTGATTATATTATTTCACGGGACGTGGAAACCTAGACGTCGGTGATAGTCTAACACTGTTGGTTGGTAAATAAAATCAACAGTGGATGCCACAAGATGGTATTGATGTATCGTTGCCAGTTCGTGCTATGAGTCGATAGTTAGTGGCGGGCTCATGATTTTCAATTTAGGTGTTCATATCCGTTGCGCCACTGTCGCCCTACTTATGGTGCCCGCGCCCGCTACCACCCTCTTCGGCGACGGCACCACTACTAACACGATGCAAGGTAGAAACATGCCTTTCTGGATTCTCTCTGAAAAGAATAATCTGAAATAACATTCCCATTTTTTTTACTTCTTACTTCAATGTTAGTACATGTGTATTTATCAAGAAAATGTCTAGTTTTGCCCCTGAAAAGAAAATATAGTCATGCTGCGGCTAATTGCACTTCGATGGCTTAAATTCATAGACATGCTCGAGGAAGGATTTGGGCTTGCTGCTCGCATATCTTAATAGTACTATCGATAATCGAATCTCATTTGTACGCAGCAAACGAAAAACATGTGTGGGCATTGGCTTTTGTTTGTACGTACTGTGACACATTTCATTTCAATAAATGCAACAACTATATAAGCCGAGCATGAGCTTGCCATGCTTTTGGGTACCAGGCTCTGCCCGTCGGATAGCGGTCGGCCGGGGGCGACAATATCGTTGGCGCGCGACGGAGCTCCCTGCAGCAGAAACAGGGAGCCGAGGAGAAGCAGAAGAGCCGGAGAGGGAGCCGGCCCTCCACGGCGAGCCGCCATTGCTCGCTCGATCCAAGTGACAAACGAGAATACCGAGCAAGCAGGGAAAGGATTAACCAGCCGAGTGCTAACTGAATGCAATGTGGAAAGGAGAGGGGGAGAAAGCGAGGGGAATTAAAAGAGGTGGCCTCCCGGGTCTCTGGACTCGGTAGACTGTCGGTCCCCGTGCCGCTGCCGCTCGTGCTCCTTGAGTCCGTGCTGCTGCCGCCACCGCCATCGTTCCCAGCATTGTGTCCGATGGTTCCCTGCCGTTGGAGCCCGTGCCGCCACGTGCCCAGCGCCATGCCCGATGTCGATCCCCGTGCATCCCCGCCTGCGTCACCGTGCCCAACGCCGCGCTCGATGGTCCTCGTCCCCGTGCCGCTAGTGCCCGCATAGCCACCCACATCGCCCTACGTATCTAGGTTTTATGGAGTCGACGAGTCGTGGACAGTGGAGAGCAAGTTGTGGGTCGTGTGGGCGTTACAGCGTCAGGCGTGGGAACTTTGGGAGCCAACATGGGCTGAGCCGTAGATTAGATTGTGGGCTTGTGGGGTGGCTGAGTGGCGGAACGTTGCTTGCGGGTAGCTAGGCCACAACTGGCTGGTGGGTTTAGTTAGTTTGCTTATTATCTAATACTTAATACATATTAGTATATATATTAATTTTTTACAAAAATATTTGAGTGTACATATGTACTCCCATGACTCAATGTGGGCCTGCCTCTGCCGATAATGATTAGTGGTATCACTGCTGGTTCTATCAGGCTTATCAAATTTTTTTGTTGTTGATCGTTATGAATTGATAGTGATATTACCGGTGTTTGCCAAGATCATACTAATAGGCGATTGCCGATTATAGTTTTGGTAGTAATGAATTGTTGACTACTTTGCAGAATTATTGTTCGGTAACACGATTAAATATTAATTGGCCGCGCATTCTTTTGTACCACGTATGCATCAAAAGAGAGACGATTTGGTTACAAGGTCAGTATTACAATCATGCATGCATGCATGTGGCCTTCAGGTTAATCATCTATCATGCATGCATAGTCTAAGCTTAATCAGCACGAGTGCGAAATACACTCGGCCTTTGTAAGGGACGGCTGGCCCGCATGCAGCCAAAGCAGACAAATGCATGTGACGGTGACAACTTTTTCAAAAGATAGTCAAAGTTTAATCGATCGAGTATTATAAAAACTAACTAAGATGGCAACAAGCAAATTAGCAACAAATTAGATGTGTATTCTGACTATATCTACATTATTAACCTTTTAATTTCCAGCCGCTTTAATTAGCCTTTAGGTGAAAATGGCATATGGCGACTTACATTTCAAGGCATCGATATGTTTTGATGGATATTTAGTATAGCGCGCATATATAGATGTTTTTTTTGGTTGACATGTCTCTAGGGTTAACATTATCTCTTTCATAATTATACAACTTGTGAGATGTGTATCGATCTGATGTGATATCTATTCACTATATATGCATCTACAAAGAACGCATATAAAAACTTGTGTAAAAATTTATGTCTCTATCTTTGATACACATGTATACCAACTTTATACAGATATTCACTAAATCGATGACTTTATCCATCATCGACAATATATATATGTACTTTTAGAGATCTGCTAGGAGCTCTGGCAATCACCAAAAGAAAGAGATAAAGCACTCGATTGGTTGAGCTAGGTAGGAAGATTAGACCGCCACCCCACCACCAAGCTACTGTACTCGCATGTATCTTGATGTGGTTGGTGGGAGTAGCTCGATTGAATGATCGATTCTCAAGTAATATAATGCAAGCTCGTCTGGTTTACTTAATTAGCTAAATTAGTCAGCAAGTGCAGATCAGGCTGTTGCCCGATCAATATTAAAAAGTGCGCGAATGCATGAAGATAATGCATGTAAGTTAATGACGACGCAAGATATTTGTTAGGGCACGTAAAGATTGATGGTTCGAGACCAACATGAACATTATTTCATGTATGCATGGTAGAGTTGCATCATGTGTATGAGAGGGTCCTTAATTCATGAGATAAATCTAGGTATTGTAGGTTCCCTGTAGATAAATCTAGGTACTGCTATAGAAATAGGCTTATATGCTAGTTTATCACTGCCGGTTACTAATAGACCGATAGTGATGTGGTATTATCGTCTGTTCATAAGCTGCGTGGGAAGAATCTGTCATCATGCATGGCTTATGAACCGACAGTGATAAGGGTCATCACTGCCGATTGATAGCTTGAGCTGGCACTGATGCCCATCTCCATCATCACTACTGGGAAGCCACTAATCGGCAGTGATATTGGAACATCATTGCCGACTGGTGGTATGAGCCAGAAATGATGTGTACAGTATAAAATAGTGGTCCTTCCTCCTCAAAGCACGAGCACAACGCCGTCTTTTTGGCCCCGGTGACCTTCCTCGCCCTCACCAATGCACTACCACTTTTGAGCCCTCTCCGTCCAATTTCATTACTCGATGAGTTTCATAGTGACACACCCAATCATTTATGCATGCTAGTTCGATCATAACCTGTCGTCACCTAGTGCTTCGCGTAACCTGACTGGCCGCCACCGCGAGCTCGCTGACCTCCCCGACAAACTCTGGGCCATGAGCTACCTCTGCTCGAGCTGAACGCACCATGAGCTTCACCGCAGTCCAGGGAACCTCACCGCCCCCTTCCCTTCCACTATCTCCTTTTGCAGCATGCCACCACCGCGAGCTCGCTGACCTCCCCGACAAACTCCGGGCCATGAGCTACCTCTGCTCGAGCTGAACGCACCATGAGCTTCACCGCAGTCCAGGGAACCTCACCGCCCCCTTCCCTTCCACTATCTCCTTTTGCAGCATGCCACCACCGTTAGCCTAGCTCCGCTACCCGCCATGGTCATCGTTGGCCATGCTTGCTGCCATACATGCCATCGTCAACCCCTTAAATGAGTTTGCCACAATGCATTGAGTATTTTGGTACCCCTCCCTGGCAAAGCTCCACCGCCATTCGCTACCAGCAATCGGTCAAAGTCGGTCAACAGCGATCGGAAAATCCAGAAAATTCCAAAAGGAATATTAGTTATATTGATAAATTGACTGAAATAATCTATAATTTGTAGACTAATATCTAGAGCTCAGAAAAATAAGAAACAAAGTTTGTTACTTTTGTTTTGTCATGATCTACATCATAAAATACATACATGCACGAAATGTTCATTGAAATACCTCTATTTCGTTAAATATGTTGTAACTTGTTAATCCATAATTAAATATTGAAGTATCCAAAAATGGTCAATCAAACTTTGTTAATCTTTTTTTGTCATGCTCTGTACATGAAAAATATATATAAAGCATGAAATGCATGTTTAGCACTAATTCTTTGTTAATCTTGATTAAGTCTTTTACACTTAATTAATTTTTATAGAAATTAATAAAAATCATAAAATGTGAAACTAAATTTTTAGGTCTTCTCTATGTATACCTTACACAGTAAAAATATCTTTTCCATGTTCAGTACTTCGCTCATGTGAGTTTTTTTTAAACTACTTCATTTAATTTTGGATTTAAAAATAGCAAGCATGCAATTTGGTTAATTAAGTGGGCAAATGAACTCCAATTCATGTGATTCTTCCTCTACTGTATTCATAACTTCATGAACTGCATCACTACCAACTTTTATGTCGTTTGGATCACATCTCATGATATTTCATTCATTGTCATTTTGATGCAATTTATCGCTATTTAGAGAACGACATCGCGAAGTGTCACGAGGTTGATCTCGAGGGTGAATATGCTGTTTAATTTTGATAATTTATAGATATATGTATGTCATGCATGTAAGAGTTGAATAATAATGAAAATTTTTATGGATGGTGTAACACCCTGATTTTCAGATTTCTTAAATTTCTAAAATTTTCCAAGAATATTGAAAAGCTTCACTAGTAGTATAGGTTTAAAACCTATTTTTTTAATCAATCAATCAATATATGTTATTATTTTGTATGCATTGCATGCTGAGTTTTGTTAGGAGCCAGGTAAATGCATTAGAGTTCTTTTTCCTTTTCTTTCTCTTAGTGTTTTGAGTGAAAAAGATTTTGAAAATGTTTTTACAAAACTCAGTAGCGAATAAGTTAAGGATCTTAATGGTTGGAATTCAAAGTCCTTGAATTCATCATCTATTCAATCCTTGATTATATCTGATCCTTCTGCAGGTCAATTCAAATCTTATCGAAATCCTTGTTTAAAGCCAATCTCTCCTCTTTCTCAAATTCTATCCAAATCCAAATTTAAATTCCTTATCTACTCCTATTCTTGTTCAACCTTATCTTTTGGTTTCTCTCAAATTCACTTCAAGCTCAATTCAAATTCCAACCATATTCAAATTTCTCTGCAAAAATTTATTTTCTAAACCCTAGATATACTTAAAGTGTCTTTAGGCTCAATCTTGCTCAAGTCCAAACCCTTAGCCAAGTCTTCTAGATGGCCCAACAAAGGATCCACGAAATCTACAAATTTTCGCGGAGTCCTGGACAGCCTCATCTTCTCATGAAGTTTCGGAGTTCAAAATAGCCTCAAATGCAAATCTTTACAATAACAAAGTTGTAGGTCTCGTCGAGAGCTTCGATTTGAACCTATGGAAGTCCCCTTTTGGATAATAGAGCTGGGAGTTATGGCCCCCGAAATCAGTGCTACGCAGAGAAGTCCGAGTTCAAATAGTTTATCTTGTGATGTATTTTTGGAAATGAACATAGCATTTTCAGAAGTTCCAATGACTACCGAAGTTGTAGATCATTTCGAGTACTACAATTTAGAATCAAGAAATGTACAATTTAGAGTCCGGACGATAGAGATATCATCCTCGGAATACAGAGCTGCGAAAAAAGAAATCGTAACCGACTCGAACTCGAATCCGATTCGTGTTCGGTTTGGACTCCACCTCAACCAGCCACTCCTAAACCTATATATATGAGTTGCACGCCCTCTCCTACCCCTATTCCATGCCCCAAGCCCTAGAAGTTGCTGTTGTCCTGTCCGTGCGTCGCCGGAGCACCGTCGTTCACCGGAGCCGCCGCCGCCGCTCGTAATGCGCTACGTCGTCTTCTCCGCGAATCCTCCTTCCTCAACCATCAAAGCAAGGTGAGGACCTCTTCTTCTCCTCCTTTACTACTGTTTTAGCATTATACTAAGTCCCTATCCAAGCCCTAGCCCCGGCCAAAGCCCGATCTACGCCGCCACGGTCGTCACCGTCGCGGACAGCCGCGAGACAACCGCGCTGTAGCCGATTGGCATCGATGTTCCCGACCGACCAGAGGTCAAATCACCAAGCCCTTTCACTGGTTCATGCCCCATGATGTTCCCCACGCCCTCACCAACCAGGTTGGCCAGTGGATTAGCCAAACTATCGAAATCAAGGTCGACATACCTGCTGTCCGGTTTCTGAACGCGTTCTGCGCGCACCGGATTTGCATTCGCGTTCCCCGTCAATTCGAAAGCCGTATGGATGCACAAACCATGTCACGGCGTGTCCCATGGAGTCTTCTACATTACCCTAGGAGCCCATCCCCGTTTGTGCAGCGACACGACCAGGACGCCATTGCCAACCACAGCATGTCGCAGCCATCGCACGTCTCATCTCCTTTGATCGTTCTTCCTCTCAGTGGATGATCTACCAAAATCCATGCCATAGCATTGTGTTCCCGGGTTATATGAACATCTCTATTCAAACGTTTTCTCAAATTTTATAGCCAATCTCCTAGAACGCGAGAGTCTTCATTCTTGCATCTGTTCGCGATCATCACCAAACCTAGAAGCAGTCATCGCTGTTTTGCCGCTACCTTGGATGACCCCTTCCAAAACCAACCATACCCCTGAGTTAGTCTTTCTGCATTCTATGCCATGCTTCCCTCGTTTCGCTAAAACACCACTGAAGCCGACATCGATGTCTGTGGCCACGCGCCCGATCGCCATCTCTGATGAAACCCAAACCACCACCGCTACATAGAGTCACCAGTAATACCTTAAACCTAGAAGTGCAACCTTCGGCCTTTTTGATCCATCATAGGTGGTTGATACTAGATCTCAGCGTATCGCTTCTTTAATTCAAGATAGTACTTGCATAGCATACCAAGTCAGCACTACAACATTCTCCTTAGCCTAGTCAGTGAAGTTTAGTCTGCCCTACACTTCTTGAATCTTACGCAATAATGTTATCAAGCCTAACACAGTGATTGTGCATTAAAGTCTTTCCCATAGGAAGATAGTAGGAAAATCAGCATTTCCTTTTTAGTCTAATCCATCTCTCGAAAGCTGTTCTCTTTTCATCTTCACTCCAATTTAGACGATTCTTGCATCTGAACGTTTCTAAAATCTTACCTATCCAACCATAGTGTTTTTAAAGTGTATTAATGATGCTTGGTATGTTGTTCTTAGTGTTTGCTTTGCGTTGTTTGTCGGTAGTTCTCGCGATTAGTTGATAACGTTTCGGAGCAGTTTGAGGGACTTCAAGACCAAGATTTCAACAACACTGAGCAGCATTGGGAAAAAAGCAAGTGTCCTTGATCATATTGAACCTATATTTTTAAATATTTTATTTTACAAAATTGCATACGGTGTCAATATGATGGGTAGTTACCTATGTTAGGGTTTCCCTAGATTTTCTCTTATCATTCCTTGGAACCTAGATGGTTTATGGTTAGGTATCTTTTATGGGTAGATTGCTTAGCCATGCTTTTGGGATATTGAGAAGTGTCATAATCTTGACTAATGAACATATGCAATAATGGTCGTTAATGTGTTAATAGTCTAGTAACATGGAAACTTAGGCCTTGAGCAAAGTAGTTTTGATGGTTATCATGGTTATGACGTTGGTTTAGTATTTGCTCAAGTAACCTAAGTAAGGACCGGTTCGTGGAGCGACAACCCAAGAAGTAACGTACCAACCACGAGGCTGATATGGGTAAGGCGTGACATATTGATTAGAGTCTATTCAGTGTGTATTGGGTCAACAGAAAAGGGGGCTTCTGGGTAGGAGTTTTACTTGCATAAAGTCTGGCGGTGAAACCTAGTGGCAGACACATACTGGATTAGTCTCTGGTTAGTGGAAAGTATCATACAATGATTCTTGGTGTCACACCACTGGCGTGTGTTAAGTGTTTCACGAACACGGTAACATGGAATTCACTGTCTCGTGGGGAAAGCTAAACAACCTCTGCAGAGTGTAAAACTGTTATAACAGCTGTGCTCACGGATATGAGAGACTTGGATCCTCACATGATTAGTGGGTTGTGGTTATGAGTTTAGTTGTGGTTATGGTTCTGGTATAGGGAGTACTAGATGGTTTTGGTTATAGTACAGGGAGTACTGGAAGGTTATAGTGTGCAAGGTGGGGAGCCTTGTATGCTGGGTGTTGAACCGTATGAGTTACATTCACTTAATAACTGCTTAATATTTTTGAGTCCAAATATGTTTTCATTACTTGCATTTACGCAAATATACCTTGTGTTAGCCTATTCTTGGTATAAGCCTGCATATCATTACTTTCCCCCACTTGCTGAGTACTCTATGTGCTCACACTTGCTATTCTCCCTACACCATGCGATATATATGCTGCTGCTCAGTAAGTGAAGATGTTGAAGACTATCAAGATGAGGTTGTGACGTTCTAGGCGCGTGTCTCCCGGTCAGTTGCCTGCGGTGTTGTTGGGCACCAGTGCTTCAGTTCCACTGCAGATATCTTCATAAAAGATAATATATGCCAATTGCTGTAAGAGTTTAACGTTTATTTAATAGAAGTATTGCTTTTGTTACTTCACCTGTGACGTCCTTATATGTGTTGAATATCCTGGACACACATAAGCCGCATCTGGTTTTGGCCATTAAAACCGGATGTGACAAAGGTGGTATCAGAGCCATACTGATCGTAGGACGCAAGCCTAGATAGAATGGTCGTGCCATAAGGTTATATTTTAAAAGTCTATTTTGAAAATCCATCCCTGTGCCACCGCCCGCCATGGGAGCTCCGGCCATCATGAGAGCGAAAGGTAGTAGTCCTGCCCATGTGAGTGGCTCGTGGAATCGAGGGTCTAACTCCTTAATCTTGTGAACACTCTGGGCTCGCAACGGACCCAACTGCAAGAGGTATCCAGTACATGTACAGAGTTAGTTCAAAATTATCGTGGCAATGAAATAGCACATATAAACGTGGTACCTACTGCCCTGTGAAAATCATTTTCCCCCTATGGTTCTCATTGTACTGCTGCTGAAGAAGTTCGAGAAGACCACCATTAGCCATGATAATGATTTAAGGCTTCATGGTTTAACAAATAGGTGAACAACAAATTAGAATATATTACAAGCTTTATGGTTCAATAAATAGGTGAATAACAAGCTTCATGGTTCAACTAAAAATACAATGTCTGTGATGCCAGTACTATACGATATATTACAAAATAAGTAGTACAACTAACAGGTGAATAATAGTGGGACGTTCTCCATAATAAATATGAAAAATCATATTGTATCTGCTAGACAAATGTACACGTAATTTTTTCTAATTTTACCGGATAATGATATTCATAAAATTATACTAAGGACACAATCTAATTACAATGCTGAAAGAAATTCATGATATCAAACTAATTAACTAATCTAATTATACAGACTAATCAAATTCATATAATCAAACTAAGCATTGTAATTAATTAATCTAAGTACTCTAATTTATCAAATAATCTAATTCATATAATCTAATTAAATAAACTAAGTACTCTAAGTACTCTAATTAAATAATCTAAGTAATCTAGTTATGTAATTAAATAATCTAATTCGTATAATCTAAGTACTCTAATTAAATAAACTAAGTACTCTAATTAAATAATCTAAGTACTTTAATAACGTAATTAAATAATCTAATTTTCGTATAATCAAAGTACTCTAATTTATCAAATTAATATAATTAAATAAATGTAATTAAACAGATTAAACAATCTACTTCCGAAAGAACTAATCTACTTCTGAACGGACTAACCAAATAAGCTAATTACTCTAAATACTATTACTAACCTAAGTATTAACTAGGTAATCTAAGAACTAACCGGTACGAAAGTGAGCGCTCTCGAAGTGTTAAACTGGCGCTGCTGCTGCTCGTGTTGCTCCTCCTCTGCTGCTTCCTATACTCGAGCTGCTGCTCCTCTGCTGATGCTCCTCGCGTTCCTCCTCTGCTGCTCCCTTCTCTGCTCTACTGCTGCTCCCTTCTCCTCTACCAGCGACTTCATTTTATGCAGCACTGGACGCGAAAGCACCGACACCTCTACGCGCCGCACGCGACCATAGCAACGATGAGACGTGACGCGACCGCATTGCACCAACTTTGCAAAAAGCTTTAGCACGGGATCTTTGGAATGAGCACATGCATGAAAAAATCACCAGCTCGCCGAAAGCATCACGGGTGCTAAAGCAATTGACGTGATGCGGACTTGACGTGATGTTCGGCCGGCTGTTTTCGGAAACTGAGGTTCTGAATACGGCACTGTGCACTGTATTCGGCACCTCAGTTGCCGAATACGGGGAGATTTCGGCAACTGAGGTGCCAAATACGGTGCACAGTGCCGTATTCGGCACCTCAGTTTCTGAAAACTGTGGGGCCGGCGTTTTTTCGGTATTTCAGTAACCGAAAAGAAGATTTCGGATTTTGTGTTACTGAATACGAGTGCTATATTTACAAATACGCCGATATGTTGTCTAATTTCGTAAATACGGCCGTGTATGTTGTCTAAATTCCCAAATTGGCCGGAAAAGGGAACAAGTCGTCCAGGCTCACGGCTCACTAGGGTTGAGCCTTAGGTTTGTTTCTTTTTTATTCTGATTATGCATTCGAGTTTCTAAAATTAGAATCTAAAATAAACATGACAATTCTATAATTCACAATTCATAATCTGAGATCAGATTATGCCACAATCCAAGAAAAATCTGCTTCTAGTGGATTGTGACATATATTTACCCATATACCATTACAAAATAATTATTCGCTTCTTTCTCCCTTCATTTTTAAAAATCTAGTGCTGTTTGTTTTAGATTTTACGATCCAGATTCTAGATTGTGAGAATCAAAATCTAAATTATTAGAATTACAATAAAAAAAAACAAACAGGATCTCGGGGCCAGGCCTGTTAGCCCGCGTTACTCGGTTGTTTCTAAAGCTAACCACGATAACCGTTTCAAGATTTTTCACGCAACCAAACATTGGAATGGAAGAGAACAAAACATTGGAAGCCAAAAAATATATATAATTTGTGAAATCATGTTACTACGCCAAACAATGAATTAAAGAAAAGGACTGTCCAGCTATTACTCAGCTATTTTTCTTTCAGATTCCCGTCAATTTTTTCGGACCAATAGAAGGATGCTAAGTAATCATGTACATTTTTCTGCAATCAAGAAAATCGACTCAACTTTTCGCTATTGCAGTAATCTTTTGACCCAACACAATAAATGAAAAATTGACTGAAAATTTGTTGGATTCCAATCAACTTTTTTTTAACATGAAACAAACACATAAAAATTGATTGGATTTGTTTTCTATTGTAGTCAATTTTTTCGAACTAATAGCAAGAAGATGTGTATTCTCCTCCTTTTCTTAGCGCGCAAAGAAAAAGAAAAACAAACTTATCCCACCTGATTTGATAATGGATTCAAAACAAAAACCCATCCACTTACTAAAATAACTGACCAGCATAGAAAATTAACAGGCAGGTAACAAATAGAGAACTTAACGCTTAAGAGATAAAGCAGAAATGAGCACAAGCTCATAGATCTATCCAAATCGAGGAAAAGAAAAAAATAAGGACGAAAGAAAAGGCCCGAGCAATGCAAAAGGCTTTTTATATTGCCGTCATATTTTATAGCGGATAGCAAACACAACAAATTGACTGAATTCGACAGGATTGCTTTTGCTGCAGTCAGTCTATTCCGGACCAATAGCAAAAAAACCACGTATTCCCACCCCTTTAACAACGCGTGAACAAAAGGAAAACTTTTCCCCACCCGAGTTCATAACAAGCCCGATACAAAACCCATTAACTAGCTGAAACAATAGAGACAGGCTCAAACTAATCTGTGGCCAACAAGAGAAGATTTGACGCCACACCATTTCAAATTGTTGCAATGTGTCTCACTGTGTTGAACATGTCTTTTAACACTGTTAATTTAGGTCTACACGGTGGGTGAATTAGGTTTCGTACATTATTGACCCAAGTCTGTTAAATTGTTGCATGAATATATTGAAAAATAACTTTATAAATCTAAATCAGTGGGTTGGTGAGATGGATTTAGGGTGTTTATCAAACTACCAATGAATTCTCTCTCATACCGAGTGACTATTTTGAAGACCGTTTGAATCAAGATGTTAGTTACAATAAATGCAACAAAACAAGATCCAATATAAACATATTTTGATTTTAAAAAGTCAATAATTCAAATGTACTATTTTAATAATTCAAATACATCATTTCAACAAATTTGCGTATAAAATATTGAAAATATTATCGTGAATTGATGGAATCAGTCACACAATTTGTTGAACATAACTTTTAAAAAATGATGAATTGCGTCTTCACAAGGTAAATTAGGTTTCATAAATTGTTAAATCGAATCTTTTGAATTTTTGAATGTGTATAGAGAGAAAAAAAAACATTGTTCTTGATTTTGTGAATAAAAAATAACGAAAAAGAATACAACAACACATGGTTGTTATTTACAATTAATACAACAAACAAAATCAATGTGAACATATTTTGAATCTTTTAAAAATTCAACAATTCGAATATGTTATTTTTAAAATTCAAACCCAAAACTAAATCACATAAAAAATGTTGAACATATTATCATGAATTGTTAAATTGGATCTCACAATTGTTGAACATGGCTTTTTAAAAATATCGAATTAGGTGTTCACAATTGTTGAATTAGGTTTCATAAATTTTTAACTCAAGTCTTACTAAGATTAAATTATATGTGAATTAAATTAAATAAATAAAAGAAAAAACAACAGCAAACAAACTGGGCCAAACAAAAACTGAAGCCCAGAAAAGAAAAACGAAAACGATCTCCACCGCACCACGGCCGCAACTGAACTCCCACATGTCGCAACCTAGACCTCCTCGACCTCGATGGGGCGACGACGCAGCCATGCTCCTCGTCCGGCGGCGGCGGCGGCGTCGATTGCCGGTATTGGTGACCCACCCGTCGGCCGTCCTCGTTCGCTCCCAAAATCACCCACGCCCGCAGGAAAGAGATCGACCTCGACCTCGACCTCAAAGAAGCGACGACGCAAGCGTGCTTCTCCTCCGGCGGGGTCAATCGCCGGTATAGGTGAGCCACCCGCCAGCGGTTATCCTCCTCTCTCAATCCCACTCACGTCGGCAGGAAAATCTTTTAGCGTGTGAGGATGAGAAAGCAAACCCTAGAGCGGAGCCTTAACTTGTAGAACCGCATGCCATGCCATGCCATGCCATGCCATAGGGGATAGATTTGTCGAGGCGATTTCCGGGTGCACGAAACCCATTTGGATTCGATCCCACAGATCCCAACACCCTGCTCCTCCCCCTCCATCGGCGAGGGCCCTTCACTCCTTCAGCCTCGGATCCACAGCTGGCGTCATGCTTGATATCTGAATTGGCGATTGATCTAGGCACGTTATTTCTTCTAATCCTGCTTGCTTAAGTTTGCTTATGTGTTCGCAGCTCCCAATTTGGGCAACTATGGAGTGATCTTAGTGCTGTTTGAGACGCCCTCTGGCTTCGCAATTTTCTGTATGAATGAGTACTGCCTCAACCAGCCAGACGCTCTGGAGGTACTTGCTTTGTTATTGCTTCCCTGGTTACTCATGTGCTTGCTTGCTCGTCTCTTTGTCATCGACCTGATTTTTCTGTTTTCTGTCCCCTCCAGAATATCTGGGCAATCTTCGGCGAGGATTTTAGGGCACGAGAAGTTAGCCCCCTCTGTTTCCTTTCCTTTCCTTTCCTTCTGATTGTTATTTCTTTACGTTGTTTGTCGCCAATTTAAACCGAGTACTGATCTTACACCATTTGCAGTTTTTTGCATTGAGGGGAGAAATATGTGCTCACTGTTCATTATATGTTTACTAATTAACAGATTCAACACACAATTTTTTCCTTAATGCTGTGTGGAAATCATGTAGCGAGATGTTGTTCCGTGTATGCATGCGCGCTCAAAAGCTATTTTCGTTAACACCGGTGAAGGAGATTTTGAAGAATGGATGGGTGCAGGCTGAAACCTTTGCTATTCACCAATCTCTATTTAGTAACTGCTAGCTATGGATGATTGAGCTCTAACATGGTACTACAACCAAAGAACACCACTGTTGTCTGTTTTCAAAATGCGTCGCATTACCTTAGCACAATAACTTATTCTGAACTGCATTGCAAGAACTCAAGGACTTGAACAAGGCTATATCTTTTATGATTGTGATTAGTGTTTCAAAAAGTGGTGCTAGGCAGCGCATTTTGAAAAGCTGTGCAATTATTGTGAACAAGGCTAACTAGTAACTGGGCAGATCAGCACCGCTTCGCTTAGAACCTAGGGGTTACATCTAGTCGTTTTCCTGCCTAGAGCGGTTTAGGGCTTGGTTTATGTAGGGATGTGGGGCAAATTGGAGGTG
The DNA here is from genome assembly GCF_958298935.1 of Phragmites australis. Classification (NCBI taxonomy): domain Eukaryota; kingdom Viridiplantae; phylum Streptophyta; class Magnoliopsida; order Poales; family Poaceae; genus Phragmites; species Phragmites australis. The sequence goes on from NC_084931.1 coordinate 25,117,608, forward strand.
AAGATGTTACATGGTCATTGAAGTCATGGATGCATGATATGTCATTTTATCTGATCTAATATGCCAAATTTCCTCTGTTTAACATTGCCAGGACTCGCTGCTTGCTTGGCGGAGCCGACTGCTTAGCGCCTAGTGTTTTTTTGAAACATTGATTGCGATATACCTACTGAATTGCCCGCCTCTCATGATTGGGAGACATGGCGTGATATTTGATTAATTGTTTCATTTTTGACCCTTAACATGCTCGTCCTTGTTCATTTCTTTATCAGATCGTTTGGCTGAAAGAGTTTCAAACTTTCAAGGACAAGTCCAGTGCCATTAATCATGGTACTGGTGTTAATAGGGAGCTTCCTGAGATGATCATGCGCTGTCACCGCCCTTGTCAGAAATTGGCCGTTGGAAAGCCTGAATATAAAAGAATCATCGAAACAAGCTTGGTTAGTGTAAAGCTCCCTTGTTTGCTTATGTTTGTGAATAACTTTTGAGCACCTATTTTGCTGCCACTTATTTGAGGGTGTACCTTGCCTCTTTGATGAAACTGTGATGGAGGTGATGTGGGGCCTGAAGAATCTCATGCATAGTTTAGTACCCCAAGAAGAACTAAAGCTGACAAAGGAGGACCGCCTACCAATGAGCCAAGGACTAAAAATGTTCCTGGATCGTTATGGCTTTGATGTCAAACCAGAGATGGTTAGTTCACAAGTTGCCTTCCTTAATGTCTGAGATGAAATGCTTTGTGCTTTTATTGCTCCCTGTCATTTATTGTTACACTATTATCTGATAGTTTGTGCAGTGTGTACTTAGAATCCTTAATTGTCCCTTGCCCAAAGCTTTTGGCGCAATATGTTGAACTTTTTCTTTGCCTCTTTTCTTTTAGTGACGAAGCAATGCTCTTTTGTACCCAGGTTAATGAGGATATTGTTGTGACGGCATGCGTCTTGCTTGATTCTGAATATAATGAGAAGAAAAATTCTACGCCCTTGCGCCGTGCTGGTGACCATCTTAAGGATGTGTCTGGCATTAACTCTGAAGGCTGGGACTTGATGAAACTTGCGACAGCTCTGAAGATCATATGTTACCCTGTAGAAACAACTATAGCTGACAAAGAGGTAAACTGTAATATTTTTGTAAATGTTTTCCATTTTATGGAAATTTGTCATTCATGTAATGGACCGAAGCATGTTTTTCTTTCAGATGTTTACAGGAGATGAACTATTAACGTTGGAGATGGATGCGCATAAATATGAAGATAAGATCGTTAAGGGCATTTGCTTGAACGTCTACAAAGAAATAGTGCAGATGCGTGAAGTTAGGACTGTGGCCCAAAAAATATTGGGGTCCTTGGTTAAGGAGGCCAAAGAAGCGTGTAAAGCTGAACAAAGTGTGTGAGAAGCCGAAGAGTATAACTAGGATTCTGCAAGAATCTCATATTTTGCTAGTACGAAGGGAGAACTGGTTTGGAAATTTGATCCTGAGTAGTGAGGCTGCCTGAAGCTGCCATCCCGGACCAAAGTGTTAGACATCTGTGTTTGTGTATTGGTTATCGACTCTGGGGACTCACTAGTAATTTGATCAGTGTCTTGTCTACTCTTAATCGTATCTTGGAATTTCTCTACCTTCCAATCTCCAAAAACTGAACAGTAACATAAGTAATATGCCATTTTGGTAAAGCTTTACAATATTTTGTATTTTTTTTTCTTGGGGGTTAGCCCATTTTTAGGAACTGTCCAGTCTATGCATATTCAATGTTTTTATATCTGGACTCCTTAAGGTCCTGTTTCGAAGGATGTTTGGAATCCTTGTTTGGACAAGAGAGGATTGTTCTAGGAACTAGGACTGGTCGCCATACGTGGCTTAAAGCTAACCAAAATTTCCAAAAGGATGATGCATGGACGTAACATGATCTGCCTGGAGCAGAGATGCGAATTAAAGACGGTCCAAATAAGTGGATTTTTGTTCGTTGGGGCGATGAACTCCGGGCACAACAGTGCAGACGGTATCATAAAAGGTTCGTGTACCGTCTTGCACATTGGTTTCCCAGAAAATGAAGAGAGACTTCTCAGAAAATGAACAGAGACCGTGTAAAATAAAATAAAATAAAATAAGCAAATACAAGCTCGCTGTAGACTCTGGTAGTGGCCGGAGATAAAGATCCAGTGAACCCAACCTCGCCGCAGTTCACCGTAGCTCGGTAAAAAGACCAAGATCGCACGGCCCACAACCCACCCTTGGGCTATGTTCGTCTTCAAATGATTCAGGCTTTTTTATTGGATGGTCGTGTATTTTTCACAGGCCCACGCTCGTTATGGACATCGTGTACTACCTCCATTCCATAATACTTGATAACTGTTGCTTTACTGTTTAGACTTTGAATTACAATAAATTTTAATATACTTTGCCAAGTAGAATGAAAACGGCAGGGTTAGATTCATCATTCAATGAACTTTACTGTTTAGACTTTGATTCACAATATATTTTAATATACTTTGTCAAGTAGAATGAAAACGGCATTGTTAGGTTCATCATACAATGAACTTTATAAATATTAAGTGCTTAGGGCTATTTGCATACTCATTTAATTAAAATTTATCATCAAAGTTTGAATAGTAAAATTAACGGTGCTAATTATTTTAAAACAAGGTTGTTCCAAGTCCATAGTCCACCTACTCTCATCTAAAGGTGTCTAAATGAGTCGTACCTACTGGGTCTGTCCGAGGTACGGCACTGTAGGCACAGCCTAAGCCGCTTGGCCCGTGCCTAGGCCGAGCGTGCAGAACGGCGTATCGACACGGCACGGCCCGGCTGAGTCGAGTTGGCACGGGCACGACCCAGACAGGCACGGATGGGCACGGTCTGGCTCGGCACGTCTGGGCCCATCTATATTGTATATTTTTTAATTTCATAGCTATATTTTTTAATCTCATTTGTATATATATTTTTAATTTTATAGCTATTTTTATTTTTTTTCCGCCCGGCTGCGACCAGGCTGACCGTGGCGCCGTGCCCTCTGGGCCACAGTCGTGCCCGGACTGGCTCGATACGATGCATGATGGCTGAATTATATCTGTAAGTCTTGTTCAGTTTGAATTAGGAGTCTTAATCTTGTACGGCTAAGACCTGTCGCCCTTTAAATATGAGAGGGTCATGGCCGATTGAAAAATCCAACAATCGATCAAATACCAATATGCATCTACTATTTTTCTACTTAGCTCCTGTAGTCATGTCTTTTTTCCTTCCTCCTCCTCCTGCTACTCGTTCTTGATCTCGACTACCAAGGATAAGCCATCGACCGATCGTGCCCTGACAGGGTCCCTCCCGGGTACTATTTGCTGACAAAGATCCGTTGCCGTAGTGTCAGATTGGGCTTCACAGGTGCTGCTCGTCGGGTTAGTTATCCTTTACCGGTTTGCTCGTAAATCGGTCGCTCGTTACCGCGAAAGCGCAATAGTTATCCCTGCTGTCGTACGCCCTGCGCGTGGCGCTGCGGATTGCACACAAGGTGCTCATGTATTATCATCAGTAACAGGTCATATTACGACCCGCCACTAATGACAACTCATTAGTGACAGGTCTATATCTGATCTCGATCAGAAGGCATATTAGTGACGCGTTCGTATTGGACTCATCATTAATAGGATATCAGTGACACATATTGAGCAGCAGCCATCATTAATATAGTATCTTATTTACTGGTTTCTTACGTAGTGACCGTCCATTAATATTGCCCTCCTGCATATATGATCCTACGTCTGGCAGCTCCATTATACTGCCTCGCCCAACACTATATATAATCCTTCGTTTCTCTGCCCCTCTATGCCTCTTAAGGTTTGGATCCATCCAATCATCTAATGAACGTCAACCCTAACCCGACGATAAATAACATCGTCGTTGGAGGAAAATAGACAAATCTCCTCACCAACGCAAAGGTGATCGAGGAAATCAACCGAGGGTTTGTTATATCTAGCTTAGACAATTGATTGTTACCAAATCCGAAATTATAAATATATATACTACATTTATTGTGCTCAAACTTTAAACTATCTATTTAGTTCATGACGGTGAACGGACATGCATGCGCATTAATATTATGCGCATAGAACTAGTTAAGCAGCTAGCATATATACGTACTGCTGCTGCATTATGCATTAACATATATATGGATGGACAGCTGTATATATGAGGCCGGTACATGAATGTGCTGCACACTAGACATCTTTCACTGATCGATCACGCAGTTGCCGCTTCTGCCTCAGCTTTCATGGAATTTGGGAACAAGGATGAGCTTCTCCTTTGGATGGACCGTCAATCCAAACACCTCCGTCATATCAATATCCTCCTTCTCCATGCCGGCCGGCAGCCCCCAGTCGAAGCAGTACATGAGGTTTGCCAACATGATCTCAACAGTAGCCAACCCAAAGTTTAGGCCAGGGCAGATCCTCCGGCCAGCCCCGAATGGAACGAACTCAAAGTCCTTCCCCTTGAAGTCGATTGTCGCAGCGCTGCCACCGTCCATGAACCTCTCCGGCATGAACTCCTCAGGCTTCTCCCATGACTCCGGATCTCTACTGATAGCCCATGCGTTGATGGTGACTCGCGTGCCGGAGGGGATCGTGTAGCCATCGACATCACAGGTCGCCATGGAAAGGTGCGGGAGGAGGAGCGGCGCAGGCGGGTGCAGCCTTAGTGTTTCCTTTACGACGGCTCTCAGATAGGCCATGCCGGCTAGGTTCTCTTCCTCGACCATTTCTTGTCCCTTCGGCGTGTTCTTCCTCACCTCGGATTGTAGCTTGGTCATGAGCTGAGGGTTGCGCATCAGCTCGGCCATAGCGAGTTCCAGGACCAAAGATGATGTGTCTGTGCCCGCAGCGAACATGTCCTGGATCGATGTACGTTATTTAGGATCAAATATAGACGAAATAAAATTAGATATGATTTATCATGCAGGTTCTCTTTTAGTTTCTCTAAAGAAAAAGACTAATATTAATTGAGAGTTACGTTAGCCGATCACTCACCATCAAGATGGCCTTGATATGATCTCTGGTGATACCGTAGTCTTGCTGAACAGAGAGCAGCAACACATGGATGAAGTCGCTCTCTTCTTGCGCAGCACCGGCGGCAGCAGCATGCCCATGCTGAGAGGAGCTTATTCGTCTCTCGTGGTCGCTTATTATCTTTTCAAGCAACTCGTCCCATCTTTTGTGTCCCTCGTCGGCCTTGTTGCTCACAAACCTGCAGGTGAGAAAACCTAGCGACTTGGCTAGCCCTGGGAAGTTGTCTTCCAGGCTGAATCCTCCAAAGAGACGAGAATTCATCTCGATCAGCTCCCGGAAGAGCTTGTTCCGGCCTTCCGCCCTGAAGAACTTGCCTGACACGGCGCGACAGACGATGTCGTTGGCGAAGGTGTTCATCATTTCGCTGATATCCACGGACGTGCTCGCAGCCGCGGCCTCCCGGATCTTGTCCATCACCAACCGCACCTATATAAACATATGCATGGATCGGATCGATAAACCATGCATGCAAGATTTATGATATATGCTGCTCTTTATACACACACACACACACACACACACACACACTGTTAATCGATCAATTAATTACCTCTTCCAGGCGGGCTAGGCGGTAGGAGTGCACCTTCTTGACGGTGAAGAGGTGCGTGGTGACGAGCTTCCTGACCTGCCGCCAGTGATCGCCGTAGGGGGCGAAGGCGATGTCCGAAGACCCGTACAGGAGCGCGTCGGAGACCTTGGACGTCGGCCGTGAGGCGAAGATGTGGTCGTGCGTGCGCATAATCGCCTGCGCCGCGCGCGGGGACGACACGACGAGGTTGGGGACGGTGCCAAGGCGGAGGAGCATGAGCCCGTCACGGCCGTGCTTCGCGGTGAGGCTGCGGAGGGAGACGTGCGGTTGAGCGCCGACGAGGTGCAGGTGGCCGATGATGGGCAGCCCTGGTGGCGATGGCGGGAGACGCTTCGCCTGCCGCAGCTTGTTGCTGCTACGACGGATTCGGGAGGCATGGTGCAGCAGCAGCAGCAGCACAAGAGGGACGAGCAATACTAGTGCTTGTGCTAGAGGTGTCGTCGCATTCGCATGCATCAGTTGGGGCAGCACTACATTCACTTGAGCCATGGTTCCTAGCAAGCTACTTCCTACTCATTCGTGGTGCGCTAGCTTATTTATAGACTCCATATGTATGTATGTGCGATCAAATTTTACTTGGGTTTAATTACTTGAACATTTTATTTTCTACACATGGTAAATACGTATACAGGCAGAGCTGTACGAGCCTAGCTGCGACAAGATAATGGTTCGATGTGATCACATAGACTGAGCTACGCGAGCCCCTGTGTATGACTCCATGGTTGTCATCATATATTTGCGTGACGCGTACGTGTATGTATACGTAAGTATGTCTGATTGGTTTCATTTGTTGTTGCGTATCGTAGCCGAACTTTCTACGTACATTGCTCGATCGATCTGTATCTATCTATTTATCTGTCTATCTGTCGTCTATCTATCGATCGATCTAGCGTGTTGCGTGGCCGAACTTTCTAGGTACATTGCTCGATTTGTAATTATCTATCTATCTATCTACGTAGCGTGCCAGAGACTAGAGAGCGAGAGTGAGAAAAACTTGTGATTAATTTCTTTTCCTGGGAACCTGCCAATGAATAAAATCACACAAGATCAACATCTCCGTTGAGAAAGCATCAAGGCAGTGCTTGTGACAAGATTGAGTTAGAATTAGGTGGATGCATGCCTTGAGACAGATAAAATTGTCAACAGCCCTTGACCAATAATAAAATGAAAGAGGAGCCAAGGCGTTGCTGTAGAGAATGGCTAAAGATGTCAACAACTTCTTTCCATTAGTTGAGAAGATGAAGTGATATACTATGCATTCCTAAATGCTACTCTTTCAATTGAAAAAACATGAAGCTCGATGGAAATTTGTGACTATGTTGTCATCAAATAACAAAATATATGTTCTGAACCACCAATATTTGTCGAAGTCTTATTGTTTACAACCACTATATCTCATAGAATGTCATGCATGTTGGCTAAGTCAATGAGATAAACAGGAATTCAATCTCAACTATACACTGGGGTTTTGACTCACCCAGCACCTCTACATCAAAGCATGAAAATACAAGGCAAGGTTCTCCTAAACAACTCATGCCGGATTTGAGGTAGAGGCATAAAAAAAATCAAATTCTCACGGCACGGTGCATGCAATAAGACACCCCTGCCTTTGGTGGGCTCGCATCAACTAATTATGTAAGTACCATAGACCAACTAAGAAACTTCCCTATCCACCATGTTGACCTCCAATGAAATCAAGCTAATCCACAATTCCTAGGGGGAGTGTCACCTACGCCGTCAAGTGGAAGATGGTGAACCCACACAAGTGGAGGTAGTTGTTGTTCGTCGTCCTCTTCGCCGACCTTGCCTTCCTGCTTCTCGTCCTCCTCGCTGGTCTTCACCTCGTGAGGCGGCCGGAGGATGAGTAATCGCCGAGGCCGCCATGGTGTTGCCCTCGATGCGGGGGTAGATGTGGAGGTACTTATAGGGGCGCGGAGAAGCTGGCGGGCGAAGATGGTGGCTGCGGTTGGGGCGATGTGCAGTGCGATGTTTTCGGTGGTGATGGCGGCGGGGAAATCTCCATAGACCCAAGATGGTTCACCGGGTGGGGGCATTGTGCAGAGCGTTAGGAGAGGACGAACCTCCATGGGCCCACGACAGGGCGCCAGGCGAACGCGGAGAAAGCAGCGGGCGGTGGAACGGTGGAAGGGACTGGCGGTGAGGGGGTGCGGAGAAGCCGGGAGAAGGGCAGGTGATGGTCGTGAAGCGAGTGGGGTGGGTGGGGCGATGAAGCCGGTGGAGGGGCTGGCGGCGGGCTTGGGGCAGCGTTGCGGCATGCGATGGAAGGGAGCGGCAATTCTGGTCGATGGAGGGGCTGCTGGCGGGCTTGGGGCGGTGTTGCGACTGATGATGGGAGGGAACGGGGATTCCAGTCACGCATTGAGTGGGTACAAAAATCGTGGTGAGAAAGGAGGGCAGGAAGGAGGCCAAACGCACGGCGTAAAGTACTTGAGAAGAACTATGGATATGTTCCTAGTCTATGGAGATGAGGAGGTGCTCGTCGTAAATGGTTACACCGATGCTAGCTTCCAAACCGACAAGGACGATTCGAGAGCGCAATCTGGTTTTATGTTTTGCCTTAATGGAGGAGCAGTAAGTTGGAAGAGTTCCAAGCAAGAAACAGTGGCTGATTCCACGATGGAGGCCGAGTATATCGCAGCTTCTGAAGCTGCAAAGGAGGCTGTTTGGATCTGAAAGTTTGTTTCTGAGCTTGGTGTGGTGCCTAATGCTTCTGGTCTAATGGATCTCTATTGTGATAATAGTAGAGCCATTGCGCAAGCCAAGAAACCTAGGTCGCACCAAAAGTCCAAACATATACTGCGGTGCTATCACCTTATTCGAGAGATTTTAGATTGGGGTGATGTGATGATATGCAAGGTGCACACGGATTTGAATATTTCTGATCCGTTGACAAAGCCACTCCCGCGGCCCAAGCATGAGGCACACATGAGAGCTATGGGTATGAAATACTTACATTATTGACTCTAGTGCAAGTGGGAGATTGAATGTGATATGCCATAGAGGCAATCATAGAGATGATTGTATCACGTCTATGTTTATGTACTTTTGAATAATATATTATTCCAAGAATAACTATCATTTACATTGATTGACAAGTATGTGACTTGTTCGTGAAACTCTTTGTTTGTATCATAATATTATTCTAAATTGATCCCTGATCACGTATCATTGTGATAATTCATAAGACCAACACATGTATTGATTGATGATCACGTTTTATGGATTATAGGTATAGAGATATCAGATCAATAATATGGATATTTATGTTGGAGAATATGATATTAGATAGACCCACCTTGAGATACTGCTGAGATTGTTATTTATAATGTGACATCAGTTGTTATCTCAGATGGTGTACCTGCAAGATCCTTAGACCTGAGATTATCATTGATTCCCAGAATATATAGTGACATACTTTGATGTTATCAAACGCTATTCCGTAATTGGGTAGTCATAAAGGTAGTTTTCGGGTTTATCATGAAACATTTCGTGAGGTGTGAGCGATCAAGATGGAATTTTCCCCTTCTTGATAACAGGAGAGATATTTCTGGGCCCCTCGAGGTAATTAGATTGAGAAAGTGTATGGCCATACCAATATGTTTAAAGAGTTAATCACGATGAATCTACTACTTGATCGAGTGAATGGTCAAGCTATCACAAGGTGGTACGTATCTCGCCTTGAGCTTGACCGGTATAGGGAACGGTGCATGTGTACAACGTGGGAGCTTATTGGGGAGATCTATATAAGCAGAGGCGTGGGGTGGGCGTGGAGAGGTGAGCTACTCCGAAACCCTAACCGTAACCCTCTACACGATCTCCCAAAATCCTAGCCACACGCGATGTGTCACATCGGCGCTCAGCGATCCTGCCTAGTACGTGTGGATACCATAGAGATGTTGCTGCTATTGCGGCGCTGATCTCCTCGGTGTGAAGATTATGACGCTTTTTTTCAGCTGGTCGAGGATTTACTCGTTTGGTCGACATACCTGCTCGTCTGGTCATGGAGCACGACACGACCACTCGGAGCTGGTCGAGGACACGACAAACCTGCTCAAGGAATTGGTCGAGGAACTGGTCAAGAAGCATGACCACCTACTCGGAGCTGGTAGAGAAGTGTGATCACATGCGCGGGGCTGATCGCGGATCTGATCGAGAAGCTGTTCGAGGAGTTTGACGCGTACGATGTTAGATCGATCTACTTCAGTTCTTCTTCCACTGCACTGCGCGTCAAGTAGTAACGATCTATGATCTCCTGCTTACCTGATTTCCTGAATGAATACAATAGAATTTTTTTGTTTTTAAGCTACCATAGCTAACCCGTTTCACAACAGGTGGAGGCAGAGACTGAGTCCATTGCGCCTTGCGCCAAAGCGTTGTAGCAGCAGCAGTATGATGAGAGGGAAGATGCAGAGGAAGAGCAACGCTACTACTTGGGCCATGGCGGCCTGCACCATCATTTCTAAATTCTAGTCAGGAGTGGATCGAGTGATATGGCTATGCTTTGGTGCTCTTTGTTGTTGAGTGCATGGATATATGCCTCCTAATTTATAGCTGAGACGCATGACACAAGAGTTCCTCCGAGGAATGCATGCATACCCAACGTGAAATTTCCATATGTCCTTGCGCACGCACCAGTTATTAGGACCGGTAGTTATAATCTTAAGTTATTACTGTCGATTGCGCAGTTAAAATCCGACACCGATGATGATTTCTATAATAATATATCCATAGCCGTCAAATTAATGAGATGCCTATGTGGTCGCACTCCGGCTGGCCGGCCGGCCGGCAAACTAGAACCTCAGATCAAATATATACTAGCTGCGACCACACACTAGTTATAGTAGGCTAGCTACCTAGCTAGTAGATATAGATCTAGCGCGATCGTTCTTGGTAGCTACGTCTCACAATTTCCATTAGCGCGTCGATCTCTTTCCCTTGCTCTTTCTGCTAGATCCCAAGCATTCGCAATGACACGTACGTGTTTCAAGAGGGGATTCTTGATTTCACAGTCTGCGGTTGAGAGATCCTCTTCCGTGATCATGTATAGTTTTTGGATCGCCTGCTCTGCAGGTGTACATCTCTCCTTAATTATTACAGCACTTGTCTGGCACTTCAATTTGGCTTCACCTTCTTCACTGATTTGATTGTTTGGATTTTGCAAATCAAACGAGCATCACGATCTATCATATAAACTAAATGACACAGCCCAGGGAACGGATTGGATCGGATCGGATCGGATCGGATCGGATGAGAAAAGGATTGATATGATCGAGGTGGTCCTTCAATATTACAGTATTCTGAGAGAGAAAAGAATGCAGCTCAGATGGATGCATGAAATTGACCCAACTGTTTCTGGAGAAACGAAAATACACATCAGGAGTACTTCTGGTGAATGCAGCTCCTCTATTGAACTATTATTATGCTTGATTTGGTGCAGTTTTCTGGTGTATTTCTCGCCCAGAGAATAAACACGTTCCTAAACTGGAACAACTTATTTTGACCCCCAAGGTCTCTTCGTTTCAGTTATCTGGTCTGGTCCCTCCTTTTGATAACAATCCTTATCTTGGTAATCACATATCTCTCATCCTGTTTTGTCGAATTCTGTCTTTCATTATTGGTATTCGATCGGTAACTGTTCCTTTGCTTGCTTTGTAGGTGAACACACTTGTGACCTCTGCATGCTGATAGTAAGGTGTTCTTTTTAACAGAGATCTTTTACGGTAGAAAATAATATCGGTGAAGGAGAGTATCGTTATTTTAATAGAGTATTTTAGTAATGATCGTATTATTTGTAAAATTATGACTAATTATCCTTACGTCTACGTTCTTTGTATCAATGTTTAAGATCCTATGCAGCAGATCTAATTGTTCCGTTTCGTCGTGCCTCAATCCAGTTCGTCGCGAGCCGCCACCACCTGCGCCCGTCACCTCTGCGCGCGCCAGTTCGGGGAGCTCCTCCTGCACGCGCGGGTTGAGGTGGTCGATGTCGGACGCCACGGCGAAGTCCGCATCCATGTCCCGGTGGCCGCAGCCGTTGGAGTACTGTGTGTCGTCGCTGCAGATCATGTCGGTGGTGCCGCCTTCGAAGACGTAGTAGATGCCGCGGCTGTCATTGTAGTCGGCGCACCGGTGGTTGATCGCGACGTCGGCGACGCACTGGATGCCCCTGGCGTGGAAGCCGGCGATGAGCGACTTGAGCTCCGCGTGGGTGCCGTACTTGGATGCGTCCAGGTCGTACGGACGGCGGCGGGAGCCAGACGTGCGTCACCCCGGCCCTTCAGGGAGTTGTGCCACCCGCCTTGCTTCTTCCACGACTCCCAATTGAACCCCTGCGTCAACACTCAAGTCCAGAGCTCTTCCTAATGAGACTGGGTTTAGCAAATTTTAGGCCATGGTACAAGTGATTTTTTTTAAATAGTACATTTATACGTCGTTGGTGAACTCTGCCATCCGTTGGTGGTCAGAGAACGCTGTTAGCTGTAGGTGTAGCTCAACAGACATTTCACTACCATACATGACTCTCCATGGTGTAAAAAAAATGCAAGAGAGCAGGTGACTGGTGAGACATTCATCAAGATTGAATGGCATTGATGAATAAGCTTAACATGAAAATGCTTCCAACGGATTAAACGACAACACAGATCAAGCATTGCATTATCAGGAATAAATGGCATCAATACTGAAAACCAACACTAAGTCACAACGGATACAAGGTTTGATGCTCCCACCAACCTGATACAAACTGAAAGAGGGCCACGCTCATCTTGCTGATCCAACCACCAACCCGTTGTGAACTTGTAGTAGAAGCAGACCATCACTGACACAGTGTACTTTAATACCCAGGCATTCATGCAACAACAATGCAAGATCCTTCGATAGGTTTTTCAGCCTATTAGAATCTGCAGCTCCATCTTCTCCTGAAGTTACATGTGGTTCTCCTAAAGGATGATTATTCTGACGAATGCTATCATGAAACATCTGAAGTGCGTCGTCTGCAGAAATTTCTTGCACAGAGTTGTGTAGATCCTGTAATTTTCCTCTGCACTGGACATTGGGCAGCAGTTTTTCTTTCAAGCTGTCAGGAAGAGTAGCTAGCGCACTGCTTTGAAGGACAACAAACAGAAAAAAAAAACAAATTAAAGCGAACATTAGAAGAGAACGACCATACAAGAAAGCTATTCGTGGCAAGATAAGAATCCACCGTTACCCTGTAACCCCACGAACAAGGCCCCACTTGTAGCCAACATGAACAGACTGCCTAAACGCAACATTGAAGCCCTCCAGGGCAGAGTCCTTCTGTCCTTCTGTTATGCCATCCCTACAACCCATCTGCAGTAAAATTGAAAGCTTAAAGATTTTAGAAATTGCCGCTCCGTTCCTCGAACTCTTGTTATGCCATCCCGATAACAAGAGTTCAAGTTATTTAAACGCACGGTCCTTAAAACCACGCATCAAAAAATAAGGACATCCATATAACCCATCTCCTTATTTTGCTCGTCTATCCCTGTGAGGCCACTTCTATTCAACATCCTGATGTTTTCTGTAGGTTACATGTGCTGAACTGCACCAACTGCACTTAAATCGTACACATCTCGGTGTTTTGCCCTCTCTCAGTAGACCTGTGTATTTGTTTTGAGGTCGACACCAAGACATCATTCATTCTTCCTAGCACCTTCAGTAGATCTTTTCACTAACTAGAAATTTGGATGACTACAAATGAAATGGATGGCAGTAGCACTAAACATTCATGTTTTGGCTGTCATATAAGTGTATATTCTAGGAAATGTGGTAACTAAACTAGAAATTTCAGGAAAATCTAGTGCGTTGTTAAGAATTGAGAGCTCATAAATTTTCATAATGCAATAGATATAAGAAGTTAGCTTATTGTACGTTCAGATTATTAAAGCACGGGTTTTTGCTATCAATTACCTTCCTGCTTTACCATAAGCATCAATCAAAGTATTATATGTGACGGGGTTGGGACGGATACCCGCGCGTGCCATATCCGCCAGCAAAGACATCACCTTCTAGAAATCGTAGGCGTGCAAGCAGGACTTGATGAGAATCGAGTACGTCTGGACATCGGGCCGGCAGCCAGGGGTGTCCTTCATCCGATCAAGCAAGGAGAACGCCTCTCGAAAGCGGCCGCTCCTGCTGTGAGCGGAGACAAGGGCCGTGTAGGACTCGAGGTTGGGGGCGCAGCCCTCGTCGAGCATGGCCGCGAAGAGCTCGTGCGCCTTCTCCGGCTGCTTGCAATTGCCGAGCATGGTGACGTCACGCCCAGTTTTAAAACAACAAATTAGATACATTTTACATATATATTAGAATCAATTTCATTATATATGCAGTAAGATTATTAGTGATAAACAGTACTATATCACATAAAAACAACTTTATTAAAATAAATACTATAGTTTTAAACAACAAAGGAAAAATAAGAGGAAACTCCAACAAAAATTTCAGGACACACCACGTACAATTGACACAACGCTACCTAAGACGCTCCGTCTTCATTATAGTCTTCAGATTACTTGATCTTCGCATAGTCTTCTCAAACTGAGTAATATTTATTATTAAAAATAACAAGTGTGAGTACATATCGTACTCCGTAAGTATAAGAAGTATTACATAAAAGTTTGAGATAAGAAAGATTTGACTCAGGTTTACTGCATCTATGTCATCCTAACTTAGGACTCAAAAGGATACAACAGTCATATTTACTATATGTGATGACACCAACATTAAGAGAAACAGCTCATCGGATTCCATCCAACTACCAAACTCACCAGATATTCCATATTCGGCTACCAACTCATCGGGTTACCACCACCCGATTACCAAAACCAATCATCCAAAATTCCCTTCTAATCATGAAGAAATCCAAGCCCGCTCTTTACCGTGACACTGCTAATATATCTGTTTTACACTCTGCAAAGGTTGCATACTGTCACACCCGGTTTTAAAGGAAACAAACCAGATGTATTCCACATGTATGCCAGGATCAAGTTTTTCATACATGTAGCGACATCATTAGTGATAACATAAACTGTGTCTTAAATAACGTAAACATTCCTTACAAAAGGACCCGAAGGTCTGAAAGAAAATACTAAGAAATCTTCAAACGACAGCGGAACTCCCATCCATCCACAGGCGTTGTCCGGGGGAAACACCAGCGTAAGATATGGCCTTCTAAATGACGCCTCCTTCCTTCTAGAATTCAGCATCATCGTCCAGGAAATCCTCGAAAGCTTCACCTTCTGAGCAGCATCCGGAAGTTGGGAGAAGGCAAGCGTGAGTACACAGAGTACTCAGCAAGTGGGGGAAGGTATGACATGCAGGCTAATGACAAGGAAAAAAATTGACTTGGAGATTACTGCGACTATGCCCAACTAAACCAAACAAAAATAACCTAGCAACCTATTTACTAGATTATATTCCAACAAATAAAGAACATAGCTCATCGGATTCCATCCGACTACCAGACTCACCAAATATCCCATATCCGACTACCGACTCATCGGGAGTACCACCACCCGACTACCCAAACCAACCCTTAAGATTCCCATCTAATCATGAAGAAGTCCAAGCTGCTCTTGACCGTGAGCACGACTGATCGATCAGTTTATTTACTCTGCAGAGTTTGCACACTTTACCCATGAGTCGTGATTCCCGTTTTGCCTTACACTTCTGGGGTGTAGAGACGGGGTCTCACTACAACGCCGTAACAAAGTACCTCCACATCTATAAGCACCCACTAAGGTTTCACCGCTAACAGGGATTCCATCCACTGCAGAGGCCCCCTCTTGTGCCACTTAACCGACCATTGGTGCGTACAGAATATGAAGGGCACTAATTACTTAGCCAGGCCGTACCCATATAGGCCTCATGGTTGTGCTGTTATGCCGGGTTACAGGCTCCAAGAACCGGTCCTTAGGATCCCACACAAGAACGTACACAATCCCTGCTGTGTAGCTCCACCACATACTAGCCATCTAGTTGGGATCCCTAGTTCAAGTTACTACAAGATTATCATTCCCCAAATACTTGTTTCATAGACATTAGTCAAAATTCATAATTATTCCAATCCCTGACTGCACTAGCATGACTACCCTTTTCATGTCCCAAGACCCAAAAGAGGCTACAAGGAATGATCACACAAATTCTAGTAAAATCCTATTTATGGGATTTCATAATTGGACAAGCATGCAGCCAAGGAAAATAAAACTATAATGTCCTATAGTGGAATCAAAGTGATCAAGAACACTTGCCTTCGAAAGTAGGCTGCTCGAAGTCTTCAAAAGCTTGGTCCTGAACACTGACACTCTGCTCATCTCCTAAAGCCAAAGCACACACCGAAAAGCAACAAACAAAAAGCTAAATACAACACACCAAACATGGTCAATTAACTCTAAAAAGGCTATTAAAGGAAAGTACACACTGCTATGATCTCGGGAGCGCGAAAATCACCTAAATCGGAGCTCGTATGAAAAAGTTACGCTAGTTTTACTCTATAGGGGCTTTTCTGAAAGGTTGCAGGGACTAAGTTGTGAAAACAGAAAGTTCTAGGGGCTTATGAGCAAAGTTCAGGGACCTATAAATAATTATCCTAAAGTTCAAGGGTCTAAATGCAATTATCCTAAAGTTCAGGGGCCTAATTGCATAAAACAGAACTATCTAAGGGCTTATTTGTGAAAACAGTAAAGTCTAAGGGTCTATCTGCAAGTTTACCTAATTTCAAAGAATAACTTGATTTATTTTTATACTGAAAACCCTAATTATTGCGCAATGCTGATGTCACTGGCTGACATGGCGGCTGACTGGGCTCCAGGGCTGACATGGCTTTGTCACGTAGGACAGGAACACCCACGTGGCGCGCTGACGTGGCTCGGCTTGCTGACTGGGTTAAAGAGGACATGTGGCGGCTTCCTATTGGTCTGCGAAAGGGTACGGGGTATTCTAATCTAGGCCATTCACCGACGATCGGACGGCCGAGAAAGGTTGGGGAGGATCGGCGACCGACGGCGACTGAGGGTCGGCGGCACCGCCTCGGGCTTCGCCGGACTCTCGCCGGAGATGCTCTAGAACGCGCTACGAGCTACCATTCTCTACGGGAAATGGCGCAAAAGAACGGGAAGGGCACGGGGAGTCTCACCGAGAGCTTGTCGACGGCCGGGGAGGTCTCGGCGGTGGTCAGCGACGGCAAAACACGATGGCGGAGATAGGAGCTTGGTGAATTTGCGACTGCGGTGACGGAGAGGCGAAATTGATGGTCGGAGGAGTTCCCTGGGAGGCATGTGGAGATAGAGAGGGCGTCAATTGGCCGCGGGGATGAACGGAGTTGGCTGACCATGGTGAAGGGGCGGTGGAGCTTACCAGCGGTTAGTGCGAGCACTGTTCCGGCGGTGGAGGGGCTTTGGCGAGCGGTGAAATGGATTCCCCACGCTTCGGTGATGCTGGCGGTGTGCTCAGACGCGGCGGGGTCGGCTCGGGCGCGACGGATTGCTCGGCGAGCTCGGCGACGGCGGCGTTCGGTTTCTCGGTGTTCACGGTGAGATGGGGAGCGAGATGGCGGCGCTGTGGGGCTAAATAAGCGGGGGCGCGTGCGCAACCGAATGCGTGGACGTGGGCGCGTGGGGCGGAGCGTGCTGGCGAAAGCGGAGTGCGGGCGCGCGGTGGTTGCGGGAGCAGCGCAGGCGCGAGCACGGGCATGGCGCGGTGGAGAAGAAGGCGCTGACAGGTGGGGTCCGGGTGTCGGCGGGAGTGCGCGGGGGGGGGGGGGATTCGGGTTGGGCTGCGCCAGGCGAGCTGGGTCGAAACCGGGAGACTGGGCTGGGCCACGAGTTTTGAACGGGTGTCACAAACCTACCCCCTTAGGATGAATCTCGTCCTCGAGATTCGGAAAGATCGGGAAAAAGGCCGAGAAACTCTGCTTTAAGATCATCTTCTCTTTCCCAGGTGGCTTCTGCTTTCGAGTGATGTTTCCACTGTACTTTATACATACGGAGCCTTTTGTTCCGGGTAACACATTCAGATATTTCGAGAATCTTGACAGGGTATTCTGAATAGGACAAATCCTCCTGAATATTCAGCTCCTCCATGGGCAGTTGCTCCTTCGGGACTCTCAGGCATTTCTTCAGTTGCGAGATATGAAAGACATTGTACACACCAGAGAGCTGGGGTGGTAGATTCAGTTGATAGGCCACTTCCCCCCTCCTTTCCAATATCTAGAATGGTCCAATGTATCGGGGTGCTAGTTTACCCTTGACTTTGAATCTGCGAAGACCTCTGATCGGGGATACCTTGAGATACACGAAGTCTCCGACTTCAAAGGACATCTCTCGACGTCGATTGTCGGCATAACTCTTCTGCCTAGATTGTGCGGTCCGCAAGTTGTCTCGAATTTCCTGCACTTGCCTTTCTGCATCCCTTAAGACTTCTGGGCCAAACACTTGGCTCTCTCCGGTTTGATTCCAGAATAGTGGGGTCCTGCACTTTCTTCCGTATAGTGCCTCAAAAGGGGCCATCTTCAGGCTGGCTTAGTAACTATTATTATATGAGAACTCTGCATAAGGGAGGTTCTTATCCCAACTCTTTTCGTTCTTTAAGGCACATGCTCTCAACATATCCTCTAGAATCTGGTTGGTTCTTTCCATCTGCCCATCAGTCTGCGGGTGGTAAGCAGAGCTAAAGTTCAATCTGGTGTCCATAGACTCATGCAGTCATTGCCAAAATCGTGATGTGAACTGGGTACCACGATCAGATACTATCCTCTTGGGTACTCCATGCAAACACACAATCCTAGACATGTACAATTCTGCGAGCTTTTGTCCTTTGTATGTCTCCTTGACTGGTATAAAGTGAGCGATTTTTGTTAGCCGATCTACTATGACCCATATAGAATCATAACCGGATTGGGTTCGGGGTAATCCCACTATAAAATCCATGCCGATTTCTTCCCATTTCCACTCAGGTACTCTTAATGGTTGGAGTAATCCGGTAGGTCTCTGATGTTCAGCTTTGACTCGCTGGCAAGTGTCACACAGGGCCACATATTCTGCTACTTCACGTTTCATTCCGTACCACCAATATTGATCCTTGAGATCCTGATACATCTTAGTGCTTCCCGGGTGAATAGAATAAGCTGAGTCATGGGCTTCTCTTAGAATTATTTCTCGAACAGTTTTGACATTCGGAACACATATCCTTTTCTTGTACCACACCACTCCCTGCTCATCTTCCGTGAATCCTGGGGCCTTGTACTTTTTAATGAGCTGTTTGATCTCCAAAATTTTCTCGTCTTCCTTTTGGCCTTTTCGTATATCCTGCTCTAGTGTAGAATCCATTTCCATCACAACTGCTTCTGTATTGGACACAATGCCCAAGTTAAGCTTTTCAAACTTGCTACATAGTCCAGGCTGCCTTTCCCGTAGGGTCATCATACTAACATAGGCCTTTCTGCTCAGGGCATCTACCACCACATTTGTCTTTCCTAGATGATAGTTGATTCCCAAGTTGTAATCCTTGATAAGTTCCAACTATCTACGCTGTCTAAGGTTGAGGTCAGGTTGGGTGAAGATATACTTCAGACTTTTATGATCCAAGAAGATCTCGCACCTCTGTCCGATCAGGTAGTGTCTCCAAATCTTGAGTGCATGAACTACAGCAGCTAGTTCCAAATCATGGGTAGGGTAATTCTCCTCGTGCTTTCTTAATTGTCTTGAGGCATAGGCTATAACGTGGCCTTCTTGCATTAGCACACACCCTAACCCTTGGCGCGAGGCATCACAGTACACCGAGAACCTCTTCTGGGTGTCGGGCACAATTAACACTGGAGCAGTGGTTAGCCTCTTCTTTAGCTCATTGAAGCTGGCCTCTCGTGCAGTGGTCCATTTGAATTCCTTTCCTTTCTCCAACAACTCCGTCATTGGCTTAGCGATCTTGGAGAAGCCTTCTATAAAGCGACGATAGTATCCCGCCAAACCCAGAAAACTCCGAATCTCTGAGACGCTCTGTGGTGGCTTCCAATTTAGAACCTTCTTTACCTTACTAGGGTCCACGGATACTCCTCCTGCTGAGATGATATGTCCCAAAAAGGATACTTCTGTCAACCAAAACTCACACTTACTCATCTTGGTATATAACTGATTCTCCCTGAGTTTCTGCAGGACCATTCTCAAGTGCTCCTCATGTTCTTCCTCGTTCTTCGAGAAGACCAGGATATCATCAATGAACACTACTACAAACTTGTCTAGATAATCCATGAAAACCGTGTTCATGAGATACATGAAGTATGCTGGGGCGTTGGTCAATCCAAACGACATCACCTAAACTCGTACAGACCATATCGGATGACAAAAGCGGTTTTAGGGATATCCGATGCTCGGATCTTTAGTTGATGGTACCCCGACCACAGATCAATCTTGGAGAAGACACATGCTCCTTTTAGCTGATCAAACAAATCCTTAATACGAGGTAAGGGGTACTTATTCTTAATGGTCACCTCATTAAGTGCACGATAATCAATGCACATTCTTTGGGTTTCATCCTTCTTTGGCACAAAGATAACCGGGGCTCCCCAGGGTGAAGTACTAGGACGAATAAACCCCTTATCTAATAGCTCTTGGATTTGCTCCTTGAGCTCAGCCAATTGATTGGCATCCATACGGTATGGCCTTTTATATATAGGAGCGGTGGCAGGTACTAATTCAATAACAAACTCGATGTCTCGATCTGGCGGCATACCTGGCAGTTTCTCGGGGAAGACGTCCGGAAATTCATTAACTATCCTGACTTCTTCCACCGCCTTGGCTTGGTTGAGCTTTACATTTCCTCCAGGTTCCGTTGTGGCCTTGAACTCCACCTTGGTGCCACATGTGTGTGTTAACTGAACTGTCTTGGTGGCACATCCTATTACTCAATTGAACTTGGCCAGCCAATCCATCCCCAAAATGATGTCTATCTCTTTTGATTCCAGGACGATAAGGTTTGCAGGAAACTCTACCCCTTCTATGGTCAGGCTTATCTTAGGGCACACATGTCTCGATTCCATTTCTCCTCCTGGAGAACTAACTAACAATCGGCTTTTCATTACGGCTATCGGCAGATTGTGTTTTTCTACGAACTTAGTTGAAACAAAAGAGTGTGTGGCTCCGGAATCGAATAAAACTGTAGCAGGGTGGGAGTTGGCGGGAAACATACCAAGCACCACATCCGGGGAGTCTTGAGCATCCTCTACAGCGACGTGGTTGACTCGCCCACTTATGAAGTTCTAACGAGGCTGCTGCTGTGGCTAACCTCCGGTGCGATTCTGGTGCTGTTGGTTGGCTTGACCCTGCTGCTTTTTGGGGCACCTATTAGCGAGATGCCCAAAGTTCCCACAACTGAAGCACGGGCCGATAGTACTGGTTCCCTAGCCAGTGCGGCTCTGCTGCTGCTGATTCTGGTTCACCGGGCATGAGGCCTGACTGGTTGAGCGTTGCTACTGCTGGAACTGCTGCCTTGGCTGATTGAAGATCCCTGCAGCCCGGTTAGGTGCTCTCTGTTGCTGGTTCTGGCCAGACTGACGGTGCACCTGTCCTGGAGGGGGTGGGTTGAAGCGGGGCCGGACGTTGCTGCTCGAAGACTGCCCCTGCATCATCCTCTTGCGTTCTTCACCCATATTCTGCTTCTTCTTTTCCAGAATGAATGCTCTATCAACCAGCTTCTGGAAGCTTGAGTACTCACAGGTTGAGAGGGAGTAATTGAGTCCATAGTTCAGACCCTCCAAAAAGCAGTCTTGTTTCTTCTCGTCCGTGTCCACATCTCCAAGAGCATAGCAAGACAGCTGCGTGAACTTGGTGAGGTACTCACGCACCGACATGGGGCCTTGCTTTAATGCCAAGAACTCCCTGCGTTTCAGCTTCACTTCACCTTCTGGCACATGGTGCTTCCTGAAACTATCCTTGAATTCCCTCCAGGTAATCTCTTGAGGGTCATCGTGGGCGAGCGCGGGCGTGGCACGGTGGAGAAGAAGGCGCCGACAGGTGGGGTCTGGGTGTCGGTGAGAGAGCGCGCGGGGGGGGGGGGGATTCGGGTTGGGCTGCGCTGGGCGAGCTGGGCCAAAACCGGGAGACTGGGCTGGGCCGCGAGTTTTGAACGGGCGTCACACATACTTTACCCATGAGTCATTATTCCCTTGTTACTTCACACTTCTGGGGTGTAAAGCCGGGGTCTCACTACAATGTCTTTACAAAATACCTCCAAATCTGTATACACCCACTAAGATTTCACCGCTAACAGGGATTCCATCCACTGCAGAGTCCCCCTCTTGTACCACTCAATAGCCAACTGGCGTGTACAGAATAAGGAGGATATCTAATTAATTGGTCAGACCGTACCAACATAAGCCTCGTGGTTGCACTATTGTGCCGGGTTACATATCCATGAACTGATCTTTAGGATCTAAAGTAGGTACTCGCACATCTCCCAATACGCACATAGCAGCCATACCAACCAAACTAACTTGCCTAGATCCCTATGATCCATGTTGCCACAAAAGATTACCCAAATCGGTTGATGTTGCATAGATCATTTAACATATTAACATTTAAACCACCCATTTCGACAGCATGACTAAGCATTTCTACCCTGGACACCCAAACTACAACACAAGCGATAAGGATAATCATGAAAGAATCTAGTAAACCCTAGCAATGTGATTCATATTGACAAGCGTGCAATTAAAAGTAAAAGACACACTTTCCTATAATAGGGTCAATGTGATCAAAGACACTTTCCTTCAACAGTGGGTTGCTCAAACTCTTCAAATGTCTGGTCCTGTAGGTTCACGAACTGCTCGTCTCCTATTGCATTCGCTAACACCAGAAACAAGTAAGTACAAACATTTGAGAGCAGTACACTAAACAGCAGTAAGGCGCTATAAAAAGCCTACTAACAGAAAGTACTCATTACTACGATCGTGTGAGTGCAAGAATCGTCTAAAACGGAGCTATGATGAAAACGTTATAAAGGTTTTAAGCTACAAAGGTCTTTCTGTAAAAGAACATGGACTATTTGGTAAAACAGAAAAGTCTAAAGGCTTATTTGTAAAATTTTAGGGACCTATATGTAAATAACTAAAACCACATGGGGCTAAATGTAAAAAACAAGGGCTTTATTGTGAAGGCGATAAGTCTAGGGATCTAAATGCAAAATTACCTAATTAAGAGAATTATCAAATTAATTTTTAATTAGAAAATCCTAATTATTGCGTCATGGTGATGTCAGCACACCGACGGGGCTCGGGTGCGCTGACATGGACCACCACATAGGCGAATACGCCAACGTGGCACGCTGATGTGGACTATAAGTGCTGACTTGGATTATGTGACACGTGACGGCTTCCTATTGGCTCACAAAGGGGTACGCCTAGATCTAATCATGGCCTCTCATCAACGATCGAACGACGAAGGAGGCTCCTACCTTAGTGATGGATAAAATCCCCGTCACTCTAAATGCGTCATTAATATGAACACATTAGTGATGGGCATGCATCAATCATTAATGACATATATCAGTGACGAGTCTGTATCCAGACTCGTCACTGATGACTATACATCAGTGACGAGTCTGGATAGCTATTAGTGACGGGTCAGGTCCAAACCCTCACTAATAGCTATACATCAGTAACGGATCGAGTCCAGATCCGTCATCGATGAGCACTTGAGAACCCAAAAAAGAGAGGAAATAGCCCATATTTTTTCCTCCTTTACTTAATAAGCTAAAATATGAACACCAATCATATACTAATCTCTTACAATCTAAACGTGGGTGCGTTCTCGTATTGGTAAAAAAAAACTGCTCTAGTCTGGATGCTTCTACGTTGTCTTTAGCGGTGTTCGATCCCACGGTCCGCCTCCCCTAACATCATGCTCCTTCCAGTCTCCCCGAGCCGCGCTCCGCCGTCCAGGCCCTCACCCACACCATCGCCGCCAGAGCCAACGACACACACGTGCGCACGGCACGAAGGCCGGCGCCACAAAACATGAGATGTCAATGGATCTGACCTAGATCCGCTGAGATCCACACTCTAGATCGACGGATCTAACAATATCCGCCGGCCTTCTTCACATGTGGAGGGCTGGCGAGGCTTCCGTCACCTTCACCTCTGGCTACCAGAAGGTCGGGGACACATAGCGAGCTCAGCGGCGGACCTCCCAGACCCGATCTAGGGGCCCTACCACTAGACGAGGAGACCCCCCTCGTTCATGAGCACGTCCACGCAGGGGCCGCCGCAAGGCCCCACGCGCCTCCATCGCACACCGCCGTGCCGTGCCGCACAAGTTGCTACCAACGCCCGCATCTCCTTCCTCGTCGGCGACGGCCCCACCCCGTGCACACACCTCCTCATCGCCTCCGCGGTGCTCGACTCCGTGCAGAGTTTGCACTGCTTCCTCTGCTACTGCGGCGGTAGCCGACATGAGCCCCTAGCGTAGTGCTCGGGTGGGTGTAAGGGCTCAAGCGGGCCTGCGAGGAGGCCGCAGCCAAGCTCCTCCATTGCAGCCCCGATGCCTTCTTCCTCCTCTGTGTCGACATCGAGGTAGCCAATGATAGAATGACCCCAAAATCGGCCGGATCTAGATGTGCGTTGACCCAAACCATGGCTTCCCTCACACGCGATGGCTGGCCCCACGTCGCATGTGGCCGACACCCCCAGGCTCCCTCCTCCCCGGCGAGGCACGCCGATGAGTGGTGACCGCCTTCAGACCATGCCACTGCGGCCATCTTCTCCGAGCACCACGAGAAAGAGAGAAAAAGAGGAGAGACAATGAATGAGGGGCGGCTAGGGTAATGGTTCGGGAAACCTTAGCCGCCACCATTTTATCTCGCCCGGACAGGCCATGGGCCAGGGGCCGAATACAGGGCAAGGCTAGCCCAGGATGTTGGAGTGCTGGTTCCTGAGTAGCTCTGATCATACTAATGACTACTTGTCAAGTGACCCATCACTGTTATCATTAATGACGAGTGATTTTCCCACCCGTCATTAATGATCTGTCATTAGTGATGGGTCTGACCCGAAGTTGTTATTAGTGGCACGTCCTCATAAGATCCATCACTAATAGGACATTAGTGATGCGTAATGAGCAGCCGTCACTAATACCGTGTCACATTTGTTGATTTCTTACAGAATGCGCGGTCCATCTATAAATAGGTGACCAATTGCAAAGCTCCCATATACAACTTACCTAGCTCACTGCTTGGCATTGATCGACGGTCCTTCTGATATATTTATATGTACCAGTACTACCAGTAGTATGATAGGTGCTAGATGTATATATGACAGCTAGTGGATGAGTGAGTGAGATTTGCCTGGCCTGAATTGAAGTGCACTCCAAGGAACATGGATATACTAGATCTACCTTCCGTTCCAGAAAAGCTAGCTTCGATTCTTCAATTCACACACTGCACGTACCCTCCACAAACTAGCTAGCCGCCATACGGTACCCTTTTGCATCTTAATTTCCATGTTGATCTTAGATATTCTTCGTTCCTAGCTACTTTGGTATGCCACAAGCTAGCTAACTGAGAGATAGATCGATCAATCGATCGATCACTGTACTTAATTTCAGGCATATGTCTGTACTCTGTCGTCTCGTCTGTAATCAGATTAAAACACTAGCTAATAGGTATGGTAGGCACCTCTTTTCCTCCTATCCGATCGAGATGATACCAATATCATATGTGATGTGATGATATAGGTACGGCTATAAGTATGGCGCAACTACTGATTAGGTCTACCTTGTTCTTTGATTCTTTCCCTGCTGCATGCTAGCTCTATATTTCAAGCAGCATTTCATCTTCCTCTGGCCCCTCCAGCTAGCCGGCCGGCCAGATCTTTTAATTTGCATGCATGCGTGCTGATCGTCATCGTCATCGATCGATCATCAGCTAGGCAGGCGCCTAGGCCTACAAGGTACTCCACTACGTAGCAATGGATGAGCAGCATCAGGCACCATGCGTACCCCCAGGGTTCAGGTTCCACCCGACGGAGGAGGAGCTGGTAGGGTACTACCTCGCCAGGAAGGTGGCCTCCCAGAAGATCGACCTCGACATCATCCGCGAGGTGGATCTCTACAGGATCGAGCCATGGGATCTCCAAGGTTAGTCGTCGAATCTATAATTTTATATATCGATCATACATCGTCTAGCACAGTAGCACTGGATCGATCGATCATGCATGCGTGAATCATGAATGGATTCTTAATTTGATCAATAATAATGCATACAGAGAGGTGCAGCTACTACGGCGGCGGTAGTGCCGGAACCGGGGGGCAGGAGGAGGAGCCGACGGAGTATTACCTCTTCAGCTACAAGGACCGCAAGTACCCCAGCAGCACGCGCACCAACCGCGCCACCGCCGCCGGCTTCTGGAAGGCCACCGGCAGGGACAAGCCCGTCCTCTCCTCCAGGTCGGTCGCCGTCAGTGTCATCGGGATGAGGAAGACGCTCGTCTTCTACCGCGGCCGCACGCCCAACGGCAGGAAGACCGACTGGATCATCCACGAGTACCGCCTCCAATCCAACGAGCACGCGCCCGTGCAGGAGGAAGGGTGGGTGGTGTGCCGCGCGTTCCAGAAGCCGATGCCCAGCCAACAGCAGAGACACAGCTGCTACGCCGGCAGCTATCCCGCCGGCTACGCCAACATGCCCAGCAGCTACTACTACGCCAACATGAGCAGCACCGCAGCTGCACCACCGGCGCCGAACGATCACAGCTTGGCCAAGTCCAAGCTGCAGGTGCAGTTCATCTCCGACATGCCGCCGCTCCAGAGCCCAGCCGGCGTCGACGGTGGCCAGAGCTATGATCAAGCCGCCGCGGCGGAGTCGTCGTCCGCCGTCGATTGGAACCTGTTGAGCAGCCTGCTGCCGTCCACGCAGCTCAATTTCCATCAGCATCCGTCTTCTCCTTCTTGCTCTAAGAACAATGACATCTGAATATGTATCTGATCCATCAGGATTCATGATTCATTATATGTATTAACGATAAATTGCTATTTTGTAGAGTGTATTGATCATTTCACTACCGATCGAGATTCGGAACTGATTCAGCTAGCATTAATTTAGTTGAGATCTTGATTTCTACATTAACTTGTATTCACAATATCAAAACTATCGATTTCCCCCCTTGTTATCGATCGACTTGTTTCGATCTGTACAAGAAAAAAATGATTTCCCGTTATATTTCGGATGATGTGATTCTTTTTCATGTCTCATATGTATTCTAGTTTAATTTTTCATATACCATATTTGATTAATTGAAGTGACTCATGCGGCTCAATTTGTGAGCACACAAATGTCATATGGGATATTAATACAAAAACGTGTGGATAATAAAATTGGACAGGACATATGATAGATACAAATCGCACTTGTTGTTACGTATATATATCCATCCATGGTCGTTATTTTTGTTTCAGGCTAAAAATAAATATAACATAGTTGAAGTCTTCACTACTAATCAACAAATTGAAGCCGATCGATCGACAGCGTCTTCCACTAGCACTGCAATGATAACACGGTCGTTCACGTAATGATCGATTTCGATCTTTTTGTGATCCATATATGTGCTTGTACTTGCTTAAATATATAACTGTATATATGTGTCCCGTTGATTTGCATAGAATTTATTTATAGTACCGATGCATGCGTCCATCGTTCAGCATGCAGCAAATAAACAAACAAGTCTGCACTACATTTAATTTTATGGAGATATCAAGTGGATAATGATCATGATTTTCTCAGCACTGGAATAATTAATCAAAGGTAATCAGCTAAAAAGAAGAAAATTAGCAAGAACGTTGATCCTAAGAAATTTGTATGGGCACATTCACTCACAACTTGTAGGATCGATGTAATTATTATAACAAGAAATTATTCGGAGAGGCCATCACCAAATTATAGTTTATCCTTCCTCTCTAGAATATATATATATAGGAAGCATATATATATATAGGAATATATATATATATATATAAGTTTTCCTATATATATATTGCGATATCACAAAATTTACTTATGGCTTTTGATAAAATTAACTGCTTAATTCACACATTACCTTTTCAAAATAAAAGCATGTTGGGCTGAAGACCATGCTGGGCCACATTATTACCAATCATGGGCTTGGTTTTACATGAGAAATTGGGCCCATTTTTGTAGCTTTGGCAAATCAAATATTAGAAGTATTAGGCCCCACCGTCTCAGCGGCCTCTGAGCGTATCCACGTTAGTCTATTTTAGTTTCTTCGTTTGGTATCTTTTGGATGGTCTAAATGAAGGTCATTTGAAATGCTTAGCGATATTAAGTGTTTCTTCATGTCCGAGATAGTGCTCCGTTTCATACATAATATTACAAAAGGTGAATAGTCAGTAAGTGACCGTTTGACATGAAGGAACAATAACCAGACGACAAAGAAGCCTTATGTGTTCACGCACACACCAATGCACATTGATGAAGCTACTACCCGAGACAGTGAGTATTCATGAACCTGTTGCATCCAGTGTTACTTCATGTCACATTAATTTGCTATATCCAGTGCTCCATATCACTTCGAGCATAGCCAAGTTAGACTCCTTATAAAATTAGTGTATGTGAGAACAGACAAAGGAGAGAGAGCGTGAAGGAGGACTTAGCAACCTTGCACAGCTTGCATCCATGAGAGGATTTAATGATGCAATATAATATTATGCATGCACAGGAGGCACAGCTAGCGCAGTATATACTACTGTCACTAATTCTTGATAGCATGTCAGACGAAGAAGAAAACAATAACCACACGACAAAGAAACCTCATGTGTTCACGCCAGTGCGTATTGATAAACCTGCAGTATCCAGTGTTCCTTCATGTCACACTAATTTGCTATATTCAGTGCTCCTCCATATCACGTCACTTACTGACTATTTTATCTTTTGTAATATTATTCCTGACGATGCATACATAGCATGATGTTTCTCTCGGCTATATAAGCACGAAGAACATTTCAGCTGTTCTAGATAGATGGATGTAATACAATACAGATGCCGTGCATACTAGAGGTGTTTGATTACAGGTGGCTGCATGTTAGGAAAGACACGGAAGGCAGGTGGAAAAAAAGAAGTTTTTTCATGCGTCTGGAGGTTGAAGAGAGCAAGCGATTCCAAGGGATCGAGATGGAAAGCGGAGGAGTTGTTGAGATCCACCCCAGCCTTAGTTCTAATCGCCTTGCTCCTTCCTTACCCTGCCTAGCAACCAGTACGACCCATCGCATCTATGGCGCAACGGCTGCTGCTGCTCTTGGCGACCGTCGCCGCTCTGCTGTTCGTGCCTGCGGCCGCGGCGCAGGTGGGCGACACGTGCTCCTCGGACGGCGGCTGCGGCGCGGGGCTGCACTGCAGCGCCTGCGGCTCCGGCGGCGCCAAAATCTGCACGCGCGCCAGGCCCATCGACCCCGCCACCCACGTACGTTCCTTCCTTCCTCCAATCCAACCCAGCCGGCACCGCCTCCGCCACCGGCGCCGCCATCATCAGCCCGACCAACCAGGAGGACACCATCACCGCACAGCTCAAGGTACTCCCCGCCTTCGCCCTAGTGCATTTCTTCCTTACCGTCCCGTCCCACCAGGGTGCCGCCGCCGGCTGCCTGTGGGGCCCACCGTAACGTGCGTCACACTCACACGGTCACGCCCTTTCCACTGTAATGCTTGTGTTGACCTGTCATTGGATGATTGATACATACTCTTACTGATCTGCTTCACCTGTCTCTTTGCTTAATCTCATCTCGAACCTCACCACCACCTTCTTCTACTCCTGCAGCTACAAAACTCATACTTTCCTAAACTAATGGACTCAGTGCAAATCTAGTGAACCTTTCTTTACTCAACAAAGCCTAGGCCTTGTTTACTGTTCAGACTATACTTGCACATCTCCACAATCGTTTTCCTAGCCGTTGTTCTGCTTGATTTTCACCTGCCATTGTTAAGTTAGAGGTAGGATCTCCTCGATCCAAAAAGTGGAAGCTTAAATTACATGCTGTTTCACTGCACCTTTTGTCTTTCGGAGGAATATTATCACCAAGATCCACAAATGGAAGGCTGCGCAGCACCCAAAAGAACGGCTTTTGACACTTCACACATGGTACACGAAGCTTTTTTTTTTTTTCATTTGATGTCAGATGTCCGCCCTTTGCCCACGGACTTGTACTAATAGAGCTTTAAAAGATGAATATCTAAGACAAATAAGCAATTACTTTTTACAACGTGCATATACCAAGCTTTTTTTCAATTTACTTTATGCAAGCACATGATATTCTTTTAGTTACTGAATACAGTTCAGCAGCTTTCTTTGTTACTGAACAGCAGAATATTTTTTGAGCTCTTTTACGGTGGTCCATACTACCTAGAGGTAGGAGGTAGTATAAATTTAATCCGACGATCCACGTAATTGGATATTTTGGTAATTATAGCAATTTTGTTAAAATTACCCACCATACTTTTGCTAATAAAAAGATCGACGCCGCAAACGTCGGATCGCTAACCCTAGCCGATGGGTAGCAAATGAACTCTCATGCCGAATGCAGATTAAAATGTTAAAACGGCAATAAAATATTACTCTATTTAGATATATATAACTGCAGTTAATTACTTTCATACCATATATTTTTCCCCAAAATAACCCTAATACTACCATACTGCTCACATATACTACATATACTACCGGTGAGAAATGAGTAGTATCCTGACTAATCTGGATCGTTAGACTCTAAAAATAGATGGCTCATATTAATTTTGGATCACCGTAAAATTTCTCTATTTTTTTCGCATATGGTTATACTTCTGTTCCAGCACTGTGAATTATTTTATGAATGAATCATGTGTCCATGTGTGCTATTTATTTTTTATAAAACAAACTCCAATGCCAAAGATGCAGACAGTGGCATTTAGGCCTCAACTGCTAAAGTAACCACCTGAAGGCTGAAGAGCCTTACTTGCCTTTGCTTTCCCCAGTTGCCACCTCACAGAGATTCTCGTAGGTATGGCTCAAATTCCAAAGATTAATAGTGCTTGGTTAGTGGCCTATCTAATGGTTATTTAGGCCTCAACAGCTGAAGTAACCACCTGAAGGCTGAAGAGCCTTACTTGCCTTTGCTTTCCCCAGTTGCCACCTCACAGAGATTCTCGTAGGTATGGCTCAAATTCCAAAGATTAATAGTGCTTGGTTAGTGGCCTATCTAGTGGTTAGTTTCAGTCATGCTCAAGCACTACTACCTTTGACGCAATTCCAGTTTTCAAAAGTGCTTTTCTTAAGGCTTGATATCTTGAGACATGAAACCAAAAGATAGGAAAGATTAGAGAACAATGCAATTACTGTTCCACTTTATTCTTCCTCACATGCTGCACAACCAATAAGAATAGAGGTGCCTAAACTGCTAAAGCCACTGCAGTTTTCCCTTAACATCTTGGGAATGATATGATGTAAGTTAGGAATGGTATCACGCTCATGGTTTGTCTTTGGTCTCTACCTAACTCATCAAACCATGGTGGCACTCACTGTATTCAAAAGCAAAGGTGATACAACTCATTAGTTTCTGGTTTGATTGCTTCATATTGTCAAACAGGCCTCCCAAAAGTCATGTCCAGTTCTGGTATTATGCTGTGAAGCTATCATTTGCTTTGGTCTTAAGAAAACTAAGGGGACACACTTTCATAGTTTATCATGCCACCCTGTCCCTTTTCTTTTCAATTGGTTGTCTGGAAGTCGAGATTTTGTGTAGCAAGGATATAACATTACAGTTGTTGCCATGTTAATGTTAGAGGCTTCGAACAGCTCTTGTTTTTAGCTAGTATTTCGGTCCATGTTTCAGAAGCAGGCTAAAATTCAGCTAAAGTAATCACAGAAGCCCTCAGGTCCTGTGAAATATTCTCCCTGACCCTCCTATATATCACAGAAGCTTCCTATGTTCTTCATAACTGGAAAGAATAAAGAAGACAGCTGAAGCCAACCAACACTACACAGTTTAGCAGGCTGTTGCTAATGTTTCTTATTGCTGTGAATGTATTTGCCTAATTTTCCAGTGCCGCACTACCTGAATTTTGCCTCGTTATTTGTTTTTAAATGCTAACCATGGAAGCCACACTTGATTATGTGCAGAATGGTGTTAGGGGCTTGATGCTCGACACTTACGACTTCAATAACGATGTCTGTCTGTGCCACTCATTTGGTGGGCAATGCTACAACATCACTGCCTTTGTCAGCTAAACATTTTTCTCTCTTCTATCATGAAAAATAACTTTGTCTTATAACTCTAATATTGAGGAGTTATTCTCTTTTTTCTTGTCAGCAACCTGCCATCAATGTTTTCAAAGAAATCCAAACTTTCCTTGATGCAAACCCATCAGAAGTAATCACAGTTTTCCTGGAGGACTACACCACTACAGGGTCCTTGCCAAAAGTATTCAATGCTTCTGGTCTTATGAAGTATTGGTTCCCAGTGGCAAAAATGCCAAAGAGCGGTGGCAACTGGCCTTTGCTCAAGGATATGATCAGCCAGAACCAGCGCCTGCTGGTCTTTACATCAAAGAAGTCAAAGGAAGCAAACGAGGGGATTGCATACGAGTGGAATTATGTCGTGGAAAACCAGTGTAGGTTTCAATACATGATTGGTTATGTTGGCCTGTGAAATTCTGAATTTTTCCATGACAGTTTTATTAAGCAGTTTTGCTTTATTCATGCAGATGGAAATGAAGGTATGGTAGAAGGTAAATGCCCCAATCGCTCAGAGTCTCCGGCCATGGATTCCAAAAGCCAGTCGCTTGTGCTGATGAACTTTTTCACGACTAACCCAAGTCAAACTGGGGTTTGCATGAATAATTCAGCGCCGCTGATTAGCATGCTGAAAACCTGCCATGACGCTTCGGGCAATCGGTGGCCCAACTATATTGCTGTTGATTTCTATATGGTATGGCAAAGATATATCGGAAGTGTTTCGCTGGTTAACCTGAATCCA
Organism: Phragmites australis; assembly: GCF_958298935.1. Classification (NCBI taxonomy): domain Eukaryota; kingdom Viridiplantae; phylum Streptophyta; class Magnoliopsida; order Poales; family Poaceae; genus Phragmites; species Phragmites australis. Next base: position 25,150,286 of record NC_084931.1, read on the forward strand.
ATTTTTCTGATCATGTAGTAGCTCCATTATTAACTCTGACCTTTGGATCGTGCTGAGGAGTGATGGTGGAGGAGCTCCCTTAGCTACAGATGTGGCAAATGGGCATCTGGTATGCGGCTGTGACAACATTGCATATTGCAAGGTAAGGGCTTGTGGAATTTTTCATTGGCCTAGCAACTTACGTTATGTTTAGTAACAAAATATACTGCATTGTAAAAAATTAAGAATAAGGGTGACATGGAAAACTGGTGAAGAAGAATACAATGGTGCAAAGTTTTTTTATCGTGTATGTTTTACACTAATCAAGGCTAAGCTAAACAGCTGGTGGTAGGAATGATGGGAAATGATGAAAAACCCAAAACCCAATGATGTGGTGTTCAGTGTTATAGACACAGTTCACATTTGACTTGTGAACTTCTCCCGTTTCATTTCTTGTAATTGTATGCTAATGCTGCAGGCCAACTCGACGTTCGGAACCTGTGTGATACCACCACCTCCACCGCCATCACCACCCAGGGCCGGCGGCAGAGGCGCAACAGCAGGCGGAGATGCCAGTGCGGCAGCAGCCCGGCCTCATCTACCCTACCAATGTGGCTTCTTGCTCGGACTGGCATCTCTGTTTCTGTTGTTACTCTCGTAAGGGCAGCACTTGAGCTGGTGGTGTTGTCCTGTGCTCGATCAGTGATCCATTCCATCCTTGTGCTGCTTTTGTAACATCCTGATCGAGGCAATTTGATTTGATTGGTTTCGTTTCGTTTGTAACCTTGATGACCCTGTGCACATCATGTGCACGCCTGAGCTGAGCCGAGCCGAGCTGTATATTTGAATTGTTATTGAGCTGGTAGATACGGAGTTTAAATCATTTTTCCTTTAATTGTGTTGTTATATTTGCATTCTCAAATCTGTGTTACCCGGACACCTGTGTCCAAAATTTTTTGCCGAGTTGGACACTCGTGTATCCGTGTCGGATTCTGACACCCGTGTCGGATTCCAAAGTAGTATTTGGCGTGTTCTAAATTTTTTTGCCGAATCGGACGTCCTGACACGAGTCGGACTCCGACACTTGCATTCGTGTCCATGTAACACAGTCTCAAATACATGCTACATGTGGAGTGAGACGAGCACTAGTCCAGGGCAAGGATCCAAGAACAGGAATTTTAATATTTACAATTACCGGTATTAGGGACTTTTGCTAGATAAGGATAAGAACTGCAACATCAATGGTACACATGATGGTCGTTGAACCAAACACCCTACCGGCACTCCAGCAACCGAAAGGACTAGAAAAGTTTCGCTGTTTGCAACCGAAAGAATTTTTTCAGACGCCTTGCCTTTTACAACTTTGTTCAAACTCTTATCTTCCTCCATCCATGATTCATCCCGTTCTTCTTTCTTGGATTCTTAAAGCTCGTGCCTTTCTTGGTTTGGATCGGTTGGTTGGTCCTTCTTGGGATTGGCTACTGTGGCAGTTTCGTCGCTGCTCTTCTTGTTTTGTTTTTGGTTTAGGCCATGTTATCTGTTCTGTTCTGCTCTGCTGCTGAAGAGAAGGGAACAGGGGCGTGGATAAGCCGATTAGGCCCTGTATGTTTATATGGATGAATACCCAGTTAGTTAATCCACATGTGTGTGATTTGTTTATTTAGTCAATAAACCATTGGGAGTGCATTTGGAACCTTATATTATTATTATTAGTTTTATTATCAACTGACATAGTAAATGCTATATTGTTAGAATTGTGATTTTAACTGCGTGCTATATTCCATCATTAAGACCTCGGATCAACCAAATAGAACTTTGGTCTTTACTTAGTTCTTTTGTGAAACTTGGATCAACCAAACAGACCTCGGATCGATGGCGTGCCTGTGCGAGTGAAATGCTGTGAAACTTGCATGATGTATCAGCCTCCTCTTAGCTCCAAATGTGATAACTGTGTCGAGCGCTTTGATCATCACTGTCCTTGGGTTGGGCAATGTATTGGAGAGGTCTGTTTTTTATTTCTTCATTTTCTGAAAAGAAACAAGTTGTGTATCGTTTTTCTTTTGACAAGGTGATAGCTTTTCCTATAAAAAAACAGCCTAGGCTTATCTGCATCCTTTTTTCCTTTGCAGAGAAATTACCGCTGCTTCTTCTGTTATGTTTCTTCAGCCGCAGTCCTATGTACATATGTATGTACAATGTGTGCATTATATATCAGGTTTCTCATGAATAGGGGTCATCGATCATTCGGTGTGGAAGGCCGATAAAGAATCTCCAGCAGCAATTGCAGTCATGGCATATTGTTTCATTTGCTTCTGTTATCAGAACCAAGACCTGGTGAAGCTGGGGATGTGGACTTATCGGTTAGCAGTGTTGCACGACCTTCATCTCCGAAGAACTTTGTTGATGAATGTGCATGTTCAAGGAAAAGTGTTTTGCGGATTTTCATATTGCAGACTCGCGATTCATCGCGGCTGTGAATGATTGGATTTGAAGGCATTTGACATATCCTTTGTCACTCTTCCTGGGACTTAGAAGTTTGCTTGATCAATCATACGGTCCTGCCTGTCAATCATATCCCCAGTCATACATTTCAGTTTATGAAGATTTTAAGAGATTGTGGGAATTCATTGAAATTCTGCAGGACGTGTCTGAAGATTGTTGATTGTTAATTGTACAGAATTTCGGATAACAATATGATCACTGAAATGTAAAGCGTGCCCCTTGTTTTTCTACATGTGTCTTCAGGAACATAGAGGCTGTAGCTGGCTTATCTGAATTGATTTCTTCGAAATACATAAATCGAAAAATCCATTACAACAGTACACGAAGCAAATAATCGTGGCATAAATTTCAGACCTAGAACGCAGGTTGCCCAATAATCCGTATTTGATCTAAAAAGAGTTGTTGTGTTGTTTATTAAGCAGTTCAGTCACCTTACGAATTGTTTCATTGCACTTTGATCCTTATGCAGGGTTTAGGGATTACTAAAGTCGCCACATGTGAGTAACATCACTGTATCGAAACCATGGTGCTTTGAAGCAGAACTACATCAACAAACAGGTTACATCCAAGGGCTCAAACCATCAAGGAATTGCAATTTCTAAGACTTGGAAACGTCTGCAATTTTTGCTGTTACAAACAGGCTATAGACATGAAAAATGTAGCAACCATATGCACCTCAGATACCTTGCCGGTTCTTAGGTTTGCCAAGCCACACTAGAGGAACAAAGCACTAAATTAAGGCAGCAATAAACTACACCTGCACACACAGATAACATAATGCTTATTACACACCCATTCTGCAACCCTCTTCTTATCTCTGATCTATTCACAAGCCAACTTGGTGTCAAAGCTAGTCAAACATATGGTAAAGGCCTGGAATGCCGAGAGCGGGTACCGGTAGTCCATAGTGAACATGTCCTTGGCGACCTTACCAAACTGCAGGATCACCTTATCATGATCGGAAGCTGAAGATGAACTTGAAGGCTGGGCTGGCTGTGAAGATTCAGAAGGCGCAGCATCTAGCTGCGGTGCAGCTATCAACTGGAAGTTCTTCACAGAAGCCACGGTCACCCGACCATGGAAGTTGAGGCACCAACATTGCAGCTGCTCGTGCCACCTTGGCTCTTTGTTGCGGAGAACCAAAGGCCTCTCCTTAGCCTGGCCATCGACCTCATCTTGCTGGACCCCTCCACTTATCTCCGAGAAGCGAGAGCTGCTGAATTCCAAGGAGCGGTCTGTAACTGAGAACCTTGAGCTGGAGGAGGCGTTTGCACTGCGAAAGGATTCTTCAAATGAAGATGAACCAGGGAGGAAGAGCTGGCTGGGTTGGCCTGGCACCACGCCTTCAGGGTCTAGCGCAGAGGCTGGGATTGAATGCATGGTGCAATTCATACGCCTGGGCCCCCTTGTGCCAAGCACGTTTAGCTCATAGTTCACCCGGCCAATGGGGTAGCTACCAGTGGGTACCTTGGGGGAGACTCTCCTAGAGGAGATTCGACGGCTGCCACGCTCACATGATACAAGGCTCCCGGCGTTGTATGGCGGCTGTGTGTCGTATACGACGAATTTGGTGCCAAGAAAATTTGACCTGTTGGCACTACAATGTCAGGTCCAAATGCACATCACCATGCCAAACTCAAATCATTGGAGGTTAGATTAAAATACTGTCGTCAAGTAAGGTACTTCACCTCATTTTTCCAACATAGCCATAACTTGATCGTGATATATTTTTAGGATCCACAGAAATTATGTACTCGGTATATGTTGCACGACGACTCCTCTTAGCTGCTAGCAGAAATTTCCCATGCTCGCTGAGCACAGCTACATGATTCAAAGCATATCAATAGCATAACATTCAGCAAAGTTACTTGTGAAAATAGTAGATCATAACTTGCTAAGGGTGTAAGAGAAAAAGATCAACTCTCTTGTTATCAATATTACATCAGAACTTTGATGAGAAGAAGCATTCATAGAACATATATTTGCATCCAGGGTTGCACACACACAATCGCCAATTATTCATATAATAAATTACAAATTTTCTATTCTAAAACTCCTCTTTGTTACCAGGGGTAGCGGAAAAAAACATATACCATGCTAGGTTACTTTGTTCATATCTAATATTCACAGATAATGAAAAAGAATAAAACATATAGCAAAAGCCACAGGAAGCAATATGTTTAAGCCTGAGGTGGAAAATCAATAGTGCAGGGAGTAGCTACGGAATTGATTTCAGCATTTTCCCTGTTCATATACAGTTCTGAGTTCTGACAGTACAAAAGGCATTTTGCATTTTCATAACAAACTTCCAATTGTACCTAGGACTGATCAGCAGGTTATTAATGAGGAAAGCAGAGCACATACTTTATTCTTACCAGTGCTAAGACATAGGTAGAGATAATACGTTAATGTTGGTTTGTCCCTTTTTATAAAGCACTGGATTACTCCATCTCTAGGTCCTGGCTGTGCATGAAAAAACAAAGTTAGACAGGTGCAAACATTTTTATGTGGACATAGCATACTGCAGAAGCTGGTCTCCACCTCTCAACTACAAGAGAATAAAATTGCTATGAGCCGGTACTTGATAAGCATCAGAACAGCTATCATCTCCATTGGCATTTACTTGTCACTTTGACATTGGAACAATTAGCAAGGCAATCACCTTTGTTACTTAATATGACCAGAAGTCCCTTGAGCAAATGAGCAAACTAGATTTAATAATTTTTCCTGGGCTCGCAGCTTGGAGGTTGGGGCTGGGGTGAGGAGATTTTTTATAAGGGAAAAATGGGTGAGAACTGTGTAGTGGCAAGTATTTGTGAACAAATAAAGTGTTCGGTAGTATCAACTATTCGCAAACGGAGGCAATATATCAATTTCTTAAGATTTTGAGCCACAGTCATTTATTTGTTCCAACTATTTGAGAGTATAAGTAATTAAATATGACACCAAAATACAAGCTAGTAATCAGTAATAAGACGCCAAACTGAATTCAACTTTTACCTGTTTAAGTGATACCGGAAAAGTGAGCTTTCCACAAAACTCCGGACTCGGTACTATATCCTTACAGATCTCTCTCCATGCTCCGCAGACCTCTGCACAAGCAACAACGTCTTTGCGGGATGGCCAAGTGCTCTCGCCTTCCTCAAGTCTTTTCATTACATCACGAAGCAACTCAGGAGGGAGACCAACCCACCTGCTTTGATCAACTACTACAGGTCTATCGTACAGCTCGCTTAGAGATCCAACAGACTTCCCTCTGTGATGGCTAGACAGACCAGGGAAACCTGAAATTCTCACCTCAAAACTACGTCTAGATAGGCTACCAAAGCTCTCCTTAACATCATGGATTATGCTGCGAAAGGACATATCTAGTGAAAAATGCACAACAACCAGAAATTCACCAAATCTCTTATGGTGACCAAGATCTTCAAAGTGAGCTTGCTAGCACTGTGTATGCCAAAGATAAAGCATCAGTAACTCCTTGTATTCTATAATACACCCCAAAAGAAAGGAAAAACACTGCCAACAGTATACCACAGTAGTACCTTAACTTTTCTATCAGCCGGCAAACCTTCTTTGGTTTACAAATCCAAGACTACCACACAAGAACCCTGAAAACGGGACAAAGAAAAGGATTACTCGGCAATGTCGACAGCAATAACACAAAGCTGTCAGCGTCACCGCTGAAAACTAAGTTTGCAACAAAATAGGATGAGCAGCATGTACTATATAGTATAAACTAAGCAGCCACCAAGGAAGATGATTAGAGCGTATGAACAAATGCAATCATGCGAGATCAAGTCAAGGCTATTCTAGAGAATACCATTCCCACTTGAATAGTCTAACAGCGTCTATAAAGTCAGTGGACTACCATTTAACTACTTGTTCTTGTCTCACACTTAGGGCTGTCAATGAGCCGAGCTCGAGCGAGCCCGTCGCCTCAAGCTTGAGTTTGATAGAAACTCGAGCCGAGCTCGATCCGTGCCAAAGATCTGGCCGAGCCTACAACCAGACTTGAGCTTGGCTTGTTAGGGTCTCGAGCCGAGCTTGAATCAAGCTTAGAGCGAGTTGAGTTCGAGCAACTCGCGAGACTCGAGCTTTTTTTATTACCCTATCTATGAGCTACATGTGTATGTAGTCACGTGACTTGAGATTGGGTGATTGAACTTTGAGTTGAATGGTGAAGTTAAAAAAAATGAATTTGGCTAAAGTGAATAGACACCGGCTTTGCCTTGACGGACAATAGTTGGAATTAGCTGAGCTTTTGACGAGCTATTCGAGCTCAAGCTCGACAGCCTCGCGAGCTTGTGGCTAGGCTTGAACTTGGCTTGTTAGGGTCTTAAGCCGAGCTCGAATCAAGCCTGCAGCGAGTCGAGTTCAAGTAGCTCGCGAGCCTTGAGCTTTTTTTGACAGCCTACTCACACTTAACACAAGATCACAACTTGAGCTACCAACCCCTCTGATGGTGAAAGGCCAGCAAAACACACTATTAATTAAAGGCCTAACTACATCATACATTCATACCAAGGTGCAAAAATTTGACCGCCTTTTTGCAGAGAGTAAAATTTGACCATTATTATCCCTACTTTGTGATCTGCAGTACAGTGCACTCCTCAATTCTATTGCTGACAAGTACAGTATATACAGGACTCTTCAAAGAGTTCTAGTTCAACTTGAGCACAGAAGGGTTTTTGTAGTTTGACAAATGAAAAATGGGCCCAATACAAAACAAGAAATTTCATCTATTTTTCCAGCAATTCGCAGTGAAAAGATGTTGTTAGCATTAAGCAGCCCAAGCTGTCTGGGCCGTCTGGCACGAAAAGAAAAGCGAGAGCCTGGAATGAACTAGGAATTTCTGCGGAGAGTAAAGAATCAGATGCAAAATCGAAGCTTTGATGCTAGGGACCAACGCAATCAGGAGAAGGAACAGAAATCTTACCCTTCCCGAATCGAGCTCCTGGAATTACTCACAAATTTCAAACAGAAACTGTCACAGAGATCCGACTTTCCTACACAAAGCCAAGCGATTTCTCCAAAAAAGGGAATCAGCAAAAGCGCCCAGCTTTCTTTCTGCTCCGAATTATCTTCCAGAGCACCCGATTTCTGGCCTGAAACCTTGGAAAGGCGCGAGCTTTGATCCAAAAGGGCGAGCTTTTGACTAAAAGGAGACAAGACGAGCCTAAGTCGCACAGGAAGAAGTCGAGCCTCTCGATCTGGTGAGGTGTAGGCGCTGTGAACAGAGCAGAGCGCAGGACAGGGAAGATTGAGATGGACAAATCACAAACGGGTTTTGGGGAGAAGAGGAAGGTCGGTTAGGACTTAGGAAGGGAAAATGGGGAACGCGGGAGAGGGAGGAGCAAATTATGAGGACCGAATTGGAAAATGGCGTAAATTCTATTCTATTCTATTCTATTCCTTTTTGGTTGTGTTTTGTTTCATGAAGGATTTGGATGATTTCTTTTCTTGTGCAGAATTATTCTTATTTTTATGCTTCGTTTGTGTATGTAGATGGTGGAGTATTTGTGGTTACTTTGTGATCAATCCCGTTTCAAACAGTTAGCCATATGCAATGCATTGGTGAAAGCTACATCAGCTAGCCATATTTGACTTTGATGACCTTTGATTCCTCACTTAATTTTATCTTTCGGGAAGGCATTGGTTTCCTCAACTTTGACTTGGGACGCAAACGTGATAACATGGTTCCAATCTCGTGCATGGTATTGACCTGTATGCACTGATTTTTTATTTAAATAATTCGAGCTCGAGAATACTATATTAATATGTATGTATCAATCAACTCACTCAACAGTTTTAGCCGATAAGAAAAGACAAACAATTTACTTATACTTTGAAGCATAAAATGGAAAACATCCGGAACAAGCTAAATGCATGCATATATAATGTGTCAGGGCAGGCGAAGAAGCACCTGCTGTTTTTATTTAGTTACGTTCATTAGTACTGCGGTAGCGGTGGTATACCGGAGTAGTACATTCAAACTGAATTACTGAAAAAGTAAGTTGTGAGCAAGCTAGCTTTTGTAGATGAATGAATCGATATCCGAAAGAGAACATCATGCATGTACTAACTATATAATATTGATCTGTAGCTTAATTATATATCAATCAGACTAGCAACGGCATGACAAAAGGCATTGGGATATCATTTAAAGAGAAATATCATGTGCACAAGAGACAATCTGTGGCCTTCGAATCCAATTTGAGTGGAATTCCATCATCCCACTTAGGCCAACTTAGACCCAATCTCACTTGTTCAAATGAAAAGTTGTATAAGGGAGTTAGAGAATTCCTACCTCTCACTTAGGCCATTTCGATTGAAACCGATGATTAAGATTGAGTTTGTACATATGTGCACTAAAATGCTCTTATGCATCTGATATTTCCTCCATTTTCAATCTCTAAGATATTATTTGCATGTTTCACAATATTTAAATAAAAAGAAGCCCCTACTGTTCAATCAAGATCTCGGTATATGTTGAAAAATATAAGTTTCTTAAGCAGTCAGTTTCAATTGCAATTCATAATTATCTTTATCGTCAAAAAATGTTGAATTTGATTATCTTATGTTGTAGCGAACATGCACTTAGAAAGATTATAGCGGAATATCTTTAGGACATGTATATAATTTTGATAATTAATAACAATATAGTTAATAAGATTAACATATTTGTTAAGTATTTTTTTAAGTCACATAGATAAAACATATTTGATTGAATTGAAAAAAGTCCTAGAGAAATTGTTCTCAGCGGATGGTCCGGTGCAGAGAAGTTTATACTTACTGAAGCATTATGTCCGGAGGCTATTAGCCTCACCGAATAGTCCAGTGTTCTGCATGCTGAACTCACCGAAGTGTCTTTGACAAAGGGGGAGAAGGTGGAAGAACTCATCGGATAGTCCGGTGTTAAGCAAGTTCAACACACCGGATAATGAACAGTGCAAAGAGAAAGCAGATCATCTCACTGGATAGTCCGATGCTTAGGAAGTGTGCTCACTGGAGCATTTCTTGCAGAGACGACTCCAAGTGCTGAAGACTAAAGATTAACTCACCGGATAGTCCAGTGATGTATGTTGTGTACACCGGATGCTTACACCAGATAAATTTGCACAGAGAGGCTGCAGAGGCTAGGATGGCTCAAGTGTACTCACCGAATAGTCTGGTGATGGAGATTAAGTATACATCAGAGTGTCCAGTATTCACAGTGATTTTGAGTGGAGTTACAACTGCTAGTTTGTAAGGTTGTACTCACCGGATGATCCGATGTTAGTACTACTGTTGTCACCGGATCATCCGGTGTTTACAGTAAAGTTGAGTCGTTGGGGCAACGTCAAGTTAGCGGATTTGAGGCTATAAATATCCACCCACTCAGTCGTTTGAAGATGTTAGAGTTAAGAGAAGCTCATATACATCTGAGAAGACATCCAAGTCATCAAAGTGATTAAAATGATCATCCAAGGTAATTAAGTACAAGATTAGTGAGTGGTTAGTGCTTACAGACCTAGAGAGAGTGTTGCTAGATGATTGCTGCCTAGAGAGTGGATCAAGCAGTGATCCTAGCTTGTACCGAGAGGTACGCCGGCATCTTGAAGTATTGATGACTCGTCAGTAACTTGAGCCGGAGTTGCTCAAACTTGTTGACCCTTCAACTTGGTATGGAGCGATGGCAAGACACATAGACGAGGACGCGGAGACCCTTACCATTGGTGGCTCAAGCTCTAAAGTGAAGATGGGGACAAATGACCAAAAGAGAGACTAGCAGTGAGACCTTGCCTTAGTGGCTCATTCGGGTTGAGGCCTTGTCTTGGTGGGTTAGTGGCTCAAGAGTTGTAACCGGAAGAGTCTTGACGATCGGAAGTATAATCTTTTGTGGAGCTCCAATGTAAATTAGGGGTGACTTGTGTGCCACCGATACCACGGGATAAAAATCCCATGTGTCGAGTTTGTCTCTCTACCTTATTTACGTTTCCGCATTTATATACTTACAATTTAACTTGCTAGAGTATGTTTAATCCTCTTGAGCGGTAGAGTAGACACACTAGATAAATTTATAACATATTTAGATAGAAATTGATATAGGTTTATCTTATGTAATTTTTGGAGCCGATTAGACTCTAAATATCACAATTCATTCCCTCTTAAAATGTCATTGATTCCTACGTATGTGTTACAAGATTAAGTAGTGTTGATGACAGAGCATGGCAATTTTTTTTTCATGGCATTCAGCTGACCTGCCAAGTTGTTAACTTGTAGATGTGCTTATAGAAATAGGTTGTAAAGATCGTGGACTTCGGTGTGGCGCGACTTGGAAGTCAGGAGGGCCAAATGACTGCTGAAACTGGAACCTGCCGATGGATGGCACCAGAGGTATGGTTGATCTCTTGTTTATCACCCTTTAAGATTTAGTTTCTCTTTCCTTTGTATAGGAATCTTTGATGCCCTGTTTACTTTTTCATTGTGCCTAGTACTTTATTCTTCATCTAGAAAAGAAAAAAGAGTACGTCGTTGTTACCAAATGTGTCTACAGTTCTACCAATCTTTATCTTTGGGAAAAATGCAAAAAAAACCCAAAAGTCATTTGAATTTTGACTTTCCCTCAAAAATTGTTTTGTTGCAAAAAAATCCCCTAAAAGTTTGACTTTGTTGCAACCCCAAAAAAATTAAAAAAATTAAAAGAATCACAAAAAAAATTCTAAAAAAAAACTAGAGGCAATTCTAAGAACTTCTGTGAAATTTGTTTTCAAAAATAATATCATTTGCATCATATTTCATGGAGAGGAAGTTTGGAAAGAAAAGAAAAAGGTGTAGCTCATTTATTAACTCATGTTATTTTAACTTTGTCATGTCTACCATTATTTTTTCTACACAAATAATTATTTAAGTAAACTAATAAAAGTTGTTTCACTAATTTTGGGGGTGTTATAGATTAGTTATGAATTAATTTATCTGCAACACATTTACTCAATCCTGCACGTTACAATAACTATTTCAAGATTTCACGTATTTTTAGAAGATAGAGGATCATGTAAGAAGACTAAAAAAATTATTTCATGATTTTTGGATTAGTAAATAATTAACTATGCATTTAACTCGAATTAATAAATGAGCTGCACATTTTTCTTTTTTTCAAATTTACTCTCCATGAAATATGATGCAAAGGATATTATTTTTGAAAACAAATTTCACAAAAGTTCTTAGAATTGTTTCTATTTTTTTTAGATTTTTTTTAAAAAAATTGAATTTTTGGGAGCTGTTTTTGCAACAAAACCAAGCCTTTAAGGTTTTTTGCAACAAAACAATTTTTAGAGGGGAAAGTCAGAATCCAAGTGACTTTTGGGTTTTTTTTTATTTTCCCTTTATCTTTTAGTCAATCTCTAATCTGCTCATGAGAACTTTAAGGCCAGCATGTGAACTTCTTAAGTTTCTCCAAGAACTGCACAAAAGAGGAACCCCTTCCTCTGTAACGCATGGTCCAGAGGATCTAGCTTGACATTTTGTTTAGACTCTTTCACTCTGTAGAAGGAAGTTTTAAAATTCACGGTCCAATCCTGTTAAAATTTAAGATCGGACCCAGTGCAATTCTCTTTTACTCATCGCAATGGTTCTCCAAAGTCCATTCAGGAAAAAAAGAAATACAAAGTAGACTCTGAAAAATATTTCTTTTTTTAAACATAATTCCCTGGCAAATATTTCCCATCGTTGTCACTGAAACAAACGGACAAACAAATAAACCCTACACTTATCTTGTATCTCTATGTCTCAGGTTTAGATTTGGCTGATTCGCAGAGAAAAAACTGTTTTTTTTTCTTTTTAAGAAGTTGCAACCTTGAAATTATCTTTGTACGGTTTGCTCACAAGAGTTGGTTCTCTTGACAGATAATTAACCATAAGCCTTATGATCACAAAGCAGATGTATTCAGCTTTGCTATTGTTCTATAGGAGTTGGCAACTTCAAAGGTAGGCCCTGGTGTTGAATGCAGCTTGCGGTTACTTCCGAGTCATTTGAACATGAGTAAGATGAAATTTTAATTCTACTATAGGTCCCCTATGATAACATGACGCCCTTGCAAGCTGCATTGGGAGTAAGGCAGGTACGTATCTGTTTTTTATACTTGCTATGCCCATTTCCTGGATAGATTTCTTTTGATATACTTCTTTTAGAAACACAGGGCAAAAACCACCCTGGTGCCATTTTTATATCACCATGAAACCAACATCGCAGTTTAAAAATCTACAAATCAGCTTTCTGAAACTGGACAAATACAGAGGAGGTCCAGGAGCTGCACAGGAGCTGCTCGAGCGCCTCCGGGGGAGTGCCGGGGCACATGTGTTTTTTGATGACACATTCCTCACCTTGCAATAGGGATTCCGCTTGGACATTCCGTCAAGCATGGATCTAAGATTGTCAAAACTGATTCAACGGTGTTGGGACGAAGATCCTAATGTACGTCCGACTTTCGCAGAGATCATCGTGGAACTTAAAGACATCTTACACTATGTTCAAGTAGTATAATCCACTGAAAATATTGCATTTGTAGAGCCGATGCACCGCTTGTATGAGAGTCATATCGCTAACGGGCGGGGCAAATAAAGCTTCAGATTATTTCCCCAAATCTTTTTCAACAACCCCGATTTGAGCATTGTTTTCAGCAGGACCCTAAGGGGGCGAGTCGTCGTTCTAGGGCGAAGATGCAGAAGAAATCAGAGTGCTAGAGAACGCATACCACCAAAGGAGGGGTTACACAACTTGTACCTGCCGCTTTGTGCCCAATTAGAACACGATGCAACTGCCTCTGTGGTAGCAAGTTAGGATATCTTTTCGGTGTTGTTATAGAATCGGATGGAACAACAGCCGACGTGCAGTATGGAATGGAATTTGCTGAAACTGAAACTGAACACCCTTTTTCTGGGAAATGACACACACACCCACACACACACACACAGATATATAGATATATATATATATATATATATATATAGGAAAACTAGTATGTACTCCTGGGTGTATGTACTCTCACCTCTCATATACCACTTTTACACGTGTGTTATATATATATATTCGTATCTTTCTGTTTCATCTTTCGCGTGGAAGTCCGCGTTCTTTTTTTCTTTCTTTCTTGAACCATGGTTTTCTGGAACAAGATGGTAACGACTAGATCAAATCGAAGAAGGAATAATGAGACAGAAACCGACCCAGTTGGTTCGAATCCGGCAGGTCGGAATTCCTTCTCTCTCTTTTGCTCTTCTTTACAACCGGAAGGTTTTGTGACGATCCAGCGGTGGTAGGACATGGACATCGTCAAAGAAGATGATCTCCGTGGCCAAGGCGGCGCGACGGCCGTGAAGTTGCTTGCTTCACGGCGAGGTCGCGGCCGGTGATGCATCGTCTTCCAGTTCCAGGGGTGGTCGGTATTTCCTCATCGGTGAGAGCCGCCGTGAGCGTTTCCACCAGCGGCTTGTTCCAAAATGCATTGATCCATCCGTTCAGTTTTTCAGTCACGATCGATCGGCCGTGCTTGTACAGAATGCATCGGATTTGGATACATATATCCATGCATGTTCCAAATCACCCAACAGCAGCAAAAATCGCAGCTCATCCACAGAAATGAGATGACATGTCCTTGGGTGGTAAAAAATAATTTATACTATCGGTACCTCAAAGATACCAAAAATAAGAAGAGCAAATAATGATCCGATTCAGGACACATCTTCAATGAATTTTTTTCGCCAAATAAATTAACTTCAACAAACTAAAATAAGGAGTATGTACAGAAACAAAACAAAAGGACGAGAATTTTGTGCACAACCCCTTTTCACATCTAACATCAAGGCAATATCTACCAATATTCCATTGACAAAATAGCACGGCTGAATACAACAACAATCTATATGTTCCGCAACCCTCAATGTGCAACTATACACAAAAGGCAAAATTTCCCCTAACTGTGAACTCCTTTTCTGCCAAAGAATTACTTCCCTCTTCATAAACCTCCAGCTACAAAGGTCATTTTCTACAATAAAAAAAGGTATGCACACTTGGATTACGGCACAAATGAGCCCCCCAAAAAAACAGCACCTGCTCCAGGTTCTCAAGGTAGCGTTATGGAATTGTAGGAGTCCCAAGGCACAGATGTTGAACAAAGTTAAGTATATGATGCTTGCCAGCAACCGAAGAAATATAGATGACATGGTGAATTGAAACTTCTCAACTTGGATATCCCGACAGGAGCACGAGTGGCAGAACTCAACAAAGGGCACTTCAAAGCAGGATAGGTCCACTTTAGTCAATGAATAGAAAGGTTTGGAGATCTTACACTCGCTTAATAGAGCACATAAACATATCAACGCCGCAGAACAGTACTACTGAGCACTCAGAAGTCAGAACCACGGTCAAACAGCAAAATACTAGCACTAAGCCATGCAGACCAATAGGAACACAAAGGCCAAATGCCTGCGAAAAATTAATGTGAGATTCACTGCTTATTAAGAAATAATAATAAGGTAAAATCTATCCTGTGAAATAAAGTCAAGATTTTTACCCGTTTTTCTTTTCCTTTTTACAGTTTGTGAAGGAATATTTCAAGCAGATGGTTACCCCAACACAGCATGCTGCTTCCTCCCTCAAGATCGCAATCAGACTAAATAACAAACCATCAATGTTCTCCAACATCCTTGGTATCAAGACTGTGATTCCAATGGTATCCGCAAGTGATTCAAGCAAAGAACAGAACCAAAGGCCAATACCATGACAGGATTTTTACCATCAGATCAAAAGAGAAACATGGATCCCACATAACAATCAGACAGAAACAAGGCAATCCACTGAAACTCCTGAGGAACCGGTTACAAGCCAAATGCAGATAAGGACATTGGTAAAAACAAGCACTAGTTAGCACAGCTAACAAGAGCATTGAAACTCTTATCAGAGTACAGAACAGCAAATCATTTGTTGCATTATGTAATGAAGCAAACATACAACTTGCTTAAAAGCATAAATAGCATCCATACCTGAGAGACAGCCTCCCACCATCAAGATCTGTATCCATCTCGGCTGGGACGTTCATAAGGACCAGACTTGTCACGGTTGTATCGATCACTGCCTCCACCATTGCGGCTTCCTCCATCACGGCTCCCAGAATAGCGATCACCACCACGATCAGGACCATAGCGGCTGCTTGCACTGCTGCCACCATACCTGTCACCCCTGCTACCGTACCTGTCCCCTCTGCCACCATCATCAGAAGGGCATTCCCTCGCAAAATGGCCAGGCTTGCCACATTTGAAGCAATCGCCGCCGCCACCACGACCTCCACCAAAATCACGACCACGGTCACGACCACGGCCATAGTCACCACGGTAGCGGTCACGATCACTGCCACCACGACTATAATCTCGATCCCCATCATGGTCCCTGCCTGAACTTTGAGGCTGGGCTCTTTCAACAGTGATATTCCTTCCATCCAGATCCATACCATTCATCGCCTCAATTGCTTCTTTCATGGCCTTCTTGTCATCAAAAGTCACAAAGCCAAAGCCACGTGATCGGCCGGATAACTTGTCAAGAACCACCTGCAGATTGACACATACCGCACTTGAATTCTGATACTAAGCATTCAACCATAGAGCCAAAATACAGAAATAAAATGGTGAATCCAACCAGGTGTAACAAAGACTTGCATGGCAAAGCCAAAGAGTATTAGGCCACATTCGGAATGCATGGTTCCGATTGGAACTTGGAATTTTGCAGTAAACCCTCAACATCTACTAAGGGTAGATGTTTCATTTCCTACCAAATTCACGTGTTCCAAACAGGGACATCATATAGGGTGCAAACCAGCACTGTAAAATGCCTGCATCTGATTTAAACATAGTTATGCTGCAACATTTATGAGTCTCTTCTTTGCATGTTAACTAGATTGAAGCTAAAGTTAAAGGAGAACATTGGATCCTCTCATAGAACACAAGGATGAAGGATATGATACGCTAATATGCACTTTACAGAAAGAAACATGTGTAGTCCACCGCAGATTAATGAAAAAAATAGTGATATTGTCACACAAATTGACTGAATACACAGCATGAATAAATCAATCATAACATTCTAGCTGCAGGGACCATGCAAATTGTGCAAGAGCAAAACTGTGATTCTTGGAGCAGAATATCCCAATACATATATACACTGATTCATTAAAAGAATCTTGCATATCAAAAGAAATTAATATGGTACCTTTGCCTCAGTCAGACGGCCAAATTTCCCAAAGGCATCTTTGAGACCTACTTCAGTAGTGGACCAGGAAAGGCTCCCAACGAAGCAACAGTACTCACCCGCATCCGACATTTGGCAACTGGAAAATGCAATTTTCACTAGTTACTTATATAACAACACTGGAGGGGCTTTACTTGGCGGTGCTGCTTAAAATGTTTCAGCGTGATAAATAAAGCACTTAAACTGATTTGGTCAAGGTCCATCTAATCTAATCACAATATTTTCCATGACAGCAATTGTGGAATCATCCATAATAGGGTAGGTCAAATTCATATGCCACGATGTTTTCTTTGCTTTTGTGATCTATGATGATTTGAGATATCATATGCCAGATTGACTATCCGATTTGTCAATTTCTTCACCGCAACTGATTGCAGATTACCAGTCCCGAAATTAGGTTAATTGCCAACCCTTAGAAATCCAGTCCCCAAATTACCAGCTTTTGTTGAGCCCGAAAGGGGGAAACCCTCTCTCTATTCCTCACAAACATGGCTACGGCTACATATTTCAAGTAGAGAAACCAATCCAACAGACAGATGAGGGATCAAAATCCAATTTTTATGCAGTACTATGCATCAGGCGAATATAGCAGAAGAACACATGGATCTGTGTTTCGGGAAACAGCTCAGATCTAACAATCTGACAACCACAACGCTGGTAAAAATACACATCAGATTAGATTGGAGATATGGTACCTCGGTCTGCTGCGTCGGCGTCTGGAATGTCTCTAGTCCCCTTGTTCCTTTTTGGAACTGTGTGTCTGTGAGGTTTGAGACAGGACGACGAAGAAGGCTTCTTAACGTACGCTCGCAATTAGCGCCTAATTGATCAAGACTCCAGCCAATCGCAACGCTTGGTTTACTCTTTTGATTAAGATTAACCAGAGCGTTTATATGGCCACTTGATTGGTATACTCCGTATTTGCCTTGCCACGTATGCAAGAGCAGGGCGGATAAGGACATCAATATCATTGCTTCTTCGCTGCCGTCCGATTATGTCAACGCTTCAGATTGCGCACAGTTTGGAAGAAAAAAAAACACGATCTCATCTTTTCTTTCTTTTTTATTATTAACAGTTGCTAGTCTATGCCATGAAAATTGCCTTGAAAATCATCCATAGACACTGCGTTTTGAAAAAGTGTGGTGATAATGAAGCTTTTCTTCTCCAGCCCATGATTAATATATGTAATAAAGGTTATCAATCACAGTTCTCGTGGCAGGAGTCTCAAGTGGAGCCATAGCTTGCTACTCCCTTCATTTCCTTTCAAGTCGTATAATCTTTGGTACTAAATAGCCACGCCTACGCCGACAGCACGGTTGAGCAACACGGCGACGAATATGGCGTCGACGAGCCGTCGTCGTTCACGTAGGTGGCGTCAGCGTTGAGCAGCCCGTAGAGCGGGAACATGCGTGGACGAGACCAGCTCGCGAGGAACTCTTGGCGAGTTCGCGCGGCACGACCAACGAACCCGCGCGCTCGTGTACAACGTTTTACTTGCACGAATGCGTTTGCCGTCATCTTCATCGTCGCTACACATCTCAGCAACAACATCGGATGGAGTATTTGGCTTATGGTATACTAAAGGTTCAACCTTTGACCTAATCGGCAATTCAGATTCCAATTATGCCGGTTGTAAAGTGGATAGAAAGAGTACCCCAGAGACTTACCAATTCTTGGGTAGGTCCTTGGTCTCTTGGTCCTCAAAGAAACAAAACTCCATAGGCCTATCCACCACTGAGGCTGAGTATGTTGTCATGGGTTTTTGTTGTGCTAAACTACTTTGGATGGGGCAAACTCTGAGAAACTATATCTACAACATGACTAAAGTTCTACTTTTATGTGACAATGAGAGTGCCATAAAAATAACCAACAATCTTATGCAACACTCAAGAACCAAGCATATTGATATCTGATACCATTTTTTGAGAGACTACTCAATAAAAGAGGATATCGATATTCGTCATATGAGAACCAAAAAACAACTAGTCGATATCCTCACCAAGCCACTAGACGAGCAAAGGTTTTGCGAGTTGAAAAGTGAGCTAAATATCCTAGATTCTCACAACGTGTTTTGATATGTTGCATACAATTATTTGTTTTAGTCTAGTAGCTTTGATGGCTAGGAGTTTGCAAAAATCTATTTTTACTGGTACCTTCAAAAAGTTGATTGTTTGATCTTATGATAATCGTTTGCTACTTGTGATCATTGTTATGTATTGTTGTTTATTGGCTGATCACAAGTGGTAAAATCTCTTATATGTCTAACTCTCCAATCTCTCAAAGATCCATTTCAAATCTCATAGTCAAAACCAATTCTGGCAGCCTCCAGAACCCGAAAGTTCCGGCCTCAACCCGAAAGTTCTAGATTCTAGATGCCCTCAGCCCCTTGTCTATCTTTGTCAAGTTGACAGAACCCGGAAGTTCCAGGCACACCCGAAAGTTCTGAATTCTGTCAATACACCTGGATGTTCCAAGTTTCCCTCTAGGTGACCCCTCTCGGTTTCCATCTCTGCCTCAACTTGGAAGTTCCGATTTCCACCCAGAAGTTCCGAGTTCTGGGGCCTTTTACTCCTATCCGAGAGATACCACTTCATTATATTCCTTTCAACCTCTCTCTCATCCTCTCACCTCCTATGGAGCACTCCGGTGATTTCAAGGTTTCACCATCGAAATTCTAAGTTCTTCACCGAGTTGAATCCTCCCGTGGTCAGAATCTCCGATGCTCCCTCCGAATCGACTTTGGGATCATTAGTTCGAACTCACGGTATACCTAAAGATCAATCTTCTCGATCTCTCAATGCCAAGCTTTAGAATCGATTCCCTTTGGTGCATTTGCTCCATATCTATCATGTAATCTTGTCTCATAAGGGTTTACAAATCCATTGGATAATTTTTTCATACCCTAAAATCTTTGCCCGTAGTTGGGAAACCCGTAAGTTCTGGGTTGAACCCAGAAGTTCTGGGTTTTCTAGCACCAGTTCTTCTAGATCATGTTCTTTAAATCCAAATCATGTTCAATCTTTTCCCTATTTCATCATATCATTCTTGTGTGTCTTGGCACAGTGTGAGATAGGGTTTGCAAGTTTGATACTCAAACTTATCAAAGGAGAACAAATGCATGGTATGATCCTCAAGCGCAAAGAGACGTTCCATCGCAGAAACCTGAGTCTAAGGGTGGTGGCAGCGACAATGGCAGTGGCAGTGGCGGTGGTCGTTCTCGCATGGCCATTCGCAAGGTTCCTTTGTCTCAGTCAAGCGGCATTCGCATTGACGAGACGACCCAAACAACTATTGTGCCTCTTGGCACAACTTTGCCACCTAGGAGAACAAAGATGGCAGCAGGCAGAGGCCAAGGAAAGGCAGTGGCCACCGGATCTAGAGCGCATGATGAAGAGATTGAATAGGATGTGGGGCAACAAGAAGAGAGGATTGTTGTGTAACCTTTGAAGCTCCACAGACCCTACAATACATATATGAGTATAGGTGGGGTGTGCAGAAAAGTGATAGATCACATGAAGAAGTTCGGCAAATGCAAGAAAGAAGGATATAAAGATCATTTCATATATGAGAAGAATATAATGGATCATCGATGTTGGAATGACTTTCAAGCTAATTTCTATGAAACTATGATCCTTTCGAAGAAGCTCGTCACTCCCATACAATATATAGATTGGGAGTACATGGCAAAGAAAAATGATCCAATCTTCAATGAAATCATAGCAGCTTGTGAGCATAAGAGGGTAAAGAAAATTATGGGGATGAAGTATGATTGGAGTGAAGAAGTCATAGCTCAATTCTATGCAACACTTCACTATGATCATGAAAAGAACCAAACAATGCATTGGATGATTTAAGGAGAAAAATAGAAGATCAAATATAACTCTTTTGGTTGCTTGTTTGGATTTGATGTTCGTGATACTAACAAATCAAGGATTCACAATGAGGAACAATTTTACACCGATGAATTGAACTTTATTTATGATAATCGTCTTGGTGAAGTGACATATGGAACAACTAAGAACATGTGGCTATTTTACAAGTATCTCAATTCCTTGTTCTGTGGCACTCTAATTCCCAAGAGTGGTGATGCAACCAATGTGCAATCAATCATGAGGAATTTGCTTGCTAAGATGGCAAATGAAGGTGATCCTTTTAGTGTAGTTATTTTCATTTGGGAAGAGATTCACACCACATCCCACGTCCCCAACAAAAGTTGTGCCTATGCTCCCTACATCATATTTATGAATGAGAAAGTGACCAAAAAAGAGTTCTTCAAGGAAGTAAAGCATGAACCTTTAAGGATTAGGTTGGTGAGCTCAAAATCAACTCCTACGTAGCCTCCTCCTTCTCGAGCAGCACATAGAAGAGCTTCTTCTCCTACATATTGGTCTTCATCTTCTTCATCGCCAATCCGTGCTATGCTTAAGGCTATCTTTGGTGTGTGCAAAAGTAATACAATGAAGACTCATGAGTACAAGACAAGCACCAATGCCAAGATGAAGAAAATTGAAATGCGGCAAAAGGACATTCATTGTCACTTGAGCCTCCATGTTCACCAGTCTTATCCGAGGAGGAGAGTGAGCCTGAGGTGTTTACGGACCCATGGGCTTGGTACAATGCTGCCCAAGCTGCAGCCACTGGCACAGGCACTTCTGGTTCATATTCATGTTAGTAATAATGAGTAAGCTTCCGAAGAAAAATAAGAAGAGGAAGATGTTGGAGGAGCTGAGGAAAGCTCCAACAAAGATGATGATGGCGATGATGACTAAAAGGAGGATAGCGACTGGGTCTTCGTTTCAGCTTCTCCTTCCTTTTTGATGTCTCAATGCCAAAGGGGGAGAGATCTTATCACCCGGAACTTCTGGGTTCTGGCAGTGTCAGTCTCCTTTTCAGATCTTTATCTTTTCTGATGTTGGACATGTAAGACTATTAATGTAATGGTGTAATGAACTATGTGTGGTATGCTAGATGAACTTTAAATTTGTAAGAACTTATTTATGTTAGTGTGAGGTTTATGTGATGCTAAATCATGTGATGTATTGGTGTAATATCATTTTTATCTTCTTTGTGTGATCTATCTTGTCATATGCATCGCGGTTTTATTTTCACTCACTTGTTGCACCCCATGAATGATAAGATATAAAGGGATCTCTCACAAATATCTTTTTAAATATGTGTATTTAATGTCAAAATCAAATTTTAATCAATGCACACATTTAGGGGGCTCGCCATATACCTAAGGAATCAAAATCTTTAATTTAATTATCTTTTGTAAGTTTTAGTTGTGTTATCATCAACCACAAAAAGGAGGAGATTTAAAGTGCATCTAGGCTACCTATGTGGATTTTGGATAATTGATGACAAACGATTAATGGACTAATGAATTTAATGAGATTATAAATGGGTTTTTGTCCTGTTAAAGATGTTAAACGACGTTTGCGTGCCTCAAAAGGAAAAGAAAAACGGCATGTGGGTACTCAATAGTTTTAATTGATTTTATTTTTGAATTTGAGTATAGGTATATCGTACTATTAAGAGGGATGCGTTTAGATTGTTGTAGCATCTAGGCCCCTAGGTAAGTGGTAAGAGTTTCGGTGATTAATGACAACCGTATCATTATGACTAACATATATGTTTTGAACGGTATCAAAGAAAAAGAAAAACTTAGTTCACAATGATGCTTTGATACTCTTGGCCCTTTAAGCGCTTATATGGACGATCAAAGGACATGTACATGAAGATTAAGGATCTTCTAGTTCTAAGTGTCACAAGGAGATGAAGGACACTTAGAGTAGTATAGGTTCTATTTCTTTTTAGTCTTTTGACCGTATTATAAAGGGGGGTTAAGAGTTGTAGCTTGACCTAGGTGAGTCTAGACATAGTTGATGCACAATTGTGAAGTTCTAGAGCTAGGTAGCTCATACAAGCTTTTGGTTGAGTGTCCAAGAAGTTAGAACTCAAGATTGTTTGAATTGGATGAATTTAGCGAAAATTCAACACACCGGATGATCCTCTGTATGAAGAGTGTACTCATCGGAGTTTATTTTGGTCGAGGACAGCAAAGTTCTTTAGCTTGGTCAGGTTGGTCCGGCGCCAAAATTGTTGTTAGCACCGGAGCAATTTCCTAAGAGTTCTGAGTTGAAAAATTATTGAAGTCCACGTCGGATGGTCCGTCGTTCGAGTGGTGAGATCGTCGGAGCAATCTTTGCAGTGCAGTCTCGGCGTGATTCTACACGCCGGATGGTCCGGCGTACTGAAGAGTATTCGACGGAGTTTCTTTTACACAGAGAGAGTCGGCGTATATGCACCGGATGGTCCGGCGTATGGTCGGATAAACGCCGGATGTTTTTATACATAAAGGTTGCAAACGATCATCTGGTCGATTTCAATGTGCCGGATGATCCGGCGTTAGTCCGGATGAAACGCCGGAGCTTTAACGGCTAATGGAACAGTTAACGGCTATTCTATCAGGGGTATTAGCACCGGATATTCCGGTATGAAGAAAGTTATTCACACCGGACCTTCCGCGTTAAGAAAAATTCTGGGTTGTTAGACAACGGCTAATTCTTGATCCTTAGCCTATAAATACCTACTCATTTGGTCTCATATGGTGCTTTTACGACCCTGTAGCAGCTCATACACTTGGTGTGTCATTTAGAAGCAAGAGAGAACACTTGTGTTAATTCCAAGTTCTTAGTTGAAGATTAAGGACATCTTTAGTGCTTGGAGAGTAACAAGTGTGCATCTAGCTGTTGTCTAGGTTTGGTCTTTGTCAAGTGAAGCTTGAAGCTTGTTACTCTTGGTGGTTGGCAACACCTAGACGGTCTTGGTGATCGGAGGTGTTCTCGGTGAGCTCTTGGAGGACTTGTGGGAGCCCTGGGAAGAGATGATGTATTTGGTTTGATGCCCGCCAATCCGGAGATGGAGAAGGGGCAATCAAGAGGGAGCACTGACTCAAGGGGGAGCTACATCCTTGGTGGATGCTCCAATGAGGACTAGGGGGAAGTGCCAACTTCTCGAAACCTCGGGAAAAAATTGGTGTTCTCTTCTTCAACTATTTACATTCCCGCGTTTTACTTTGAGTATCTTTGTTCTTACGAGTCTTTCTTTACCGTTCTCTCTCTTAGTTATCCTGTTTGTTTAGTTGCCTTGTCCTAGTTTAAATCACGTAGTTGCATTTACTTTTATATAGGCTAAGGTTGTTATTTGTTTTAGAAAGCGGTAGAAGTTTTAATTAACGGCCCAATTCACCCCCCCCCCTCTTGGGCCTTTCGATCCTTTCAATTGTCTTGAGGATGTTTCAGTGCTCAAAGTATCTTTTTATCCAAAAGATGAGAGACACAAATCACACTATGAACACCAGATTTTCAAAGTTGATCTGTGTACCTAGACATTCTGGATGCAACTCGGAAGTTCCGGGTAGCCGGAACCTCCGGGTTGAGCTCCGAACAAGGGTGCTCAATTTGCTTTCTTTAAACCAACCCGAAAGTTCTAGACTGGCATAGAAGTTCCGGGTAGCTAGAACTTTCGGATTGAGTCCGGGTTGGAGTGCTCAGTTAGGACCACAGTGCTTAACCCGGAAGTTCCGGGTGCTGGAACCTTCGAATTCTTTCCGAGCAGAGGTTCTCAGTTACTAAGTCTCGAGCTAACCCGAAAGTTCTGGGTTAGTACAGAAAAGATGTATAATGGCTAGTTTTGGGGGGTTGGGTATAAATACACCTTACCCCCTCCCTTCTTTTGCTGCTGAGCAACCACCGAAGACAAAAGCATTCATAGCCATTAAATAGCTCTCTCACTCCCTTAGGCATTAAATCTTGCAAGGTTTTGAGAGTTTGGTTGAATGATTGATGAGCTCCATTAAAACCTTTAAGCACTCGAGTTTGTCATCAAGCCGGTCGATTTTGCGTTCATTTCTCTTGGATCTTTGAGCTCCTAGATGGCTAGGCGTCGCCCGTCGAGCACCCAAACTTGTGGAGTGTCGCGAGACATTTGTGAAGGTTCATCCTCGCCTCCATAAGGAAATAGGACTTTGAGTAAGGCCAAGCTCGATCTTCGTGGTAAGAGATCTGACTCTTTGTGAGCATCTGAATGAAGACGTAGGATCGTTGGATCCGAACTTTGGGAAACAAATTCTTGTCTCCTTTGTTGTCTTTGTGTTCTTTGTTGTTCTAGTTGATCTTTGGATGATTTACCCCGATCTACGTATTTGTGAGTTTGTGGTTGTTCTACACTTACTTTGGAACTTGTGGTAACAACTAGATTCAACTAGAAGTACCTTGGCGTTGTTCGTTTTCGATTTCATTATGTTTAGCCGGAAAGTCCGGGTTGAACTTGAAACTTCCGGTACCAAAAAGTTCCAGACTGAACCCGAAAGTTCTGGATTCTGCTAATCCGCTGCAAAGTTTTTAATTTTTAGGAATGCCTATTCATCTCTCCTCTAATGGCTATCACTATCGGTTGTGTTTACGAACCAATAGTGATACTTCAAAAATTTTATGTCTTCACATGCGCGACTACTCAACTTCACGCACCTGATTGCTCAGCTTCTCCCAGTGATTTCAAATCTCTCTCTCTCTCTCTCTCTCTCTCTCTCTCTCTCTCTCTCTCTCTCTCTCTCTCTCTCTCTCTCTCTCTCTCTCTCGTGCGCGCGCGCCCACCACCTTCTCTGAGGACGCCTCCCACACTCACAACCTCGTCCAGGGAGGAGGAAGCCCCATTAGGCGGGTTGTCGAACAAGGCACCACCGACCTCCTCGTACTCCAGCGTTTTGTCAGGATCCCCCTCATCGAACAACATGGTGCGGGATCTCTTCATCGACGAGCCAAAGGCCTAGACGAGAAGGAGGAGGAGGAGGAGGAAGAGGAGGACCTCTGCGATGACGCCGTCACCAAGGACGACGACGCCCACGACGAGGATGACGACTTTTGTTTGTGGGTTGAGTACCATCTCGGTCGTGGGTAGCTAGCTAGCTTAGAGTTAGTCGACACACATGTTAGGGCTTTTGTGCGCGATTTAGGGTTTTGCGTGTTGTCGTATGCATGACGTCAACTTTTGATGTAATTAGTATAACCAGTAATGCTAATCTCATTTAAGTATCATTATTAATGCTTATTTATTATTATTATTATTGTCCTTGATTGAGTATCGCTGTCGGTTTGTAGCTGAAACCGACAGTAATAAGTATACAAATCGAGTGGAGTAAGATCAAGAACCGGCAATGATAGCTTGTATCACTGCCAGTGATACAAATTGATAATTTTGGACCGGTAGTGATAATTATGAATTATCATTGCCGCTTATTCACTATTAGTTCAAAAACTGATAGGGATGACATTTTCTGTAGCAGTGAATGTTCCTCACCATTCTTAATTTCTTCCACATGGGTTGCTTACTGTAATGTGCCAAAGCAACGAAGGAATAGAGAAAATTGAACAATCCCTCTTATGGCTATTTTGGGAAGATCCCCCTTCCTTGGCCCCTTCCTCCTCCTACGAACCGATTGCCATGCAAATGACTTCCCTTACTGATGACCTCTTGCTTAAATTGTAGTTTTGGGCACTATTCTTAGGTGAAAAATATATTGCAGTTTGATACGGGTCTTGATTTTTGGAAAGCTGTGCTTATGCATAAGATGCAGGCTAAGAGCAGAGCAAGGGGTACTTATGAATCTGAGTGATCTACTGCAGACAAATATGCAACTGGTGCTTTTCTTTATGATGTATTCTTTGATTCCTATTTATTGGATTTCATCAAATGACCAATATTAGAGAGTCATACTCACTAAACAAAACAAATGATCTCTTTCTTACTTTGAAGGTGAGTATTTGTACTTAATTTCTTCTGTGTATTTATCCGCCACTATTGTACTCTTGATTTTTGGTATTGCTAGACTGTGTCTACATTGGGAACACAACATTAACCTGTAGTCACATGTGACTCAGATGCATGATTGATGAAAATTTATATTGATATTTGTATCCAAACTATTTGGAAGATTGGTGAGTGCTTGCAGTTTCTCATATGTACAAATCCTCACAGTAACGTTGTAATGCTTTCTGAGTTGAAAAATGATGTCCTCTATTAGTTGGATTATGGTGACAGGTGACACCTACATTTGTTTCATGGTTGCTCTGTCTACTCTTTGCCTACAGCTGAAGCCTGAAGATCAGTAATTCCTACGTTTTCATAGGAAAGGACTTTACCCCCTCCCCTTTTTGCTCGGGAACTAAGTTTATCCCGTAAGGCAGTCTGTACTTGTCACTTTCGATCAATAATTTCAATGTAGGTGGGGATCCCCCTCCCCCGGAATAGGTAAAAAAGGAAAGGAGTCATTTTACTATATATTTTTTCCATTCTCCTTGCCTGTTTAATTGTTTACCGTTGCAGAAGGACAAAAAATTCCATTTCCCATGTTTCTGCTATAATTTGACCAAAATTACCTAACATTTTTTAGGCTGCCAAATATTCAGAAAATAATATGGGTAAGAGGCTTTACAAGAAACTATAATAGTAAAAAGGTCTGTACAAGTTACAAATGCAAGAGAACTTTAGATGCAACTATGGAAACATGTATAGAAGAAGTTATAAGGCAGTATACATATGAAACTACTATATTGTAAAGTAATATGGTCGAAATGGTTGTCATGTGCTCATAAATGTTAAAGGTGATCGGCAATTCAGCATGGATGCCCAACCATTGCCTCAGTTGTGCAATACTGTTCTTTCTTTTCATTTATGGATATCTATGGCTTACATGGTAAAAAAGATCCAGCTTAGGCATTTCTCTCTGGTGGACTCACTACAACTCCAAGCATGTATTTGACGCAATATTATTCCCTTAGCCACGAATACCTGTGGTTTTGCCTATTAGTGTTCTCTTTGTGAATTGGTCTTGCACCTTCCATTTCTATCAGCATTTCTTTGAGCTATTGAGTCTGAGATGCTAAAGTTTCAATGCATTTTTTTACCTTTTCATATTTTTTTTCTTGAACAGGCTATAGCATTATTTGTGGTATGCTTGACATACCTATTCGGAAAATGTCCCTCCCTTTTGAACTTAGGCAGCAAGGGTTTTCTTTTTACCCTCCCTAATCTTGTTTCAATATTATCTTTCTTTATACTTGAGACCAAGAAGCATTTGAACATATTAGTGCAGAAGGCCGCTATTTCAAGTAATTATATGAAAAAACACTTTTATCTAATTTTGCATAAAAAAATATGCAAGAGTTTAGGCTCTGATTAGAGGAATGCTTCTTAACCATTTGTAATTTTCCTTTCTTAATGTGCATCCTTTTATCCATTTTAAACTCTAAATGTTACATGATAATTCTTTTTATGATTCGTTTGAGTTCCACAAAATTTCTTTTGTTGGTAGTGAGGTAGCGAATGTAAGGTCAAGTTCTTCCACAAGGTAATTTTACAAGGTGCTACTTAGATAAACTATTAAAGATTTATGCTCCGTTGTTGGCAAAGCAGAAAGCACAAACAACATGTATAATCGTGCTCTTATGGCTTTTCAGATTTTTCGAATTTGTAGGACAATGATTGCACCGACCAACATTGCCACTATATGTGTTATTGGCCCAATATTGATGGAAAAAAAATGAAATAGGAACTGCTAAACTGATCCTATAGCGCTGTTCTTATATACTTGATGGCTGATTTTAGCATTTGTGTTGGAAGATAACTCTTGATTTATTTTTAGTACTCGATTCCTTTTCACATGTTTTTAATATTTGCCTACTAGCTGTTCCAAATTGGTTTGACTATATATGCCTTTCTACCATAATTAGGATGCGTAACTCAGTTTGGCTTCTTGAATCTAACACGGTGTTACATTGCTTCAGGGCAGTTTGTGGAATAAACTTTGATGCCTATCTACAGATTTTGGTCTGAATGGTGTAGGTCTTCTTGACTACTTCAATTTTGGTCTGGATGAACAAGGCTAGAGGAAATTGTCTTAGAACGGTAGGATTGGGCATGAAAAACATGTTGTAGTAGTTTCTAAGCTATCAAATGGTAATACAACTAAATGTACTACTTCCTATGTAGAAAAATCCAGCACTATTCAACCGCTATATAGCTTCTCTGTGAATTTTGTTTTCATTATCTGTACTGCCGGTAAAAATCCAAAATTAGACAACATAAGTATCCGTATTTGCCGAAATAGACAATATATCATCGTATTTACAATTTTAGCATCCATATTCAGCACTTCATTTAAAAAAAATGACTTTCGGTACACCGTACGAAAAAAAAACGGACCCGGCCATATTCGGCACACGAGGTGCCAAATATGGCTGAGCCCCGGTTGCCGCATCACCATTGCTTCGATGTTTACTTTTTCGCAAATGGCCAGCATGCATGCATGTTGCTTTACTTTTTGCGTGTGGGTGCGTTGCGTTGCCTGCAGCCCGCTATAAAATGAGGAGTGAGGAGGAGTAGCAGAGGCAAGGAGCAGCAGAGGCAAGTAGCAGAGTGCGAGGTGAGGAGCAGCATCACAAGGAGAGGGCACACGTGGCAGGGGCACACGTGTGCAGGGGCCAGCGCATGCCGCTGGGATGAGAGCCACACACCCGCCAGACGTTTACACTCTTGGGGATTGCGTGCGGTGTCGTCGTCGTTGAGTAGTCAGTGCACTTGTACTTGTATTTGTTCTAGCAGCAATACAGGAGAAGGTTCAAGTAACACTGCAAGAGAACATTCACGCACCACATCAACATGGCGTATGACCAACAAAGAAATAAGACATGCTCCTACCATGATAGATCAAGATGACAACGAGGACAATGATTTTATGCCACAACAACCCCTCCTTCCGAGGTCTCCATCTCCGGAGGACACTGAGGACCTTAAAGATTATGGTGGATTTGCTTCTATCTATCCTCACAACTTCCAATCATCACATCGACGACGACAACCATCTTACCCTGATTACATGAAGTGGCACAACTGGCATTCTTTCACTAGTTTACGTCACCACTTTTCACCATCATCTTGAGATGATCTAGATAATCAATAGCTATGCACTATACATCTTGAGATCAATGATATAAGGGGGAATATTGCACTACTATATTTTAAAGCTGCTCACAGCCTTTGAGCCTATATGGTGAATTAAGAATTTTAAAATATACATTTAAATTATTAAATAATTTCTAATTTTATCGATACTTGGCAATTTCTAACATTAATGTGCTTATGCTCAAACTATGACATATGTTCATACCAATATTTTGACTCAGTCTTTAGATAAGAAGTGACCAGAGCTTTAAGCATAAAATAGCAACACCTATATCCTGACTCTATATATTTAGACACAAAGTGACCATATAACAGAGCTTCAAATATGAAATGGTAACACGGCTCTTTCTATCTCTGTCGGCGGATATTACGTGACGTAGCCGGTCTCGGCATAAAATTACAAACACTAAGTTTTATGTGATGCAACACTTCCCAGTATAAAATGACAACGTCAAAGGGGTGGCAACTGGGGCCAGGACATATTCGGCACATGAGGTGCCGAATATGGCACTGAAGCCTATATTCGTCACCTCATGTGCCAAATATGGTCGGACCCGTGTTATTTTGGCGTACGGTGTACCGAAAGTTAATTTTTGGTAAATGAGGTGCCAAATATAGATACTAAAATTATAAATATAACGATATGTTATCTATTTCGGCAAATACGGTCGCATATATTGTCTAATTTTAGATTTTTGACTGTATTGCCTTAGCAGCGGATTAGAACATCGTTGAGATACAAAGGCAAAAATCCTTATTTATCCTGCCTGATTTCTTTACTGTATCGTCATGCAATCTTAGCTGATTTAGTTTCTTGTTTTCTGTAATTGAACTCTCCCACGGTACTTAGGAATCTCGCAACAGATCCTTTGTTGCGGAGTAATAGGTGGATGGAGCTTTGTTCTGCCAATAGTTGGTGATAGTATCTTGTGGCGCTCTTTAGTTTTGTGTCCTCACCAAGTGATTTATCAGACATAATGAAAATGGCTTAACTTATCTATAATACTGATGAATGCATACTCAAGCTTAACTGATTCAGATCTCAAAGCTTTCACCTAAATAGATGTGATATAATTGAGATAGCCCCTTACTATAAAGTGTTTGTTCACTCATCTCTACACATGGGCTAGCGCGTCAACCTACCTACCTACCTAGTGGTTACTCATCGCTCA
Source organism: Phragmites australis (assembly GCF_958298935.1). Classification (NCBI taxonomy): domain Eukaryota; kingdom Viridiplantae; phylum Streptophyta; class Magnoliopsida; order Poales; family Poaceae; genus Phragmites; species Phragmites australis. The sequence goes on from NC_084931.1 coordinate 25,181,240, forward strand.
ACGGCTTCATGGTCGGGTTTACATGTCATGCATGAACCTCTCATGCCATGCCAGAGAGTCTTCATATTCTGACGATCAACCTGCAGGTGCTTGCTGCCTGCAATCCCTACATGCAAGTTCATCAACTCGGTTTGCTCTCTTGACCATGTCAAACACGTTTAGTTGACTCTGGTGACAACAACAAAAAACCATATTTCTATCTGTTATTACTATTTCATAGCGCTCAGGATGAGTCATCCAACCAAAGTTTGCGCAATTGCTTGCGCGTGCTAGCTAGCTCTCACATGTCAGCGTAACACAAAGAAAATTCAGCGATCCATGAGAACATCTTCATCAGTGCACTGGGTATCAGAGCATCTCCACTGATGAGTCAAACCATCATAAAAAAAATCAGTCGAACGCGATACATTCGGTTCGCCTCTCCGTTCTTCAACCGTGCCGAACTATTGTGTGGGACTCACAGCCAATAAAAAATCGCTTTTCTCTCTCCAGCTTGAAATACTCGCACGAGGAACTGATACAAAATCAGTTGGTTTTACTATATACAAATATCATTTTAATGCTCATACATGGAATCAAAGATTAAGTTGGAATCTTTTTCCTATGTATGATTCGGCCACTCTGCAGTAGAGATGAGTCTACTCATGTGCTGTCATCTCACTTCATGAGTAGCTTCTTTTTTTTTTTTGTCATTGGAGATGGCCTGAACCATCGAGTTTTCAGGAAGGCGCCGTGGCCGAGTCCCAGCCGTGCATGCCGGGAATCATCGGACTGGCCCATTTCCTGGCCAGATTAAAGTGATCTAGATGGAGTCAGTCAGGGACCCTAGGCACCGCGGTCGCTTTCTCGCAAGATATTACGGGAGAATTTTCTTTCTTTTTGGCGAAGTCTTGCGGGAGATTTGGGCGACGTTTAACGGCTACTACTTGGCAAGTGGTAGCGCTAATGGAGTGAACCGGACAGCAACGAAAGGGATTAGATCGAAGGGAGTCAGCGGTTGATGCTCCGGCGAAAGCAATGGCGACAGATAAAAGTCTCCGGTTTGAACTCAGCGGCCGCTAAGGTCTGTACTGCAACACGGACGCTAGTTGCACGCATGACCAGAAACGAGGACTCCAAATGCATGCGTGTAGGTGCATGATGGCGCCTCTTAGTCTGGAGAGAGCGGGTGATGGTGCAGCACACTGCAGCCCAACTCAGCTTGCATCTCGATTATGTGGTGAGCATAGAGGTTTGAGGTCTGAACGAAGAACGAAAGTAGAATGCCAAAGGAGCCACTTGCATATGATCTGTTAGACCGGAAAACAACCGCCTTCCCCCCTCTAGTCCATCTTTCCTTGTCAACGTTCCTTTCATGCAAAACCATCGCTATATACAGGCATCAAACGTCGGTCCACAGCACGCGAAGAACAAGAACTGCTCGAGCAGCAGGTAGTGTGACTAGAGACGGCAATTTTCTTCGTCAGGTTGGGTTCCTACGGGTTTCAGATCGAAACCTCCCTCATTTCAGATTGTTCTGTCGGGTTTTAAGTCTCCGCCAGGGCCGAAGGTAGGAGTGGTTTTACGTTTGATATTAATTTCAGGTCCGAATCGAATTTGGTAAGTCAGATTTCAAGTTAGAATTTCTTCCAGCAAAATCTGGCGGGGCGGACCTGTTGCTATCTCTGTATGTGACTCGCACGTACGTGAACCGTGCGGATTTAGAACACGCCGGCGGAGAACCGCTGCTCCGCGTGGCCCCGCTGCGAGCTAGTGCGCGCTAAAGACGTCCAAATGGGCCGTGCCTACTGGGCCAGCCCGAGACACGGCACTGTAGGCCCGGCACGTATTTTCTATTTTTTATATATATTTTTAATTTTTTAGCTATTTTTTAATATTTTTTATATTTTCTATATTTTTTTTTTATCTATTTCGGCCCGATCGTGCCCGAGCCGGCCCGGCACGACACGGTACGATCACCGACGGGCCGTACCGTAGGCCGAGGGGAAGGCACGCGGGCCGACACGGCACGGCTCGTTACTGTAGATGGGCCGTTTGGACCGTGCCGAGTCGGGTCCGTGCCGGGTCGGCACGAATGACCCATTTAACCATGTTTAGTGCGCGCGACCACTGAACAGTGCTGAGCACTAGCTACCAAACTGGCTAGCTAGCTAGCTCGCTCGCCGGCTGACTAGTTGGCACAGTAGGCGGTAGCTCTCAGCTGCAGGAGATCGATCAACTCTCAGGCGCACCGCGCACGCCGAATAAATGGCCCGAAAACGCAGCCGACGCATGTGCAACCGAGGCAGACGAGACGACTGGTCCCATCAACGACCGTCGCGCAATAGGTAGGTCGGCACAACGGCACGGGTGGTTCGCGATGATTAGCAGTTGGTGCAGAGTCAGATTGTCCGATTATTTAGGTTTCGTTTGGTTGCTCGTATAGTACTATCTAGCTGGTATTAGTGAGCTGGTTTAAATTTCTAGCTCATTTGAATCTGTATATATTATTTATTTAGTTGGCTGTATGTACTCTATCAGTCTAGTGAGAAAAGAAGATGTTTAATTATCTATATGAATACATGTTATATTAGATTAAAATAAAAAATAAATATTAACATGATATTTAGTTTATATAAATACACTCTATAGTATTTAATTTATCATATTAAATATTAATCTAATTTTAAATACACTAATATAAGTTAATACTCACTAATCATACGCTAATATCATCATTAACTGAGCGTGTGCTGCACTGAGAGAGCATGGCCCGAGGGAAACGAAGTCGAAATCCGTTTCTATGGAGCTAAGCTCGCGCGTCGATTTTGCATCACTCAGGATAGACCCATTTGAGCACCCAGACAAACGAACAACGGTTCCTTACACGCGCGGAGCCAGACTAGCCCTAATGTAGGCAACTAAATAAACCATTAGTTAATCGGTTTAGCTGAGGCTAGCCCATCCCACTGGTAGAGGAAAAATTGATTATATATCGTAAAGTTGACCAACCTTTAATAATATGTTCGAAGTTGATTATTTTTCATTATATATCTTATAAGGATTAGTTTGTAACAAAATTTTGTATTGGATAAGAGAGGTAAAAGATAAACTTAGTTACAAACTAGTCCATATAAAACATATAATTAAAGATGATAATTTCAGATATATTATTAAAGGTTGATTAACTTTAGCACATATAATCAAATTTCCCACCAGTAAACGGAAAGCACATATACTCGTTGGCCGCTCGGCTATAAGTTTTTTACCAATAAATAAAATTTATTAGAAATCACTAATAAACATGATTTATCAGATGTACCAAACAAAATTTAAATAATTTAAACAAAATAACAGTAAACATGATAAATTAGATATGTCGTATATACCACGTCGAAATTTTTTCCGTGCCCGGCCCTCGGTACCACTATACTGTAGCGACTCGATATATAGCAACGGGCAACTGCAATTACATAGGATTGCACATTGCATCCATTTGCCATAACTATACGTATGTCGGTACGTGCTACGGGCCCCGATCCCGCGAGAGCTGAAGGCCGGCAACTACGTACGTAGACGCACGTACAGTGCGATGTTAAGGCGCCGTACCGAACTGTGGTGTCTCATTCTCACTGCAGCTACGGCCTCTCTCTATTGGCGCTTACCTGAGAACAGCAGTATCACCTGCTTGCTTGCTTACCAACCTGACAGTGCTGTCATTACTTTGTTCGTTGTGGCCATCTGTGTTCCTTACAGATTAAAGTTCACTTGTTGTTTTGCAGTATTTGAAGAATCAGGCTGCGAGGTGGCAAGGATTGGTTGGTAGTATTAATGCTATATGTGATGAGGCGTATATATGCTTAGTTGCTGCCCAAGTGCCCACCTTATCATGGCAGAATAATGTTATGTATTGCTTTGTAGAATCACGGGGATCGTTGGTTAATATATGCTGCTAGAGAATTTTCCTCTTGATAAGTTGCTAGTGCTTGTTTGATTCTTTGGCCGCAAGTCTTGTCAATGCTCTGTTATTGTAATCTATTCTGTTCTGTGTATATATATTTTCATTTGGAATGTTGTTACAGAACGACTCTTGTCATATGGAGTAGAAATCTCATACTCTTGTCATATGGAGTAAAAATCTCATGTACAATATTTTAAGTTTATCAAACTACATGACTTTAGACTTTTCTGGAGGGTTATTTGCCGGTGGCCGACAGTTTATTATTTTCCTTGATAAATTTCTCAAATTGACAAGTATGTTTCTAGTGTGATTTGGACATTTCCTTACGGTGAAAACAAATCACCAACAAAACAATACGGACCAAGAGTTACCACCAAGCAATTTAAAATAAATCACCAACAAAACAATACCGACCAAGATTTACCAACAAGCAATTCCCAATAAAAAGTTTGTATAAGAAATGTACTACACTTTCGGCCACTTAATAATAATAATCTCGAGAAAAGTCAGATATCTTGTAATTCCTCCTTTTGCGGTTCCAGTTTATCTAGTTTGGTACTATCAATCAATCATTTGACAATGTAGACAAAAGGCTCCAATCTGCTAGAACAAGTCGTATAGACGTTGCTGTTTCTTTTTCAAACGAAACAAAGAGTCTTCCATTGGAGTTCTTGGATGCAGGACTTCTTGCTATTGATGTCCCTATCACTCATATTGTCACTGTCATTGGCTCATTGCTGCGCTCTATTGGTTTAGGGTCTGTTTGTTTTAGCTGCAGATTCTGAAAAACAGTTTATAGAAACTGGATTATAAAAAGCTGGATTCTAAAAAGCTGAATTGTGAAAAAAATTTAGATTGTAGATTTAAAAAACTTTGATGAATAATTTAGTAAAATGGACTTTCATAATCTATCAAAAGCTGAGAAAAACCAGTTTCTCAGATTCCCACAATCCAACCAACAGATTTTAAAAAGCTATAACTAAAAGCTGTCTGTTTGTTTTAGCTTCGGATTGTAAAGCTGAAAGCCACAATTCGAAACTGAAACAAACAGGCCTTTAACGCCACGACTTCAATTTCGACTCTCAAAGGTTCAAAGTTGTGAATTTTTATCCCATCCAGTTAAAATGTAGAAGTAATGGTGAAATCTGATAGATTCAGCAAGCTTGGGATTTTGAATATGCATTAAGGCCTTGTTTGGAACACAAGAACTCCATAATTTTTTTTTTACCAAGGGCCCATCTCTTTGGTGTGGTGGTAAAGATATGAAGGTACGATCACACATATTAATGTTTAAATCCTGGGGTCACAACTTATACACAGACGAGTGCTTTTAGCGATTTTGTAGGTGTATAATAGGAGATATTTTTGTCAGTGTGAATGTGGTGTGCGTATATGTCTATTGAAAAAATAGAGTGAATTGTATAAAACTATAACTATTATATCGTTTGTATCACAAAATTATAACTATTGTATCTCGTGTCACCAAACTACAAGTATTATGCTATTTATAATATAAAATAACAATTATTATAACACAAAACTATAACTATTATATCAACTGTAACACAAAACTACGACTCATCAATCTCACTGCATGTAAGCCACCTGGGTTTTGTGTTATAAAATGACACAACACTTGTAGCTCGGTGATACGAGAAACGATAGTTGTAATTTTGTATAATTCATAAAAAAAACTTTCACTTAAAACCCTGCAATTCTCATGGGAATCGAGAAACTCTCTCTGGTCAGGATCTGCCGGTCCACGCAGGTGAGCGCAAAAGGCCCAGGGCCCAGCAGGTACGGGCTGTGAAAGCGAAACCGCGCCAAGCCCATCCTTCCCCGGGCAGATACGCCATGCGCCGCTTCGAGCGGCACACCCCGGATGCCACACCAGGGCGGCAAAGCAGCGACGAGCCTCTGCCCTCCCCCCTTCCCGTGCAAACAATTCGATTGCCCGTGACCCCTGGTCCATGGCCGGACCCACTCGCCAGACACCCGTGCGCGGCTCCTCGTAGACCACCAGTAGTCTCCCCCTCCCGACTCCCTCTTCCCGACGACACAGCTCACGAGGGATAACGCCGAAGGCCAAACCCAAACCAAAACCCTAGCCCCGTTGATGAGCTCGTCTCCGCCGCCGCCGTAGATGCACGGGCTCTCCCTCATCCCCGCCGCCGCCGCAACGCCCCTCATTGTCGCGTCCTCCACCATGCCCGCGCTCCGCCTCGCCTCCCCCGCGCTCCGCCTCGCCGCGCGCCGCCCGGGCCCGCGCCCCCCGCCCTGGCTGCTTTTCGGAGGAGGGGTGGCGCGGAGGGGGCTGCTCTGCTCCGCCGAGGCCGCGAGGCGGGGCGGCGACGAGGAGGCGGAGGAGAGGCGGAGCGGACCCGGGAGCCGCGCGGCGACGGAGAGGAGGCTGAGGGGCGGGAATGCGGCGGTGGGGAGCGTCGAGCTCCTCGCCATTCCCGGGGTTGGGCCGCGCAACCTGAGGAAGCTCGTGGACAACGGGTTCGAGGGCGTCGCGCAGCTCAAGCAGCTCTACAGGGATAAGGTCCGCGTGACTGTGTTTCGCTATCTACTGTTCTTGTAATTGGCGGCATTTCTGCGCGAATTTTTTATTAATAAAAGCACACGTCTTAACTCCCTAGACTAGCATACTACCATTTGTTCATCGACATTGAACCCACTAGTTATCAACCAGCTTAAGGTGGTCAGATTTCGCTCATGTCCCTACCTTGGCTGTCAATAACTCCGATGCGAGGCTTATTGTGCATGCTATGGCTTACATTGAATCTACTTTGTGTATACAAGCCAAAAAGCTGAATCTCATGTGGTGCATATATACACGCACAGTATGCTCAATTGTTGATGGATGTCATGGTGAAAGATATACTTAAAAGGTATCCTTTCTGTATTAAACTAATAGTGGGAAAAAATTCAAGCGATACATGTTTAGTGTTACACAGGGGGTCTAACTTTTGAGTAACTAAAGCATATGTGAAACTTAAAACCACGTGAAAGGAATGTGGCATGATAATTGGAAAAAAGTTATTATAGTTTTAGATTTCTTGGGTGTTTGGGAGCTTAAGCAGGGTCATGGTATCCCTTGTGCTTCAACTCTCTTTAAAACAAGCTTCATTTTGAATGTTCAACAGTCAAAATTATAACTGTTTCATGTCCACTGTGCTGGAAGTAAACAATCATGATGGTCTTTCTCTTTCGCTATATCATCTATACTTGATACATCTCATGCTATTAAGATTGCAAATTCGGGATAGGTCTTTCAACGCCCACATGGGGTGTGAGGTTAACTATCGATATGGTGATACCGACTTCTCCATTTGAATATGCTGGTCTCTCAATCTAACACCATTGCATCCTTTCCCAACAATTTGCATGCACATGCAGTTCTTTGGCAAGTCCAGCGAGCAGATGGTTGAATTCTTGCAGAGTTCTGTTGGCATCATACATAAGAACCATGCTGAGAGTATAACTTCATTCATCAAAGAGAGTGTTGATGAAGAGCTGAAGGATACAGATTCATCTAAGCCCTCTCAGAAGAAAAGGCTGACCTTTTGTGTTGAAGGGAATATTAGCGTTGGGAAGACCACCTTCCTCCAAAGAATAGCTAATGAGACAATTGAACTGCGTGATCTTGTAGAGGTAGTTCCTGAGCCTATTGGTAAGTGGCAGGATGTTGGTCCTGATCACTTCAATATATTGGATGCTTTCTACGCTGAGCCACATAGGTATGCATACACTTTCCAAAACTATGTGTTTGTGACGAGGGTCATGCAAGAAAGGGAATCGCAAGGTGGAATAAAACCTCTCAGACTTATGGAAAGAAGTGTATTCAGTGATAGGATGGTGGGTCAATCTTTCTTGCAAATGCTTGTTCAGGCACACTTCAGTTTCATTCTGATACGATTGTTAACTGTTAAGTAAACTTATTGCTCTATTAATATTCAACAGGTATTTGTCCGTGCTGTTCATGAAGCTAACTGGATGAATGAGATGGAGATCAGCATCTACGATTCCTGGTTTGATCCGGTTGTGTCTTCACTCCCAGGTCTAATCCCCGATGGTTTTATCTATCTAAGAGCTAGTCCAGATACTTGCCACAAAAGAATGATGCACCGGAAAAGATCAGAGGAAGGTGGTGTTACGCTTGACTACCTGCAAGGTTTGCATGAGAAACATGAGAGCTGGTTGCTTCCTTCGAAAGGAACAGGTCCTGGTGTATTATCAGTCAGTCAGCTGCCCATACATATGGAGGGCTCCTTGCCTCCAGAAATACGGGATCGTGTATTTTACTTGGAAGGAAATCACATGCATTCTAGTATCCAGAAGGTACTTGCTTCCAGGGTTCCGAATTTGGGATTTGGAAAGAAAAAACAGACCCTGGGAGGTACCAGTTACCACTGGTGACTGGTATTTCGGGATAGTTTGGGTTGTCCAACTTTTTGAATAAAAAATGGTTAAAGTAGCGTGAATGTTGGGCTCATACAAGATTTGGGCTGTTACCGGCTGGTTCCCATTCAGGGAACTAAAACCATATCGTTTTAGACTAAAACGATATGGAACTGAGATAGGAATATTACATAGATGCTACTTAGTGCAAACACCATCAGTTCTCACAAACTGTATATCTATGTTGCAGTTTTTTGTTAGCTCACCTTATCCAATGTTTTGAATTTGAACCAAAATTTATTTAAGAAGTACAAGTTTAAATTTGAATATTTGGTCAGTATATATTCTCACCACTAGGAATGGGAAACCGATTCATGGTGGTAACCAGTGGATTACCACTGATATTTCCTCAGTGCTTACTCCTGCCTTGCTCTCAAAGCTCTAGTACTAGTGTTTCGGTTGAATTGAGGCCTTCTTCTGTGTAGGTCCCAGCACTTGTCTTGGATTGCGAACCTGACATTGATTTCAACAAAGACATAGAAGCTAAACGACAGTAAGTTTGCAGATCTTCCTTTTATTAACTTATTTGTTCATGGTGTTTTTTTTTTCTGTGATTGACTGAGTTTTTGCTCTAGTTTTGCTCTTGTCACTGTTTACTGAAATTTAACAAAAAATCATCTGTGAAGACATTGACATACTTGTAACTACTCGTAAAACTCTGCAATTCTCATTTAAGGCTTTAACCTTTTACCTGTATAGATATGCTCGCCAAGTTGCAGAGTTCTTTGAATTCGTGAAGAAAAAGAAGGAAGCTCCATCTGAGCAAACAAGCACCGACAAGGACCGCATGAACCCACAGATTATGCTTCCTAACAGAGGCAGTTTGTGGGTCCCTGAAGGCAGCCCTTTTGCAGGTTCCCCGATGAATCTGGATTTCCGAAGAGCCATGTCTTCGTACCTCTCAACTTGATTTCAGCTGCAAAAAGAAACTAGGATCGCAATTCACTGACCTCGCAAACCGATTATGTTAAGTTAAACCTAGGTTGCCCGATGCTAGCCACTGATGTAAGATAGCCTGGCTGTATCACCATCTTGTAAATGATGATCTTACTGCTAGTTCCACGTTTTGCAGCACCAAGCATCAGCTTCAATTTACCTGAATTAATCTGATGATGGTTCTAATCTGTAACTTACATTTGCTTGCTAGAAGCATTCTGTTGAAAAGATTTGGAACGAGCTACTTGTACATTTGTGCTTGTGCTCTAATCTGTAACTTACGTTTGTTTTCCATGGGGCAGAGCAGAACCTTTTGAACGCATCAATACGATTTAATCAGTGACGTACCGCAGCCCGCAGGGCAAGCGGCACAGCGTGTCTGGCAGGGAAGGCTAGCTATGGAGTCCCCAAACGAAGTGGTAATCCCATTCTATACCTCCAAAATCCACTCCAAAATCCCCCAAGGGTACAATCAAGGGAAATGACCTGTTACCCACGGTACGCAACAAACACTGGCTTTTCAGGCATTCAGATTCAGAAAAACATCCTGTTGGACCGCTCGACATCAAGAGCAACACCACATGCTTCTGGGCAGGCGCGCAACGTGAATGATGTGCTCGGCGCCCGTTACGGCCGAGCTGAAAGCGGCCGGAGAAGATGACGGGCCGAGGGGTGGCAACGGCGACGGCAGTGTGCCATCGACCCACACACGATTCGGTTGCCGCCGGCGTCAAATCATACAGCGGTCGCGGCAAACAACCTGCCATGATTTGGTCTCTCTCCACACAGATAATGCTGCGACGCCCCCATCCATTCTCCGACCACACAAACGCTCTCACGTCTCTCGGTTTCACCCTTCCTCGACGGTGATCCTTCTACGAACCGTGCCATGCCATGCTAGTGCCATCGTTTTCTGGCGGTTTGGACAGGTGGAGACTGGCAAGACAAGGCTAGTGCAATTGCAGAGCTGTTCACATTTGTCAAAGGGCAAGTAAAAGTTATACAAAAGTGAAAGGAAAGAAGAGATTGGCGAAAGACGGGCGTAGAGTCACTGAAATGTGACGTGTCCAGATCACTGAAGGTGTCGGCGCAAAACAGTCACTGGTTTCTACTCTCAGGTTAAAAATACATTATTCTTTTTAATTTCTCACGTTACACATTGACCATTATTTTTTATTAGAATATAGTTATAATATCTAATAAAAATATAACACTACGAGAGTATTTTTTAAAATAAATTTAAATTGTGAATATTTTAAAAACTATTACCGGTCAAAGTTTAAATTTTTTATTAAATTTTAATAAAAATAATAATTATTTATGATCGGAGAAGTAAACTAGAAAGGTAAATTCTTCTAGGACGTCACTGCTTTCTAAGGACGCAGAAAGTGGTCCTTGCCTCCTTGGACTGACCGGTCTGCGTCGAGATCCGAGGCTGCAAAGTGCTTGTTGCTCTGCGCAATCTGAAGCAGTGATGTGAACACCTCTTTTTCGCCATGTCGATATATTCACGGTTATTGGAGAAAGCTAGCATGTAATCCACATGTGATGGAACAATATTAAACGAGTATACGTCGGACTCTTGTCTAGTTAGCCTAACAATAAACTATGTGTTCAGTGCATAAAGTTGGTCTGAAAATCTCCACCGTTAAGAAATGCGTGCTCAGACCAGTGTAGGAACCAAGACTTCAGAATGATATCAATCTCCATCTCCAGTGAAGAAATACATACTTACATACCCTCTATCAGCCCTCATAATTAAGTGGATTAGATATTATTAATTTTAAGATTAAAAATAGTTGTCTCCTTAGTAAGTGGTTTTTTAAATTACTAAATAAGGATAGGATTTGACAACGTTTACTAAAGAATAAAAACTTTGGTAGTAAACCCCTCACTCAAGTAAAATCAGGAGATTCTCATTTCTGGTTCGAGTCCATAAAAGTTAAGGACGATTTTCTTAAGTTAGATTCTTTCTCAATACAGGACGGAACACAAATAAAATTTTAGAAAGACACGTGGTTAGACACAAAACCACTCAGCGAACAATTCCCCTCACTGTATAATATAGTAAGGAGAAAGTAAGACACTATAGCAAATGTAATGAGTTCAATACCTCTAAATGTTTCTTTTCGTGGACCTATTGTTGGTGACAAATTAATCGTTTGGTATAGGTTAATGGCTAAAATAATATATGTTGACTTCACAAACAAAACAGATAGATTTCAATGGGGCCTTAATACCAATAGCCTTTTTTTAGTACAGTCAATGTACAATAGGATGATTCATCGATCTGTTTTCTTTCCATCACGTTGGCTTTGTAACCGCAAATGATGCTTAAGTAGCCGCAATGAGAGCATTGAACACTTATTTTTCAAGTGTCACTTTGCTAAGTCAATTTGGTAAATTGTTCAGATTGTTTCATGTATTACTATACCATGGATTGTGAACTATATTATAGGTGGTTGGTTACAGAATTGGATGCTACTAAAAAGAAGTGATACTAATTGGGTAGCCGCTCTATTTTGGGTGATTTAGCTATGCCGCAATGATATGGTCTTTAATAAAGTGACAATAATCTTTTTTTGCAAGCACCCTTTAGAGGCACATATTGGTACAGATTTTTAGAGACTGTTACAAAAGGAGGATCAAAGGGAAGAGATCAGATTGACAGCTTTTTGCCAAGAATGAATGAAGGTTTAGTTATAGGTTATGTGTTGGATAATGTCATGTTATCTCTCTAAATAACTATCATTTTTTTGTTTCTCTTTCGACAATAGACTAGAATGATATAATAATGCAACAAGGGCTGTATGTATCCCCGGATGCAAAAAGCCAGAACATTTTTTTCCTTTATCTAAAAAATCTCCAATGAAGATATGGCATGACTACTTTTGTGGAGATAATAAGCTAGGGTTTCACCAGTGATGGCCGTCGATGACCTCTGCCTGAGCTACCGCATGACAGAGGCCACAAGCATGGCCAAGTCACTGAGATATCCTATATGACTTAGGACTTAGGAGGTGAGGGCAGTGGTGGCACCATAGCTGGTGAGGAAGTGAGGCAAGCCTAGCTAAAGTCGGAGTGTCAGCGTGCAAGGGAAAGGGGAATGTTAGGGTTAAAATGTTGGGTTTTACATTGTGAAGAGATTTGGCCATTTGGGCTTAGGGTTACCATGGTATAAAATTTGACTGTTCTTTTTATATGAGTGTTGTCTTATCTATTCTTCTAATTTCCCTTCTCAACCTTGTAAATTAGTTGGATGTGGAATTTCTTAATGCTACATCTTTAGACAGGTAATTTTGAATTCGACCACGAATCTAGTCACAGTCAACCACGATGAAGTACTAATGCAATGCTTGGCACATGCCAGCTAACATTGTTGGTAACCATTACAATTGAAATACAGCAATGACGTTGTGACCCGCATTGATATATAACTACAATAGCAATAATGATTTTGTGTACTGCACTGATGTATAATTGAAGTAGCAGTAGGGAGGGCAACGGGGCGCGGTCGAGGGTGCCCCTTGTCCCCACCCCGTCCCCATCCCCGAAAGTCGTATCGAGACAAATACTCGCTCTGTCTTTGTCCCTGTCGGATTCCCGAACTCCAGCGGGGCCCTGGCAGGGTGGGCACGACAAGTGCGTTAGGGTGGGCGTGACAGGCATGGTGAGCAGGCGCAACGATGAGCAGGCGTGGCGGGCTTGGCAAGGCGAGGGCGCGGTGAGCAGGTGTTGCGACGAGCAGGTGTGGCGGGCTTGGCAGGGCGAGGGCGTGGCGAGCAGGCGTTGCGACGAGCAGGCATGGTCGGTAGCGCGACGGGCGCTGCGACGAGCAGGTGTGGCGGGCTTGGCAGGGCGAGGGCGGGCGAGCAGGCGCTGCGACGAGCAGGCATGGTCGGTAGCGCGATGAGCAGTGCGCGGGCGGTGAGCTGTGAGTGCTACGAGCTATGAGTGCGGCGAGCGGCGTGCAAGTATGGCAAGCAATCGGGTGAGCGGCGGACTCGGGGCCCATGGTGTCCTGCAGGGAGAACTCCACCTCGATTTGGACTTAGGGCCCCACCCTGTTGCCCCCACGAGGCAAAATCTGGCCCTGTCCTCACCCCACTCAGGGCGGATCCCCACAGGTCCCCGCCCCCACAGGAAAAATTACCACCCTTAAGTAGCAGTAATGGCGTTGTGGCCTGCACTGACGTATAACTACGACAACAACAATGCCTTTGAGAAACCAAATGAAGAAGTGCCTTAGTTTGTATGTGATGAGGCATTGATAACAGTTGGTGTGTCTTGAACTTGGTTAGCATGTGTTTGTTGATGCTTGTTCTTGTTTATGTCTAAGTCAAGTTGGCGGTATTTGAAATTGATGAATTCTTCTCTATACGCAGAAAAATTACACAAACCGGAAGTTTCAGTGTGAACATCGGATGTTTCGGTGTTCATAGGAAGTCCTGGTGTGGGTAGTGTATACTCGTCGGACTATTTCTTGTATAGAGCATTTTTTCGGGTGAAATTAGAGAACAATGCACCGAAAGGTCCGGTGAGTGTGGTGGCTACACCAGAGGGTATCACCAGAGCATTTTCAATGTTGAAGCAGAAATAAAACAAACACTGGATGGTCTGGTGGTGAACTTTGAGAGAACCGAAGTATTTTCTGCAGAGAGAAGATTTTTTGTGCCAATGTTTGATTATGTACATCGGATAGTCCAGTGCTGAGATTTCGAATACCGGAGAATACACTAGATCTTTTGTTGCAGAGAGGTTGTAGAAGGGTGGTTCGATGGATTAGCACACATTGGATTATCTGGTGATGGACATGAGATCACCGGAAGCTTTCACCAGACTTTTTCTTGTAGAGAGTAAAGTTTATCTAGAACATATAGTGTTACACTCACCGGATGGTCCGGTGTTCGGGAGCAAAATACATCGGACACATCTGGTGTTCACGTTTTCTGCAGGATATGTTCTGAGTTGAAGGTTTTGATTTAATGCTAACCTGGAGATGTTTATGAGTGTAGAGAAATGTGTTTGCTTTGTTTCAAGATGTGCAGGTGACAGATGCAACTCGGTGGTCAACGACAGGTGATCGGGGCTAAGCAGGTGCTTGGTGCCGAATGATTAAGGAGGGTCGAGCGGAGTCAAGGGTAATCCTAGCTGTACACATGAAGGTCAAGCGAAGCATAAAATAGATGATGAAAATGACGTGTTGACAAAATCAAGCGAAGGGGATGCCGGTGCAAGTGACAAGATGACCCGAGGGATCAGGAGCGGGAGAGACTTGACGACGGTCAAGATCGTAAGATGGAGGACACTCATCATCATTGGAGCGCTTGGTTTAGGTGGAAGCAAGTGGAGGCTAGTCACGTTTTGAGAAGCGTGCTAGGATTTTGTAATTTGGCCTCAAAGAGGAGTACGTAACACCATAGCGAAGTTTACGTCGAAGCGAATCTAAGTCGCAAAGACGCCATGTGAGGATTTTAGATTGAATTTCAGGAGTATGCCACTTTTGTGTGACAACACCAGTGCCATAAGCTTAGCCAACAACCCAGTTCCACACTTCAGAACCAAACATATAGATGTGAGATTCCACTTTCTAAGAGACCACAATGAGAAGGAAGACAATGAGTTAAGCTACATAAATACCCAACACTAGCTAGCCGATATATTCACCAAGCCTCTAGATGCTATAAGATTTGGCTATTTGAGAGGAGAGCTTAGTGTGTGACATACCTATGATATTGTGTGAGGGGGAGTTGTCCTTTGTACATACTCTATCTTACTATTGTTGTATTTATATTATATGTTATTATGTAAGATAATCATAGTAGTTGAGTTTTGATTTGTATGTCTTTAGCATTTTAAATTGTTAGACTTGAATTTGGACTAAGTTGAGTAATTATGTGAAGCAATCTTTTAATCTTAGACTCTTCTTGATGCTTTGATATGATACATTTCAAGCAAGCTTGTTTTCCCTAAGATGAAATTTGACAATTTTATGAATCATGTAGGCTATCAAATGCTACATTCTTGATCACCATGTTCGTAATTGCTTAGGCTTAGTCAACACTTGTGTTAAGGCTAGTCTGATGGATATCTTGCTCTAGGTCTTCTTGGTTCATGACAGTGGATTAGGAAATATTGCACTATGCTTTATGTTTTTATTAAATGTTTAGCTCATGATAGAACCCTATGGGAATATGTGTTCCTTGTGTCGCAAATGCACTACTTAACTTGATCTTGTGACCATTTTGATAACTTATGCGAATCGAATAATCATAAAAAATCAAGTCTCTTATGGTAAAATGTGATCCAATACGGTTGTCTTGAGACCTCAAGTTGTTTGCCGTACCGAGTCGCGCGACACTTTGATTGGATAAGAGGCAACTTGAGGATAAAATGAAATTCAAAGAAACGTGTCTAATTATTTCATTCTTTTTAATCACTTGATCAATCTAAGTCTTGGTTTCATATTTGAGCGTTTGAAAAGCCTATTGTCATGAATGCTTGTTTGTCTAGTTTGAGATTGAAGTTGACTAGTTCTTAATGCTTATATTGACTTGGTACAAGTGGATGCTTATGTGATGGTCACAATGTATATGATTCGGCTATGTGAAATTAAATGCGCTAATCAACTCTTCGGGTTTAGCTTGTCACGCTTCATGTTCTTGTGTCACTGTCTGTTTTTGAGCCTATGTGCAATTGTGAGCTCCATCCTCTCCTTTTGGGAGCCCTTTTGACATTTTTAGTACTTGAAAATACTTTATGGTATACTTGTGAAAGCTCACTAAGATTGTATGTTCATGCATTACATAATATTTTATCTTTGATGTTAAATTGTTAAAGGGAAAGAGCATATGTACAAAGAAGGAAATATGCTACAAAGGAGCAGAAATGAGAAAATTTGCAACAAATCTCAAAGAAAAATGAAAAATGTGCATTCATCAAGGGGAAGCATTTGTTTTTGAGTTTTTGAGCTTTTCTTGCTCTTTTGAGGTTTTAGCTTGTCTTTGCCTATTTTCAGCCTTTTGCAATCTGTCTTATGCTAAGTGATTTTTGTTTACTCTTTCTCGAGTTTTTGGTCACCTTAATGTGCTTCACTTCTTCTCTAATAAATCTTTATGCTTTGAGGATTGTCAATACACTCATCAAGGGGGAGATTGAGAAACCAAGTGGAGAAGTGTCTTGGTTTGTATGTGATGATGCATTGATAACAGTTGATGCATCTTGAACTTGGTTAGCATGTGTTTGTAGATGTTTGTTTTGGTTCATATCTAACTCGAGTTGACGGTGTTTGGAATTGGAGAATTATTTTCTATACGTAGAAAAATTACACACACGGGAAGTTTCGGTGTGAACATCGGATGTTCCGGTGTTTATAGAAGTTCTGGTGTGGGCAGCGTATACTCGTTGAACTATTTTTTGCAGAGAGCGTTTTCAAGCGAAATTGGAGATCAATGCACCGGAAGGTCTGGTAAGTGTGGTGGCTATACCGGAGGGTATCATTGGAGCAGTTTTAGTGCTGATCAGAAATGAAAGCAAACATCGGATGGTCCAGTGATGGACTTTAAGAGCGTCGGAGTATTTTGTATAGAGAGGAGATTTTTTGCACTAAGTTTGATTATGTACGTCGAATAGTCCGGTGCTGAGATTGTGAACACAGGATAATACACCAGACCTTTTGTTGCAGAGAGTTTATAGAAGGGTGGTTCGGTGGATTGGTACACACTGGATTATCCGGTGATGGACATGAGATCACCTGAAGCTTTCACCAGACATTTTCTTGGAGAGAGCAATGTTTTCCTAGAACAGATAGTGTTATACTCACCAAATGGTCTGGTGTTCAGGAGCAGAACACACTGGAACATCCGGTGTTCACGTTTTTTTACAGAATGTACTCTAAGTTGAAGTTTTTGATTTAATGCTAACCTAGAGATGTTTAGGAGTGTGGAGAAATGTGTTTGCTTGTTTCAAGGTGTGCAGGTGACGGATGCAACTTGGTGGTCGACGACGGATGATTAGGACTAAGCATGTGCTTGTGCCGGATGATCAAGAAGGACCAGACGGAGTTAAGGATTATCCTAGCTGTACACATGAAGGTCAAGCAAAGCATAAAACGGAGGATGAAGATGGTGTGTTGACAAAGTCAAGCGAGGAAGATGCCGATGCAAGTGACAAGGCAACTCGAGGGATGGAGAGCGGGAGAGATTTGACGACGGTCAAGATTGCAAGACGGAGGGCACACGTCATCATCGTTGTGCTTGCTTCAGGTGGAAGCAACTGTCGATTAGTCACGCTTTGAGAAGCGTGCTACGGTTTCGCGGTTTGGTCTCAAAACCGTGGGAGGACTGGAGGAGTACGTGTCACCATCGTGAAGTTTGCGTCGAGGCGAAGCTAAGTCGTAAAGACGCCACAGCCATCTGATGAATGGAGATAGTTTCCTAGGCCTATAAATAGAGGAGTATAGCTATGAGAGAGGTTGAACCAGCCACTTGAGTCTATTGTGCCACTCATTTGAGAACCTAGTGCTAAGGTTTTAGAGGAGAGGAAAGATGAGTATTTATCCTATGTATTAGGTTAGAGTTTTGAGTGAAAAATCGGAGAGAAAAGATAAGTGTTTAGCCTATATATTAGGTGAGAATCTTTGTAATCCATCTAAAATAGAGTTGACATCTGCTGCAATAAAGTTTATATTTCTTCATATTATTGTGTTCATACTCTTCTAGTTTCTCTCTATTGGTCCCTTACGAGTTTTCAAGTTTATTGGCTTCCGGATTTGATTTTTGTTTTGATTTTTGGGCTGAAATTTCAGCACCTTATGAGATCAATTTTTGTTGTTGTTAGAGGTATAAAATTCACATACATACGCTTATGTAATAGGGTCTTGAATTTCCTTGTCTCTAGACAATTAACTTGGAGAGTTTTGTTGCTCAATGTTCATTTTTCTTATTTCTTTACTAGTTGTGATCTTTCGAGTGCTAAGATACATGGATTGATCTTAAAATCAAACCTATGATTCAAATATCATTTGTGGAGTTGTGTTTCCTCGATTTTCTTCTCTTGTTAAAACTTCACTATATTTTTACTTCCGTTTGAGTTTTGATGTGCATTGAGTGATCCAAATAGAAAAAGACTATTAATTTTAAAAAAATTATTAAGACATTATTTATCTTATCTGCTCGCTAATCTTGATCCTACAGACTTTATACCCTACATTGATGTATAATTGAAGTGGCATCAATGACAATGCGACCTTAACTGATGTACAACTGAAGTAGCAGCAATGACGTTGCGGCTTGGACTGATGTACTGCACTAACGACAACGAAAGTTGAAGGAATCCTTGGCGGTGTTTCTACATCTAGCCATTACAATGACCTCGCAGCGTGTTGTGGTCAGGGTTCAAAAATGCGACGGTAACCGCCCAAAATGCGCGATTACCGACCTTCCCGCTGCGGCTCGATTTCAGAAATCGTTCGGTTACCGAATTTGAATTCAAATAATTCAAACCGAAATTGAAAAAAAAAATCCAAAAAAAAATCTGATAAAAAACTAGAGGTAATTTTAAGAGTATCTGTGAAAACGAAACTTGAAAAAAAATATCGTTTCGACATCCAAATTGATGAGCAAAGTGCGGGCATATTTCTAATGGGCTCGTTTCTGTTCTGGGCCGAATGAACAGTATCCTCTGGCCCATTTGTGGCCCACGGCGAAAGGATAAGGTGGCGTCGGTCAGCGCGTCCAGGCTTGCAATCACTTTCCCCATCGCGAGTTCACGAGCTGCTAGAGCGGCTCCGGCGACCGAGCGACCGAATCCGTGGAAGAAGGAGCGACTCCGGCGGTGAAGGTTCGGTAACCGACCGCTTCACCTCGGTTACCGACCGACTTCATTCGGTAACCGACATCGTCAACTGCTCGGGCGCGGAGAGTGGAGCACCGTCGGTAACCGTTTTCCCCCATTCGGTAACCGTTAAAAAGGGCTCGATTTTTGTTCATTATTGGTCGGTAACCGATGTAGTTAGCTCGATTTTAGCAATGTAGCTATCGGTAGCATGTTATTTTGACGATGCAATGCATTATTACTTCGGTTGTGAACTGTGTAGTAGTTCTTTCATGTGAAATGCATTGTTCGGTGTTGAGCTCGGGTGAATCGTTGAGCTATAGACCTTATTACATTGAATTGTTCATGTACATGTGAATGATGGTAACATATGTGGTACATAATCGGTTATGTAGGTGAAAATATTTGACAAGTGGAAGCTAGAATGGCCAGAATATGGTGTTACTGTAATGTGCGATTCGTGGACGGGACCGACGCACATGAGCATTATTAATTTCCTCATATATTGCAATGGTCGTATGTTTTTTCACAAGTCTGTTGATGCGACCGGCTACAGTCA
This sequence comes from Phragmites australis, assembly GCF_958298935.1. Taxonomy (NCBI): domain Eukaryota; kingdom Viridiplantae; phylum Streptophyta; class Magnoliopsida; order Poales; family Poaceae; genus Phragmites; species Phragmites australis. The sequence continues at coordinate 25,200,973 of NC_084931.1, forward strand.
AGATGCTAAATATTTGAATAAGGTATATTATTTTTCTCAGTTGGTAACATAGTATTTAAATTGTTGCATATTTATATGGTTCATTCTTTTATTGCAGGAGATAAGAGCAGTGGTAACTGATTTAGGTCCAGAAAATATTGTACAGATTGTGACTGATAACGGGTCCAACTATAAGAAGGCATGCCAGGTTTTGAGAAGGGAATATCCTGCTATCGCGTGGCAACCTTGTGTGGCACACACGATAAATTTAATGTTGAAGTCGGTTGGCGATTTTAGAGAACACGACATTGTCATCCAAAGTGCAAGGGCTATATCACGATGGCTGTACAATCATTCGAAACTACATGAAATGATGAAGGCAGCAATTGGTGGAGAGTTGGTGAGGTGGAATGCCACAAGATTTGGAACTAACTACCTATTTCTTGATAGCTTTCTACGATGAAAGGACAGGTTCATGCAATGGATGGCATCTAGTGAGCTCCAGCAGTCTCGATACATTAGTTCTGATATTGGAAGATATGCACATAGTTGCCTATCCAGCTTACCATAGTGGGACAATCTAAAAATGGTTGTTGATTCCGTCCAGCCATTGTATGCATTCCTCCGTTTTGCGGATCAGGACAAAGTGCCAACATTGAGTGAGGTGCTCCTGAGATACACCATTGTGAAGCATGAGTATGAATCATTGTATAAGAATGATAGGGATTCTTTGGATAAGTACATGGCAATTGTCGATCGTAGAATGAATGATCTAGCCAATGGGACATACATGAATGCCGGTAATACACTCCTACCACTTTTCAAATGCTTGTGTTTCTAATGCTTTTAGTACTACTGTTTTGATCGTCAACTTGCAGCGGCCGCTTTGAACCCCCGCACGCACTACGCGTATGGCACAGGTCCAACCTTGTTCGAAGATCTCCGTGAGGCATTTGAGCGGCTGACTGATGTTACTACTGCCGCGGAAGCACTTATTGAGGCTGAAACGTATCGGACAAAGTCTCTCTCATTCTCAGGTCCTCTAGCTGCACGGATGGCTTGTGACGGCAGGACTCATCCGGGTACGAAGATTTTTACATATCTATCTGAGCCTCATATCACTATACTTACTTTTCTGAGCCTCATATCACTATACCTACTTGCAGCGCAATGGTGGTCCATGTTTGGTTCATCTACACCTACACTATCAATGCTTGCTAGATGCCTAGTGTCACAGTGCGCCTCATCTAGTGGTTGTGAGAGGAACTGGAGTACATTTGCTTTCATCCACACCAAAGTTCGCAACCGATTAAGCTACAAGAAGCTCCATAAGTTGGTGTATGTCAACTACAACCTGAGAATACAGAACAACTTGGATGCAGGTATCAGGTCAACTCTTTATGATGATCCATTTCAGCGGCTTATGGAGCTCACATTGAATGAGGATAACAATCCGCTCCGGGACTGGATGGAGACCGGGAGATTAAATGCAGCCCCTGAGCTTGACGAGGAGGACACAGATAGCGACGTACCCTTGCCTACTCACCTGGTGACAGACACAGTGAACACACCTGACTTGCAATAATGGGCTGCTACAACGGTTGGTGACACACACACGGGAAAGAGGAAGAAGCAAATGACGCAAAGAAAGAAGAGCAAGAGGACTAAGGGCAAGGGCAAAAGATAAGTGCAAAGCGATGAGAGCATGAATAGTGACCCAAAGAGCCCAACTTACCAAGAATCGAATGACAGCAACTCAAAGACTGACAGCGGTGATGATGATGGTCAGGGCGGTGATGCTCATCCAGGCCAAACATCTGTCGTTCCTCCTGTGCAATTCACTGGTGAGAGTCAGTTTTCACATGCCACGCAAGATCAGGATCACGGTGCTCCATCCTCACCAAGGCATATAACACATGGTGGCCACGATGGACCACAAGATAGTGCGAGCTATTCCAGCAGCTATGGCATGGAGAGTAGTTCTGGATCGTATCCGTACCACTATCCTGCCCCCAATGCTCATTCAGAGCCTCCTATTCAGTGGGTCTATGAGTGGCAAGACCCTGAGTTTTATGCCACTTTGCAAGGACAATGGTCAACCACTTCTGCATGGACAGGACAAACTTGGGCTGAGTTCAAAGCAGAGTTACTATCGACACGACGGCTAATGCTAATGTCCACCGATGAGTACAATATGGCCGAATGTAATCGGCCCCCAAGCTGGTGGTTCTAAAGGTGATGCAGATTTCCTTTCGAAGGTCATGATAATTCCATAAATATTTATTAATTTCAGGCGCTGCATATATAATATACGCATATATTCGAAACAATAATTATATGTTCGTGCTTCAATTGCTATTACTATCTGTTTGTTGCCTTCGAAACATAAAAAAATTAGCAAAGGTCATGCCAAATTTTTATATGATATTAGAAAACATATGATGGTTATATACTATTTTTCCTCATGATTTAGTGGCCAATTATTTGTTTATTATGATTTACAACTTAATTATTGAAAATGCATCCATACATGTCGGTAACCGCTAAAAATCGCTCGGTAATCACACAAATGCGCTCGGTTTTCGACCTGTCGGTAACCGAGAAAACCGCTCGAATTCTCGAGCAAACCGCTCGGTAACCGAGACCAAAAAATCCAATTTTTTCGCAAAAATTCAAAATTTGCCGAATGAATTTTCTCCGAATTTTTTTGAATTTTTGGACGGTTACCGCGGTTACCGCGCTTTTTCGGTTACCGCCGGAGGTCGGTAACCGACCTCCGGTCGGTAAGTTAAACCTTGGTTGCGGTTCTAGCCAGCGGTCAAGATTTCAAAATTAGAAGGTGGTGCAGTAGAAAAATATTTGTTTGGTATGGATTTTATGCGTTCCGGGACGGTAAGGCAATGTTTGCATGTGCCAGCTAACATTGCTGACCGTTACAATGCAAGTAGCAGTAATGACGTTGTGGCCTGCACTGACGTATAACTACAGTAGCAACAATGACGTTGCCGCATACACCAATGTACAATTGAAATAGCAGCAGTGACCTTGTGGCCTGTGCTAACAACAACGAAAGTTGAAGGAATTCTTGGCAATGTTTTCACATTTAGCCATTACAACTACTTCATGGCGTGTTGTGATCCTAGCCAGCGGCCAAGAAAATTAGAAGGTGTCGCAGTAGAAAAATCTTTGTTTCGTGTGAAATTTATGCGTTCCGGGACGGTCCTACCTTAAGAAAGATGAAACTTTTAAAGATAAAAACCTTTTTTTTACCGTAAATCCACTTCACTATTTATTGCCACTTACACAGACTCGCCTTGCACTTGTTCCTGTCCTGCTCCTGCCGTCTCATCCCATACTGACCTCGCCTATTTGCAGCAGCACCTCGCCGGCGTCGGGGGACGTCGCAACCTCCTCCCACCTCCCGCCATCATCAGAAAGGAAAAACTTGAAGCCTGACCGTGGTCGCTGCGCTGCCGAAGACATTTGTAGCCTCTTCCACCGGAGTACGCCACCTCGAATTCTTGTCGTATAGTCGTCGCTCCTCCCCCTTCTACTGGTACTGGAAGCGCAGATCCATCCGGGCTTGGATCGGTTCCTTATTTTTGCTGGTAAGGAAGCTTTTGCTTGGATAGTTGGATGGACTCCGCCGCTGGGCCCGTCGGAGGTGAGCAATCGGATTAGGACGAGGTAGGGATCAGGGTCTCCGTTAAGGGGAAGAGGATGGGAGGCCTCTGCTCGAAGGTTTCATCGGTAAGCAAGTCGCCGAGCGACACCACGCTCGGCCGGAACCAGGTCTCTGATCATGAGCCCGGGGCGGTGCTGGAGGGGAAGAAGCCGCTGGAGTCCGGAGAGGCTGCGGCAGCAAAGCAGCTGGAAGAGCAGCAGCAGCAGTCTTTCTCGTTCCTGGAGAGCGTCGTGCCCGGGCTTGCTTTTCATGGTGGGGCAGACGCCGGCGGCGACGCGGGGTTCAGGACCTCGCCACGGCTGGCCCGGTCCCTGTCGCAGAGGACTGGTTTGGGCAAGGCGAGAGCCGGCGTTGCCAAGGTTTGAGGAATTCTTGCGCCTTTTGTTTGATCTGTGTTGAATTAGGCTGCAATATAGCGTGTTTTGTTAACTGCTAGTTGTTCCAAGTGATTATTTAGTCCTTTGTTAGATTGCATTTATATACAGTGCTCCTGTGCTACTTAACAACCGAAGAGTTCTAATCATGATATTGGTATACGGAGACATTGTTCACTATCTCTGCAGTCTCTACATTCTTCTCTCTTTGAATTTGGAGATAGTTGTTCAAGAAATTCATATAGCTGGACACTAAATATGCTTATTTAGCTCTTATTGGCATTCGAGGCCAAAAAAAATTGAGTTGTTAATGTTCTGCAAAACCTTATTGCTATTAAACTTTAATGATATGGTACATACTGCTTTGTGCTATATATTGTGCGCAGTTGTATATGGTTATGTATTTTGGCAGCTGCATGCACTTCAATTATCCTTTTTTCACAAACCTTTAATTATATACCTCTATGTCTAGGTTGAATGCTGTGGTATTGCAGAGATTGTTGGTTAGGCTTCTCTATCATTCTTAATGGTTCTTTTTGTACTAAAACAGGTTTCAGAAGTGAGCTCAATTTTAGGTAGAGCTAGCACTGTTGGGCTTGAGAAAGCAGTGGAGGTTCTAGATACACTTGGCAGTAGCATGACAAGTTTAAATGCTAGTAGTGGTTTTGTGTCAAGTGCAGCGGCAAAGGGAAACAAAATATCAATGTTGGCTTTTGAGGTGGCAAATACCATAGTTAAAGGCTGCAATCTGATGCGTTCTCTGTCGAAGCCTAGCATAAAGCATCTGAAAGAAGTGGTATTTCATTCAGAAGGTGTTCAACAACTTATATCCAAAGATATGGATGAATTACTCAAGATCGCAGCTGCTGACAAAAGGTTAGTGTTGATCGTGCACTTCATATCATGTAACCTAATCTATTCATGCTTGTTGTACATATTACCCCTCCAGATATATTGAAAGAACTGTACTCAACATTTTTTATTTTCAATTCCAATCCTTAATTGGCTAATTCTAACAGGGAAGAGTTAGAAGTATTCTCGAAAGAGGTTGTTCGCTTTGGGAATCATTGCAAGGATCCTCAGTGGCACAACTTGGACCGCTACTTTGAAAAGTGCAGTTTTTTTTTCTCATCCCCTGCATTTAAAAAATGTGCTCATTTTAGGCTACTAATCTGTATGAATTCCTTTAGGTGGGCATTAGATCAAACACCGCTGCATCACCTGAAAGAAGATGAAGAATCAGTTATTCAGAAATTGATCACTTGCGCTCAAGATACAGCTGTAAGGATGCCCAGACTAATTAGCAAGATTCCAATGAGTTATTTGTATTATATACAATGCCATTTTGGCTGCCTCAGTTTTTCAGCTTGAACCATGTACTAGTTTAAGACTATCTTGGTGAGACGACAGTCCATTAAATGTCGCATTCTCTTTGGGCTGTTGTATTAGTCAGTATGTCATTTTGGTGCCATTTGACCAAATTTGTTTGATACCTCAACATTCTGTAGCCAGTTTGGCATTGGCAGTGGCATTATCCATGCAATGTGTTCCCTGCGATTCCAAAATGTAGGTCAACATATAATGCGTGCAGTCAAATGTTTAAGTTTTAGCCATCAATATACAAAGACATATAAAGTTTTGCTAGATCAAGTTGGTACTATTACTATTATATTCATCATGAAACTTTCGTAATATACAACTTTTGTGATTTCCAGCAATGTATTACGTCAGAAATTAGCACTCAAAATGGTACCGTGGATACCTATATTTGAACCCGACGGAATATGTAGTATAATTTTATTTGAATGAGGAATCCTTAGCATCCTTGATGAGGTTGTTATTTTTTATGGTATTTGCTAATTTGGCCTTCTTATTCTGATTATAGATTTCACAGTATTGACTTCTCTTGTCTTTCTATGTTTTCGCCCTCAGGAATTGTATCATGAATTGCATGCTCTGGATAAATTTGTACAGGATTATCATCTTAAACAGAAAGAACAGGATGGCCTGAGTCCAAGAGGTTAGTTTCGTTTGTGACCAATAATGATCTATTGAATATCTAGCCTGGGTGCACTACAAACAACTTGTGTCTTATGAAGACCTCTGCATAATTTCCGTAGGCATTTAATAAGTAGAATATAAGCATCCCCACTTTTCTTAGTAATCATACTTCCGCATTTTACTTCTACACTTCAGTCCATTCTGTGAATAGAGTCCTTGCCATCTATCACTGAGAATATGTCCCTGTGGTGTTCCTTTCTCTTTTCCTCTTCCTTTTTTTTTCATGGATAGAGATTAGTAGGCAACAAATAAAACTCATGATGCATCTCAAGGATTTGTGGCTAGGACCTGTCTCATCTGTTTCTTTTTTAACCATAGTCTATGAGGATGGATTATATGATCTTTGGCATAGTTTTAACGAATTTGAAAACAATTTCTGATTCATTTGCAGGAGAAAGTCTGCATATACTGAAGCAGGAAGTGAAAGATCAGACTAAGCATGTTAAATGTTTGAAAAAGAGGTCACTTTGGTCCAAGAATTTGGAAGAGGTTTGTATCAGGTGCCTTTGTTACAAATATATTACAGTATATTATCAAATACTGGCAAGGGAAGGCATTTTTTATGATATTGGTTATTACTAAAAAGTTTTAGGGGACCAGTCACACTATAATAATCCTTTTCTATCATTTCGTTCATCAAGATTTGAAATATATTACCTACTTTTTACCAGGTGATGGAAAAGCTTGTAGATATTGTCCACTTCTTACATTTGGAGATAGATAATGCCTTTGGTCATTCTGGTATGATCCTTATGGCTCCTGTCTTGTAGCAGAGTTTGAACTGCTGTTGAATGATAGTGTTTCTTGATTGTGGTGCTTTAAGGAGTAATTTGTTTGCTTTGTCAAGAGTGATGTGTAGTATGCATACTTTGTCATAACAGACGACCTACCCCAGTAACCCCACATCTGTTACAGGAATGCATTCAGATGTATTTGGTTAAGTCTTTCATGCCTGTAAGTTCTTTTCTATTTGACCGATTCAAAAATCATAAAGGGGATGACTCTTTTACCTGGCTAGATAAACCCTTGATTTCCTTCTGGTCAATAGCACTATTGGGAGTACAAAGTCCATGCCAAGATAGTTCCTATGGGTTTTTAGCTACTTTCGAATCCTTAGGGTAGTTAATATTTGCTTATTCCTTAGTCTTGTTTAGCAAAATCATTATCTAAACATACTCATATTAATGCTGGGCATCAAGTGCACATACATCATAGTCCTGTACTCCTGTTAGTAAAATTGTGCTCTAAACTTACTTGCACTTCAGGGAGAGCAAAAATGTACATCCATGCCATTATCATATATTTGTGTAGAACTTCATGGATTTCATTATCATTAGAAATGTAACGTTTCAAAAATACGAACTACAGTCATTCATTATCTAACTTCATTGCCAGCCATTTCCATGACCTGTGCTAGGTTTTTTTTTTCCTGGCAAAAGAAGGTTTTCTTGCATGCATGCAAAAACAGCTTTAGTCATTCTGTATGCTAGTCGTGGTATGGTATGTAACTGAAGTCAACAACGATTCTTGTCAAAATACTGCATAATTATTCTTATTATGTACCATCAGTTTTTGTGATAATGACCGCGAGTTTCTTGCTCCTATCTGACCGCTGTAGACAGTGACGAGCCACAAGAACATGCCAAATGCCATAATAGATTGGGACCAGCAGGCCTTGCGCTGCATTATGCAAATATCATCAATCAGATTGATAATCTTGTAAGTTCACATTACCTTACGAGACATTTTGTTGAACTATTTTGTGATTAGAAGGATAAATTGGCCAACCTTCGAACATCAACGATATCATTAGTTGTCAATGCAATTTGTCTTCATCAAGTCCCACTGCATGGTTCAAGATTCTGTCAGCTAATGAGCACTATTTTCACAAGGACCATAATCAAATGCAGTTTATGTGATATTAGCATCGCAACCCTCTCTGACAGCTCATCTTCATGGGATGAAATGATGAATGCTTTAACTTGAGTTTCTTTTACCATATGTCAATATCCTTGATCCATTGGTAGGTTTCTCGATCATGCGCAGTCCTTCCCAACGCAAGGGCTACATTATACCATGGTTTGCCACAGACCATCAAATCTGCTCTCCGTTCTAAGCTACAATCTTTTCAACTCAAAGAAGAGGTATGCCAGGCTGGAGCCTCACATTTGCTAATTGCTATGCCATGCTATGCACCTGAACATGGTTCTCCTAAATGGATGCAGCTGACAGCTTCTCAAATCAAAGCTGAAATGGAGAAGACTTTACGATGGCTTGTCCCTTTTGCAAATAATACAACCAAGTAATCTAGTCTATCCTTATCACCTACAATATGATTATTTACAAGTGCAAAATTTACTCATATCTTACTTAGATTGTGATTACTTGTTCATACCAGGGCACACCATGGATTCGGTTGGGTTGGAGAGTGGGCAAATACAGGGTTAGCATCTGTACAGTCATTCTGAACAGTGATTTATGAAACTGAAGTTTATCAGTGATGTAAATAGAAATTGATGAAACTATGATTTGTCAGTGATAACATCTTTTCTGATGCAGATCTGAGTTGAACTGCAAACTGTCAGGGCAGATGGATTCAACCCGAATCGAGACGTTATACCATGCTGAGAAGGAGAAGACTGAAGCACTTATCCTTGAGCTTGTTGTGTGGCTTCATCATCTTATCAGTAAATCAAGAAATGCCAATGGAGGTCTAAGGTCTCCCATCAAATCACCTCTCAGTTCACCAACACAAAAGGGTATCGCAATCACATTGTTGCCAAGCAAATCGAACAATTCATCACCGATTCTCACACAAGAGGATCAGGATATGCTAAGGGATGTTAGGTACAGGAAATTCGTCCCTGGGATAAGCAAAAGTCAAGAGTTTGACACAAAGTCAAGACACAGCAAACAGAGTAGGTTGAGCAAGAGCAATAGTCATTCTCCAGCCAGTGGCAACAGGAAAGACTTGCTCTCAGTTAGGAGGTCTTCCATGCTTCCTGTTATCGACTTCGAGATTGATAGGACAAAAGCTTTGGATTTAATCGACAGGCTTGACGACCTTAAAATTCATTGAACCATGAAACTAACTGCAACATAAACCTGAGGTTTGCGCAGTTCGTCTGCAATCTTGAAAACCATAGCCCTAGCAGGGATGTAAAAAGTTAGTATCTGCAGCAAGGCCACCCGTCAGAGATTCTGAGGTGAGGAACTAGCAGTATGCCAAATTGGAGCCGAGAGAAACTAGTGGTAGATAAGATTGTACCATATATCCTGTACTGAGCATAATAGGAAAAAAAATGTTGAAAAAAATTATCTGTTGTTTCTTTTTTTCCGAGCAATTATCTACCTGTACAAGAAATGAAAATGCAACTTTCTGTGGCCAGAATGATTCTAGTGCCATGTGAAAATGCAACTTTTCGTGGCTAGAATGATTCTAGTGCCATAAGGCTATAACGTACGTTGTATGAATTGTAGTCTTACATTAGGAATAAAAATTTAAGCAGCAAAACAGCGTAGGGGTATCTATCATCAGCGCTCAAATTTCACCTCAGTGCTCCATTCCAATGTGCCATCCAGAAGCTCTACACGGGAGTAACTCTTTAACGCAACATTTCCCAGAAAAAAAAAACAATAAGGCAACATTTAAAAAAAAAACTAATAAGGAAACTTTGCAACCTTCTTTCACTTCTCAAACTTAATTCCGTTACAATTTAGAAAGAAGACACAGTTGAGCCCAGTCACCTGATTATACAGATCAGCTCTGTTGCTCTAGACTGCCAGGTAACAACAGGAGGATTTCTGAATTCTGATGTGTTGTGCCTGTAGATGGACAACTATTCCAAATTAATTCCTCATACAGGTGCAGGTCCAGGTAAAATTGTCTTACAGTGGTGCCACAAAGGGACATTGTGTTGTGCTATGAACAAGTGCAGCTCTAGCATATAAGAACCTCTGGTATCGGCATTGCTCATGTTGGAGGTCTCTCCAGCGCCACCCAGCCAAATTTGCCTTTCCTATAGTCAGACAAGATGCGGAAAGCTGCCTGGCTCGCGTCTCCATTGAACAAGTGAAGAGAGAGCTTTGTGACAAACCTGCAATTTGTTAAGTATGCTATCAAAACAATGACTTAATTTCTAGTGCCATGTAGAAAGAACTAGAGAGGACCGAATCATACATTTTACCGCAGTCGCAATCTACATCAATCCTATATCGCCTTCGAAATGCTTCAGAACCTGTTCGATACGACCCCATCAGCAACAATTGAAGACACACAAAACAGAAGCATCAACTCTTCATGAAATCACATCACGCAAATCTTTGATTCTAGAAAGCAGAGTATCTTTAGGATGTATTACTGCCAGCTTCAAATATAATATGGTAATAATTAGCTTATCAGAAAACTGACCTACTGAAGGATGCCTTATCAACATCTGCACAAGAATCGCCGCCACATCGGCAAAATCGTATGACCTTTCTCCAATGTCATCACATATAGCAAGCTTAATTGCAGCTGTCTGGTCACTAATTCGCATAGGCAAAATTCCAGGCGAATCTAACAACTCTAGATCTGTTCCAAAATGAACCCACCTGTTCAGAGTCTCAAATGTTAGAAGCCCAATAGTGCAAATACCCGATTATTTGTATGGGTACACAATATGTATATGTAACAATGTAAAATTTACATGTATGTGACTGAATAACTTACCTCAGCTCTCTTGTGACACCTGGTCTAGGTGCTGCTGGACACATTCTTCGTTTAAGCAAGCGATTAATCAAGGAAGATTTGCCAACATTTGGATATCCAACTATTCCAGCTCGAACCTTAAGGCACAATAGAAACAACAAGCAAAGTAAACATGTCATAGCTGATCACTAAATTAAGAATAATCATGAAATTGTTGAATTCACACAAATTCCTGAAAAAAATGGTCTAGAAAACCAAAACCTATCACAGTGTTATATTAATCATTTGGAAGGAACACATGCACATTTTATGATGTCATAAGCAAGTCCTATGACATATTAATTTGCACATACTGAATAATTAAATGAACCGACAAAACACAAGAAAACCAACAAGATGTCAATGTTATTACCGGACGAGGAAGTAGTCCCTTTTTCCTTCGCTTTGTGTTCACAACAGATGCTACTGATTTTGCCATCCTACCTAATTTCATTGTACCCTGTAACACCAGCAAAGGAAATGGTGGAAGTGAATGATATATGCATCAGCGAATCAAGCAGATAAACCTGATCAGTTAGCTGCCAAACTACATGAGGCTATCTTACCATGCCCAGCTGCCCATTGGAGAAAAAAACTTTGGTGCCCTGATTAGCAAAGTAAGTAGCCCATGCATTCCTGTCCTCAGTTGAGATCATGTCCTCGCGGTTCAAGACTATTATCCTTCTCCGGTTGCCTAGCCAGGAATCCATCTGATCATAACATAACATGAATGAATACCACCTGAAGTAGGTTTTTTGTAGAGACAAATACGAGCAATCACCAAAAGCACAACCTTAGGATGGCTGGTGGACAAGGGAATCCTAGCATCACGGATCTCTATGACAACATCCATGAGCCTTAACTGTTCCTTCAACTCTTTCTCTGTTTTCGCAATGTGACCAGGATACCACTGCAAAGTGCCAATAGAATGAGAAAGATGAACATATTGAATAGAGCTAATTTTACAATGTATATGATGCTGAGCAAATATGCCTACAGATTCCACTAAAGCACACCTTATATATACCTGCACTGGGCGCAAGGATCTAGTCCAGTGGCGCAAATCAGCATCCAAGATTTCCCAGTACCTCTCTTCATTAGACTCCTCGTCTGCATACTGTGAGAAGCTTAACCTCTCTTTCTCATACAAACCAAGCAATGTGCCACCAGCAACCTAACAATACACCATAGCATGAGCAGAACAAACAACATATTTGTAACATCAGACTGGTACTTACAAGTGTACCTAATGCAACTTATGATTGCTGCAAACAATACTCTTATCACTAGCCCCTAATTCTTTTCCAGATGGAGCAGTTATACGAATTATATGACGATCATGATGCTTCCAAGTTCCAAAGGCAGTTCACAAGCTGTTATAGACTGAAGCCAAGTGTTTTGACAGTTGGATGATAGCAAAAAGTTACTTATTTGACCGAGATGAATATGTTTGTACAGAAGTTGTCAAAAGTTGGCTTTAGGGGGCCGGGTTGAACTGACCAGGTTCCCATTTGGCCAGGAACCAACTTTTTTCAGCGCTTCAGTTTTTTGGAACCCTTTACACAACTGTACAGTTTTATTAGGATATAAAACTGCGATAGAATAATTACATAGAAGCAACAGAGTGCAGAGTTTCTCCTTAAACCATACTCCCTCCGTTCTTTTTTGTTTGTAGTCCTAGGATCCATGACATCAAACTTTCTTAAGTTGACCGCTAATATGTTCAAAACTCTCGACAATTGTTACATGAAAATTATACTATTACATTTATCTTTTGAAGTTCTTTCATAAAAGTAAAAATTTATTAGCACACATCTAGATAAAGTTGCATAAAGTAGTAGTCAAAGATGAACCTAGAAAAGACGGAGTATAACTTCCATGTAAAATTCTAATGCTTTTCTTTCGAACTCTACAGCTAAATTTTCTACTATTACTCACCAGTTAACATCAAGAACAAAAACAACTCACAGTCTCAGGTAGCAAAGGCGCTGATTCTGGAACCAATATTATGACGAATCATACCTACACAATTTTTTGTTTTTTGAATTGAAATCACACGTATGCAATCATGAATGTACCCACTACCCAAAGAATAGCATTTCTAGGTGTGGTTGTTTGGTTCGCAACTCAGCAGCATACATCACACGGGTTACATATTTTCTTTCCCTGGAACACGTAAGAGAGCTGCGCTGAGACAATTACAACCAGCATACTCAAAGAGAGCTGCCGAAATCAACTAGTAACAACGACCAGAGACGGAGGTGATTGCCTCCGACTCTAAAGGTCGCCAACCAAATGGTGCCCCTAGGCCCCCTACTGCCCAAAACTGTACTCTAGGGCAGCGGTGACGGCGGCTTTGAGCCATTGGCTTGCGGTTTCTTCCAAAGTCATGGCTCAGCGCTGGAGGCGCTTGCTACGGGCATGCGCGCACGCAGCGGCGACTGTGCTCGCCTCCTTGGCTCTCGCACGAAGGCGAGGCCGAGGGGTGAAACTACGAGGCTAGGGGCTTCAAGCGAGGGCGGCAAGCAAAACATCTCCAAATGCCAGCACAAACACCCAATCCATAAAACCTCAAGAACCGATGGCCGGTGGGAATGGATAAGTCAGACAATACTGAGCCTGAAATGGTCCACGAACCATGGAGGATTCGCTGGCCGCCCGGAAAAGGACTCTTTGGGGAAGCGTCCTAGCGGTTAAAGGCGCCGCCTTGAGCCTCCCCGGCGCCGGCGACGGCGCGAAGGAAGTGGCGGGAGCAGCCCAGGAAGCGGCAGCCATGGTGGGGCAGGGAGGGGGGGGGGGGGAGTGGGGAAACCGGAGATAAGCCGAAACGGGTGGGCTTTAAACGGCGCCGGCAAGCAGCTCCGACAGATACGGACAGTACTTGTCTATACTTAGTTTTTTATTTGCTCGTGAGTATATTCACGAACTAATGCTGTCTAAATAGATCTATCGGGCCAGCTCAGCATAGGCCTAACTAGGCCCGGTCTGGTTATGACTCAGCCCGATAAGTTCATTAAGTTTTGCGGGTTGTGTCATGACCTCGATCCACGGCACGGTCCGTTAACTACTAGACCGGTTCAGACACGGTTACGGCATGATGACCCGGTTGGCTGGTAGCATGGCGCCATGTGGTATGACCCAGCAGCATAGCATGGCCCACGACACGAAGGCACGGCGGTGCATGGTCGGCATGTCAGGCATGAAGGAGGCACGTGCACGGAGGAGAGCTAAAAATAGAAAATAATTAAAAATAATAGTTACAAAATTATAAAAAATAGAAAATAGATAAAAAAAAAGCTTTATGATTGATCGTCTCGTTAAAAACTTCTCTATTAGAAGGAAAAAAGTACAATCTATACTTTAAAAATTACATGGTTTAATTAAACACTCCAGAATTTTGCTTCTAATATTTAATATGTGTCACGTTCTATTTGTAGATCTGACACATATTTCACTGCTGTATATATTACACTTAATAAATCTTATCTATTCCCTGTTAATTTTTCTAAAGGCCTTTCAAAATGTTATCACACAAATAACCATGCACACGAGTTATCGGCGTCTTGATCCATGAATGCAAAGATGAAATTGATTTGTTGAAAAAGAGAGATGGATGGGCAGGTGGCCGATGGGATCATTGGAAGTTTGGGAATTAGGATGGTGGCTACTGGTTATTTATAGGCCAAGAGAGAAGAGGGGTGGTGGATGTTTTTGATAAAAAATAAAGAAATAAAAAATAATAGTGATATATAATTAATTCTAAAAATGAGTTTTATTGATAGGTTGTCTCATTAAAAACTTTTCTAAGTAAAGAAAAAAAGTACAACTTAGCTCAGAAAATTAAAAATTACACGTTCTCATCAACATATAGATACAAATATTTGAATGAATTTTCAAGCTCAGTATTCTCTGCAGTGTGTTGCATTCGTTCTTCAACTTGTTCCTAGCCTTTTACTATAGTAAGCATTTCTACCATCTCACTTATGAGACTTGTTCTTCTCTCTTCGATTATCCTTCCGGTAAAATTAAAGACAGCCTTTGAAGAAACTATAAATATGGGGACCGTTAACAAATCTCGTGCTAACAGTGAAAGCACTAGATAATTCGTCTGCTTATGCCACCACTGTAGTATATTAAAATTTTCTTGTTCATAATTGATAACATCGTTATCGATGAAAGTTGTTAGCTCCTAGATGCTGGAATTTTGATGCTCGTAAACGATCATGACGAAGAGTCTGAACTTCTTGATGAAGAACCTACTCCAAATATTTTTTTTCCATGTTATCGTCTTCTTACTTGTGGGTGTTAGTGGAGGTCGTTACAGACGAACTTCAGCATACTTTATTTCATATTTACTATAAACATCAAATAACTTAGAACGAACATTAGTATAATAAGTAGAATTAATCGTGGCCAAGAGCATCACCTAGAATATTTTTTAGCATAAAAAAAGTAGAGTTTTATCTTACCGGTATTTTCACAACAAACTTACATGGACGTACACTCATTGCAATATAATATTGTTTATATTGCAATTCGTTAGTTAGAAGAGTTCACAGAAGATATTGCAGTATAAAAATCATTTAGGTATTGCTCCAATCTATTCAAACCAGATTTTACTATAAGATTGATAATATGACAAGCACAACGTTGATGTAACAAAAAAGACTCTGCATATGTACTAAACAATGGCATAAGAATATACATTACTCTAGAGTTTGCACCAGTATTATCTAAAGTGATAGAAAATATTTTATTTGTAGGCCCAAAGTCTTCAACTACTTAAGATATTTTTTCAGCAATATTTTCACGGGTATGCGTATTGTCAATTAAACGAAAACCCATTATTATCTTTTCTAGTTCTGAATCATTATGAACAAAATAAGCAACCACACTAATATAATCCTCTCTAGCCCTACCTGCCCATATGTTTGAGGTCAAAACAACTGACAATATATATATTTGCAATATTTATTTAAGCTTGCTACGACACGCATTATAATATTTTATCATATCCCTAGTAGTTATCTGTCTAGAAATATACGTGAATATAGGATTATGAGCTTCCTTAATATAATCTTAAAATACAGCAGACTCACCGATGTTGAGTGGTAGATCCGCTCTTGTAATGAAACGGCATGGCTCTTTTTGAGCATTGGCAGATTCTACTCCCAATGACGAACAAAGTCATCAGGGTTGTATTGTAACACCGTTTTTTTCATAGTTGCTCTACTCTTTTGCTTGCAAGTAATGTGTGCCTCTTCAAGTGTTCCGTTCCACATGAAGATTTTGCAGATAATTCATCTTTACAAATATAACATATAGCATATCTAACACTTACTCCGTATTCCTCTTTGTAGATTCTTTCAAAGTCTTACCAAACTTCGGAAGTAGTGGCTCTTGATCCTTTGGAGCCGGTGCTTGCTGATATGTGTGCACTTATAGAGCATGACGATGGAGGTGTTGCTGCATGTCAACCAGCTGGAGGTTCACCGTCGGGTCCTTCTTTATCTGCAACATTGCTATCAAAGGGGTCGTAGTCCCCTAATAGTCCTTAAAGAAAAAAATCATGATCACAGGCGTCTATGATCAATGTCGAATAGTACTACAAATAATTCAAATACTTGAAGTTAGAAATAATCAAATAATAAACACAAAGATTGAAAGGAACTAGAAAGAACAATGATGCAAAAAATCACCTAGATTTCTTCAAGACAGCAAAATGACGGTGTTGAAATTTCTCGGATTTTTTACAACAATTCAAATTAATTTTGCCAAATTTCACAAATTCTCCAAACTTTGAGACAAGAATGAGTGGAGAAAACAAAAGATGAAACGATGTTGCTGGTGTGGAATAGAATGGCAGGGTGGTGCTTTATTTATAGGTGAAAATAATATTTTTTGCAAAAAAATCGAATTTTTTGGAGCCCCAACAATCACAAAACGGCTACAAATTTAAAAAAAACCAGGTTAACGGGTTAAACGGGCCGGCGTAGCCCATTCAACCGGCTAACCGAGGTGTGCCCCCGCGTGCTTTGCGTGCCACCCGTGCCTCCAGTGCTCTGGCCATGCCACCCCCACACCCAACGGTTAGCGTTGAGCCGTTGGTGTGCCATGCAAGTCAGGCCAGTTGTGCCACCACGTGCCATGTCTCCTGTTGGCGTGTCATGCTAGGTCGGGCTTGTTGTTCTGCCGCGTGCCTAGTCGTGTCGACTGTGCCTGATCGGGCAATGCCGTGCTGGGTCGTGCCTGTGTTGAGCCATACTGGCTGAGGCGTACCGTGCCGGCCCGACGTGCCACGCGCTCAGCCCAGGCACGGTCATGCCTACAATGATGGGTCTCGAGTTGGCCCAGTAGGTGTGACCCATTTGGCCAAGTCTGCCACGAACACTCATGGGTGAAGGGCCGATCCTAAAACCGTTGCTCACGAGTATACCCGTTTACCCACGGAGCGGCGACGCGTGGCGGTGGGGCGGGCTAGGGCGAGGCAACGCGACGTGATAGGGCGGGGGCGGCACAGCAGGGCTAGCCAGGACGGGGCAGCGTGGGGGTGATGGGGTGACGTGGTTCGACAGTGGCGAGATGGGGCAGGGCGACGTGGTGTGGTG
Source organism: Phragmites australis (assembly GCF_958298935.1). Classification (NCBI taxonomy): domain Eukaryota; kingdom Viridiplantae; phylum Streptophyta; class Magnoliopsida; order Poales; family Poaceae; genus Phragmites; species Phragmites australis. Next base: position 25,218,409 of record NC_084931.1, read on the forward strand.
GTGGTGAGACGGGGCAGCGAGGCTGGCTGGGGCACGGTGGCGGGGCTGGCCGGGGTGGGACGACATGGCAGGTTGGCACGGGGTGACGCGACGGGCCCCGCATGATTTATATGATGTTGAATATTAGAGTTTAAAGGTAGGGTATTTATATGACGGGTATACTGGTTTCACAGGTATGGATATATTTTATTTATATTGTACTCGTCTACCCGTCGGATAGTATTTTTTACCCATAAATATACACATGAGTATCAAATGCTATCTATATCATACCCTATTCAAATATTTACGTATAGATAAATAGATAATCGAGATAAATTATCATCTCTAAATAGGACTGTCAAGAGCCAAGCTCGAGCGAGAAAGCACCTCACGCTCGCCTGAGGTGCCGACCGAGCTTATAGATAGGCTCGAGCTCGGTTTGGCTAGACTCGTTTAGAGTTGGAGGCAAACAAAACAGGTGGAGCTGGAGCAGGAGACCACGAGCGGCGGTGGAATCGGCGACGGCCGTTGAGGTGAGCAGAGTGTGCGGAGCCGCGAGGCAAATGGCGAAGGCAGAGCGATGGGATGGAGGGGCGGCAGCCGGCGGTGTTGAGGAATGGGAAAGGATTGATTTGATGGATACGGCGATGCCTCAATTGGCTTGGTGTTGTTGGAGGACCAGGCGACCTCTAAAAAAAGGAGATAAATACTGGCATCATCCCCTAAAAAAAGGAGATAAATACAGGCATCGAAGAACAGGTAATGTGCACGAGCTTTCAACGAGAACGTTCGAGCCTTGGCTGGTTTTGAGCTCGAGTGGAGCCTGCAATGAGACGAGCGCCACGTCAGCTATCCAAAGAAGTGAGCTTTGGATGACCCCCTTGTTTTTTCTGATAGAGATTATGGATCTAGCATCATGATCGTTCAACCAGGAAGCCATAACAACATTACATTTCAGGAGCAATATAGTACTGCAAGAGCCAACAAAAGAAGCTCGACAAAGTTTTCCGCCAAATATGTGCTCAGATTCTATAAGCTCTAATTCATACGTTCACATTAGGCTGTACAATATAAATACATCTGCTAACCAGTTTACAAGCTGAAAGCCGAATACTGTCAGACTAGGGAGAGCCTCAGATGGATGAGGCGACGCATATAACACATCTGGCTGCACCACCCTGATAAACTGGCAGTAAAACCTTGCTCACACCAACAGGCTAGAAAACAGGTTGCTCAGATTATAACACAGGCCATCGGTCCCAGGTGCACCAACATCAAATTGGGACTTCAACTAAACCTACCATTTCTGCAAAACTTTGCATTACTTAGGCCGGTCCGACTGCTGGAAGACGATCTCGAGGAGGCTATGAGCATAGAAAGCAGCATGAGCTTCCATGAGAAGAACTAAAGCAAGGTGTCACAGAACACCGAGCATCAGTAGGATCCTTTCATACTGTTCTTCTTCAAAAATTAACGTTGAGAATCCTGGAAGTTCTCTACACAAAGTAGTCTTGTCGCACCACGGTAATGAAGTCGCCAGAGAGCAAATCATCCTCTTTCTGTTTCCCTGCTGTTTCACCATTGCCTTGGATATGCCAGTATATTGGGGGAAGAGGAGTGTACAAATCTGTAGTGGTAAAAGAAAAGGAGTAAGTTACTGTTGTAGCACTTTGAATAAGATATTTGGATTTGAAAAGCCAAAAAGAACATGGACAAGAGGATAGCTGTCAATAGCCATCCTAGAAAATATATCCATTCTTTTTTTTTTACCTGAAGAGCATAAATACAGAAAAAACAGCTAGGTTCTGGCCTTGCAGTTGAAAAGGACAGATATGTCAGCACATCACAAATAGTAGGTGTAATGAAAACTTTTAAATGACCATTTCGTGATCCGTAAATACAAAGGCAACGATTTGATGTCCATGACAACTTTTAACAGAATGATCTCCGGGTACCCAAAGAAAATTACCAAATAACTTTTCAATTCAACCAACTTCGCTGCTAAAAAAATAACCAACTTTAGCAGGGACTCCTAGATTGTTACCCAGAATGACAATATTGTTAAGCAACAACTCTTAACAACCACAACTTATACCAGATTTGACACTACAAGGCTGGTAAGGGAGAAATTGGTGATTTGAAACGAATTTACTAAACAGCTTTTCAATTCAACCAACTTTAGTAGGGATCACCTCATTAGTACTCAGTAGAAAGAAAGCATAAGGCACTGCAGTAATTCTTAACAACCACAACTTACGCCAGATTTGGTACTACAAGGCTGTTAACGTGGAAATTGGTAATTAAAACATCAGTAACCAAAGCACTTATGTTCAGTTCAGGAAAAATCCCATAAGCATGTTTGTATAATATTGTCGTCAAGCCATGAGTGCATATGATGTATCACATAGCAAACATTCATCTTCTCCTGCAGAGAATGGCTAAATCTTGATTCTTTAAAACTAAGAAGCATTTACCTGAAGAAAGGGTTGGATCATGTTCTCTTGTTGAATGCAGTACAACAGTGCCCGTAAGCACGGTAAGAAATCCACAAATCTCAGAGACCATACTGCTTACACTCTGCCCGGACCAGTCCTAGTTGTACTCACAAAACAGGAGTTTAGTAAAAGGACAAAAAATAAGTAGCATTTGCGGAAGGTTTTCAAAATTAGCATACCTTGAACATTATGGCACTTGCTAAAATTGTGAGGGATGTGAACATCGCATAGTAGATGGGAGAAACAACTGCCGTGTTGAAAGTATCCAATGCCTGGAAGTTCAACACGATGTGAACATGCAAATCAACATTGCAATTATTGTTACCTAAAAATATAGTTAAACCTTGTTGTACCTTGTTCAGGTAAACTAACTGAATAATTATGCATGTGGCTGAAACAGTCACAAACAACCAAGTTTGGAAATAACCAGCCTGATTAATGCCCTCAATTGTAAGCTTGATAGCAATGCCTACCGCCTTGATGCTCATTACCTAGCAAAACAAAAGGAAAAGAAACATTTCATAAAAAACAAAAAGAAGTTGGTATCAAAGGCATGCCCATGGACATCATTTACCGTCAAAGATCCTATCACTGAGCAAATTCCGACATACACCACTATGTTGGTCTGGCCATAGCGGGGAGCACAATGCAGCATCAAGATCAGTGAGATCGCCAGTGCAGAGGCCGCATAGCAAAGAAAGGCTGCAGAAAGTAAGGAAATATATTATACAATGCACATCGAAACCCAACCGGTCAGTTTTCGTGATTGATAGTCCCTAGTTTGACTATGAATATATTTATAAACATTAAATCAGCATATGAAAGAATACAATCAGATTTGTCTTGAAAAACACCTTTTTATTAGGATTTACCAACATGCTGCAATAGATGTTTGTGGTCAAAGTTATGTTTCGTAGACTGTGTCGATATGGAAAAGGATAATTATCTGTGATAGGAGTACCAGGTTGCGTTGCCAAGTGCCAGATCTGCGCTACTGAGCTTGGCGTCTCTTCTTCAGGCGCATGGAGGATGATCACGGTTGACCCGACGATACAGAGCACACAGCCCAACACGCCCATCCGCTGCAGCTTCTCATTCAGGGTGAAATGAGCTAGCACAGCACTGTTCCGCAAAGATCACCATGCATGCACATGTACAAATCAAAATCAAATCAAAACCAAATCAAAACACGAACTTAGACCATCTATGACAAAACAGAACATGGTCCTTCAGCAATCACAAATCCTACCTGACAATTATGCTTAGCGCACCAAGCGGAGTGACTAGAACAGCGGGCGCAAACATGTAGGCCACGAAATTTGCAATCTCACCAATCAGCACTGAGAAGTTTCAAGCATTTCAATTACTTCTGCAGTATGCCGCGAGGAACGAGCTAACCATAGGAATCAAGAACTTACTAGTAACCATTCCAACCCACCAAAGAGGCTCCAAGAGATATCCATAGCCTCCAACACCTGCAATTTCCATTACCAAAACGAATGTCACAACGTTTGTAAACCGAGGACAACGAATCGACCATCAAAGATGCGACTTTTTAATATCCTTCGTTAAGTAACCTAAAATGAACGCCCAAAAATCAAACGAAAAGAGGGATTCGACGCGGCGGCCATGATTGCAACGGAAATAAAGAAAAAGAAAAGAAAAGAAGGCTCCTTTCGATCGCCGGCGGGCGATGGAGAAGGAGCGAGCACCTGCGCGGGTGCCGGCGGCGCCTGCGCGACGGAGGCCCTTCTTCTTTACGATGAAGCTGACGCCGATGAAGGCGGAGGAGGCGACCGCGAGGAGCGCGCCCGTGAGATTGGCGGCGAAGAGGTCGCCGCCGGCGTTCGGAGGGGTGGGACTCATCGGCAGCGTGCGGCGGCGCGAGGCCGGCGCATTAGGGGCAGGTCCAGGTGCGGATTTGGAATTTCAGGGGTTGGGTGGGATCGGATTTGGATTTCAGTTTGAATTTTGTGTTCGTTCGTTCACCTGGAGAATGTGAGATTGGCTGCTTGTCCGTGGTGGTGCGCGGGGCTGGAAGGAGGGAGGAGACAAGTGTAACCTGAGATGGAGATTCGTAGGTGATTAAAAGACGGGAATGTATTTTATGGTATGATTCGCTTCCATCTTTGCTTGGAGTACATATGATGTGCACGCGTTTGTACGTGTGAAAGGCTGTCCAGGGGCGAACATTGGTCACACCATTTCTGATTTTTTTAATATTATTTTTTTGATATTGCGGAAATAATATAAAAAATAAGGAAATTCTAAAATTAATACATGTTCGTCCAACGGTTTGGCGAAAAAAAAATTGTCTTACCGTTTGGCGAAAACATTATTTTTGTCAAATTTTATGGTGAAAACTGGTGACGTGGCACCGGCGGAAGGTTTGGGGTGCCCAGTGGCAGTTTCGAGATAATTTTTGCTAAATGGTTTGGTGAAAATTAGTTGTTGCCAAATCGTACGGTGAAAATTGTATTTTCGTCAAACAGTAGGCTGAAAAATCCGACCCCCCGTATCCCCTCACCCTTGCACTTGCACGGTTGCGCCCGTCTTATTTTGCTGCCGCGAGTCATAAGCAGAGAGGGAGCGCGCCAACAGAAGAGAGGAGAAGAGAGAAAAGAAAAAAGGAAGGGAGGAGGGAGAAGAAGGAGGAGGAAGGAGGAAGGAGAAGGAGGGAGAGGAGGAATGAGAAGGGGAGGAGGAAGGAGAAATGGAAATGGAGGAGGAAGAAGAACATTAAGGTGCTTTTTTTCTTTTATATTTGTATTTTAGATGGATGTTTATCATTTTATGTGTATTTAGATTAAATTAGGGATTAGAAAATATTTTTTCCTTTGTAAATGTTGATTTTAGTATAAATCTTTGTATTAGATTATTTTTAGTATTATATTAAGAAAATAAAATATATGTGCGTGCAAATATTATATCTCGGTACTGTAGTTATTTTGGACTTAGGACTAGCGGTTTGCAATAGAAAACAATAAAACCAAGAGAGGATCCAAAAAGCAATACAACGCCAAATTATTTATGTTAAAATTTTAATATCAAATGGTATTAATTAATAAGTTCTTGAGAAATAAATATATTCAATTTATTGGTGCTAGTAATATGTTTATTTAATAATGATATCTCCGATGTAGATTTAGGACAATAATATTGATTAGATTTTAGGCAACGAAGACTATAGTACTTTTCATTGTAGGATTAGAAACGGTGGATCGGTATGGCTATTGCGTTAGTCAATTTTAAGTTAATCGTATTGTATGAATGTAATTTAATTTTATTTCTAATTGATATATTTTTTAGGTGACAATTATATCAAACTCTATAAATCTTAGAGTATTTTGTAGAAATGGTCAAATCCGTAACGGTCCATCAAATATTGATTTGAACAATTTTTCATTTACCATCTTTGAGCTCCCAAACCCTGAGGGTATAAGGATAAAGTAGATGAAAATGTGGTTCACGCAATACTTTCAGTTTGATCCTCAGGTTTATTCTGTTGCGATGCAATGCATGTGGACTCGTACGTTAAATCCAGTTTGTTGGGAGTTAAAGTCGGTGTATCAGATGGACAAGTGGTTGAAATGATTGGAGTGGTGCAGGCAGCGTCGAGCTGAGTTCAATATCCTGGTGCAACTATGTCCAAGAGAAGTGGATGATAGTAGCAGTGCAGCAACACCAGTAAAAGAGGAGGATACATGCGGGCATGTAGTGTAGACGGGGGAAGTTGAACAAAGACAGACAACCGAGGCAGAGGTTGTTGTGCATAGGCGGGCGATAGAGGTTGAGGAGGGTCAGGCTGATACAGGGGAGAAAATTGAAGAAATCATTGTTGAGTTCGAGAACGTGGACCGTAACACAATTCATGAGGAAGAAGCTTTATTGAAATCTGTAAATGTAGATGAAGATGATGGTGATGATGAGGATGATGTAGACGATGACTACTCTAATACTATCATCCCAGAAGAATGGAACTTACCTGACAAAGCGAGTATGCAAGTTATGGAGAACCATGACTCCCCTTGAGAATATGGCTCTAGTATGGTTCACCTAAATCAGGTGTTCCCCAATCGGTCTGAAATGAAGGATGCAGTGGTATGGTGGGTAGTGACATCACACAAAGAGGAATTTATTGTTGTCTCAAGCCCATGAAAGTATAGTGTCAAATGCAGAACTTCTGGATGCAGCTTTTATGTTCATGCATACAAGCCGAAGTATTCGACCCACTGAGTAGCCTCAAGAGTGGTTCAGCACAATTGTATGTTGAAAAATGTTGGTCAAAAGCACCACAACCTCACTACTGCACTAGTTGTTAATGAATTGTTCATTGAGATTATTCAGAAGCGAGACATACAATGCTCGTTCATCCAATGATCGATATTACAACAATTCAAATATGAGATTAATTATCAAAAGTCTTGGCGTGCAAAGCAGAAAGTCTTGGAGAAACGGTGAGGTACATATGAGGCTTCTTATTGCAACCTAGTCCGCGTGCTTGAAATTTTGAAAGTCAAGAACCCTGACACATACACTGCTTTCAAGGAGACTGAACTTGATGAAAACCAGCTTAGGATTTTTCGACGTGCTTTTTTCTTTTCTTTAGGTCAGTGGATTCAGTCCTTCCAGCATTGCTGTCCTTTGCTTTGCGTGGATGGTACATTCTTGACTAGGAAGTACAAAGGCCAGATTCTCACTGCAATTGGTGTTGATGCAAATAAATGTTCAGCTTTCCATTTCATTAGTTAAGACTGCTGGTTTACGGAGTAGTTTAGTTACTCTAATGATACTATCTTATGATGCGAGTACCTTATTCTGCTATCGTATTCTACTATGTTAGTATGGTGGGAACAGTCGACGACAGCGGAGGAGAATCACTAGGTGGATCCAATGCATCCAATGTATTCACTATACGCTTCATTGCATACACACAGAGTACTTCATCTCCATTCATATCCCCTTTCAAATCGTTCACTTCAAACTTTCGAAATAAAAAACCGTCGCATAAAAAAACCCTACAACTATAACACTTTCAACTACAATAAAACGTTACATGACAGGGATACAATTTATTCAATTACGAACAGCACGATACAAGGAAATAACAAAATGCTAAGGTAACATGTCACCATAGAGAGTCGGTGGTCGTGGTGGTGGGGGGGGGGGCAAGCTTTTGGTGAGTCATGTGTACATATTGGGATTCACACATTTAGGGGATGGTAACACGGTACATATCAAATACAAAATTAAATCCTCAATCGACCGCTAGAACACATCTTTATTACTCCCAGTTATTCCTCCGACCTGCCATGCGAGGTGGGATATAGCGCCTTCTGACGTTGATGCATCTCTCTGAGCACAATTGTTCCTGTAGTTCCTCGATAACGACGTGTAGGTGATGGATGTATTCTTGAATGTGTGGATCTATTAGCAGGTAAATCCAGTACTAGAACCCACAATCACCTGTCTGAAAAAAATGATAGATGAGATAAGTAAATGGTTTTGAGAAAAAAAGGAAATAAAGTGAGTATTATTTCTTCGTACTCTGAAATGTGGACAACGAAAGAAGCGGCGGCCTGCGTCACCAAAATGCTCATAAACCTGTACTACAACATCATCTCCATGTCTACATAGACTACACCATCATCTCCTTGTATGTGACGTACTTTACTTTCTTCAATAAAATGATCAGAATTTATCATTTTATCAACATGTTTTCTCTAAGCACAATACTTTCATTGGATTCTCTGCCTTACATGTAGAGGCAATAATAACTACTTGCTAAATTTTTGCAGAATGAAATGAGTACACCAAGCAACAGCTACCATAGGAAATCTCTGCCAAGCATCAATGCCATAACTTTTTCAGCTTTCACAGGGCATCTAATGCTCCAGCCCCTAGCTAAGCCCGTGCACTCAGCCCATGCACCAGCCCCCATCCATTATAAATAACCACACCATCATCCATGGATAGACCACTCCTTCCTCAGCTCCCTCAACTGAAATGTCTTCCTCAACTCCTGCAAGCCCACATAAGAAACATTAGGAGATTTTCATCCCCTAGGGGGTCGAACCACCGATGTGCTTCTGTGGCGACCCTTGTAGGTTTCACGAGTCCCAGGACATATCCTACACCTATGGCCTACACTTTTTCATGTCTGCCAACTGCCAGTATGACAGGACTCGACATGGACCATACTAGTATCCACCGATATAGCGACATAGATCACTCATGTGGGCATTTCCATACAATTTCATGCACTCTCTTGTTGATCTCTCCTCTTGTTTCTTTTATCCAGTCTCCTCCATTTATCTGCGATTTCAGGCAATAGCTCGACATGGAGCAAAATGAGGACCAGAAGCGGTGGGTGGACATGGAGATGCGGTGAAGGAGGGAAGCTTACCAACGCCGCGAGTACGAGCGACATTAGGAGGAACTACAAATGAAGCGGTAGAAGGAGGAGCGCATCATGAATGCCTTGAAGGAGCGTGCCACGGCTCAAGCACGCGAAGTAGAGAAGGAAAGAAAGCGGGAGATGACCCGTCGCACTAAGGTGGGGGCCTTGATGCTCTAAGAAAGAGCAAATATCCTAGGTGTACTCAGTAGAGAGCATCTATTGTACCTCGGCCTATTTCCATTCCCTAAGACATGTTTGGTTTAGCAGCGACACACTATTAGGTTACTTTTTAGGCGTACCGTACATGCCAATGTTTGTTATCGACAACTTTTTATGGTTAGGGTCTATCCGCGCTATGACGTAAAACTCTATGTCACATGTAATGTTCATCAGCATATGTAACCTCTGTACTGGGTTCTATGCTACTTATGTTTTACGACTACTAATATAGTCTCCCATGCCAATTCTATGCTACGTCCCATTGTCAGACAAGCGATTCTACGATTTATTTTACATCTTTTCATTCCGTATTATAAATAAGTTCAATTGCAAAATAAAAATGTGATATAATATTTTTTCGACGGAAGAAATAATTTTGGCCATTCGGACGCGGGAGGTATGGTTCACACTGAGCTTCCGGGCCAGGAGATATGGCACACTGACCTCATGCGATTTTCGTTCAACGGTTTGACGAAATTTAATTTTCGCCCTATGGGTTGGCGATAATTAATTTTCGCCGAACAGTTTGGCAAAAATTGCCTCGATGCTGCAATCAGGCACCCCTAACCTGCCACCAGTGTCACACCATCTATTTTTTCCATACTGTATTTTCGCCATACAGTAGGGCGAAAACATGTTTTCGCTAAATCGTTGGGCGAATATGTATTATTTTTGCAATTTCATCATTTTTGGTATTATTTCTGTAATATCCGTATAAAAATGTAATATAAAAAAATAACACCATTTCTGTCCTATATGTTTGTTTCAGACATAGAATGGGCGATCGTGAAATGTTGTCCCAAGGTCAACATTCGTCACACCATTTTAGTCCATTATGTTTCTTTTGGATATAGAAATGTTACCTCGTTGACACTTCCATGCCATTTCAGTCGAAGTGTGAACAAGATCAATCATTAGACCATAAATTGGGAATCTTAGTGTGCGTTTGTGACTAGGGATGAAAACAGACAGGAATGATCGAGAAAAACTGCTAACCGTTTTTTACTTTTATATTTTTTTCAACTAGACGAAAATAAAAACAAACACATGATTGTCAGTTATGCGAAAACGAACCAATTTGAACATAAAATATATCGGTATTAGAAATAAACTGGTTATTAAAATCGGGAAGACCAAACCTCAGACCATGACTTCAAACGTTCAACTAAACATGACGAATCCGAGCCACAATACATGAAAGTGACATAAATCACAGCAACCAATGGATACTCACAGTTTGTTGTTCCTTGTTTTTATCCTCATTCTTATCTCCATCTGTTGTTCATATCCCCATCCTAACTCCCTCATTCTCTCTCTCCACTCTGACTGTTGTCATTGACTCCATCCCCTTGCTCCCTACAAGCCTATGCGGCTCGACCCAACCGCCGAGGGAGAGAGGGAGGGTGTAGATCATGGAGTTGCCGAAGTCGAGGAGGTCCCTGGCACAGGCCCGCAGGAGGAGAGCGCAGGGGTGGGCCACCGGGTGCGGGTTGAGGTCGGCGGTGATGGTGAGTGATGACGTGTGGTCATCCTTGAGGACGAATTGGCGACCGCGAGGAGCGAGAGGAGGAGGGGCAGGAGTACCAGGAGCAAGTGGCGGGAGCGGGGAGACGAGGCCATCACAACGGCAAAAGTAGAGGTGGAGAGCTCATTGGGATTAGGGTGGGAAAAGTGCTTAGGCCTATATTGGGTCCCAAGTGCCACCCCTACTAGATAGCCAAAGGAGACCCGCTGGTGTGACACCACCCCCTCCTTTGCTGCCTTCGACAACCCCATAATGGAGCAACATGACTCTACTCTGGTCTCCTACCGAGATGTCGTCAAGGGAAAGACCCCCTTGGAAGAGGACACATCTACGCCACCTTCATCGCCGCAAAAGTCGACAAGCGGGTTCATGGTGGAGGTGTGGGTGGGGCAGGAGCAGGCGAGCAACCGCACACAACATGAGTGGACTGGGCTGAGCATAATGTGCTATGACCTTATGTGTGGCATGGACTTCTCTAGCAGGCTGGAAACATCATAAAAATAGGAATATCCCGCTTAAAAACAAGATTTCAACCATACAAGCAGGATAAGACCTAAAACGTTTTTGTCCTCATTTCCGGTTGTCACCGTCCTGTACCCAGGTAAGAACCGAGAAAACAAAAATGTTCGAGTAAAAACAGGAAATGGTCATGGATCAGAAAAAGATTTTTCCATACCACTTCCATCCCTATTTGTGTCCTCCCAAGCTTTCCATCTCTCTCTCTCTCTCTCAGGAGAAATGCTAATCACCTACTCCTTCCTCTCTTCCAGCCAAAAATAAGTTATGTACTGAAATATGTGAAGTCGAACTATTTTAGCTTAGGGCTACTATATCTTGACCGTCAAGAACAACCTAACCAGATGAATAAATATTTCTCTAGTATATATTTGTGTCTGTTTTATTCAACTTGCTAGATCGTCTACTACCAAGTTACAATAATAATCAAATTACAATAACAATGTTACAGCTCTGTTTCGTTTTAGAAATATAATGGAATACAAATTTAGCTGCGAAAATTTAACCACCCATTGGACTACTACCTCGCTTGGTATAAACCTGGGGTGCTCATAGCAGAACCCCCCACGGTTGTGGCCAAATGGAGCGTTCAGTTAGCTGCCATCAACGGTGAAGGTGGCACGATTAGCTGCCATCAACGGTGAAGGTGGCACGATTAGCACACGGCGCCCGCGACAGCACACGCCCCACCCCCACATGCCTCCTGTCGCGATCCAGATCTCATCTACTCTTGAAGTACACGTGGTCCAGCGCTGCGCGTCCCGCCTGGCGCGCTGCCGCGAGTGACCCAGGTACACCCAACCCGCCTCCCCTCCGCGCCCCGGTTCCCCCGAGCGGGCGGCACCAAGAACGGCACGGGTTTTCAGGTGCGCTCTCCCGTCCTCTTCCACTCGCGTGGTCGCTGCAGCCGGCCTGCCTGGAGCCTAGCCGTCGGGACGGGGACACGTCCAGGTGCGTGAGAACGGCGGGCGCGGAGCAGGGGAGAGGTGCCTGCTGCGTTTGGTGTGCTTGCACCTGAACCCCCGCTGCCTTGCGCGTGTTGTTTTCCCTTCCCTTGTCCCTCCCTGCGGACAACGAAAGAGAAAAGATCGATTAACATCATTTCCTTCACTCAGGCAGATTGATCAAATTAACAATTTAAACGAACAAGGAGCTAGCAGTTAGCTTGGGATCACCGCGCTGCTTTTACCATGTAGTCGGATCGGATGATCCCTGGTTGTCGGGACCTGAACGCACGTCTCCATCCGCGCAGGTTCCTAGCTGATCGGACGGACGGCATAAGAAAAACTTAGGCATGACGTACGTCGCTTGTCTCAATCCTCGGCGAGGGGCCCAGGACGGTGCGCGACGTGTTCCGGTTCGCCCGCGAGAAGGCGCCGGGGATCATCTTCATCGACCACTTCGAGGTGGACGGCCGCGCGGACAGCTTGCGAGTGTTCACGGCGACGAACCGCTCGATCGGACGCGCAGGAACCGGCGCTGCTGGCTGCTGCGGCTGGACGGCGAGGTCGAGTTCCTGCATCGATACTTGCTTCCTCCTCCTCGTGATCAAGAACAAAGGCCGCCGCCCGCCGGAGGATATTCCTGCGACCGCCGGCCGCTGCCTTCTTGTGCGGCGCCGCGGCACACTGGATGGAGCTCAGCGCAGCACATCGCCCTGGGGAACGGCGGTCGAGCGTGCGAGGACCGTGGAAAGGCCAGTCTCTCGGCTTGAAACTATTCACGTCGATCTTGCCGCACGTGTCTGATCCAATGGCTACGAGAGACAAGTACGGTCGGTATTTCATTTCTCGTCGGTCCTCGACCGTAAATGAAATACCTGTTAGATAAAATAGTATTTTTAGATTTAATTTAATTTTAATATAATATGAATAAGAATATATATAGATAATCAATATTGATTAGGTTTCGATTAGTTTCGATGAGTCTTGACTAGATTTGATTATTATTAGAGTAGGGTTTGACTAGTTTCGACGAGTCTCAATTAGATTCGACTATCATTCGAGTAGGGTTCAACTAGATAGCAATATATGAGGGCTTGACTAGCTTCGACGAGTCTCAACTAGATTCGGCTATCACTCGAGTAGGATTCAACTAGATAGCAATATATGTATCCGATGATGACGTGTGATGCAGATGTCCCTTTATGTCGAAGCAGTAGACGACGATGAAGATGATGAAGTAGTCAAAGTAGATCGCGATGATGTAGAGGAAGTAAATCATGAGCAGTCGCGACGAGCGTTTTTAAAAAACCTTATTCATCATCTCCCGGCAGGATCCCAAGAGCGACAGGTTTTGAAGACCTGCTCTCCCGTTCGTCGGCGCACACCGGCGTAACGGGTGGAGTAGACTACGTGCGACAACACAATAGAGAGAAATGGCTAAACCTCTAATTGTGTATATATCTTTTGTGGCGGCGGCTGACAGATATATATAGAGAGAGGATTGCGTAGTTGAGACGCGCCACGATTGGACTCTTGACCGACACGATTTTCATATACTTTTCTGTTGACCCACACAGCAAAAAGAATAAAACTGCAAAAGAAAGCCGCACCTGTGCAAGCGATTGGATCCAATTTTGATAGATCATTCATGCAGGTGCCGCGTGCCCTCCACCCCGGTTCGGCTAGCGAGCACGTGCGTGTTCTGCTAGTCCTCTCATCCACACATGCTAAGTAGGAAGGAGCGAATCCCTTTTAAGTTGGTCTCCCTCTAGCTCCACTAGTAAAGTGTTACTAAAAGATACACTCCCACTACCACATTGTTGAGTCTTTGAGATTTATTTAAAATTACATAAATATAATAGGTCAAGTCCATATATTGTAACAATTCTCTACCATATCTCAAAGTCCTACAAAGATGATATACCAGTATTTCGATAGAGACCTGTTAGGGTTGAACATCCACCTAGAACATGAAGTTACACTTATACACAACTTAGACAATGGACTAAGCCTTAAAGTGTAAGTTTTGTGTAAATAAATTTTACTTAAAATCATAACTGATAATGACTGCTAGTAGAATACCCCTCAGGTGTAGCATATAAGTCATACTTTATGGTCTCTTCATAAGTTTATTAGGGATCACCCAAGTCTAATATACTGAGACCAACAGTCATGCTTATATAGGTGTGTTATTTTAAGAACGCCATATATGATAGCATCTTCTCCAATTAAAGTCAACAAAACACACTGCCTTACAGATTTCGAGAGTATTGCATCTTCACTCGAGTACGTAGTGTGGTACCATCCTTTAGTTAATTAATAGTTTATTCTTCTCAGATCCTAATTCACGAGATCTCCGATCACATAAGTTGTGTTACCACTATGATATAAATCACATGAGTCTCATACCAATCTCCTTCGATGTATTATCTATCACATTTCATGATAGTCCCTTTGTAAATTGATCTATCAGGTTTTTAGCAATTTGGATATAATCCAACACTATCACTCTGAAGTTCCTCAGTTTTCTAATAGATTTTAATCTTCTCTTTACATGTCTTAAGGATTCCATGTCGTCCTTAGAATGGTTTACTTTGACAGTAACTGTTTGATTATCACAATTTATAAGGATAGCCGGTATCGGTTTTTCAACCACTAGTAAATCCATCAAGAGTTCACACATTCATTTTGCCTTATGTCTAACGCTGTGAGTTCTACTTTCATGATTGACCTAATCAATATGGTCTATTTGTAAGACCTTAATGAAACAACAGCACCACCAAAAGTGAATACATATCCACTTGTGGCCTTGATCTCATCAATATCGGATATTCAATTTGAACCACTATAACCCTCCAGTATTGATGGATACCCAGTATAGTGAAGTCTATAATTCATAGTACTTAGCAAGTAGCGTATGACTCACTCAAGTGCACGCCAACGATCATCACCTGGATGAGAAGTAAATAAGCAATTTGCTCACAACAAATAAGATATCAGGCCTTGCAGCACTAGCTAGGTACACACGTGATCCGATTATTTGGGAGTATCTCGATTGATCCCTAGCAATTCTTTTATTCTTACAAAGTATTAATTTAGGATCATAAGGTGTTAGAGCGATCTTGTTGTCCATATAGCCAAAGTGGCTCATGATCTTTTTCATGTAATGTGATTGCGAAAGTGTAATCCCATTGTCACTTTTGATCAACTTGATGTTTAAAATTACATCAGCCTCTCCCAAATCTTCCATATCAAAATTTCGAGATAAAAATGACTTAATCTCATTAATCACATCAAGATTTGTTCTAAAAATTAGTTTGTCATCAACATACAAGCACAGAATAACTCTCTCACTCTCACTATAATGATAATATATACATTTATCAGCTTCATTAACTGTAAAGCCCGCAGATGTTAAAGTTCTATCGAACTTCTCATGCAATTACTTAGGAGCTTGTTTGAGACCATAAAGATTTTAGCAACTTACATACCTTGTCCTCCTGACCTTCTTATACAAACCCATCAGGCTGATTTATATAGATTTTCACATCTAACTCTCCATTAAGAAAAATTGTCTTAACGTCCATCTGATAAACGAGAAGGCCATATGAGGCAGTCAAGGAATGTAATACTCTTATCATGATTAATCTAGCGACAGATGAATAGGTATTTAAAAAAAATCTTCAACTTCTTTTTAGGTATAACCCTTGGCCATAAACCGAGCGTTATACTTTTCGATAGTACCATCATACCTAAGCTTCTTTTTAATACCCACTTGCAACCCGCAAGTTTACAACTATAAGGTCCATCTGTGACTTCCCAAATCCCATTGGCGAGAATGAAATACATCTCTCTACGAACTGCTTCCTTACAATAGTCTGTATCTGGAGATGCATATGCTTCTGAAACAGACTTTGGAGTATTATCTACAAGCTACACAGTGAAATCATCACCAAATAATTTTATTTTTCTTTGTCTCTTACTCCTTCTTAGAACTTCACTATCATCATCCTTAGGAACTAGGTCATGTGGTTGTTCAGAATACTCAATTTGTATGGCAGTTTCAGGAATTATCTCATAATTTTGACTAGAAGTGTTATATATATCCTTCACGGAAAAAATATTCTCAAAGAAAGTATCATCTCGAGACTCTATAATTGTATCGATAAGCATGTCAGGTACTTCAGATTTAACTACTAAAACTTATAGGCATTACTGAAGAGCATATCCCAGAAAGACACAATCGCCTATTTTAGGTCCCAGCTTACACTTTTTAGTTATTGGTACATTGACTTTCCCAAGCATCTCCAAGTGCGCAAATAAGAAAGTGATGGTTTTCTCCCTTCCCATTCGTCACATGTGGTTTTCTTCTTATTCTTAGTAGGAACTCTATTTAGAACATGATACAAAGTCAACAAAGCCTCCTCCACCATGCCTTAGATAAATTCATAGTGTTTAACATGGCATTAACCAAGTCATTCATGGTGCGGTTCTTCCTCTCGGCTACCCTGTTTGATTGGGACGAATATGGAGGCGTTCTCAATAATTCCATATTCCTTAAATGGACGAATATGGATGTGTTCTCTCATGAATAATTCCATATTCCTTACAGAATAAGTTAAAATCACTAGAGAAATACTCTCCACCATAATTTAAACTAAGTATTTTGATTTTTCTTTCCAATTGATTTTCAACTTCTGTCTTATAGATTTTAAAGTAGTCTAGAGCCTCATCTTTAAATTTTAACAAATACACGTAACAAAATCTAGATGCATCATCAATTAAAATCATAAAATATCTTTTTTCACTCTTCGTCAATACACCATTCATTTCACATAGGTCTGAATGTATGAGTTCTAATGGTGCCAAATTTCTCTACTCGTCTGCGTTGTGAGGCTTACGAGGTTGCTTAGATTACACACAACTTTAGCACTTAGAACCTTTGATAGTGGAAAATTTCAGAATTGAATTCAAACTGAAAAGCCGGATCATACAACTAAAGTTTATGTGACATAACTGCGAATGCCAAACACTAGTCTCATCTCTATTAATATTGCCACAAATATGGTTCACATATTTATTGCAGAAATCAGAAAGGGAAAAATGGAACAAGCATACGTACTCATAGCCTTTAACATTAAAAAGTTTATGCTTTGACATAACTATTTTATTAGACTCCAATACCACCTTAACCCTAGGGAACCGCTAACTAGATTCTTGTTTATTGAAGAGACATGCTGCATGTTCCTCAGCTGCACGATATTTTCCAATGTAAACTTTAGATCTACCGTGCTAATACCGTGAACAGAAGTATGAGACCTATTCCCCATTAAGATGGAAGAATCCCAAGCGACCTGTTAAGAAGAGAACATTAAAATATCAGCACACACATATACATTAGACCCAGTATCAATTCACTAATTGGTAGACTGATTCACTGAAAGAACCATAGGTAAATTACTATACCCACTAGCTCCATCTTTAGTGTTGCCAATGGTCACATTGACATACTTGGCCTTCTTTCCTTGATTAACCTTATTCCCTTTGTGATGTTGACAATCTTTAGCATAATGGCCAACCTCGTCACACAAAGCAAGGTTTATCATCTTTGTTTATCATCTTTTTAAAGTTGGTGGTTTGTTTGGCCTTATTATTTTTCCTTTGAACTTGTCGTTAGAGGACTGTTGCACCATATTTGCACTAGACTATCCATCATCTCCTTTGTTATACACATCCTTAGCCTAAACTTTCTTCTCAACATCAAGAGATGCTATCAAACTCTCAACAGAGATTTCTTGTCTCTTGTATTTTAGAGCAGTGGCAAAATTCCTTCACGAGAGAGTCAATTTGGAAATGATACGCCCAGCCACAAACTTGTCAAGTAAGACACACTTTAAAAGTTCAAGCTTCTTTACAATACACTGAATCTCATGAGCTTGCTCGACTACTAACCGATTATCGTTCATCTTGTAGTCATGATACTGCTCCATGACATACAATTCACTGTCTGCATTTGAAACACCAAATTTTACATTCAATGCGTCCCACAACTCCTTTGCATCATTTATATGCTTGTACACATCACAGAGACGATCGACAAGAGTGCTAAGAATACATCCTATAAAAATTGTGTTGGCTTCCTCGAACTTCTTCTCCTCATCAGAGGAAAGAGTTCCTTAAAGCCTGCCAGACGTGACCCAGTAATAGTTCATAGCCGTAAGCCACAAAGTGACTTTGACCTGCAATCTCTTAAAGTGCACATCGGTAAATTTGTCCGGTCTTAGTGCATCAGCAAAACCAGCCATTGTTAGATCAAAGTGTATACAATAAGGTTTTTGGATTGTTGGATAAAATAGCATTTTCAGATTTAATTTAATTCAATTCTCGATATAACATGAATAATAACATATGCAGATAATAAATATCGACTAGTTTCGACGAGTCTCGACTAGATTCGATTACCACTCGAGTAGGGCTCGACTAGCTCCGACGAGTCTCAACTATCACTCGAGTAGGGTTCTACTAGATAGCAATGTATGTACCCGATGGCGACATGTGATATAGATGCCCCTGTGATCTCTAAGCAGTAGACGATGACGAAGATGATGAAGTAGTCAAAGTAGATCATGATGATGTAGAAGAAGCAGATCGTGAGCCGTCATGATGAGTGCTTTCTAAAAATCTTATTCGTCCTCTCCTAGTGCAGGATCATAATAGCGACGAGTTCTGGAGACCCGCTCTCCCATTCGTTGGTGCACGTCGGTGCAACGGGTTGGAGTAGAGTACGTGCGAGGACACAATAAAGAGTAATCGGTAAAATCCTAATTGTGTATATATCTTTTGTGACGTCGGCTGACATATATATAGAGGGTGGATTGCGTAGTTGAGGCATGCCATAATCGGACTCTATTAAGTCGCACCTGCACAAGCAACTTGACCATATTTTGATGGACTATTCAGGCAGGTGCTACGCGTCCTCCGCTATGGCTACAGCCACGGTTTGGCCCGACGAGCGAGCACGCGTGTGTATTCGCCTAGTTCTCTCATCCACATATACTAACTGAGAGAAGAGAGAATCTCTTTTAAGTTAATCTTTCTTCATCTTCGCTAACAAGATGAGACTAAAATATTAATCGAATTTAGTTATTTATTAATCGAATTTGATATGAGATCTTTTATTTAATATAGACCGTTAGATGTTCGTAACAATGAGTGGTTTAGATTTTTTTTCCGATTAATGTGATAATTTTGTGAATTTGAGAGCGAAGATAGTGCCTTTTTTCCTCCTCAAATAATAATATAATAGATTAGAAAGCACAAGCGACTTGACTATGTAGACAGTATGGATAATTTTTTTTATCGATTTGTGGTGCGAAACAATCCATCTTTGGTTTAGAGCTCCTTGCGGTTTCAATGTAAACAATATCGGTGGATTCATAGTTACCAAGTCCTTTGCTGCAAATTTCTGATGCCTTAGTGATGTTGGTGGTCTGTGCAATGCAATCCGGAAGAAAGAAGCGGAATAACAATGAGTGCTAGCGCCGAAGAAGCTAGCTGGAGAGGTCAGGTGAGCTTACTAGCTTATAACTAGCAAAGAGCCTTGGTCTTTTTTTCCTTGTCATGTATTGTTGGTATGATGCTACGTTTGTATTGGATCGACTTGTGCCTCAAAACGTTGCTGCTGCATGATGACTGTAGAGTTTAATTTTTCTAGATTTCACCCTTGACAGCACCACCGATTGGGTGAATTTTCCTGTTCAATTGGTTTGGTGGTCCTCCTGAGAATCAGAGCATAGGAGTACAATTAGACAATCGAATAGTTTGTCTGGCAACAATTTTGGTTCTTGTTGTTGAATATAGTGTGAACAAATGAGCATATAAATCAATATTCCATAGAGGAAAGAGCTAGAGTACAATAACAAAACTTCATTACACATGATATCACAAAATAGTGACTGCAATATAATAGATAAGAAAGATCTATTCATGTGTACTTAAGCAATTGAAACTGAACAGGCAGGACAGGAATGAAATAAAACAGTGTTCTCAGATTGCTTTTGCAACAATTGGCTCCAGGTCTTATAGAACCTGCTCCCTAAATATTGCAAACTGCATATCACCAATTAAGTTAAGTCTAAGTCTCAACTAGCTTCAGAACCTATATAAAAGTCTGGACAGAAAACAGAGATAGACAGTGCTGCTGTTCTTTTCAAAATCAGACCCTTAAAAGTGAAACAATCAGATCATACCATCTACAGAACAGTACTACCTTCATCAGTATATTGAACAAACATATCAGAGGGACCATGAACCAGCTATAGCAATGAGAATGATCTGAACAAACATATCAGAGACCATGGACCAGCTATAGCAATGAGAATGATCTGAACAAACAGCAGCACTGAACTAGGAATTCATATACAGGTTCGAAGCTACTTTACTTAGACTACACCACAATTTCAATGCATATAATCATCACTGAACTGAAATTCCAAGCCTCTGATCAGATCAAAGAAGAAGTAAAAATACTCACAGAGAGATGCAATCAAAAGCCTGAATGACAGAGGCTAGGCACGGCGCAACGGCTGCTATCCCAGAAAACCTATCACCCTCCGTTGCCGGCAGTGAGAGGAGATCGGAGATACAAAACCCTATCACACTGCGACAGCACGTGTGGGCGAACCTCGGCTCTGCAACTCCGAATACCACCACCTTTCACTTCCCGGCTCCAACCGCACCGGCCACAGCCCGACAACAGCTCGAGCCCCAATCCACCAGTGCATAGCCAAGAAGCAAAACAAGAAAGATGGAAGGGAAAACAAAAGATGTGAGTCAATCTCCTGATCTGCTTGCCGATTAGAGAGGAGGAGATATATATAGGGGTTCAGTGGAACACGAACGTCCCAGGGACGAATCCCCTTCCGAACCATCCGCCCTCACCTCCAGCTGAGCGATATCCTTCGGATCCGGCGGCCAACAGCAGCCAGCCCACGCCCCTGGACCCACGACGCCTGCAGGACTCGGAGCGGTGGTTGCCGCCACCGCTGCCCATCACCAGCAGCTGCCCCTTATCTCTTCTCTTTTTTCTCTTTTTTTCCTTTTTCTTTTTCCCCTGCGCACACAACCCTAGCAGCCAACACTTATACAGAGAGCTAGCGGGCTTGGGCCAAGAGGGAAAGAGGGCTGGGCCAAGCAACAAAAATCGAGACCCAAAAATGAGATTTCTCACACATTAAAATTTTCATAAAATACAACATTCGCCACCAAATTTTTAATGTTGGAAGTATCCGGTTTTATATACAGGATTTTAGAAAAGTGTACCTTTCGGGTTTGAACACAATCCCTAGTCACATAGATTTTGGCTCGAACAGACAGAGGAGGATTACACCTTGATCCTCTATCTTGGAGTAAGAGCTTCCATTCATATAACACCCTGTACTAGGCTGCTAAGCCTTTAGTTCTCGGGTTGGACGTTATGGTCATGTCCGAGTACCTTTATTCATAAGTGCCATTTAGAGAAGTACCCGTCTTCTCTATTGTTGCGACCACACAACCACACTCACATAGGTGAATTCTCCTAGATGTCCTGTAGGACGACATCTGTTGCTATTAGGCATCGAATTCATTAAGAGCCAGCGGCTCACCCTCTCCTACAGAAGAGCAAAGCAGCAAATGGGATCAATTTGCTCTCATATTCACACAACTTGTTATCCTAGAGCCTAGTTCACGCGATCTCCGATCTCCTAGGATAGGTTACTGCCGGCGTGAACATTATCGATGGGTAATAATCCCATTCCTCTTGATGCTGCCTGAATGACTGTTCTAGCCATTCCTTTTGTGAAAGGATCAGCAAGATTCCTTTCAGACTGAATATAATCCACAGCGATTATACCCGTCTCTAGTGCATGCCTTAGCGACTTGAGTCGCCATTTTATATGCTTCCAAGACTTCATATTATCTTTCCTACTTTTGACCTTAACCAGAACGGTTTGGTTATCGCAGTAGGTGAGAACAGCCGAAATTGGCTTGTCCAATATCAGCAGGTCAGAAAGGAGTTCTCTAATCCATTCTACCTCTACGGCTGTTGAGTCTAGCGCCACTAGCTCGGCCTCCATCGTGGAGCGAGTAAGGATGGTCTACTTGGATAACCTCCAAGATACTGCTCCGCCTGCTAGAGTGAAAACATATCCACTCGTAGCCTTCATATCATCCGAGTCACTGATCCAGTTGGAATCACTGAATCCTTCTATGACTGCGGGATGGCCAGAATAGTGGATCGCAAGGTTCTTTGTCCCCTTCAGAAACTTGAGTATCCTCTCCAGTGCTATCCAATGATCATCTCCTGGGTTGGACATATAACGACTCAACTTGCATACTGCATATGAGATGTCTGGCCTGGTTGCACTGGCCAAGTACATGAGGGAACCTATCACCTGTGAATACTTTAACTGGTCTTTTCCACGGCCTACATTTTTCTTCAGCTTGGCATTTGGATCATAGGGCATGGCTACAGGCTTATAGTCTATCATACCGAAACGTATAAGCACTTTGTCCACATAATGAGATTGACTAAGAGTTATCCCATTCTCGCCCTTTAGAAGCTTGATGTTTAGAATTACATCAGCTTCTCCCAGATCCTTCATATCGAAGTTCTGAGATAGGAAGGACTTGGTTTGGTTAATCATTTCCAGGTCTGCCCAAACAGCAATATGTCATCCACATATAAACACAGAATAACACCTCGACCCCCACCATAGCGATAATACACGCACTTATTGGCTTCATTAACACAGAAACCGACTGAAGTTAGTGTAGCATCAAACTTTTCATGCCATTGCTTAGGGGCCTGTTTGAGACCATACAGGGATTTGATTAGCCTGCATACTTTACGCTCCTGTCCTGCTACCACAAAACCCTCTGGCTGATGCATATAAATCTCCTCATTCAGCTCTCCATTAAGGAAAGCGGTCTTGACATCCATCTGATGCACAAGAATTATGCGAGGCTGCTAGTGCTAAGAGCACACGGATAGTGGGTAACCTGGCCACAGGAGAATAAGTATCGAAATAGTCTTCTCCTTCCTTTTGCGTGTAACCCTTAGCCACTAATCGGGCCTTGTACTTTTCTATAGTACCATTGGGTATGCGCTTTCTTTTGAAGATCCATTTGCAACCGACCGGCTTGCAGCCAATTGGGAGGTCTGCTAACTCCCAGGTCCCGTTAGTGATAATCGAATCCATCTCACTACGGACTACTTCCTTCCAGTACTCTGCTTCTGGAGAAGCGTATGCCTCTGAAAGGTTTCGTGGTTCATCATCCACGACATAGGTGACAAAATCATCTCCCAATGATTTTCCAGTTCTTTGCCTCTTGCTCCTCCTAAGTTCCAAATCAGGAACCGTGTCATCAGCACTCTGAGGAACATGGTCATCAACTAAAAGATCATGGGAACCAGTCTCCTTCGCTCGCATAGGAAAGATGTGCTCAAAGAATGTCACTACCGAGACTCCATTATCGAGTTAACGGCAATGTCTGAGACCTCAGAATGGACCACTAGGAATCTATAGGCTGTGCTCTGGTGTGCATACCCTAGGAAGACACAGTCGACAGTATTTGGTTCTAATTTCCTTTTCTTTGGCAGGGGAACATGAACTTTAGCTAAATAGCCCCATATGCGAAGATAGGACAGATTCGGTTTCCTCCCCTTCCATCCATCATAAGGAGTTACCTCGCGATTCCGAGGAGCGACCCTATTCAGGACATAGTTAACTGTGAGAACAGCCTCACCCCACCATGAGTTAGCCATACCAGAACTTTGTAACAAGGTGTTAACCAAGTCACAAA